>NC_133399.1:60176486-60808793 GCF_047511655.1 Castor canadensis | reverse complement strand
AGATCATGAGGGCCCTAACCTAATGAATGAATTAATCCCTTCATAGATTCATAATACAATGTATTATTGGAAGGTGGTGAAAATGGAAGGTGGGCCTTATTGGAGGAATTAGGTCCCTGGGGGTGTATGTTGGGGGCACCTTGGCAGCGGTACCTTGCCCTGGTTCCATCCTGTATTCCTCTCTCTGCTTCCTGTCTACTGTGAGAACAGCTCTCCTCTGCCACATGCTTCTGCAACCAGGCTCTTCTGCCAAGTGGGGCTAAGGGACCATGGACGAACCCTTTGAAATTGTGAGCCAACATAATCCCTTCCTTTATGTCAAGCATCCTGTCCCAGGAACAAGAAAAACCAACTTGTTACCTTTAGTTCTGAGGTCTCCTTTGCCTCCTTTAGTCTGAGTAGTTTCTCAATCATCTTTTACCTTTTGTGACATTGAGTTTTGTATAATGTCCCTCAATGAAAACATGTAATAAAGGAAGAGCAGCTCCCCCTATGAGGCTCCCTTAGCCAAATCTAGCATGATTTGAGCATCAAAGTAAATGAAAGTAAAGGACTATAATTCATTAAATAAGAATCTATACTGGTATTTTTACAAAGAAATGAATGATTGTAAATAAGGGGAAAGAGTTCTTCCTTATCATAGAATAAAGATGTCTATAATATTAGTTGATTTCAAACAGGCAGCATTGTGGAAACTAAAGCTAGTGGGTGATAATTTCAGGAGTAGTAGGATGTTTACACAATCTCAGATTATCTCTGAGATATTACAAAGAAGAAGCCAGTAACTTAACACGGACAGTCCCAAATAATCACAGTAAATATCACCAGCAATGGGAGAAATCAACACTGTGTTTCCTGATTTGATGAGCTGAGAAGACTAAATCAATGTTATTCCTTCTAAAAGTCTATCATCTGTTTTTAACCATGAGATGACATTGGACAAGCTACATTAAAGGAACATTTTGTGTAACTTGTCTTTTTAACTGTGTATTTCTTAAAATGTTATCTGCGTGTAGAACATTTGAGATGAGGAAACCACAAGCTAGAGATGCAACTTATTTCTGAAACCCTTAGTATCCAAAGGGGATTGGTTCCAGGTCCCTGTACTACGAACACCAAAATGCATGCCCTATATAAAATGGCATAGCATTCATATATATCCTAGCTAGTCCTCCCATGTCCTTCAGATCATTTCTGGATCACGTATAATACCTAATATACAGTGAGCATCCCTTATCTGAAATGCTTGGAACCAGATTATACTTTGTTATATTTTGGAATTTTGAATATACTTCACTGATAAATCATGACCAACCCAAACGTCCAAAATGAGAAATGTTCCAAAATTCCAAAACTTTCTATACTGCTAACAGTATAGAAAATACTGTTTTTTTGGTTTTTTGGTTTTTTTACAGTACTGGGGTTTAAACGAAGGGCTTCACACTTGGTAGGCAGGCACTATACCACTTGAGCCACTCCTCCAGCCAGTTTTGCCTTCGTTATTTTTTTAGCTAGGATCTTGCATTTTTCCCAGGGCAACCTTAGACTGCAGTCCTCCTTTGTATGCCTCCCATGTAGATTGGATGACATGCATGCACCACCACATCTGGTATATTTGTTGAGATGGGATTCTCACTGACTTTTTGCCCATCCTGGCCTTGATTCATGATCCTCTCAATCTCAGCCTCCCAAGTACCTGAGATTACAGACACGAACCACCATATCCAGCCTAAATTTCAAAGTTTTGAGTATAGATGCTAAACCCATAAAATGTAAATTGTTATACTATATTGTTTAGGAAATAATGACAAGGAAAAAAGTCTATATGTATTCAATATAGACACAGGGTTTTTTTCTTAATATTTTCAATCTGAGGTGGGTTGAATTCTCACATGTGAAACCCACAGCTCCAGAGTGTACTATATTCCTCTTTAGGTCAGTAAAAGTGAACATGAAGAGAATGGAGTAGAATGCTCCATTCCAATGAATTTTGAAGATTTGTGCTTGCCACCCAAGGTGCCTATGGATATGATTTTTTTTCCCCTCCACCAGTAGGGCTCTTCAACAGAGTGTAAGAAATAACTAACTACAAGAAAACTGTGGTTCTGTGATCAGAGTGGAATGATTTGCACAGAATTAATATAAGTGCACATTTGATGATGCTAGTCTTGAAGATGGGGATGACTGATGCAGGAGCACATCAGTATTGTAAAATGTTACAACATATCTTACCACAGATGTGAAAAAAGATTTGAACAAATAATATTTCTCCATGCTGTTTGTTGCCCAATCATTATTTACCAAAAAGAATTTTTAGAAATATAGTCACCACCTTTGTAGGAGATCACAGCTTAATTTAATTTCCTATTCTTTTGGTGGAATTCCTGGACAAGGACCATTTCAGTGAAAACCTCAATAACTAAGTTTATCAGGAAAGAAAATATAGATTTTATTGCAATTCATTTCTGACTTTACCATTAAGTAAACCTTCTGACAATAGTGCTGACAGCTGACAAAACAAAAACTTGGGGTAAGTTTAAAGGTAAGGTAACTTAAAGGCTAATCTTTGAGGGCTCTTTGAGCCTACTGAGGTTCTTCTTAGATTAGTTTCACATTTTTCTGTCAGAGTAAGGGCATATTCCAGAAATTGGTTGCAGAGTAATGATAAGGGGAAGAAGTGTCCAGCATTTGTGAATATTTTAAGTATCTAACAGAAAATAGTTAAAAATCATGTTCTAGACAGCACAATAATAAAATACTGTCCCTTCTTTTGAAGAGTTTATAGACTAATGAGTGAAATACACTTACAAACAAGTATATTTTCAATGGAGTATGATACTGGTAGTGTGTGTTTAGAGCCCACGAGAGAGGCAACCTGCTGATCCTGGAGGCCCAAGATGCACTTCCTGAGTTAATATCTGAGGTAATTCCTGAGGAAGAATGAGGATTTACAGTGTAAGGTACGTGCATCCAAGTTCAAAAGGAGGCTACATGAGTACAAAAGGATAAAACCACATGGCCTCTGTGGGAAAACAAGCTGCATGTACAGGTTGAGTATCACTTATCTGAAATGCTTGGGACCAGAAGGATTTCAGAGTTTAAGGTTTTTCAGGTTTTGGAATATTTGCAGACTTTACTGGTTGACATCCTTAATCCAAAACCTGCAATCCTCCCAAATCCAAAACTATTTTGAGGACTGGGTGCTTTGATTAAGGATGCTTAAATGGTGCTAATAGTGAATAAAGCACAAGGTGGCGGGAGATGGTGCCACCAGAAAGAAGTAGAAAGATCAGGTACTGGAAGTGTTTGAACCCTCAGCTAAAATTCAGATTCATCCAGGATGAATCCACATGATTTGGGGTCATTAGGGTGTCATGTGCAGGACAATCATGAGGTCATGGTTTTGACCATGGCTCACCCATTCCCTGCATTCAGAGAATTTAAGGGGAGCATGATCAAGGCCACAATCTGAGACTGCTGATGGAATCAGAATTTTTACAGGAATGGTAAAAAAAAAGTTCAAGAGGAAGGAGCAAATTTGAGGCTGTAAGAAGGTAAAATTAATAAAAACTTGTGTCTGCTGAAATGTGGGGCTAAGAGGAAGTAAGGTAGGGATTTCAGGATCCCTCTAGGTTTGGGGCTTTCTAGGTTTCTGTTTTAAGTGACTGAATCGATAGTGATTTAATTTAGTGTGATTATGAACAGAGTGAAAGAAACTAGTTTTGGGGAGAAAGTGCTAAGTTTAGTTTTTGATCATGGTATGTGAAAATATTTATGACCATGAGATATTCAGTGGACTGTTTTTTATTATGCAGCTGTATTTATGATTCCTGAAGCTCAGGTATGTAAGGTCAGTATCAAAATACAGAATTGAGAGTCATTGGCAAATAGGTGGTAGTTAGGATAGTGGCTTTTTTTTAATTCATTTATTCATATGTGCATACATTGTTTGGGCCATCTCTCCCCACTGCCCCCTGCCCTCTCCCTCTACCCCCTCACTCACCTTTGCTTCTAGGCAGAACCTGCTCTGCTCTCTTCTCTAATTTTGTTAAAGAGAAGACATAAGCAATAATAAGAACGACATAGCATTTTTGCTAGTTTGAGGTAAGGATAGCTATGCAGAGAGATTCCTAGCATTGCTTCCATGCACTTGTGTATTACAACCCAAATTAATTCAGCTGTACCAGACCTCTTCACTACTTCCCGGTCACCTTCCCATAGTGACCTCTGTCAGTCTAAGATTAGTATATTAGCTCCTCTACAGTGGGCATATCACACACTTTCAAGTTTTGGGTTTCCTACCTTTCCTTATTCCTCCTGTGTGTGTTCTCCCCTTAGCATGTGACCCATGTCCAATAATATTACTGCATTTCTTTTAGATCTAAAGTCCACATATGAGAGGGAACATATGATTTTGGGGCCTTCTGAGCTTAACTAACTTCACTTAAGATGATGTTCTCCAATTCCATTAGGATAGTAGCTTTCTATTAGGAAGAGGATCAGGCTTTATCATAAACACCTGAGATGTTTGTCCATACTATGCATTGTCTCCCCAGTTCCAGCTCTCAAACTGCTGGTGAGGATGAAAGAGCAGCAGGCCATGAGTGAAATCCCATCACTGGTTAAGGGGCAAACAGAGGAGAAGGAGACACAGGGAAACAAATGCAGGAGAGACATTAGGAGATCCAAGATGGAATGAGAATGTTTACAAAGGAGTAAATGGTCAATGTGATCTAAAGATTAGGGTAAGAAGTAAGAAGTTTCCATTACATTTGACAATATGAAGGCCTCTCTTGACCTGGGAAAGCAGTATAATGAGAGAGGTGTGTGAGATTACTATAGATCTCAGAATCTATAGGAGTTGAAAAAGCAGATATAGTATATATGACTCGTCCCAAAAATTTAACTAAAGAGAGGGCAGCTGGAGCGGTAGCTGGAGTTATCCATTTCAGGACTGGGTGATGATTTCATGCAAGCATAAGGAATAGACAGGCTCATATTTTAAAGAGAGAAAGAACAGAAGTAGCAGAAGAGTGAAGAAGTCAAAGTCAGATTTGAGCTCTGGGTTCAATTCAGAAGCTTTGCACCTATTCCTAAAACCTACTGCATAGGACAGTCATGCAGGGAAATGAAAGGTCAGGTCACTGAGCCTCATTCTAGACGTTTAGCGTTTAGAATCGAATCATAATCTCTGAAAGTAGGGCCCAGGCATACTTTTGTGGTTTTGCTATCTTCCAGTTTTCCTCCTTCCCACCGACCACACTGGAGTGTCCTGTGTGGATTCTTCTCATGCCACCTCTAAACATTATAGTATTCTAGGTCTTCCTTCTGGAGCCTCTTCTTTTCTGCAGCCACAGATACTCCTGAAAAATCATTCTCTCCACTTCTTTCTGAATTGTGAATGTGCTCATTACCCTCAGCCTTTCATTGTACTTCTTCACCTACCATCAGCATGAAATACCTTCTTGGATATCCAGTGGGCATTTCAAACTTAATGTGTCCCAAAGATCACTTTCCTGTGGATGGGAACCCCACTAATACTACTACTAGCATGTTCACGCTACCCCCAGTCTTCCCTGGTGCAGTTTTGGGTCCCTCAGACAGAACCCATGGTAAGACCAGGAAGTCATCCTTGATTCCTCTTTGCTCCCATCACATTCCAATTCAGCAACATATCTGGCTGAATCTGCCTCATAGTACATTCTAGATCTGTTCAGTTCTCTCCACCTCATATAATCTCTGTTGCCCTTTCGTGTGTCTCTTCCCTGCCTCCACTCTGAGTGCTTTCAAATCCATCCTGCACACAGCAGCCCTGATGACTATTTTTTTGTGTGTGTGGTACTGGGGCTTGAACTCAGGGCCTTCACCTTGAGCCACTCCACTGGCCCAGTTTTTTTGTGATAGAGTTTTTCGAGATAGGGTTTTGCAAACTATTTGCCCAGGCTACCTTTAAGCTGTGATCCTCCTGATCTCTGCTTCCTGAGTAGATAGGATTATAGGTGTGAGCCACTGACAATCTGGTGATGATTATGTTTTTAACATGCAAGCCAGATTATGCTCTTTCCCAATGGCTCTCCAAACTCCTATACTGGCTCCATAGGAATTAACCAACACTCCTTACTTTTCTCTTTAGCTTTGGCTATTGTAGCTGCTTTTCTTCTTTGAATTCCCACATTACTCCTGTTTCAGAGTCTATCGTTATTTTTTCCTGGATAGAGTGGCTCTTTCTTGTCAGCTCTAATTTCATCTGCATTGTTTTTTAGGTTTCCTTATAAGATTTAACATAAATGTGGATTTGATTAACAACTTTTGTCCAAAGTGATCTCTTGGATCAATCCTGTTCTGGCGAGATTGGAATGAAGTAAAGAAAATGCAGCCTACCTTCCTTCCACTCAGGTATTCCATGGGGCCAAGCAGGAGACAGGAGGTGGCATGTTCCAGTGTTTATGTGCTTATGACACTGGCTGCATCTTGTCCTGATTGACCTCTGACTTCAGGGGGTCCTGAGGTTAGGGAAAAAAATCAAAAACACTACAATGCATTTAAAATATATTTCTTTTTTGCTGCTGGGTTGACTCTTTTCTCCCCCTTTTCTTTTCCATTCCTCTGCAGTTATGGTACTGAATTATAACAAGTTGGCGAGCTTTGGAAACTTGAGGTTATTTTTAGGTCATTTCTTTTTAAACTCATTGCTAGTTCATAGCCCTCTAATTTCCTGTGAAGGGCTGGAAAGTCAAGGATGATTCTTCACGTCTATACTGTTCTCAAACCTTTGTTCCAGCAACCATGGTGTTCATTTTGTATTGGAATGGTTATCAGAATGCTGAGCTGCAGACCAGCTCTTTGTAGGAGATGTGAGAATAAAGCAACATCAAGACAGAGAATCCTGACAGTAACAAGATGAACACCAGAACTTTTCCACATACTGTTTAGGAACTGAGCAACCTAGTATAGTCAGTGGCTACTGGAACTGTATTTGTTTGTTTGTTTGTTTGTTTCACCAAATGCACTTTGATTTGGTGACTATTTCTGTTGACCTAAGACTTAATTTTCCCATTAGTACCGTAAGAATAATACACTACTCAAACATGGGCTGGAGGCGTAACTCAAGTGGAAGAGTGCTTGTTTAGTAAGCTTAAAGCCCTGAGTTCAAACCTCATATGGGCAAATACATACAGAATTTGAAATTACAGATATTTTGTCACTATAGCGTGCCATGGAATGTGATATAAAGATAGAACATGTGTTATTGCTATACTTTTATATTGTTTAATATCTTAAAAAAACATGGGAACAGAACTTATGTATTTTTGCCTAATGACTTTCAAATATTATTAAAATGTTCTGTGAAAGATAATTCAAGATTGTTAAGATCTGTATAGTTCAAACTTCAACTGTCCTGTCTGTGTTGACACAGCCAAGTCAATATGATCAACACATAGAAAGTGCCTTCTATGGAACCTGGAGGCAATGCAAACCTCAGAAATCCTTCTACATGTATGGTCTCCTTATTCAGCGCTCCCAGCTGAAGCTCCTTGCTGAGGGAAGTGGTGCTGAGAGCGGGATCTCAAGCACAGTGGTCATACTGTGTCACGTGGACACCACTTGTCATGTCTAGTGGACCATGAATGCATATCTGGACTGGCCAGTGCCATGAGCTGACCCAGTATGGAGACTTGCTCGAGAAGGACTGAAGGGATCCTACACTTGCGCATTCTTGCTTGTCTGAGTCTGACCTGACCCTCAGAGAAAATCAGCAATTGACAGTGACAGCAGAAGGTGAAAAGCATAAGAACATAAGCCAGGTTGCTGTGACCCTGAGATGCCAGCAACCATAAATGATAGTCTTGGCCATTAAGACAGAATAGTGAGAGGGGATTGGTTGAGGACAGAAGTGCCAGACTGGTGTGTATGCCAAAAGGACCGTGAAATAACCCCACAAATGGAGTTTACAATGCATCTCCTCGTCCCTGTGTTTGGCCCTGTTAACCTCCTTAGCACACACTTGAATTAGGACTCAGATTCTTTCATTGACTTCAGGTCTTATGGTGTTTCTTGCTTTCCTATCAGTCCTAGACTCTCAATTAAGATTTTTGTCTTCCTAATTTTCAATAAATTTCTCAATTTCTTGATGGTCTCTGAATGCACTTATTTTGTCCTTGTAAACAAAAGAGCCCAAACACAATGGCATTTATTGTGCTGGAAGGAACTCAATAGAAAACAGGTTAAATTCATCCCCAAAGCACTTTAGGAAAAATGCAGCTGTCTCTGCCCACCAAAATATGTCCCTACTGCTCACAGAATCAGAGCTAACCTCTTGGTACCACCCCTGCTACCTAGCAGACTGTGCCACTTGTGAACAGAATAATGACACACAGTGCTGGTTGTACAATGTTTTATGGATAACAGTAGTCTCCCAGCGGAGGGATTGCAGAGCACAGGGAATTTCACAAGACTCTGAAATTATTTTATGGTCCTGGAGGTAACTTTGAAGCACTTCTGCATGACAATACCCTGTGCATCAACCAAATCCCATGCTGTCTCAGTAAGCTGGCTGTGCTCATAGCCTGGCACCAAGGGGGGAGCGAATGTGGAGAGTTCCATGGCAAATCATCTGTGATGGCCCTCCTTCATTATTGCTATGTAGTTGATTCAGCAGACTGAGAGCTGCAATGCTTAGGAATTTTAGAATAGAGAAGATGTCATAACTGTCGCTGGCATATGGGAAACTGCATGTGGAGTTGTGTCCTAGTGCCAGTGTTTCTCAAAGAACCATGGTTTAAATCAGAACTGGAAGATCCATTACAAAGACATGAAATAAAAGGTGAGAACAACCCTATATCAGTAAAGAGCCACAGGTCAAGAAATTGCTGAATCATAGATCTAAGGAAACCAGATGGGTTTTAGCTAGCCTGGTAAAAGAAGCATCTATCATGTGCCCAATTCAGGACACTGTCACAACATGCAAAGAATTTACCTGACAAAAAGCCATTATATATTTCTCCTGGGAACTGCAGTTGGTAACTGACTTCTTAGGCCATAACTATTTAGGGTCAGAGAAGTGAGGCAGAACCAAGTGGAGGCACTGGGTCTTGACTTCCATTTTGCTGGTGGGCATCTGTTACGTGTTTGAAGTAGTCCTTTTATTGCAACAAATGATCTGTGTTTGGCTAAGTTACAAATTCCTTTTATGTATGACAAATGTGGTTTGTTGTTCGTTCAGAAAAATGTGGGTAGAAAAGAATCAAAACTGATTTGAATACCAGTGTAGTTGAGCCACTAATGGGACATTGTGTCATCTCCTGCAATCTTAACAAATGGCTATGACTATGACCATTAAAAAAAAGTCTATGATTTTTCACTGGCTGATTTGGTTTGAATGAGTAAATTATTTTTATTTCATTGCATTAACTGCCAGAACATTGAATGAGCTGATAACTCCCTGGTGTTGCCGAGCTGCAAAGAACTATTATTCGGAATTGAATTTTTATTGATTTTCTTGTGCTACAATGACTTTTCTAACATAGTAGCATGAAAGGAAAATGAGAAAAAGGCCAAATAGGGCATGGGGTGAGGAAGGGGAGGTCCTGCTTCCTGTGGTCCAACCTCAAAAGGGCTGCTTATCAGCAGGTGCTGCTGACTCTGGATGAGGCTGTGGCTGATTATATGATTTACAGGTGAGCCATGTACCTGCCTTCCTCACCTCTCCCACTTCTCTACTGCTGTCTTTGCATCTCATCATCTTGGGCCTTATTGGCCTTCTGTAGCAGGACCTAACAGGGTGACTGGATGAAGAAGGAACAGAAGTAGAGTAATGTACCAAAACTATCTATGCTGATGAGTGCTAGTAACACGCACATACACACCACATATACACATGAGCACACATTCACATCACATGCCACATACACGCACATATACACCCATGTACACACACACCCCACACACAGCAAATATGTTATTTTAACATCATTGTGGTGTCTATTGCATTTCTCTATACATGGCTTTCCTTTTCCTGGTCATCTGAACTCTCAGAGACTTAGTTGCATATTAGTTCATAATAGTTATGCAGATGAGCTGAAATGTGAACTCATATCACTTATTCTTTTATTCAACCAATATTCATTCATCAATGACGGCTATATTCCTTGCTAGGTACTAGAGATTTTACAATAAAGAAAACAGGTATAAAATTCTGCCCTTCATGACCCATGACTAAAATAAAATCTGAGAAGAATATGTGTGAATTCAGAGCTCACTAAAGTTTGAAGATTATGATTATTTTTGTTCCTTCTCTTATAGACATCATAGGAGTGAATACAATAAAGCAAAACAAAGTGTACTTCTCCCTTGACTTACATTCAGTTTGCTGTAGTTTGCAGACTTTTCACAACTCATCAGAATGTGGGATGTTTTTAGACTTTATTTTTGTGTTTTTAAAAGTAATCAGTGTTAATCACAGAAATTTTGAAAAATACAGAGACATGAGGAAGATAATTAATATATTCATAATCATCCAGTGGCAAATCTTTGAGATGTGGAGTAATTTCTTTCTAGGTTTTTTCCCATTATACATATAGTAATCTCAAACCATTTGCTATTTTCAGATGATAGAGTTTTATATTTTTATACCATAGTTTAAAATGTTCAGTCTTTATGCATCTGTATGCAGTTTGGCTCATTTCCTTTATGTAAAATAATGTGACAATTACTGTTTTTCTTCCTTAAATAGACCACGTGTACATGGTTATGAGTGAGATCATGGTTATGGGCATCAGAGAGATGCCCACCCCAAACAAGAAAGTGGGCATCTATCTCTATGTACCTATCTCTCTCTCTCTCTCTCTCCATATATATATATATATAGATAGATATAGATATAGATATATACACATATATATGCATACATATGTGTATGTATTTATATATATGAATAGAAGAGAAGTTTAATAGAAGAGTATCCATATGTGATATGACTTAGTGCAAGAAAGGTAGCCAGGTAGACATTTTGCAGACTCTTGTGAGAAAGCAGAGACAGAGACAGAGAAATTTGAAACTAAATGAGATCTGTTGTATGTTCCTTCTGCCTGTGAGATTCTCTTCCTCAGCTTGGATAACTCTCTGAGAAATTTCCCTGACATCGCTCCACTAAGTTCCACTGGGCTATGTTTATAAGGAACTTCTTACATCTGCCTCATCACTCATCCTTGTGCCTACTAATTACATGCTTAATGTCTTTCCTTCCTGCCCAAGCATGTGGCAAGGGAGGGCTGGGATGGTCCATGCCATGTCTGGTAATGTATCCCCCCTGTCTGGCAATGTTTCGTCCATGGTCAACCATGTGAGTGAATGAAGGAGACTTGCACATTTACTGAATACTGAAGGCACAGTAGGGGAGGGGTACCACCCCAAACAAGTTTTTAGTGTAGATATACCTATTTTATATGGAAGTTGATTATTCCACAACAATACAATTTTAGTGTGGATATACCTATTTTATATGGAATATTTTATATAACTATTCTATATGGAAGTTGATTATTCCACAGTACAATTTGGAGAATAATTTTTACCTACTAAATATATACATGTATAAATGATGGTATCATCCATGTTACACTATTTTATTTAGTAATTTATTATTTTAATGTATGAAGGCACCAAAAAATGGTAACTATTCCTATATTATTAGCTATTTAGGTTGTTAGCAATTGTCAGCATTATAGAACGTGATTTGAGCAATATGATTTTGCATACACTTTTCTTTGTAGCTCTAATCATTTTCTTAGAACACTGCAAGTATGGAATTATTTAAATAGTAGCTTTATTAAGCTATATATACCATGCAATTCACTTATTTAATGTACAGAATTCAATAGTTTTTAGTATACTCACAGAGTTGCACAACCATCACTAGAGTCGATATTAAAATATTTTTGTAACACCAAAAGAAAAAATTTGTTATCAGTTCTTTTCCCCTACTCAATTTCAACTCCAAGCAACCACTAATCTATGATCTATTTGGAATTACCTATTCTGAACATTCCTTATAAATGGAGTTGTGCAGTGTGTAGTTTTATGAGAATGCCTTCTTTCATTAGCAATGTTTTTAAAAATTCACCCATATTGTAGCATTTATCAATACTTTATTGCTTGGATATAATTTTTCATGGATTTGCCACATATTACTTATCCAATCCTTGATAATACCCATATAGATGGACTTTCTAAGTAACTTTGATACATTTTACAACTGGCTTCTCATGTATACCCGCTCTCACTTTGGGCAACATTTAAGACTATCTAGTTGTCAAACTATTTCTAACCCTGTAAATTATTATTTAAAACAAAGAAACAAAACTAGACTACTGAGAGAAGGAAAGAGATATGTTGATATTTATTAAATTGACATTTTTTAAATAATTAATGATACTGTTCTTTTTGATATCTTTAGTCATTTGTTTCTCTTCTTTTGTAGCTTCTATTTTTAATGAACCTTTGTCTCATCTTAGGGTATTTAACATTTTCATTTTGCTTCATAAGTGCTTTTTATATATTAAGACTTTTAATTCTATGCACAATATTTTGTAATGTTTTAGTAAAAGAAATTTTTAATTTTGACAAAACAATATCTACCAATCCTACCAATCCTTCTTCAATTTTAAGTTTAGAAAGCCATTCTTCCTAATGTCCAATAGATATTTTATTTTATTCCTGCTGCAGTTTCATGTAAAAATATTTCTTATTACTATGGGATTTATTTTGGTATAAAGTAAGACATAGATCTAATTTTATTTGTTCTTCAAAAGAGCAATTAGTCATCCTAATACCTTTTCCTACTTAATTTATGAATCACTTTTATCATATACTAAATTATTCTTTTTGAGTGCCTCTGAAAAATGTTCTAGTTTATAATTAATTTGCATCTGATTTATGACATAGTCACCCCATGTTAATCATCACAGCTTTATAACAGGATTTAGTAATATGTGTGACCTTCGATGAGGCCTGCCATGCACATAGTGCTCTTAGAAGAACTTAAAATAGAGTAGCATTTAATCTTTACAAAAGCTATATGTCATAGGAATCGCTGTCTTCATATTACAGATGAGGAAACTGAGGCAAAGACAGACTAAACATTCCAATTGACTCAAGGTGCTAGTAGATGGTAGAACCAGAATTTGTACACTCAGCTGCAGCACCCACCTTCTTCACTGTCCACATCGTGAGTAATAATATCATGTTTATGGATATGCATTATGGGTAGGTTTATGCATGTCTCTTTCCTGAGTTTTTGGCTATTTACCTGGATGTTTTAGTTAACTTATAAAAAGGGTTTAGATTTAAATTATGTAAACAATTTTATTGCCCACTACTGACTTTTTAAGTCAGCTTCCAAATACTCAATTTATTACTTTGAAGGTTTTTTTTTCCTGTTAGTTTATTTTAAAAGATAGTATTTCAGAAAGAGTATGTGCTTCATTATAATCTTTTAGCCCTGTGATATCTGATACTACATTTTGTTAGTTCATGAAAAATAAACTGTTTTGCAATAGAAAAATAGCATTAACACTCTTTTCCTTTAAAATTCATAGAATTTGATTAATTTTATTAACCTGGCATATAATAATATAGGGGAAATTTCTGGACACGACCTGATTTTTTGTTCCAGTTTTAGCTACTTCTTTTTTGCTTATTTCTTCAAATACATTTGTAAAATAGTTGCTTTCATACTTTTATTAATTTTGTTAAAATTCAAAATTTCAACTAGAATGTATATGTCTAGGTACTTTTTCGTGAAGTTATCTTGCTTTGTGTGCAGTGAACCTTTTTGTAAACTCAGGTCTGTTTTCATCTCAGAAAATTGTCATTTATTAAGTTGAGTTTTGTTTATCATTTTTCAGCTTGTATCCTTTTGAAATTCCTACTATATTTAATATTATAGTCCTCTACTGCAACATTATCTTTGTCATTTACTTTATCCTTTTTCTGCCAATGTCACTGTCACTTTCCTTCTAGCTCATTTATTCACCAGGTATTTATTTATTAAGGACCTGCCTGGTATTAAAGTTTGCAATAGGTACTGAAAATAAAGGGGTGAACATCTTAGACATGGAACTCACCTTCATAAAACTGATGAACTAAGGAGACAAACAAATAGGAAACAAGGATTGTAAGAGCACTGCTAGAGGTCATTTCTTAAATTGAGTTGCTTTGGTTACCAACACAATGGTCTCCCCCTGATCTGTAATTTGTGAAGCTGGGGCTGGGACTCTTTTGCCAGATCCTGGCTCCTCATAAGTTTGCAGCAATAGGAGTGACAAAGGAGACTGAGTATGAGGAAAGGGGAGAAATACTTCCTGTTCATTTTCCGTCACTGTCCACATCGCCCCAGCAGTTTCTTCATCCTCCAAATGATAGTCCCTGCTCCCTTGCTGTTTTGTTTTTCCTATCCTCCCCAAACCAGCTTCATTACATCCCTCAGAGATGCCATGGTGGATCTGCCACATCAAGGTCTGGGTCTGAACTCTGTTAGTCCTTCTTTCAAGTTCCTAAGGTGCCAGCACCAATTGCACAGTGCCCCTCCAAGGGCATTTGGGCTCCCTTTAGGCTTTGAAGTTAATGTCCCCAACCTCTTCCTTGTGTCCTTCCATGCCATTCCCTGGGGTGTGGCCTGCCTTGGCTTCCTGCTGCTCTCCCTTTGCCTTGTTAATCCTCCAGTTCCTTGTAATAAGATTTCTGTTACAATAACTGGCTTGCTTTCTGTTTTCCTGGCTGCATCCTTGACAGATCTTTTGTTTCACTGGGTTTGTTTCCTGCAGTATTCAATATGCAGATTGTGTGTATTTATCCCTAACCCTGACACACATATATTTCTAACTCAGCTGTTATATTTTTCTTTTATAGTGGCAGTTTCTTGATCTCAGATATTATCCTATTCATAACTCCCTACTTTAGCTTCTCAGTTGCTATTTTCTTTTGACTTTAAAGAACTTGAATTAGAAATTGTCATGGAAAAAAATATTCTTGTCTTTATAGAAGAAAACATTTAATTTCATTTCTATGGTTTGTCTCCTTACTTTGTAATGTAATTCTTTTTTATATGGCTGAAGATGTTCTCCCTACTACTAGAGGTTGCATAGGTTCCTGTCTTAATCTTCCAAGCCTTGGAAGGAACACTTTTCAGAAACTTACCGGGTTGGGTGACCAGTTGTGAGAGCCATAGGTAAAACTGCAAGCATTGTGTCTAACAAGTTGTGTCCATAATTTTGAGTCTATTCAGTAACTAGCTGGAATTTGTTTACCCTTCTTAGAATTCAGGAATTCACCCTTATCAGGAGTCTGTGTTAGGCACTCATATCAGAAGCAGATCAGATTCTTGAGTTTCTCATTTGGCATGATATCTGGTACCTGATCAGCTGCCAGTTATCACTGATGGCTTCAAATATATGAGACCCTGCTTGTTCCCTGATCCTCCACCATGCCCTTTAGTCTTCAGTCTTTTCATCTGCACACTGGGTAGTGATAATGTGCTTCCTGTCAGGACTCTCCAGGGATTCCAAATGTCAAAGAGATAGGGTAGCAAGTTGTGTTGGTCCTTCTCTGAGGCTAATTCTTCCTGAGCTAGATCTACTAGAAGTTCCCCAGGTTTTCTGGTTTGTAGGTAATCCACTTTCCCAGTCTTAGTGTCCATACAGGGTTTTCTTTTTCACATGCATATTTAATTATCTGTTTCACTGAGCTGTCTTTTCAGCTGCTAATGTAGTTAGTGTGAAGTGTTTTGATAACCACAGAGGAAGCATTTAGTACCTTTTCTGTTTCTACTGAGCAAAGAAAGGAAATAGCATTAGAAGATGCATAGAAAGTTCCCCATTTGATTTTTGTACCTCATCTGGTTGAATACAGGTTATTTGGTGTTGTCAAAATTGCCATCTCATTGCCCAGCACTGACTGGGTGAGACATCCTTTATAAATCAAAGCAACCAAGGAAAAATGTGGGGGGTGGGAGGGCGGCAAACAAACCAAACGTGCCAGAAAAAAAACACAATTCTTTCCATTAGCAAGCTGGTATCTCTGGTATTACAGTAACTCTAACTCTGTTTTGCAAGTTGTGATTTAGTTCTGAACAGCCAGGTCCTACCTACCAAAAAGGACGTTCTAGGGCAGCAGAGGAGGATTTGCAATCAAATTATGCGAAAACACAGGATTCTGTGAGGGTCACTCACAGTTCATTCACTTGCAGTTTTCTGGTCACTTGCAGTCAACAGTTCTTAATCATAGGATGTGACGATTTACAGGCTGAGGATCTACACTTTGGGGGACAGCAGAAAAGTGAGAGAATGTATCCTTTCACCTGCCTGCATTTCAAGTCCTCCTGAGAGCTTTTGCCTTCCATGTACCCATGAAACCTCCGAATAGATAGCAGTGGTAGTCACAGAAGGCCTCTAGGAGGAAAAACATTAAAAGTAAAATTCATAGGAGTGAGAATCCACGGATGACTGTGCTTGTTATTCATTGAGGGTTTTTTGACTTGCTAAAAGCAAGTTTAATGTATTTATACAATTTATAAAGATGTAACTGATTCTGGAGCTCTGCTCTTTACAGGGAACATATTTCATGTTATTGTAAGCAGTGAAGAAAATTAAATCAATAAATCCACAGCCCATAATTTGAGATACTCAATTTGAAGAAAAATACATTGTCAGGGAGGGAGGGGGAAATCTTTTAAGTTGAGGAAGACTTGTTAACAACCCATCTTGGCTCTACTGCCCCATGCATTCAGGTGACAGCAAGAAGTACCTTATGCTGTAAGATTATCACAGTGTTGTTCTGACACCCAGGAAACAAAGGCCATCTCTCCACCTTTTCTAATGAACCATATGCTCAAGTGTAAAGTAGTGCAGATGAATCTCTTTCTGTTCTCTCTCTTTCCTTTCCTTCTTCCTTGTCTACCTCCTTCTTTTCTCCTCTCTCTCTGGCTGAACTATCCATCTGTGTTCTTTTCCCTGGTCAGCTTGGCTGGTTGGGAATCAGGTTGCTTAGTGAATTTTCCTCTCCAGTATTGATGCTTTCTATGACCACTGGCAAGCCAATTAACTTCTCCAAGTGTCATTCTTCCGTGTGTAAAAGGTTAATAGTGCAGCTTGTTTGCAAAATGCTTGGAGCCTCTATGAAAGGCACTACCCAAATACCCAATCTTGCTGTTTGAGGGTATCGTATTGTTTAATTACATATTTGGTTGGATAGGTTATAGATTTTGTTGTGGCCCCTTCTCCCTGGTTACAAATAAAAGGGCTAATAGGTAATCTCGCTCTATTACCATCTTCTCTAGCTCCCCCAGAGGGTTAAGGGAATGACAGAGGTTATAGATTAATAATGCACTCTGTAGTGAAAAAATAAAAAGTCATGGGCATCTCAGCTGCATTAAGAGTTGTGGATGGCAATTTATTAAACTAAGTGTTTCATCAGATGCTAAGCAGATAATGCTGGCAAAGACTCACAAAATTGTGAGGGGTTTTTTTCTCTGCTCCCCCAGTAATTTTTTTCTAGAACACTAGTAACAGTTTTGTTAAGATGTATTCCAATGTGTTTATGAATATTTGGAAAAATGATTCTCTTGTTCTGAAACTCCTGAAAGTGACTTGTTTGTATGTACCTGAATTATAACATTAAACTCCCTCTCTTGTTGCAGTGGCACCAGCCAGATATGAGTGGTACCAGTCCTAGAATAAAGCATCACACATCTGTACTTCTTTTCAGATTTACGGAAGAACTTTGAGCAAGATCCACAAGGCAGGGAGGTTCCCATTGAAGGCATGATTGTGCTGCACTGCCGCCCACCTGAGGGAGTCCCTGCAGCCGAGGTAAGACAGACTCACTGGGCACCAGGCCCTGTCAGAACTAGGCCTGTCCTGAGGGTGGAGGTGGAGCTGTGTGACTGCAACTGAGGTTAAAGAGCCTGTGTTTGGTATGTTTGCTGTCTGGACTCAGTTGCTAGAGACTATGAAGGGGATAAGCTAGGAAAGGATCTACCTCCATCTACTTTCTGGCCGACACAAAGCTCCTACTGGGCAGACCAGTAGAATTTGGTCTGTGACCTTGCTTTGGTGGCCTCAGATGTGTGTGCTCAGTTGGGGCCCCCGACTTGCACCTGGCATGTGGATTAAATCTGAGCATTAAGAACAGTGCTGCATAGTAAAGTGGCCAAGTAAGGAGGTAAGGCCTGATCCTGGGTTGCACTGATGGTTATGAGTCTTCACTTGCTGATGGAACAAGCATCCCCTGGATCTTTGTTATGTTGTAAGCTCTGTCTGTGCTGGTGTTAAGGATATAAAATGTGATAGAGCCACAGGTCTCTGATCTGTTATCCTTCCTTCCCAGTGAGGCATCTAGTATCCAGAGTCACTTTGGGGTTTTGCTCCTGACATGTTTTCTGGAATGTCTACCATATTATTATAATATAATTATAACTGAAAATACACTATGGCCATAGTGAAAGCTTTCTGATTCTTTTGGTCACTATTGGAAGATGTTCAGATGGACTAGTAATATACTTAAACTTCGGGAGAAAAACTCTGAAGTAAGAGCATGCTTAGAGCCAAGTGCCTGTGGCTCACACCTGTAATCCTAAGTACTCAGGAGGCAGAGGCTCACAGGTTTAAGCCAGCCTGGGCAAAAGGTTTACAAGAACCCTATCTCAAAAAAAAAAAAAAAAAAAAAAAACACCCCAAAAAAAGGGCTGGTGAAGTGACTCAAGGTGTAGGCCCTGAGTTCAAGCTCCAGTACCACAAAAAAAACAAACAAACCATGATTAGTATAGTATTAGACCTGACTATAGCAATAAGTATGAAGCTAGGAGGCTGTCTTTGGAGCTATAGTTTATTCACTGAGAAGCAGCAGTACTTAAAACAAACAAACAAAAAAGCTTTTGCCTTATGTTTTAGCTAACATATCTAAGGTATTTGTAATTAGGAGGATTAAAGAAGAGAAAAGAAATGGAAACTCATACACACTTTCACAGTTATATAGAAACCATGCTGGCTGGACACTATTCAAAGCTCAAATGGTTCACAGAAATGAAGTAAATGGACTTGAAAATTGAAGTGAACACTCCATGCATGATATGAAATGATTAGAAAGGAAATGGTTATTTTTAGATATTTACTTAATGTGGAACAAAAATATATTGATCTTCTTTTGCTGCCTTCTTGCTCCCTACAAACAGTGTGTCCCCATTTCCCAAGCAAGGTGTCACATTCAAAGAGACTGTGTTGTTCTGGTTTACAATGTCCCACATGTTCACAGGGTCTACCTGAAATACCATCTTCTATCCAGTCCCTTCTTCATCTCTCAAAACTTCACCTTACTAACGGTTCAGCACAAAAAATATGCAGCCTTTGCCATATGGTCTGGGTGAAGCAGTCCCCTGATCTATGCAACATTTCCTTCTGATTCAGTGCTAGGTCACAACTGCCAACCAAAGAGACAGAGGGGTCAGGAGGGAAAGAAGCTAATTTTTTTATTAACAACCTGCCTGTGGGAACCTACTAAACTCTAGATGTCTAGAAATCAATGTTTACAGCTGGAGGAGAGCTTAGATATTTACCTGGCACAACCTTTGCATTTTACAGGCAGGAAAACTGATGTTCAGATCAATGACCTACCAAAGGCCTTGCAGCCCTGTAAGGGCTTTCTTCAAAATCTCCAACAGTACCTCAGGCACTCAGGCTTAACATGTGTTTTCTTCTGTATCTTACAAGGCCCAACACAATCTGGCTTGTTGTTTTCTCCTCTGCATGTGACCCCACTTCAGCCACATTGTCTTCCTCATTCTTTCTTAGATGCACCAACTAGGCTCCTACCTCAGGTTCTTTGAATGTGCTGGCCTTTGCTAGAACGTTCTTCCCCAGCTTTTTTATAATGCACTGTCCTTCTTCCTTCAAGGCTTGCTAAAATATCACCTGCTCATTGAGGCCTGCTCTGGACACTCTTGAAAATGTCACTTCCCTACTCCATACCTATACTTAAAGCCATTCCCCTGCTTTCTTTTTTTTCTCTTTATTGCTTATCACAAGCATACTGCATTTGCATTGCTTTTTGTCTGCATACCCAACTCAAATTATTTTCCATAAAGGGGGGTTTTGTTTATTCATCAGTATCCTCTGAACATGAAACTGTGCTTCTCATGGGTGTTATCAATAAGATCAAAGATGCTGGGTACTGATGGCTCCCACTTGTAATCCTAGCTACCTGGGAGGCTGAGATCAGGAGGATTGCTGTCCAGGCCAGCCCAGGAAAATAGTTCATGAGACCCCCATCTCCAAAATAATCAGAGCAAAATGGATTGGAGGTGTGGCTAAAGTGGAAGAGCAGCTGCTTTGCACATGCAAAGTCCTGAGTTCAAACCCCAGTTTCACAAAAAAAAAAAGGAAGATAACAAGTGTTGGTAATGAGTGGAGGAAAGGGAACACTTGTACACTGTATGTGGGAGTGTAAATTAGCTCAACCATTATGGAACATTATGGAAAACAGTATGGAGGTTTTTCAAAAAACTAGAAATAAAGCTACCATATAATCTAGCAACTGTACTGTTGGGTATATAACCAAGAAAATAAAGTCATGGTGCATTTCTGCACCACCATACTCACTGTAGCACTAAACAATAGCCAAAATATGGACTGAACCTCTTATCCATCAGCAAGTGAATGGAGAAAGAAAATGTACATGTCAACCTTTAAAAAGTCATTGATTTCATCCTTTCATTGATGACATTGATGTCATCCTTTCCTTGATGACAATAAGGTTGAACCTATAATATATTATGTCAAATCAAATAAGCTAAGCATAGAGTGCTTATACCATCTTGTTAAGTGTAGAAACTGAAAAAGCAGAACTCATAGAAGTAGAGAATAGAATATGGTAAACCTGCTTTATTCATAGATTTATTACATATAATTTTGACCAAGCATGATCAAAATAATTAATTAGAAAATTATTAGTGGTTCACACCTGCAATCCTAGCTACTCAGGAGGAACAGATAAGAAGGATCATGGTTCAAAGCCAGCCCTGGACAAATAGTTCATGAGACTCTAATTCAAAAAAACCATTACAAAAAAAGGCTGGCATAGTGGCTCAAGAAATAAGAGCTCCTGCCTAGCCAATGTGAGGCCCTGAGTTCAAACCCCAGTGCCACCAAAAAAAAAAAAAAAAAGAAAAGAAATTTCAAAAACAAAACTTTTAAATCCCTGTGCTCATGTTACACAGCTCAGTAGATGAGGAGAAGCTCTGGGTCAACCGCACATTATTGTCAGTTGAGTTTATAGTGTTGTGTGACCAGCTGAGTGTTGCCCTGCCCTTAATTTTGTGAACATCTGCCTCCCCCAAAGCAAATGGTACCCCAAAAGCAGGGTAAAAGTTAATGTGCTTAATTGAAGTGATAAAGTGACAATTTTAGATAAGTTGAAAGATGGCATGTCTGTAGCAGGAGTTGGGTAGTGTTGTGGGAAAAATTAATCGAGCCTCTGCAGCATAACCCTGGACTCTGTGTGCTGTAAGCACATGTGTTTTTAATTCAACACTGGCCTCCTTAGAGCCAGATACCAGTGGGTACCAAGGGTCTGCTGTATGTAGTGGATAGCAAGAGCTGAGGGTGTGGGTCAAAGGATACAGAATCTAAGTAAAGAGGAATAAGTTTGAGAGCTGGTAAGTATAGCTACAACAATGTAGCTATCCTTAATGACAACAATTGTATTATTAAAAATTGATGACAATGGATTTTTAGTGTTCTCACCACAAAAACTGATAAGCAACACATATACTGGCTAGGTCATTTTACCCATTCCATAATATATTCCATAATAATATAACTTACTTCAAAACAATATGTTGTGCACAAAAAAATACCCATAATTTTTATCAAAAAAATTAAGATAAATACAAAAGTGCTTCTCACATCAAGATTATCGATAAAATATTTGTCAAATATAAATGACAACTAATTTCCTGAGTCTGTTGATGAATATTTGAGGTTGTACCAGGATTAGTTCCATGTAAAACCTAAAATCTATTAGACTTTGGTTTGTTTTCATCTCATTACTAGCTACTAGCAATTGAAAACATTCCCCACCTGCTCTTTGAAGACAAATTTGAAAAAGGAAAGAGTAAAGGATGTACAATCTTATAAGACAATAGCCAAAAGCAAAAATATTACCTTGACCATGAACCTGTGTACTACCACCACCCATCCCACTCCTACACATTGAAGCATCTTCTGAGATGCCCATGAACAAGGAATGGAGGAACACCATACAGACTTCAGAAAGAGGGTGCATTTTATTTTCTGTACCTACTCTTCTGCCACATTTGAAAACTATAGACATTAACATCCCAGGACTCCTAAGACATAACTACAAACACAGGAGCTTACAACAATACAGATTTATTCTATCACAATTCTGGAGGTTGTGAGACTGAAATCAAGAGTACTCTGAAACAGAATCTGTCCTAGGCTTTCCTCCTGCCTTCTTGTAGTGGCTGACAATCCTTAGTGTCCCTTGGCTAATACACACATTGCTGCAGTCTTCACATGGCATTCTCCTTTCTGTATCTGTGTGTCTGAATTTTCCTCTTATGAGGATACCAGCCATTGTGTCCTCAAATTGAACTGGTCTGTCCCAATCCAGTGTAGCTTTATCTTATTTATTACTATAATCACAAACATTGGAAACACTCAATTTCCAAATAAGGTCACTTGCACCAGTTCCAGGTAGACATGAATTTTGAGGGATAGGGAATTCAGCCCAATACACTTCCTATTCTGTCTTTGATATCATATTACCCTTTATTTTAATAGTATGTATACTTTAAAAAATAAATTTCAGAGTTAAATGGAGGTCCATTTGAAGGAGTAGATGGGACTGAAGGGTGATTTAAAACAAATTCTGAGCTGAGAGGAGTCTTTGGACTTTGTTTTCTCAATTCTATATTATAAATGGATATGGAGAAAGGTTTCTGCCGCAATGTGGGTTAGTGGACTGTTGTAAAGCCCTAATAATCATTTATAGCCTCATCTTAAATTAGCAGGAGAGGGTCCCATTTTCAAACACTTGAGTTATTTTAGAATTTCAGTGGCCTGCTGCACTACTCTTCAATATTCCATCCTTAGGAATTCTAGATTTGCTGTGTTCTGTGTCTCTGTTTGAAACAGGTAACCTGATAATAAAACTAAGATCAGACACTGAATGAGTCTCTGAAGATGAAGGACAGGACGTCTTGAGAACCTTCTCTCCTCCCAAAGGCAGAGAGGTTGGTTTTGATGCTATTCTCGGAGATAGAAGGGAATTTGGATGCCCAAAGTTACCTAGAAGAGGTGTGTGGGAGAAGAAATGCAGGGAAATAAAGGAGAAGAGAGAATAGCAAGAGGAATCTCTGTCCTCATTAGAGTTTTTCCTATGTTTGGCCATGGCTCTGACAGATGACATCATAATAAAGAGCCTCAGATTTCCTCTGATGAGTACACTGTGAAGTCTGTATTACAAGGTTATTTCTATGGAAATATTATTCATCAGTGGGCTAAGAAGTGGTAGAACAGAACCAAGGACTGACTGTCAGAACAAAGTAGTGGTTTCGCTGGGAAGCACATGAACATTTTGGAGTCACAGATGTGGACTCACATCCTGCCTGGGACATCTCAGAGCTGCTCCCTATGGCAAATTACAGATATCCTGAACCTCAGTTTCCTCATCAGAAAGATTATTTCCTTGTAGGATTGCTTTGAGGCAAAGCAGAGAAAAGCCAAAAATATGTAAAACATTTAGCACGGTTTCTAATACTAAATAAACTGTAAACATTGATCTTTGCTATTCTTTACCCTCCTCATTTTTAAAATTTCAGAAATCTTTGATTCTCAGAGAAAGAGGTAATTTAATATGGTTTCCACTCTCGTGTGCTAGGAACCAGATTAAAACCAAAAACTCTTGCAATATGTAACATGTTTCCAACCTTGAACCCTGGCCTCTCCTAACCATAGCCCTCTATTCTTGTCTGTCAAGCATATCGGAGGACTAGGACGCTTACCAAAAACTTCCTACCTCCCCCTCTTAACATAGCACATGGAGAAATTAAATGGTTATTGATGGAGGTGACATGTCTTACTAATGGTACTATTGTTACTCTGGTGTGAGCTTGAAGGTTCTCACCAGAATGGTTTGTATGAAATTACTATTTCGTTGGTCATACCCACTTTTCACAAAATACCCGAAATGTGGTAAAATGTGGATTGATGATAACTAAAGCTTTGCAAAGCTTCTTGAGGTCATCCTTATAGCTGAATATATTAAAACATACTTGTCACTTACAGTCACTTTTAACCTTAACCTTGGGGCAATTCTAACTAAAGATAGCAACTTTACAGTTTGACACTTGTTGTTTAGCTAAAACCAATTTGCTCTTTTCAAAACAATTCATTATCCCACACTGCACTTTTTTATTTTCCCCAATTAAATGGAAAATCTATCTTTCATAAAAGTTAGAAATTATGTCCAATGAAAATCCGACATTTTAATGGTTTTCTACAGATTAAAATTGTAGCGTTCTCAATAAACCCTGATTTACTGATGTTGGCTGTAAAATGGTTATTGCTGTTAATAAAGCCTGTAAATCTTAACAGGTTATATTTGCCTTGGACAATAAAACTTGCCATAAAGGCTTAGTGTCTAAGGCTAATTCTGCTCACATCAAGGTAAACAGCCTGCTCAAAATAACTCAATGTCTTTGAGAATTAAGGCCCTAAAGCTAAACAAGAGGCAGATTCTAGCCTTGAGCCATTACATGTCAGGCTCTATTCACATTTTCAATCTTACCAAGGAGTCAGAATGGTACTGGAATTAGAAAATTCAAGGTCAAGGACCTAAGGGCAGAGTGACTAAGGAGAACGCTCTCTTCTGCTCAGCAGAGTCTGGTTTGTCATTGATCACTAGAAGCAGAATGGAAGCATATATTTTCTGTTCATAAAGTATTTCAGAGTAATACAAGTATTAGAAGCCAAATTATGGGGTGAGAAGTAGAGATAGAGTGTTTAGAGGAGATCACTTTCCTTGTTACCCATCTGGAAACCAGGGGTGTTTCAAGAAACCCTTATTGATTTTAATACACAGACATTTTTCTTGTTTTTCCCCCTGATTTTCAGGGAATTTCATTTGAAATTTAAAAAGTGACTTGCCCAGTCACTTTTGTGGTTAATGCTATCCACTCAGGCATTCTTGTGCAAGATGGGATGGAGAAGATGGCCATGAAGGTGCCCCGCTCTTCAGGCAGCTAGAATAATGGGCATCTCTCCCAGGTCTCCTGGCTCTGACCTGTATCATGCTTTTGTACTACTAGGGATTGCCAAGTGTACCTTTCTCTATGGTGTGATTGAACATTATTTCTGGCTGCCTAGCAACGCAGTCTGGCTAGCCCTCCTGGAGGTTCTGAGCAGTGCTAATATTCTTAATAAAATCCATTCCTGCATAAACCAGCCAAAGCAGAGTTTAATGTTCACAACTAAGAACCCCGACATTCAGTGTCATTGCCACGTTTTACTTCTTTAAGGATTACTTTGATAAGCATCTGAAAGTAACCTTTGGAACAATGCAAGTCACCACAAGCTAAAGGCTATTTATTGAGTAGCAATCTCTCTTTGATGATAAAATAAGGAGTGGGGAGACTAGAAAGCCCCTGTAGCCTCTTTCATTTCTCTCATTATTCCTGATACATAGGCAAGAGAATCTGCTTAATATCTATGATTTGCCCATTGTCTTAATAATTCTGCCCAGACTGGTACCGGCACTTTTCAAGTCAGAAGCCCTTTGTCCTTCTCCCTGTGAAGGTATTCTCATCGAAAGGTTCATTTGTTTCAAATGTGTGCTTCAGAGTAAAGCCCAGGAGAGAATCTTATGACATTGGACTGTTTAATACATGGATCATCAGACTATTGTGTTTAACCTCAATCAAACAGACTATGAAATGAGGATTTTATTTAAAAAATAAGATTCTTAATAATTCACTAGAGAAAAGTTAAGTGAGGTGCCCAGGTTCTAAAGCAGTAGGCCTGAGGTATAAGTAATTAATCTAATTTGGTGGAGCCAAAGCAGAGAGATTGTCTAATAGTCCAGATAAACTTTGCTTTGAGGAGACTGACAATGAGGACCTTTTCAAAAACTACACATTTGATTGGAACGTGTAATACTGTAATAGAAACCTAATGGACTCTAAAGGAAAAGGAATGTTGAATTGGTTAAATACTAGTAATAAAGTACCAGCAAATTACTCCTCTGAAAACATTCCTGCAAAAAAATTTGCTATCATGAGAGAGAAATGGGAAAATAAGGTTAATATAAGTTATTTAAAAAGTGAATGACTACAGCCCAAATACCCTCATCCTTAATATAGGTCCTTAACTGAATCTTATTAATGTACTGACTTGTCACATTCTTAGCCAGGAATCTGTTTCCTTAATAAGGAAGATAGAAGACATCTGACACTTGTTGGTTTGTATTTATTTTCCTTTTCTCTCTTGTTCTGAATTGCTAGAAGGTCTGAAACATAGATGAAATACAGTTTTCACAACCAAGGGAAAAATCCAGAGTTAGGACAAAGCTTGCCTAGTTTCTAGTCTTTGTCCCACCTCTCCTTTTGTTCTACATATGTTCAAATTAGCTCCACGCAGTCAACCTTCTTTTTTTCAATGCATTTGTCTCCAGTGATGCTATTTACAGTGCTATCTTGGTGTCCCACTCATGTCTCCTTGCTCTCAGCGTCTTTGTCATTGTCCATCTGTCTCTGGTTTATACCATCTTGGAGGATCAGCTATAACCCACCTGGCCTCTGAGGTCTTCTCTCCCATCCCAGTTGACTCCATGTGTTAGTCAGCTTTTCATCACTGTGACAAAATACCTGATACAAACAACTTCAAAGAAGGAAGGATTTATTTTGGCTCACATTTTCAGAGGTTTTGGTCCATGACCCACTATTTCCATAGCAATGGGCCTGAAGTGAGACAAAACATCATGGCAGCAGGAACATGTGACAGAGGAGACTTCACCTCATGGTGGTCAGGAAGCAGAGAGAGACACAGAGAAGAAGAGTACAGTGACAAGATATACCCTTCAGAGGCCTGCCCCCAGTACCCTATTTCCTCTAGACAGGCCTTATCTTCCAGTTTCCACCACTTCCCAATAGTCCAATAAATTATGAACCTATCAATGGGTTAACCCACTGATTAGGTCAGAGCCTCCTTTTCCAGTCACTTTCCAAAAAGTCTCACATCTGAATACTGCATTGGGAAGAAAGCCTTCAGTTTGTGAGCCATGGGGGAAAGTACTTCATATCCAAATAGTAACAGTTTGATTTCCATTTCTTAGAAATACATAATTTAACTGGTATGAGGTACTCAGGAGACAGCATTTCCTCTCCCCATCCTCCATCTTCAGGTTTTTATAGTATATTACTTTGAATATTTTTCTTTTTTTAATTTTCTATTGTCATGTTTCTTCAAGGTAATTCCCTTCAGGACAGGAAATGCAAATGATTCTTTTCAGTATCACCTTCCACCCACTCTGTAAATAACACAAATGCACTTGGAAACATGGTGGATATAGGGGAAGCATATGTAGCTGAGTGGATGAATCTTCACACAACTGCTGAGTGGCGCACATCGTAATAAACTTGTAATTTGAATATCACTTTTAACTTACAAAGATTTTTATTTTATATTGACATGATACTTAAAGCTATCATTTGTAACTAGGGACATACAGCAATATTTCTATTTTGTAAAACCATTTATTTAGTGTATACAGGTTGAATATCCCTTATCTGAAATGCTTGAAACCAGAAATGTTTAAGATTTCAGTTACTTTTTGGATTTGCAAGTATTTGCATATATACATAGTAAAATATCTTGGGGAGGGGACCCAAAACTAAACCTGAAATCCATATATGTTTCATATTTGGCTTATACACCGTAGCCTAGAAGTAATGTTATACTACATTTTAAATAATTTTATTCATAAGTTTTCCACTTGTTAATCATGCTGGTGCTCAAAAAGTTTTGTGTTTTGGAGCATTTTAGATTTTAGATTTTTGGATTAAGGACACTCAACCTGCATGCTTATTGAGAAACTACGATCTAGCTACCATTTATTGCATGTGTACTCTGTACCACGCATGTTCACTGAATCCTCCCAACAACCCTCTGGGCTAGGTAGCTGCCAGGTTTTTTAATAAGGAAACAGGTGTGGAGAGGCTAAACAGCTTAGTCAGACACAGTTGTTGAGTGATTGTGCCAATACTTGAATCTAAACAACCTAACCTGAAAAGAGTGTGTTCTTTACAATTCTACCTGACCAAGCCTTTTATATGTCAAGAGCTGCATTGTGAACACCAGCTAGGTCAGATGGCATGACTATCCTCAACTAGCTGGCCATCCTTTCTCATCCATGTATATAGCTAAGCGTAATATGGTGATGATGGTGTTTGGTTGTCTCTCCTCATCCACTGGGCTAGATTCCCAAATCCCCAGTGGATGCCAGAGCCACAGACAGCACCACACTCTATGAATATAATGAAAAAGTTTAATCTAAAAATAGGCACAGTAAGAGGGTAACAACAATAACTGAAAAAAAAATAGGACAATTGTAATGGCATTCTGTTAAAAAGTTATGTAACTGTCTCTCTCTCAAAATGTCTTGTTTTACCATAGATCTTAGTAACCTCAGCATATGGTTTTTTTCTTTCTGTTATGAAGTTGAAAATTTTTACCTTTCACTTAAAGATAGTAATTTATGCCTTCTCTTTGGCTTATCCAATTCCTAGCACCACTATCCTGTTCTTTGCAGCTAATATTAAATAATAGCTTGAATACAAGCACTGTGATACCTCAGTAGTCAATGTGATAACTAAGATGGCTACTAAGTGACAAATGAGCAGGTAGCATTTACAGCATTGGATATGCTGGACAAGAAATAATTCACATACTGTTGGGACAAAGCAGAACACTGTGAGTTTTCATCATGTAAACAGTTTAAAAGTTAGGTATTATGTCAAGTGTGGTGGTTCATGCCTATAATCCCAGCTATTTGGGAGCTGGAGATAGGAGATCATAGTTTGATGTCAGCCTGGGCAAAAAGTT
This sequence comes from Castor canadensis, assembly GCF_047511655.1. Taxonomy (NCBI): domain Eukaryota; kingdom Metazoa; phylum Chordata; class Mammalia; order Rodentia; family Castoridae; genus Castor; species Castor canadensis. The sequence continues at coordinate 60,779,622 of NC_133399.1, read as the reverse complement.
AGTGAGACCCTACTTCTAAAACAAGCCAGGTATAGGTGCATACCTATAATCCCAGCTACTTGGGAGGTAGAGGTTTGGGGCCAGCCTGGACAAAAGTGTGAGACCCTATCTGAGAAACAAACTGAAAACAAAAGGATTGGGGACATGGGTCAAGTGAAAAAAATTAGAAATTATTCACTTAGGAAATTTTCCATTTAATATTTTTATTAAATGGACTATAATTGACTATGGGGAAATGAATCCATGTAAAGTGAAATTCCAGGTCAGGGGGACCACTGTGTGTGTGTGCCACTTTCCCTTAATTTTATTGTGTTGGGGATATAGTTCAGTAGTGGAATGCTTGCCCGGTATGTACTACGTCCTGGGTTTAATCCATAATGTCACAACAAAGAAAAAAACAAAATTTCTCTTTCTCCATTCTCTTGCTTATATATACAGTCCTAGGTAATTTGAAATCACTCCCACTTGTAATCAATTGGATAGCAATAAATTTGCATTGCATTTGGATTCTGGAGGTAGGGTGGCAGGGCCCAGGACCATGTGGAGCAGGCTTTGATGGAGAAACACTGTGGACAGAATCTCTCTTCATCCTCCTCCCTCTCTTCACCAATTATTTTTTTCATCATATAAGCATATATCCTTCAGCATGTTTTTCAAAAACACACAACTTTTGTCTTGTGCTTAAGGATTCTCAATTTGGAAGGAAAAGCAAATGGATCTGGAGGAAAGGCAGTCTGCAAGAAAAATCAGAATGCTTGCCACCAATCAATCAACAGTAAATTTTTTTTAAAAACCACCCATAAGGGAAGGGAATGTATGATTTCTAAATTAACATAATGAAGGAATAGAGCTGTTTCTCTGTCCTATGACTTCTTTCACCATTTAATGGCAATAAACAGTCTTTATATCTTGAATTATGCAGAAGTAAAAGCAACCGGGGAGCCCCCACAGACAGAGCTGCACTTCTGTAACTCAGCAGTAATGTTCCATAGGCATGAATCAAGAATTCTGTCCTGATCCTGCTGAGGCAGCATGGGTTTTAATGTTTCTAGGAAGCACAGCACATACTATACTGATTTCCTTAGCAAATGCAGGCTGCCTTTGTTCCTCAGGCAGAGCTTATTAAAATGGAAATAAACAACGATCACAGCCACAAGAGCAACAGCTTCTCTTTTTCATCCCTTGCCAAGGTCTCCTAATCTTGATTGCTCTGTGTAATCTATTAGGGAAGAAATGACACCTTCTCAAAATGCCTTTTGCTTTCAGTTCATCTTAATCAACTACAATGTGTACTGACTCTGTGGACTATTTCTCACGTAACTGTTAGTAAATTAGACTGTGCCCATTTCTCCTTCCTGGGTGGTTTAGAGACCTGCAGAATAAGTACCTACCTACAGCTACAAATGAGATACACCCAGCTGGTCTTACTGCAGTTTGGCTATAATTCTACAATCTGTACCTGGTGAAGGGATCTGCAGTGGCCTCTTTCATTGCACTGCATAGCTCTCAAGCTTCTGACTCTGTAAAATATTAAGGAGCTGTTGTGATCTTCCCTGGGAGCCACCTTAGATTCAGCACAGTAAGTGCATGGAGTGAAAGAGTCACTTACTGCAAGTTCCAGAGCTTTGGTTGAACAAATTACAGTGGTTTCCATCCACAGGCTACTGGCCTGCCACCCTCACTCAGCAGTGTGCAGCTCACCTCTCACACAACTTGGGCTCACGGTTCTATCAGCTAAGCTTCCAAGAAAAACATCCCACACTCAGAGCTGAACAGCTGATAATCCCCTGCTGTGGTGAATTTTGATTGAAATATAACTGAGTGTCTCTTGGCACTGGCTGAACTGAATTGGAACTGTTCTTTTAATTGTTGATTCAGTATTGGCTTACAGATCTGGCTGTCAGTCCTCCCAATACATTCTTTCTATAGGTGAATTTAGTAATCATGTGCAGTATTACTGATCCCCACAGGCTGCCAGCCAGTACTAGCCCTTGCTAGTCACAAGTGATAGCTTAAACCTTGATTACTGTGCATGGGAAGTGTCAGGCTGACTGCATGCTGGCACAACAGTTTCATTTGAAGGTTGCTACTAGGGGCAGCTCTGGTATGCCGCTGTAGAGAAATAGAACTGATCTGTGTAGCATCACCACCATCTGGCAGGAGTCGTCACTATAGTGTGTATATGAAGCCAGGTATTCAGTTTAGTCTTTCCTTTGATGTTGGCATTGCTGTGCTGTTCGAAGTGCCTGAGTGACTGTATCTGGTTGTCTTTAGGAGTGGAGTATGACATGGTAATAGGTGTTGTAACTTTGGATGGGAAAGTTTGTCTCATTAGAACTCACACTCTTATTAATGCATTCAAATAATAATGAAATGGTGCTATGGAAGGAAAGTGGGATTAGTGGATAAAGAAAAAGAATAACAAAGCCAGTGTGAAGAAAAGACTTTGGCATAGAGATGGGAGCTGATAAGACTGGAATTGTTTATATGTCTTTTCATTCAGTGTTGAGCTCTGCCCACATGATGGAATCCTCACTAATAATCGTCATCGTTAGTCACATGCAATGCTTTCTATTAGGCACTTAACATATGTCATCCTATTTTATTCTCTGAGCCAATTTACATATTGCGTTTAGTTTTCATTTTACAGATGTGGTAATTGAGGCTGAGGTTAACCATGTAACTTTCTCTAAGCCCTGCAGATGGTAGGGGACCTAGTTCTCTTTGATTTTGAAGCCTAGATCTTGGTGCAGCCTGACACTGTCTGTTGTTACCCATGAAATGCCATGAATTTGCTAAGTGAAGAAAGAGAGAGTCAAAAGGGGGTGGATTTGATTCCAGTGTCAGTCATTTCTGTTCTATCAAACCACCTGTCCATCAATGCTGGGTCAGCTTTGTCATACCCAGTCACAGAGCTGGTTCAAAGACAACTCATGGTCAGTCTCTTACTTGGTCTTTACAGCTTTAATCTCTTATTACCACGATTTCAATTTATTTAATAATTGGCTGCTTGGCCCTGAAGCCTACAGCAATAAATGAGACATGGTCTCTATTCCTGGGAAGTTCAAGCATCCAATAAATGAAATAAATATGTAAATAAGCATATAACAGAGCACATGCTACCTGTAATAATAGAACCAATAAAGTAGAAGAGATTTGATTATTTCTGATGGCCAGCGTGGCCAGACAAGACTTTGCAGAATATCAGCCCCATGAGGATTTTTAAAGAATGAGTAAGAGGTCATTGTGGTAGAAGGATATGGGGAGTACACAGGAAGCAAGGCCAGCTTAGACAAAGATGCAGGTCTGAGATAGCACACGTTGCCAGGAAGGACTGTTATTTTTGTTAGTTTCATTTTGAGAGAGCCTAGGGGTGGCTGGAGTAGAGATTGTAGGGTGTAGACAGGTGCCAGATCACAAATGGTCTCCTCTGCCACCCTGGAAAACTTGGATTTTCCACTCACAAGTGGTGAAGCAACAATGAAGGATTTGCATCAGAGAAATGTCAGTCAAATTTGTATCTTTGTTTCAATGTCCATATTATTTTTCCAAGGACCCAACAGATTGCAAGTGGCAAGCCAGTAGGAAGTTTTAAATAGATTTGGATGACCCCATATCATTGTTATAACTAACGTTTTAAACCATTTCTTTGTAAATAATTTCACATTTACATGAAAGTCTCAAGGGTGAGGATAAAAATGAGTATAACAAGAGCGAACTTCCAATATCCCTGCCAGATGCTATGGCCACCATCTCTGTTACTGGTCCTGTGGCAGCAAGCTGATGGAAGGCAGTGTAGATGGTGCACATGTTTGTATACCTGACCTGGGGCAGTGTGATCCAGCCCCAGCCCTGCTGCCACCACTTCTGAGCATCAGTGTCTGGACTCCACTTCATCTGCTCTGCTTTTCTACTGGGCGCCCTCCTCTCCCCGATTCAGAACAAAAGTAGAAACTGATGAGAGGACAAAGGTCTTTATGTCATTAGGTGCTCCTGCACTAATCCTTCCCCTCTGAATTCACCTGGCCTCCCTGAACTATTTTTCAAAGCCTTTGTAGGTGTCCCTTTCTTCCTTTGTACTTGCCGGGCATTCTCCATGAAAGACGCCAGGCTCTTCCTACTTCCCATTGACTTTGATCCCATCAGAAGCACTTTCCACTAAAGCCTGAATTCAGGACAGACAACTGATGATGGGGTGTTGTCATTATTGTTTCCACGTGGCAAGACACTTTCATTCAGATCATGTGAACATCATCTCAAAGGTCCTTTGCTGCTACTACCCTGGAAGGACCTTTTTTGTTCTCTCGAATGAGCCTTGGGTCTCATCGTGTGAACTGAGTTTCTACTCACATCAGACCTTCACCCATTGCCTCAGTTACCCTGTGGATTTGCTTTAACCTGGATGTGTTTGTTCTTTGGGTTTGCTCCATCAAGTCACCATTACGCTGTTGTATCTTACCTGACCACCTGCATTTAAACTGCTGGGACCTTTACTCCTTTCATTTGCCTGCATTAAAATGTGAACTTTAGCTCTAATTCACTTCTGTACCTAGACCTACTCATGCTCTTATTGTTGTTTTCATTCCTCCGTTTCCTGGTTTCTTTTGCCTTCCTGGCTCCCAAAAGCAGGAATCGAGGACAGTTGAGGCAATTGAGGACAGCTTCTATCAAAGATTATCTCCTTCCTCTTTCTACCACTGGCTGGTGGACACTTGACACTGACTGGGACATGACAGAACGTAAGATAGCACAAAAGTTCTCAACCTTAAATAACACTACATTGGCATTTGGGATTGGACACTCCTTTTCATGGGGGTTTGTCCTGTTAAATGCACATCCTGGGCCTCTACCCTTTGGGTGCTATTAAGCCTACACACTCTTCCTATCTCCAGTTGTAGCTACCAAAAAAAATTTTTAAATCCTGCACACATTGCTAAATATGCCTGGTTGACATTCATGACACAATCTTTGCAAAAGAAAAAAAAGGGTAAGATAATATACCCTGTACCTAATTCAGTGACTTCCATATAACAGGTACTCAATACTTTTTGTTGAACTGAGCCTGCCATCAACTAATTGTCTTTAACATAATCCACTGGTCTGTGATCACATTGAAGTCTGGATATTCACCTCTTTATAGGCTGCCCTTAGCTTTTACCAGAGTACCTAGCAGATAATAGAAACTCAGACAATATACATTGAGGAAATGAGTAGATGAAAGTGATTGTGTTAGGTTTGCTAATTCATCAAGGAATTACATGTATTGGGTGGGCATAAGCTAGACTGCAAAGGATAAAATAGATCCATAAATGAGATTAATAAAGAGGAAATGAGTGATGGGTCAGTGGCCATGGCTCAAGTAGTGAAGCACTTGCCTTGCAAGTATAAAGTCCTCAGTTCAAACCCCAGTACAAAAAAATAAAAAAGAGGAAATGAATAAGAAACATGGTAGGGAATCAGGAAGGTATAATTCCTGACTATTCCCCCCAAACAATATACTCTGTCTCTACTCCCCAGGTGGCCCAATTGGCCTCACATGAAAATAAACCAAAAAGTACATTGCTTGGGCTAGTGCAGTGGTTCAAGTGGTAGCGTGCCTGCCTAGGAAAGACTATAGACTCTTAATTCAAACTCCAGTACTGAAAAAAAATGTTTGTTGCATAGCTGTACACTGCTGCTCTTGCCTCATATTGGACGGTCAAAATTGCTGTGGAACTGCCCTACAGAGGAAGTCACCTCAGAATGGAGACCCTATTGCATCATATCAGAGTTCCAAAAGATACGCAGTGGAGTGTACAGCATGTCTGGAGCGTATGCCTTGGCCTCCCCTAAGATGGTCCTTGAAAAATCCAAGATGAACAGGCTATCCAGTGGATCCACTTCATGAGTGTGCCTAGGACACGTGACATGTTAAAGGCAGGAGACCTGTGTTCCAGATCCCTCTTCAGTGTCAGAACTAGGAAAGTTAAAATTCATTAAGTGGAAGTATTACTTTTTTTTAAAAGTCAGGGGCTACAAAAGACAATTGGAGCCTCTTAAAATCCTTAAGGAGGCATCACTTATTATAAGCATATATTTAAGAGCATGACTCTTTACTTGGGTACAATGGTATTTACCTGTAGTACTAGCTATTCAGGAGTCTGAGGCAGGAGACTCACTTGAGTCCAGGCGTTCAAGACCATCCTGGACAATAGACTCAGACTCAAAAAAAAAAAGAGCATGGATCTTAGAATCACACACCAGACAGATGGGGTACAATCCAATCTCCTCCTTTTATTAGCTATTTATGAGCTGTGTGATCTTGGGTTAATGCTATATCCTCTCTGAAATTAAGGGTCCTCATATGAAAAATGGATTAAAAATGTATGCGAAAGAGATAACGTCTTTATAACATTTTCCTTGGCTCCTAGCATATCAAATATTTGTTACTAGGTATAGTAGTAGTTAGGGCTTTTATTTGTTTATTGCAGTGCTAGGGATGGAACCCAGTGCCTTGTGCATGTAGGCCAAGCATACTCCACCCTCAGCCCAAGGCTTTTCCTATACTTCACTGTTTGTCCACAGCATTGCACTGGCACATGTGAGGCAATTGCTCTGCCTTTGTGCTATTCTCACCATGTATTGTTTAGTTGAAGTTAGGCTGTGTTTTGGTTTGCATTCATTTTTCCCTCTTCCTCCAATTATTTGGCCCACCTTCATACCTGCCTCACTTAAGGTGCAATAGCTCATCACATTCCTGTCAGGGCTAATGCATTCCTTACAAGTGATCATGATCTCTTGGCTTTAGGGATGGAGCAACTTCTGTAGGCATGTTTTCTCGGTGACAAATCCATTTACTTTCAAAGTAAAACAATGAAGAATGTGAACAACTTGATTTTGTCATTGGAAGTGCTCTATAGCAGTCAAGGTGGAAGATCTAGAATCAATATGACTAATGGATCCCAGGCTCAAGTGATAGAGTCAGCAAAAAAGAATAAATTATTGCTTCTCCCTGCTCTGGGATGGTAATTTCTTCTCACTGTCTGATGTGATAGACATCATGGTGTTCCCCATAGCAGCTGTCAGACCAATCACAAGCCAAGCCTGGGAAGCACTTGGTCAATACATCCAGTGTGTCAAGCTTTGAGTCATTTTTATGTTTGTTTGTTCTCCTTATTACTTTCCTTGGCTGAGTAAAATCTCTATTACTTTGGACTCAGGAACAGAGAATGTGTTATGAACACCCGAGGCGTACATTTTATTTTATTTTTATTATTTTTTGTGATGACTTCATTATTCCCTTATGCCAGAGTTTTTGCCAAAATTGTTTTCCTCTTTCTTCAGCATCCTCCTCTTTGCCTTCTCCATTTATTTATTCCAGCTACACAGAAGTAAGTTTATACGATTGTTTGCCCTTTTTTTCTTCTGTGTAGTGAATGGCTCCCAGACTTCTGGATGTCACAGTCCAGTAAAATTACTTCCCTCTCACCTCCCTAAGAGAAGGGACTAGCCAAGTGTTGTCAACTTTTAGTGTTTTTATTTGTTCCAGGAAAGAACATATCTGCCATGTTCTATAACCATTTCATTGAGAATAGGACATCTAAAAACAGCATAGAGTAATCCCATAATTATAAATTTTAAATAAATTTAGCTTTATAATAAATATATTGAATTGTCTCACTTTTCCTATTTCTCTGCAAAGCTGAAAGAGTCATCATAGTCATGTATGTTGGGAATGAATGATACATGACATCTATCATTTTCATTCAGGTAACAATGTTGGATCAGAGATAAGAATAGTGTTATCTGACATCTACAGTAGAGACAGCAATCTCTTTAGTTCTTTAATCAATTTCTGTGTATAATTCTAATTTTCAAGAATTGTTTTCCTCACACTTTGCATGTGTGTTTGTAATGAAATCAGTACTGTCTAGAAGAGAACTTACTTTACATTTCCATTCAAGCTACAGTAGTGAATAAAGCACTACATAGATATCTGATGGGACATTGAAGTTGTCCCGTCAAGTGCAGTCCTCTGTTCAACACTGGAGTTGCCCAAGTGAAGATTCTTGGCCTTTCAGATTGATGTCAATCATTTGTTCACAACAGGAATGACTTCTCATCATGGTTGTAGTTTTGCGTTGGACTTATACACTCATTCACAAGAGGCCTGTGCTCTGAATCAACAGACAAAGACTCCAAACTCTACTTCTGACCTCATTGCCTTCATGGTCTTGGACAAGTTCTTCCCTCTAAGCTGATTTCCTCCTTTGCAGTAATTAAAGTGACTGTAATGCCCAGTCTCTGGATTATTCTAAAATCTTTGTGAAAGGAGGTATATATGAATGCCTGGCACACTGCACTGTACAGTCTACTTTCCCTTACTCCTTTTCACTTAACTCTACCACAGTTTTTAAGGGACAATCTAAAGGAAGATCTCAAACTCATTCACAGTATCTCTCTAAATTAACAAATGGCTATGGTTTTTTTTCCTCTGTCCACTGTAAGCCAGCTATATTGAATCACATTCCATATGGTAGTTGACTATATAAACCACCTTGTTAATTTAGTCTTTAAATAGAGCTTTTTCAATTATAGGGATGTTAATTATTATTTATCACCCCTTAATTATTGTAATCTACTGCATGCTTATTTTGAATGTGCATGCGTGCTTGTGTTTGTGTCTTACCCCAGCAGTCTATGAACTTCAGCAGTCTCTGCAGGCTTTTATCTGTTTTCCAATATCACCGTTTCATTCTCAGCCCTGACAGGACATTCCATTGTGATGAGCTGTACAGCTGCTTTACTGACAAACATAAACTTCACTTGATTTTTGAGTGCTCTGCGGAGGTTGGTACAGTATTATAAAATATCTTTAAAACTCTATCACTTGAAAAAAAGTGTTAGAAATGTGCCTTATAGGTACTCTTTTATCAAATGTTTAACACAGGGTTTGGCATTTTAATGGGCTCCCCTCGATGTTCTGGTGGATATCTACTTAAACTCTGATGGTTTATTTACTACTGTAGCTTTTAATGGAAATGTAAAATAATTTCTCTTCTGGGCAGTACCGATTTCATTGCAAACACATCAACAAAATGCGAAATTCACATAAAATGCAAAGTTGCAAGTATCACTAAAGCTGGGAGAGTCATTGCTGCATATTTTAGATGGGCTAGTGTATTTATGGTTCTTGTACACATACTGTAAAATGTAATGTGGCAGGATTGCTATATTGTAATAAAACAATGTGCTGCTTGCAGAAGAAAAAAGGGGCCGGTGAATTATTACAGTCATTGTACCTTGTTTCCCGTTATTGAAAATGGAGTATGATTATTAAATGCAGGCAGTGTGCATTTTACACACTTAGTTATAGATCTTGGTTTTTATGTGTGCCTGGAATATCAATATTTGCTTTACTTTTAAGGAACATTAGTTACAAATACAATAAGTGTGTTTCATTTTTCATTTAAGACACACCAACTTCAATGCTTAAGTCAGAGTGTGCAATATATGTCTCAATGATTATTGATCTAAAGACCCCGCTGAAAGTAAGCAAGACTGGTTTTGCAATAAGCAAACACGAGTGCTGCTGCTGCTGCTGCTCTCTGAAACCCATGAAACTGGAGGGAATAGCAATAAATAAGAGTTTAATTAAATCGCTCCTTGGCAGATAACAGGGCTGTCTTTCATCTGGGCTTTAGAACCTGTGGGGTCTTTTTTTCCTCTTGATGTATGTGTAGCATTCTCATTAATGCTAATGGGAAGTGTATGCAGTAAAGGGGCAGCTGACCTCATGTTCCATTGTGTCTGCAAAATACCACATGGATTTTTCTCCTTGGGGCTACTCAGACTTTTATTTTTGAGGCAAAGACAGAAATGTTAGTGTCTAAGGAAGTTTCAATGTATAAACTCTAGATTATTCTCAAAGTGTCTTACAAATGCTAGAGTAATAATCATGGTATCTTAGAAACTCATAAAAATATTCACCTATGTTTTGTTTAGGACTTAGTTTCAGATTGTAATTATAACCAAACGATTAAAATATAGCCTCCCCTTGGAATTCAACTCTCTGATTAGCTATATGCATATATGTGATTATGGTGCTTGGTAAACCATGGAAACCATGCTCCTAGGCTAGAAATGAATGAAAATGATTAATTAGATTCTGTAAGGTGTTGAGTTTATAGCAGGGCACATGTAGCCTTCAGCTCATTTGGGTTCAAAGCTGTCTGCAAGATAGGAGTGCTTGAAAATGATTAAAGCAGAGCTGGCAAGGTACAATTTCCACTTGCTGTGTTGCTATTACTTCCCTGGAGCACAGGCTGGGAATATGTATTATCCAGGCATCCTCAGAACTCTAGCAAAAGAGATCTTTACTTATTTCTTTGTATGAGCTCAAACATTTTCTGGATAATACTATCAGGCAAGCCTACATATACACGTGCCGCCCGAATCTCTATATGAAACTGCCTTGCTGATTTGTGATAACTTGAGCTTTCTCCTAGACATCTGATTTGTTGGTACAGGAGTTATATCTCATTGTGAAAATCTCGAGACTGGCTCTGATGCTGCCGGCAATGGGGGAAGTAGTCACTGACCCCAAGAGGAAGTGTCTCTCTAACTGCATTTTGGTGAACACTCAGTATTAATAATTAATATTTAATAATAAGAAATTAGTATGTGCTAACTCTATGTCCATAGAAACTGATTCCATTAACACCCATCTACTAAGAAATTGTTCAAAAGGCAATGGCTTCATTTATCTCGCCAAATTAAGCACAGATGTGAACAAAACTTATTCCTGTATGTTTAAACTTAGACCAGGAAAAGGTGAGAAAAAGCTTTCCCTGAATTCCACTGGCTCTTCTTCCCTTTTCATACACAAGTTTTGGAGTAACACCCAGTGACCTTTAAGAAAGAGTTATGAATTCAGAACAGTAATGTTCAGATGTAGTCACCTGGCATAATTACTCTAATAATTTCTGCCTGATTTGTATGATCCAGCATTGCCCAGGGACTGGATGCAGGGCTACAACGTCTTAGAGCACTCAAGGCATCTTTATTATGTTAATTTGTCATCATTTCCTTCATAGCAGCCCTGTGGTCTTTCCCCTGCTAAATAATTTATACCATGTGGGTCTTCTCTGTCTGAGAATACAGACAGCGTTACATAGCAAAATTCAGCTCTTTTGTTTCTATGGAAAATGACCCAAGATTTTCAAGTATTCATCAGTGCAGAAAATTCCAAATGCCTCTTTCTCCAGTTGAAAGTACTGTCAGTACTTTAATAAAACTAACACTCTTTTTCTTGCAGTTCCTTTCACTGCCCACTGTCTATTTTTTTGCTGTTGTTGAAGAGAGGCATGCATTGGTCTATATGTGACAGATAATACCATTTTTCATAGACTTCAAGAGGACATCAATTATAAAAATACCAGTTTTTGTACCTCATCCTGATTTGAAAGATGTTAATGGGAAAACTGTATATTTTGTTTTTGAATCAGAAAAATAAGTACTGTCTCTACTCGTTTCCATTGACTTTTCTTTCTGTTTCTTTAGTATTGAAACTTAAGACCTTGCAACACAACAAACAATTGTATTTTTAAAAATACTCTGAAATTAATGTTTTCAGAAATGATTAGACATTCCATTGCTAGGTACCATATAATCCTAGATAAAATAAGGTAGGTTTATGGAGGGGATAAAGAAAAGCTTGTTATCAAGACACTCTGAGGAGCCAGCTCAACACCTATCGTGGCATGAGTCACACTCATTGATATAATAACTGGTGATTTCTTCTAGAATATTAGTGCCCCATGCTTTTTCATTTCCTCATCTTATTAAAATTAGTTAATAGAATCCTTTTGTTAAGTCTGGCAACCTTTTTTGCTTTACCTTGAAAAGTGTTTTATGGATATGTACATGTAGGAAAAGCTTTGTTTTGGTCATTTATTTTCTTAACTGAAATTGATTAATTCAATGAAATAAATTCAACAAATTGCCTCCCTGACAATAGATAAACTCTAGATTCTTATACTAAACTTTATTTATTTGCTTTACTTTTTTAGGAGATGCTATGATAGTGGAATTACTTGGAAAAGATTATATTTAAGCACATATATGGATCATATACAAATACTCCATTATCCACTGATACTTTTTCTTTTTTTTGCTTACAATTGCTTCATATAACCACTGTATTACCAGAGGTTTATTCTCAGCATTTGAATTCTAAGCTGTCTGATCTCAGAACTTGAGGCTCATGGATGGACAATTTCCTGTCTCTGACACTGACTTGGTTCTACACACTGGCTGTCCCTGATGGAACAGGAAAAGGCATGTTAAATCTTGCTAGCACCCCAACTAGCAGCAGGGGTATACTTCTGTGTTTCACCTTCATGTCAAACTTTTATTTTACCTACTATATTGAATGGCAGGGACCACATTGCATATTCTTAGCTCAAATAAGTCCCAGAGTTTTCTCCAAAAGTTTAGGACCTTACCATCTGATCAAATTCCCTCTCACATTTAGTGATTCCCAGGGGAAAAAACGTGCTTATTTAAATCTTCCCCTGTCTAATATGTTTAAGCACTAGCAAAGCTATTAATCCAGAACCAGAATAATTTACCATGGGGAAAAAACGCCACCAGAAGATTGTAAATTTCATCCTTAATTTAAGCTGACCTTCTCACAGGGCATAATTTGATACTTCAAGGATTCAAGATAGAACATTGATGGCTGTGGTCACAGCTACCATTATTTAGATGGTGGGTCTGTGGCCTCTGCACTGTAGAAACTCAGAATGTTTGCACTAAAAGGAGTCTTAGAAATCACTTGGCCTGGCTGCACCATTTTTTGGAAGATGACATGAAACCCAGAGAGGCCTGATAATTTACCCAAAGTCACAGAGCTTGGCACAGCTCTTATGAGTCCTGGTCAGAGGTTCTTTCAACTGCACTATGCTCTGCTAGGCGGCTCCAACTGGCCATTGTTAGAAAGTTGTTGCCCCAGTTCTCTCACATCATTAGCTGTCAAGCCTCATTTGTCTTGTCACTACAGCTCATGTACAGACAAAGGGAATTAGAGTTTATTGAAGCAGAAAAAGGCCTAAAATGTTCACTCCTGCAGCAAGTAGTCTGAACAGAGCAGGTGAATAAAGAATTGATTCCAGTACTGCTTATCCCTCTCATACAATGTGCTTTGCCTTCCTGGAACTCAGGTTCTTTGCCTATAATATGAGGCCATTGACCATGATAATGCTTGGTCCTGATATATGATTATGGGCAGGAATCACCAGCAGATGTCATAGAGCTTTGTAATCTGTATCACATCATTCTTGCCCTTTCTCCAAAGTCTATTTTTAACATTACTTTGACTTACTTATTTTGTTATTTATTGTGATTTTTATATTAGCCAGAAAAATTAATTGTCTACATCATTTATCCAAAACCCAAATAACAAGATGGATTTCGAACTGGGGTCCCTATAAACATTTGCACTCTGCATGTGTCTTGCATTGCTCAGCATCCTTCAGGCTGCTGATAAAAGCCTTGCCATTCTTCCCAGCTCAAGCACAAAGATCCACTGCATTCCCACAGAGCAATCAGAGTCTCTTGCACTTAAAACCAAGAACCAGCTATAACCAACCTACTGACATCTGCATCTGTGACATGATGCCAGTGTCAAATTTGTAAACCTGCCGTCACCGGACCTGCATTCATTTGAGGCAGAAAACTTTCCATTTTCCCTCTTCGGGGTGAAATTCATGCTTCTTTTTTACTCATGCTTCCTTGTTGAAGAAATTCTGCAGTATTTGGAAATGCATCTCTTTAACAAGGCATTGATTCTGCTCAGAACCTGGAACTAAAAGACTAGCTGCTTTTATTTTACCTATTATATGTGATGGCATGGAAATTCCTCCTTTGTGACCAACAGTGATCATCATGGTTATGAAGGCTGAGGAAGGGGCTTGGGATTCCTGAAGCTTGAATGTCATTTGACCTCAAGTCTATCTCATTGTCTTCTGGTTCAGGTCACCCTTTTTCTAATGGAATAAAAGAGCATTCAACCAGCCAGGGCCTCATCTCTTGCTGATGCAGCTGCATTCAGACGTAAGGGGAAGCAATGAAATCCTCCCCAGAAGATCACATCCCTGATCACATCCCACATTCTCTTTCTGTGCAGGACCATGCACATGGCCAATCCAAGGTCAATCTTTGACCTTGCTGTGCTTACCCACATTTGCAGAGTTATTGTATGGTTCTCTGTTGTTTTTACCTTCAAGGCCAGAGGGGCTGAGGCAAGGACAGAGACTAAATTGACTCATGAAAGCAGGTGTGGCCTGGCCTGCTGCACTCAGCTGCATCAGCTATTGATGGATAGTGCTTTCTTTGGGGGTCCTTCTTAATCCTAATTGCCTTTAATATCTCATGTTCCTACAACAGCCTATCCTTGAGTTATCTCCTTCTTTGGGCTCTAGCTTTAATATTCAGCCCTTCTCTTCCAGAACAGCAGTTGGTTGTCAGGTAATAACTGTATTTCTAATACTCTGGGAACCAGGTACAGTTGTCTTTCAGTATTTGTGGAGGGTTGGTTCCAGGAATCCTCAAGATACCAAACTCTTCAGATGCTCAAGTTCCTTATGTGAAAGAGTACAGTATTTGCATATAACCTATGCACATCCTCCTGTACACTTTAAATGATCTCTAGGTCACTAATAATACTTGCTGCAATGTAGATGCTATATATATCATTGTTATGTTATGTTTTTAGGGAATAATGACCAGAACAAAGTCTGTACAGACCCAGTCCAGGTTCAGTTTTTCTTGAATATTTTTGATTCAGCGTTAATTGAATCTATGGACTCAGAACAGAACCAGCAGACCAACTGTAACTTTCTACAAGTTAGGGGTTTGAAGTTGCCTCCATAAGGCTCTCCTTCTCCTTTCAGTAATGCCCATTCCAGTAAGCCCCTAACCTCGCTGCCTGCTCTTTCAGTTTCCTTGACCTTCTGTTCATCCTTAGGATATGACTCCATGTGTAAAACATTGTATTCCAACTGCACAATGTTTACACAAATCAGCAATGGATTTCCCTATGCTCGTTAACTTGCCACCAGGTTAAAAATCTAAATACTCCCTTGGAGGTACTTTCTTGTGTCCCATTCTTTTCTAATTTACAGTGATCTTTCCCTAAATCACAGCCCATAATTTTAGAGACATGTACACCTTCCAGTCTAATATTGAACAATTTCTTTCATCCTTTTTTGTTTCCTGTGATGAAAAACCCCTTTGGTGCTTCGATCCCAAGAATAACTTATAATAAGTCTGGTCAAAATGACTAGTGCTGCAGTTCCTAGTGTCAAATACAAACTTCCAGTCCTGTGAAAGCTGAAAGCAGTTAGTCCAGGCAGGAATGTGGTATCACAGAACCTGGGTTAGACAGGAGGCAGAAAGCTCCTTACCTCCAAACCAGCAAAGCCTGTAGAACTCAGAAAGGGTGTGAAACCTACAAGCTTAAGCTAGATCACATCCAGTAGCTGGTCCACACAGTCAACCATTAGAATTTAAAGAAAAGATCACAGCTGGGTAGTCAAAACAATAATAACAACAACACATGCGTGTGTGTGTGTGTGTGTGTGTGTGTGTATGTACATACACACAATCCTGGCATTTGATTTTAACTCTGCCACTTATGTATGATCCTAAGGTTTCTGAACCTCAGTCCAGATCATACCTGTCTTCCTAAGTGGTTTTTAAAATTTTAAATCAGTATTCTTTGGAAAATGCTTTGTCAACTCCTAAGTGAGATGGAAACATTGCCATTTTGTTTGTGTTATGCTCTTAAGCACGTTTTCAGAGTCACATAGAATTTCCATTCAATCAAGGCAAGTGAACATGGCAGTCATTTTCCCTGAGAAACAAAAGCTTGCACATTTTTAGTTCTTTGTTAAACTATAAAGTAAACAAGGCAATACACAAAGGAGTAGCAAAGGTGACAGAATAGAAACAATGGAGCAAAACACAACTACTAATGGGAACTTCTGCTCAAATGAGAAAGATTTTCATGGCGAGGTGGTCTGGCTTTGACTATCTGACTAGATAGCAGTTAGAGCTCTGTGAATTCATTTTCTGGGCCTCTGGTGACCTAAATGGATCTATTTGATAGAATTAAGAGCATTTAGAAGAATTATATGGAGTTCTAAGGAACAGAGAGACAAGTTATTTAGTTTTGAAAGGTTATAAATACTGATACGGGGGAAAAATAGATGCTGTGATGGTGCCTATTGATTTTGAAGTACTTTTTTTTTTACAATTATAAGGTAAATAAGGGAACAATTCATATGGATGTTTTTCTCCCTCTGGATTTTTCTACAAAGTCACAAATCACAAACTACTTCTTAAGAGAATCCACTAATTTTTTCTGTATCCTTTGGCACCATAATATTCAGCCTGTTGTAGAGAGGCTCTGCCCCCCACTCTTTTCCTTCCTCTGACTGTCTCCTTCTCAGTCTCTGGTATCTCACTTTAAGTTTTTGCATCCTTTGGGCTTCAGTGGTAGAGTGATACCTCTGCTGCTATCAATCCACACAATTTTTTGACTTTGAAAGGGATGCATAATTTATTTTAACCCATTATATGTTTGTCTTTTTTTCTGTCACTCATCCAAGGTCTCTTCCCTACCCAGGAAGCCAGCCCTGGTTCTGAGGCAGCTCAGCTCTTAATAAGAAGTTGAATAGAAGTTCTAATAACTCATTGCCTCTCCTGCTTGGAAAACATGATAATGTTCCTTAGTTGTAAGAAATCATTTTAACAACACTGACTGGTGGCAGTTCATTGATGAAGGCTATGTGAAGCCTGCTATAAATAGCACATGATGCGTGTAGTAAAGGGTTCTTCGGTGTGGCATTTATTTATTTGTAATTTATACCCTGCCTACTTTCACAAAAGGATTTGAGCTGGCTAACAATAAAAGACACATATGCAATAAGGTTGTTATGCATGTAGAAATTGAAGATCAAAAATCATACGGAAATAGGAAAGGAAAAGAGTTATGTGTGTGGTTTGTTCCTCCCCATCAAGGCAATGGAGGGATGTTATGTTGTAGCCTTCCCACTCTCCAGCTCACTAAGGTGTGCTGAAGAGAAGGCATGCAATTCCTCCCTCACAGAAAATTATGGTGGACACAGTGGGAAGGGGACTGTATTTAGAGAGAAGAAAGTAGAAATCTTGAAAGATCTTGATTTTGTCTGAGAGACAGTGTAGAAGAAAGCCATAGAATAAGCAAAACTACAGAGTGACTATGTCTTCTAATCATTTACAGTTCTGATCACTTATTGCCCAATTCTGTATTGCACTTGCCTAGGATTATGCAAGAGCTATTGATTTGTTCTATACTCATTTGTGTAAATCAATTTCATAGAAAGGAAGAAAAAAGTCGATAGGGTATAACAGTGGGTTTTGTGCCTATCAGGAACAGTTTTTAGTAAATGACTGTTTATTGCGAAGGAGATAGTAAGTGATGTAAAATTAAGCAAGTATTGGGTGCCGTCTTTTAATTCAGTTGTTTCTCTCAATCTCAGCATATATATCGGGCCAAAAAGTTCTTTGTTTTCTATTTTTTCTTCTGGTGGTTCTGTGGATTTGGGGATTGACCTCAGGGCCTTGTGGACACTAGTCAACTGCACTGCAACTTGAGCCACATCTCTGGCCCTTTTGTTTATATTTTGTTTTTGAGATAGGGTCTCCCTAACTTTGCCTCTGGCCCACCTTAAACTCTGAGGTTCTCTTGCCTCCCTAGGATTACAAGCATGTGCCATGTCTCCTGGCTGGAACCAATAATTCTTTCACACGGGAGCAATCACAAGTGTTATAGGTTGCTTTGTGGCATCCCTGGGCTCCACCCACATAATGCCAGGTGAGCTCTCTCTGCCTCCAGCCTCAGTTGTACCCAGACACTGACACATGTGCTTCCCTGGAGTGAAGGCAGTGTCATCCCTAGGACAACCACTGATTTAGATGAAGAGTATGAGAAAGTACATGGATGCAGACTACCGCACAGAGCAGGCGACACCATAGAATCCTCTCTGACGTCCTCCACAGGTTCACGTGTTAAAGGCTTCGTTCCAGCTGATGGGCTTTGGAAAGTTATTGGATAATGAGGACTTCCATCTCCTCCGTGGATCAATCCACTGATGGATTCATAATTTAATTGCATTTTTGGGAGGTGCAATAACTAGACATTGGGGCCTAGTTGGAGGAAGTAGGTCACTCGGTGTTGAAGGGTGTATTTCCCAGCCTCCATGAGGTAAGCAGCTCTGCTCTGCCATATGTCCCCCCACCGCAATATTTCAGCCTTACCTCAGGCCCACAGCAGTGGAATTAGCCAACAATGCACTGAAACCTCAGAAATTGTGAGCCAAAATAAATCTTTCCTCCTTTAGTTGACTTTCTCAAGTATTTTCTACAGCAACAGAAAAGAGACTAAAACATCCCCAGTGAGGGAAGCCATCTGCCTCAGAAAGCGCTTGATCATGCCTGCTCCCATAGAGCTTCAGAATCACACCCTTCCATGCTATTCCCAGGAGGGCTTTGTGCATCCTCTCCATCCAGCCATTTTGGAGAATCTGACTACATTCCTGCTAACTCAACAGAAGCGAGTGACCCAGTCACATTCACAATAACCCCAGCAACATTCCTGTTTACTCTGACAGTGGGTAAATTAAAAGTCAGCTTGGCAGCTCTGTTACATAGAGAGACCAGGCCTTCCTGTCTGCGTGAAGTGTGCCCTGCAGTCATTCTGACTTCCACTGAATGACTCTAATAAACCATTCCTAATTCAGCCAGAGGAAGAAATGCTGGAAACATAGAGAGTGGAATTTTAGTATGATCATGTCAGAGCACATAGTACAATAGATTTCTGTTGGTTCTCCAAGTAGAGGTCCAATCACTGATTTCCTAATGTGATTGTGAATCATCAGCACACACTAATTACATGTCCAATTTACAAGTGGGTTGATAGCCCTGAAGGATTCATTTTTTTTTTATAGTCACACATTTTCTTTGTGGTTGGGTTACAGACATACTCTAGCTTACCCAGGGTCACACCAATCAAAAATTATATTCTTGGGCATCAGATACAGCTCAGTGGCAGAACACTTGCCTAGCATGCACATAACCCTGAGTTCAGTCCCCAGCACCACAAATAAAATCAATAATAACATTATCATTATTATTATTATCTAGGTATAATGTGGAAGCTAAGCCTTCCAGGTACATAGAATAAATTAGTTTATGTATAGTTCTACTTCACTTTCCACCTGAAATCTCCTGCGTACTTACATTGTACCCTTTTATCTTTATAATATCTCTGTCATATTAGAGGGAGCTGGTGATAATGAACCATTTTAGAAACGGAGATGAGCAGTGGCCTCTCAAATTGGTCTGGTAGTCTTGGATTAGACAGTACCATTGTACTAAAACCTAGATGATGAAATAAACACATGGTAAAAATATCTTAACAAGAGAATTGAGCCTACTCTGTTGGCATTGGTGTCTCTCAGGGATAATTGGGATTTTTTTTCACATGTGTAAGTCAAAGGGAGGACAATGGTATGTTCTATTTCGAAGGAGAGGGCACTTCTTCATGCTTGCCTGGAAATGAGAATGCTTATAAGAAACAGTCAGCCTCTGGTAATATTCAAGAGCTGCTTTTTAAACTGAGAGCTTTGCTGACCCTGCTTTATAGTCTCCACCCACCAGCCAAGGTACAGTAGGAGAGACCAGGGCAGCCTACTGTGCTTCTGATTCCCAACCAGATGTTGCTCTCAGCCCTCACCACAGAGCAGCCATCTCTGAGACAATGTCCTCTGTATCTTGAGAAGGATGGAAAGGAAAAAGTAAAAAACTCTGTGGTCTGTTTTCCTACAGAATCTTTTTATCATAGATTTTTTTATTTCAAGAGCTCATGTGTACCAATTAAATGCTTTTTTTCCACCTTTAAGAAAAGACAATTATTTGTAATTATTTTTCTTAATTCACAGCAATGAGAGAAGACATTTCACCTACATTTTTGCATGCGTTTTTTAGAACAAACACTTGTCTCATAGCAATTAAATCATAATGTATAGTAGGTTAAATGCAATGCTTTCAGAAAGACAGTAATGGGACTCAACTAAAACTGGCATGGCATAGACATGCAAAGACTTGCTTAGGTCCAAAAATCACTCCCTGAATAAGAATTCAAAGCCCGTAACAGTGTCTTGCACTTAATAGAGTTTCAGTTTGGCTACATGAATGACAGCTAGAACAATGAACTATAACATTTATATCTTTTATTTTTATTATTTTTATCTATGATTGTTTGTCCTCTAAAAAGTAAGGATTAAAATTGAATTTAATTCATTCAGAGACTAGCTTTAGTCACAATATCAAGAGTAGGTCAAAAAAAAACCATGATGAACACTTATTAGTTAATATTAAATGTTAATTAAAATTAATTAAAAGTTTAGACTTTGGTAGAAGCAAACACTGGCAGATCAGCTGTACCAACTTTGGTCCATTTTTCTAACTAACATTTGTTAAGTGTCCTGCAGCCCCATTTCAGAAGTGCTGTGCACGCCATCATAAATACAACTCTCCCACTTGGAATTGTTTACTTTGGCAAAGCAGACCTCAAGTGTAAGGTAAAATAAAAATTTTTCAAACGTGCTTTGGAGCTAATGTAAGGGAGAAGTGAATGGAATTCTGAGCATTATGGTGAATGAGCTCCCAGGGCTGAGACTGATCAAGGTCTGTGCAGCAGGCCTGGAATGCAGGTATCCCTGATGGGAAATGAGTGCCAGGGAGGTCCACAGAGAAGAAAGTGGAACTGATAGGCTTCCTAACACATTCGCTCATGTTGACAGGGTTCAATAGTTCTTCTGGAGATTTGAAAGAAAACTTACCCCCATAAAAATGAATGAAATTATTATTAACTGTAGAAAATAAAAGGTCATCAAGAAAGAAACTAACAAACTAAGACATTTAAATGCAAACAGTGCTGAATGGTCGTAACACTGTAAGCCCCGAATATGGTATTAGTCGGCTTTGTGTTGCTCTGACAAAATACCTGAGATAAGCAACCTAAAAGGAGGAAAGATTTATTTTGGTTCTCAACTTCAGAGGTATCAGTCCTTGGTTGCTTAGTCCAGTTGATTATAGGCCTGTGGTTAGGCAGTACATCATAGCCAGAACCACATAGCAGGGGAAAACTGCTTGCCACATAGCAGCCAGAAAACAAAGAGACAAGGAAGAAGGGTCTGGGGACAAAATATACCCTTGAACTGCACACTCCCAATGACCTGGTTCCTCCAATTAGGCCTCCCCTCCTAAAATTTCCTCCACCTCTCAATATCCCATTAAGTTATGAATTAAGAAGTGGATTAATCCATTCACGTGGTCAGACCTCATGATCCAATCACTTTCCAAAAACCTCACTCCTAACACTGCTGCACTGGGGACCAAGCCTTCAGTTCATGAGCATTTGGAGGATGTTTAGGAGGCAAACTAGAACAAATATTAGTTTAATCAAATGTGTGTTTATTATATTAGGATGGTAATAAGGAAATGTGTAGCTGAGGGATAGTATACTAACTCTTCATCTTCAATATGGGGAACAGATCATTGCTAAGATCTAAAATCCAATTAATAGCTATAAAAACACATTACTTAAAATATTTACATAAATTCTGAAAGATAAAATTCAAAAGTAGGGAAACAAGGGGGACTTACAGTTTTACATTACGAGTCAAGTAAAAGCTTTTAGCCTTTTTTTTTTTTTTTTTTGGCAGTACTGGGGTTTAAAGTCAGGGCCACATGTTCACTAGGCAGCTGTTCTACACTTGAGCCACAGATCTTTTTGATTTTTAGTTATTTTCAAGTAGAGTCTCACTTTTGCCTGGGTTTTGCTTACAATCCTCCTACTTATGACTTGTATATCTGGGAGTACAGGTGTATGCCACTATCCCTGGCTCACTTTAAATTATGTAATAGACGTGGTTTATTAAATTTATTTGAAGAATATTGAAAATACTTCATATAGGCCTTCATAAAAATGTGAAAAGAGTGATTTCTACCAATTCAAGAGCCTAGTTTTAGTTACATTAATTCCTACTTCTGTGTAACAGTATTAAACCCAAGCCAGGTCAAATATTTTTCCTCTCCCCAAATTCCTCAGTTACACAAAATGGGGGTTCCATTCACTACCTGGTTTTAACTTTTCATATCCTGATCAAATTATATCTGTCCACTCAGCACTGTGCAATGAACTCACACAGCCGTTTTAGGAATTCATGTAACCAAAAGACTATAAGTCAGAGTTAGCATGTGGTCCAAACTATAGTTTACTTTCTGCATATTATATTTTTTGGACAAGAGTATCTTCAGTTTAGAGGTTGGAGTTTGATCTTTGGTGCATGACAGAAGGCTGCCATCATGACTTTACATGAGCAAAAAGCTTTGGTATTGGTCACTAGCATACCCCATTATCACAGACCTGTCTGTGACAGGTAACTGGGGAGGACATTGCTGTTGAAGGTTAAAGTGAAGATTTTGCTCTGATTCCAAATAATTGTGGCTTCCAAAATTGGAAGTCCCTGAAAATTCACAGATGCTTCTCACCCTTGGTAGCTTAACTATCATGTCTTTTGAATTCTGATCTGTTTAACAGTTCCTATTTAATAGACTATAAATTTTAAAATGTGCCCAAGTGCCTCTATATAATGAAAATGAATATTTTCTCTGAAATAGACTTTTTAGAAAAATTTTCCTTGGCAGTGTTTCTTAGTCCCTTAAGCATTATCTCTACCTCTCTCCATTCCATTCCCTCTCCTCTCCTCCCTCTCCTCTTTCCCTCCCCTTCTTCATTTCATCTCTTAAACATAACTTTCACCCCCTAGAGCATGTCCTTTCTCATGTCTTTTTTTCCTTCCACTTAGAAGATACCTTTTTCGAGATAGGCAATTAGATTAGATTTGAGCCCCATCAAAGCCTAGAACTATAAATTTATTAGAGACATTCCCAAAATATAAGTTAGAGATTAGAAAGTTTCCTAAAGAGACAAGTATCTCCCACTTCTGGGAGTTGTATATCTATGAATATGAATGACAAGGAAAATATTTTCCAGTATTCATATGCATCTATTAAGCTGCCCAAAGCTCCCAAACATTCAATTGCCTTTCAGTTTTAATCCACCAGAGTTGTGGCTGTATGACATATCTCAGTGCCAACCAAGGGAGAAAAAATCTATACAACTTGAAGAGTCAGAGGCCTCTGAATGGAGAACATGATCGGGATCAGTATTGTGGTTGATGGACTATGGACATGATAATAGTTCCCTTAGTGAGAACACATATTGCCTTGATTTTAAAAGCAGTGTTAGCCTTCATTAGAGATTGAGTCATATTCCATAATTTTTAATATTTTATGACAGCTATCAAATATGACTATGGTATCCATCAATCATAAAACATGAAATGATTCCCACTCTGCATCATTTCTCAAATGGAAAGAAATGAAAGGAGAAACTGGGACTCAAATTCTTGGGGTCCATTTGCAGATCCTGTCAGAAAATACTATTTCCAGGTACCATGGGAAAAGCAGAGTGCAGGCCCTCTAAGTAACAGGCTTTGGAAACAGCATATTTATTTCAAACTCCAGGCTCACAGATCTCAATTTCAACAGCCATCTCAAGATTTTTATAATTTAAATATGAAGGACTGACATGGTTTCATAGAGAACTCATTCTCTAGATCTTTGCCTGATACTTATTGACACCTGCTCACCCTGAACATTCTCTAAACACTGTAAGACACATCGTTAAGACAGCACCAGAATACCTCTGTGAGCCCCATTTGCAGTGAGTTGGTTTACATTTTCAGACTGAGACGCTCACTTTCTCAGGCTCACTGACCTCAAAAATCATAGCTTCTCTCCTCCAAGCTCTGACCTTAATCTTAGAGTTTATTTTCTACTTGCTGATCTACAAAAGTGGCAAATCTTGAAGCAGAATTCTCATGTTAATATGAAAGGAATTAACAGAGTGTTCTGCTTCTCACCTCATTTTATGATTGTTAAATTAGTCACATTATCCATGGGGGTCTCGTCTAGGTATTAATGAGAGCAGTGGCTTGATCTCAGGTCCTAGCATCAAAAGATTTATAGTTCTTTGGTTTTATTTATCGTAGCTTTTCTCTTTGCCCCTGTTTTACTAGTAGTATGTTTGATATCATATTTCTTGAGTTTTTCCTGTCTTTTGTTACAAAAGCAATAGAAACAATACCAGACTATCTTTTGAAGGGTTTCTAACTTCTACTTTACCCCATTCTGGACACTTGGACAAGCCTTACTTAGACATCTAGGTTTCAATTTAGGCTTTAAGTAGTTGTCTCCACCTTCCCTGATAAACCAAGCAGCACAGGTTAGTGGTACTCTTCTGCACCTAAATCAGCTGAGAGTACTTGAAATTAGTCAGGGCAGGAAGCATATCAACAGATTGCTTTCTTAGCTTGGTTCCTGGCATTTGCTGTATTTAATTAGTACATACTCCAAAGATTACTGGAAAGTACTGTTTTTTGGCAGGTACAGGTTGAATTTTAATGAGACATTAAGCACCTACAAGACATTTTGATGATGCTGGAGGCACACTGAAGGTACACTTTTGCATTAGTTACAAAATGGCCCCCACCATCTTATCTTTCAAGGAAGTATTTTCCTGTTCTCCCTTACTATTCAAATCTGGTAAAGTAAGTGACCTTCATTAAACAGTGTTAACACCCACTGATCAGGCAAATATCTCAGGCTTAGAAATAATGGAGGAGGCACGCTTAGCAAAAAGGACAAGGTAATAGCTGATCATCTGCTATTTCTTATTTGCGGAAGTGAGAGTTACCAGCCTCCATGATTGAGGGTTACTCTGTGTCTGCACTGTTGACATTTGCAGCCAGATAAGTCAGATAATGTCCCCTGGGGGGCAAAACCAAAACTGTTCTAACTCCATCCTGATCTACTGACGCTCCACATTCATGCAGGTCATCTCTGTTTTAAAAGCTCAGGAGTTAAGATTTAAGAATCAGATGGGTCCTTTCTTGACTTCAGAATCACCTCATGGGGTCTTACATATGCAAAAATATTTTAGAGCATTACTGGTTCTAGAAAGAGAATGGGGCAGAGAGTGATAGCTGAAGAGGTTGCATCATTGCTGGAATTCAACTGTATTAGCAAAAGTAGAAATACAGTAAAGAACAAAGCCCTGGTCATCACAGCATGTGGTATTCAGCATACCTATCTTCCCAGCTACTTGGGAGTTGGAACTAGGAGGATCATGGATCAAGACGAGCCCAGGCAAAAGAGCCTATCCGAAAAATAACTAAAGCAAAAAGCACTAGGGGCATGGTTCAGGTGGTTACTTGCCTAACAAGTAACACTCCCTGAGTTCAAACTCCAGCACCTAAAAAAAAAAAACAGAACAAAACCCTTCTTGTCATCAGGTTAGTGACCTAAGATCTTCACCCTTCCCTAAAGTCAAATGAAGCCCATGGCTCATGGCTTTCCTCATCATACCTATATGAAACAAGCTGAGAACGTAGGTTGTTTGATCTTTGAGCTGCTTCTCACCAGCTTAATCTCCTGCCCATAGCTTTACTATGCACGTTTCAAATTTGTCCCTCCACAAAATTATAGATTACATTGTATCATGGACATGTGAAATTGCTACCAAATAGTCAATCTAGACTGCTCTTGAAATTAAGATTTGTATAGGTTTAGTGTGTTTGATGTCCTGATCTTTCTAAGCACAGAAAAAGAATTGAGATATAATTTGTTAACAGAGAAGTAGAAAACAAGAATCTCCATAGGAAAGTTGAAGATATGCCTATGACCATGTTTGGAGCCTTTAAAGAAAGACTTTTAAATAAAGTTAATGATTTCTCATTAACACAGCTGAAGTCACTAATTTATCATTGGGGAACCAAAAGTTTGTCATCACTGTAGCTATGTTGATTTGTGCTGATTCCACATCTTCCCTCTTCCTTTACTCACCCAGATATTTATAAGCCCTTGATAATTAAAGATCAGTGTGGTCCTCAGGATGGAAACCTCCTCACACCTAGATCCTGGGTTCATAGTCTAAAACCATTTTGATCAGTTTTAAAGTTCTCTGGGCTGATTATATCAGACAGAACCCAATTGAGCACCAAGAGGGTTGGCTCTATAGCTCTCATGTGCAGTATCTGCCCTCATCAATTAAGAACATCTCAGATTATGTTTCAAAAACCCATAGCATTTTCTTCCTCCATGAGATGGTTCTTCTCTACTCCTTTTGAAAGGATGTGGCTTGTCACACTTGTGCCCAGCCAGTAGGGAGACCTTATGAAATCCCTGAAAGAGGGAGTCAATGGAATTTCCATTGACATAGACACATACCAGTGAGATTTGGAGCAGCTGCTCACTAATGGAATTCCAGGGATAATTCTTTTCACTCTAGCTGATATAAATGTGATCATGTCTAAAGAGAATGAAAGAGGTCTTTGTCTCTGTATGCCATGGATCTAATTTGAGCACTCTAAGAAACCGGGCAGTCAAACTAACATTTGGGCAGGGTGGTTGCAATAACTCCTAGCTGTGTCTCTGACCTCCATCCTCTGGCACTTCGACAGTTCACATACATACACCTCAACCTGCTCACCTACCCACCTCTTCTTTCTGTGCAAGTCTGATTTTTCTTTCTTTTTTCTTTTTTGGAGACAAGGTCTGGCTATGTAGCCCAGGGTAGCCTGGAACTCACTGTATAGCTCAGGATAGCCTCAAACTCCACTCTTCTTCCCAAGTGCTGAGATTACAGGCATATACCACCACACCCAGATTTACTGCCTTTATATAAGTGTCTCTTTCAGGCATCTTGGAACCCTTGGACAAACATCCCTTAACTAGATGCATAGGAGAAGTTTCCCTGAATGGGTGACAGAGCCCTTATTTGGCCTTAATTTACTGTTTTTGAGGAAGCTGAAGCAGCAGCCTGGTTTGTAATTAATCAGTTATTGAATCTATTGGGCATGCATTGTGTTCTGCTAGAAAGATGCATGCATGCTGCCTGGTTTGCAGTTTTAGCCTCTAGATGACCCTTTCACAGTAATGAAAGACAGTAGAAGAAAAATGCATGCAAACTATGAGATTTCTTCAATCTACTTGTGACATTTTCCTATCAAAAAAAAATTACTTTCAAGTGAATTCTCACTTGTTTCTAGTACTTCCACTCTTCTTTTCAACATATATAATCTAAGTGAAGTGTTTTTCCTGGGCAGAAAATTGGAGTCTCACTTCCTTGCAATAGCATTATGTAAGGGTCTTTCAACTAGGACACATTCAAGTAGGTATGGCTATTCTTCAGAAAATCTGAAATGGCAGAGCAAAAGAAACACTTTATTAAGTTGGTGGTTTTGTTCTCTTTTCCCTCTTCCTACACTGTTATGGACAAGATCAAGATAGATGAGAAATATACATCAAAGGATGATAAGACTTAGACCCAGAACACTTTGTCTTGAGCCCACTGGCCCTTGATAAGAAAAACAGCAGTGTTCTCCTGGATAATGCACAACACACACTCAAGCATGCACACACGCTTCTTGAGTATGACGGTGATACATTCTGATGAACCCGTCATAGGCCAAAAATATCCCAAGTTGGAAATACACTTAATACACTTAACCTACCGAATGAAACATCACAGCTCAACCTCCACCTAGTCTACCTTAAACATGCCCAGAACACTTAGCCTCACCTGCAGTTGGGCAAAACCACCTAACTCAAAGCCTGTTTATGATAAAGTACTGAGCATCTTATTCAGTTTCCTGAACACATTATTGTCACAATCACATGGCTGACATGTACACAGCATCACAAGAAAGGGTCCTGTTTATTGCCAGCCTTGGAAAAGACTGAAATACAAAGGTTGAAGTACAGTTTCTATTGAATGTATATGCTTTCACACCATCATAAGATTAAAAAATAATATGTCAAACCATCGTAAATTGAGGACTGTGTATATGCACAGATCCATTTACTCAAAACATTACGCTAAGGATTCCCAAAGTAAACTAATACTTCTTGCTGTTGAGTTCAGCAGACACTATGGACCCAGGAAATAATCCAAAAAACCTAAAAATAAGAGTAGAATAATATCAGTTACTATAATGCAGGGCACTGACATACTGTTTAGTACATTATCATTTTCTGAGAACTTACAGCCTATCAGGCAATATGTTAGGGTTGAGAAAAGCAGATAAAACATAATCTGTGCTTTAAATTTGCAGATTACAAGGGGGAAGGTAAAACTGAGAAGCAGGAGTTACCTACTTAGGGAGAAATCAAAGGGGCACACATGTCCTTTTCTACAGGGTTAAAACATTCTTTACAAGAGTGTGAGTTTTCAGCAATTTGAATCTCAATGACTATGATAGAAAGCTCAGGGAAACCACTGTCATGGCCCAGTTCAAACCAGCTCGCCATTGGCCTGTCTTGTTTTTCCTGGTGTCATCTTTATAGGAGACATTTTTTTGGTTCAACCCAGTCATGAAATAAAAGTTGAATATCCTTTATCTGAAATTCTTGGGACCAGAGATGTTTCAATTTTGAGTTTCTGGATTTAGGAACACTTGCAAAGACATTAATGATTGAGCATCCTTAATGTGAAAATCTAAAATGTTCCAAAATCCAAAATGTTTTGAGCATTGGCACTCAAAATGTTTGGATTTTGTATTTTTGATTATGGATTCTCAACTTGTACTCAGGTTATAAAATCAGGGAATTCCATGTCACATTTGCTATTTATCAGTTATATTCTAGGAGGAAATTTTAAATGATAGCTTTGTAGTTATTAAAGACTATATCTATATATACCTTTCTTATACTCCAAATATGTGGACACAAATGCATATAAACAAGTTCATGAATATGTAATAGATGATATAAACACTAAAATTATAGCCATAATTATCTCTGAATGGTGGAATCATTGATGATTATTTGGTTTTCTTCTTTATTTTCCACATTTCTTGCAATAAACACGTCTTCAGTGAAAAAGAGAAGCATTAATCTAAAAAGAATAACTCTGACTTGATAAATATATTTAGCATAAGAATATAAATGTATATTTGCTTAGGTGAAAATGGAATGTTGCCATTGATGTACTGTATTTTTCTAGCATAACAGACCCATTGTTTGCTTGTTCATAGTTAGTATTCATCCAGTCTTTCCACCTAAATGTAACACATTTGTTAACAAATAATTGTATTTCTTCAAACATAGATGCAGCATTGAGTTCAAACACTTATTCCCAGTGCAAATAAGAGGATGATTCATTAGCAGATCTTAATGATGCTTCTATCTTTTTGGCTTCACCTGCATCTTAAAAACAAGCAAACAAAAAATGTACTATATGATAGTAAATGTTTATCAAAAGAAAATGTCTGTATGTGAGTTTTCCTGGGTAGCTATAACTCTGAGTATAATCACACATAGTCTGCATTACTTTTCCACACAGTGCAAAATGTTCAAGTTGCTGCTGTAATCAAGAATAAGGACCACACAATCCAGCAGTGAAAGCAGTTTGTTTCTTTGGGTCATAGTACATTTATCAAGACTTTGTTATCATTTTTTTTTTAAATCCAGGTTTTAAGCTCCAGTGCGCGCGTGCGTGTGTATGTGTGTGTGTGTGTGTGTGTGTGTGTGTGTGTTTAATTACGAGTCGTTAGGAACCTTTAACATTATTCCATTACCACATGTATTTCTTAATTTTATTCAGTCTGTTTAATGCTTAATCTTTATACTAGGGAATAAGAGATATGTGAGGAGGAGATTATTGGTTCATGGCATTAGTTTTCTATGATTATTGTCTTGATTCTAATCTTTGAAATGAGTGCCGGAGAGACAAATGCCATTTTAGTAGATTATATAAAAACACAATCCTTCGTATCCTTATCTACAATTGTCCTTTGCGCAGTTTATCTCTTGGCAGTGTGCAGGCATTTCCTGGTTAATTATAAATGAAGACAAAGTAGAAATAAGACAGTGGTTTTGGACTTCTTTTATCTTTTGATCTAAATTCACTAAATCTGCTCATACAGTGTTATAGAAAGGAAGCCTGAGTGTTTTTCTAATCTTTACTTTCCAAGTTAACAAGATAAAGTAGCTTCCAAAAACAACCCAGATAGTTTGCTGCTCTCGATGCCACCGACTGTAGTCAAGGGATCCAGAGTTTCAGCAATACTCAGGTCATTTATTTCTTACTAGAGAATAATTGAAATCAGCTGATTCCTATGCTGTGCATCACATAAAGTGCACCACATACATCTGCAAACTCAGAGTCCTGTAAACAGTGAGTTTCAGTGCAGCATCTTCAGGAAGGAAGAGATGAGTGGGTGTTCCAATTAAAACAGAAATAAACAAACCAAATATCTCTCCTTAACATAATGTGGTCTTTCATTATGCATTTTAACTCATCTTTAAAGTACAAAATTATTATGCAATTATGTTGCCTAAATCTAAAATCTGAACCCTGCAACAGTGGTCAGGGTTATGGTTGTTGACATCTTTTAACAAGGGGAAAAAAGGTACCCCTGCTCTCACAATATCCTCACAGACCTGAATTCTCCAAGAAATTGAATATCCTCAATTCTTCTATAGCCAACAGTGAGACAGGTTGCAGAGAACAAGAGTTAAAGTGTTAGTGTTAAATCTTGGCAATATTCAGACTGGGATCTGATACTGTAGTCATGTCATTGACAAATGGAGTTCATTATGCTTTGAGATGATGTTGTACCAAGGAAGTCTAATGGACAAGTTATTGTCCAGAGATTATAATCTGAAATACATAATACTGATTTAGGCATCCATAAAAAGTACAAGCAATGACATAGGTTCTAGTAAGGTACTACAATGTCAAAAACAAAAGTAATTAGAAGGAGATGATATTGCATTTTTGTCACATACTAAGATTTGATGAGTCTTTGAGCCTAAATTCTTACAGAAGAAAAAAAAAAAAAGAATTTTTGTCACATTTCCATAATCCCATTTGTAAATCAGATTTCAAGAATTGACAGATAAGGATATTTCTTGAATAGGGGAAATTTCTCAAAATAATGTGTAAAGGAATTATTATAGTAAATACGCAAGGAAAGTTACAAACCTTCAACTCAGACCATGAATGCCAAAGTTAAGAAAAGCAGCCATTTCACACATAGCTGAAAAATAACTCCATAGCACCAGGAGTAGAGAGTAGTTGATGTTTGAGGATCTGACTTCCATTTCATCACTTTGAGGTAATATTAACTTCCTGGGGGTGTCAGGAGCCTCTGTTAGCCCTGATGAAGCAGTTTCTAGTATGATAGCTGGTATAGAGTAGAAGTATTTTACTCTTCTTTAACGATCACTACTTTGAATTACACAGTGGAAACACTATGGAGAAGAACTCTGTTCTCTTGATGAAGTTGTAGACCGGAAGTTACAGCAAAGAAGCCAGCGAGGGCTGGAGGTGCAGCTCATGTGGTAGAATATCTGACTAGTTTGGCTCTGTGGCCATGTGGCAGGGTTAGCTTATGAAAGGACCCTTACATATCTACCAGGGATAAGTGAAGTGCTCATGTGTTTAGGTAACCTGCTCTCCCTCTCCCATGCTATGACATGATACAGCTGAGTCAGGGTGATTGAAAAATATGGCCACAGGTAGGGAGCTAGATAGGCAATATTTTCTTCTCTGCTGTCTGTATGCACTTATCCTTCATAATCCATGAGTAATTAGTTCTAGGGCACGTGCGCGCACACACACACACGAACACAAGTGACACAAAAATCCAAAGATGTTCAAGATCCTTATATAAAATTTTCAGTATTTGCATATAACCTACACACATCCTCTCCTATCTCTACATAACTTATACCAAGTACAATGTAATCACTGCATAAATAGTTGATGTACTATGTTGTTTAGAGAATGATGAAAAAACCTGTACATGTTCAGCACAGATGCAATTTTTAGGGTGACTGAAGTATATAACACTATTATATATTTTATAAAGAAATAGTAGAGAGGAATTTGAAAGCTCCCAACATAAAGAAATAACAAATTTTTAGGAAGATGCAAATGTTAATTACTGTGATTTGATAATTATATATGGTATACAGTTATCAAATTATCTCACTATAAATATGTAGAATATTTATGTGTTAATTAAAATTGTAAAAAAAAAAAACCCTAATTTCAAAGAGGTATTACAAATAAATAAATAAATAAATAAATAAATAAATAAAATCAAAAAATGCAAAGAAAAATTAAAACCATGAGATTCTGGTTCTCAAAAGTGATGGATTAACTTGTTGAACTAACATTCTCACAGATTAACAATGATAAGATCTGCATAAAATAATACATAGAGTTATATAGAAGCACATCTATACATACATAACATATGTGGATATAAGAACGAAACAAGGATTTCAACTGTTCCCACTCAAGGGGAGTCAGTGATTGAGGTTTGAGTCTAGTCCCATTAATTCCTTCAAAAAATAGCAACACTCTTCAAAGGCATACAACAGAATCTAGTCTGTTTATCATTTACAGGTTCTAGTACACCAAGATATGTATAAAGAAACATGAAAATATAATGTAGTAACAGCTATCTCCAAATGTCCAACATGCTGTAATCTCAGACAAGGTACTGAAAGCAGTTTATGATTTTTTTGAACATTTCAATCTACCATTGGTAAATTCACAAGGTGGAACCCACAAATGTGGAGAGTCAACTATATAAATTGGGTCAACCTGAGTGGTACATTTTCCCTGCGAACAGTATATAGGAACAGGAATTTTCCAGGGACAGATCAGACAGGAAGGTAGTATATAAATATATGAAACCAATGAAGAAAAAGAAAAGTGTGACTGGAAGGAGTCAGAGTTCCGAGGTAGTAGTCACCATCAGAGGTGAAAGGATGGAGGAGATAACAGAAGCAGGAAGTGGGTAAAAGGTGAAAGAGTGGACATGGTTGAGAG
Source organism: Castor canadensis (assembly GCF_047511655.1). Lineage (NCBI taxonomy): Eukaryota > Metazoa > Chordata > Mammalia > Rodentia > Castoridae > Castor > Castor canadensis. The sequence continues at coordinate 60,746,561 of NC_133399.1, read as the reverse complement.
AGCACGGCAGGGAACAAGGTCTGAGAGGCTGAGAGCAGACAGTTTGTGAAATCTTAAATTCTGGACATGTAGCCTGAACTAGGCAATGCTTTATTTTTTTTTTTTTAAAGGGCATATGTAACTTCTTCTTTCAGCGTTAAGAGTAAAAAAACACTCACCAAACAGCTTACAAAATGAATCTGCAGTATGATTACTGCCTCTTGCAGCCTCTCCTCTCTCCCCTCTCACCAGGAACTGGGAAATTGGGGCCGATCATTCTTTTACTTTTCTGTAGTTTTTCTACTCTTACCATATCGATACTTTCCTAAACATTATTACTGAGCTTTGTCTAGTGTGAGATTTTGTATAAGTGAAATTGTACTACCAGATGTCATGTTTATTTCATGAAATTGTGTAAGTTTGAGATTCAAACATGATGATGAATATAACTATAATTCATTCATGCTATCTGCTGGGTGCATTCTTGCTCTATGAATCTATCACAGACATGCAGTCATTTTCCTATTCAAGAACCTTTGGTTTGGGCTGGGGTGTAGCTCACTGGTAGAGCACTTACTTTGTACATACAAGATCCTGAGTTCAATCCTCTGCACAAGGGCAGGGAAAGTGGACAAAACTTTGGTTTTTATGCAGGCTTTGGACTGGTTCATACAGTTCTGCTCCTTCTTATGCGTATTTTTCCTGGTGCAGATGTGCAGGAGTTTCTCTAGGGAACATACAGATGAATGTGTTAGAAACAGAGTTTGCACATACCCATTTTTGCATGGAGTGCCAAATTGCTTTTTTTTTTTTTCTTTTTGGATTTTTGGGTGGTTTTTCTTCTTTTCTTTTCTTTCTTTTTTTTTTTTTATTGTTTTGTTTTGCTTTTTGAGACAGGTTCTTGCTGTGTACCTTAGGCTAGCCTCAAACCCATGATGCTCCTGCTTCAGCCTCCCAGGTGCTGGGACTACAGGAGCACACTGCCATGGCAGGCTCCTAATTGTTTTTAGACATATGATAAACAAGCATGCTCACCAGCATTAACTGATCCTTATCTAAGTGACACTTCATAGTATTTTCAAAGTTTCAACTTTTTGCCAGTGAGCAGGGAGATAAAATGGTATCTTACAAAAGTTAAACATGTTTGAATTTAAAGAGTCAACTAGTTCAAGAAAGCTTGCTTTAAAAAAATTAAGACATCCACTGAGTTGCAGAGTTAGCTACTTAAAATCATTGTAGCAAAAAAAAAACTGTTATATTTTTATATCAGTCTTTGCTACAATTACATTGTCTTAATTTCTCCACATTGAGAAAGGCCTCACTCAGAAATCAGGCATTACGGCATTACTCTCACTCTCACCCTTATTCCCCACAGGTGCACATCCAGCCCATCTTCTGAATACAACAACCTTACGCTTTCGTTACATCATTGTGACACTTATACCAGTATGACTATGAATGCTAATTACAGATAAGCAAAGTACATCATGATTACAATATTTTGTTTTCCCTTGGTCGTCAGTATTAGCAAATTTTTTTTTTTGGTCATTTTCTTAGTTTTCTATGTGATTGTCACTCATTGAAGCCCTAACGTTTTTTTCAGGCATGAAATTCTCTACTGTATATATCCAAGCATGGTAGATGTTAAGTGTTTAGTGTGTGTTGTCATGTTAAATCTTCCCTCTGCCCTTGTCATCTTCTCTTACTTGGTCTGACTTCTCTGTAGGGAAGGCTATATTTTCAGGAACTCTAGTGACTAACCTGAATTTCTTCCATGGATAGTTTTAAGATCTTACTGTTGTCTTTGGTGTCTTTATGGTCACTTTGAGTGATTATTTTTATTTGTCCATGTGGGATGGGAGCCATTGAGCCACTTAAAATGTGTGTTCTTCAGTTTAATATGTTGAAACTATCTTATATTCTATACTTTAGTTAATTATAATGTCATCAGTCCTTGCAAATCTCATACTTTGTCCATGTTTCTGAACATTTAGAGTACTTGTTTCCTTAAGTACTTGGTGATTTTCTTTTAAAAGTAAGCTCAAGGTTTATTGAGATTCATCTGCAGAAATTCTTTTAATCTGTGCTTGCTTATACCCCCATTTCTCTGGAGATACTCATTTGTAAGGTATTTCTGCTAGGAATGTAGGGACAGTGCTCATTTGATACTTTAATTTTTTTCTTGAGTGTTTTCCTATTTAGAAAATGGACTGACCTCACTTTTTGGAAAATGAACTTTTGGTGAAGTACTCTCAAGAGAAACTTCTGGTTTTCACTGTTTTGCTTAATATCAACTCCAAGAAAAGGTAGGATTTCTGAAAAGTGCTTATTTCTAGCTCATCTTCTATTAGTTAGTGCCCTAATTTGACCTCCCACTGTTCTTAAGTGTCAGAATTTGTTCCCTGTCCTTTGTTCATGACCTACTACCCTGAAGAGTAGAAGGCATGCCAATGGAAAACACGGGCTCTCAAGCTCACTGACCCAGATAACTCCTTGAGATGATAGGCTTCTGGCTCTTTAACTTATCACCTGCCTAGCTATGCTTGTGAAGTTGTATATATTTTATCTAGGATTTAGTTATTCTGTACTAAGATTTTTCTGCATATCTACTCTACCACACTGCCACATCCAATGTGCCCAAATACTTCTTTTTTTCTTTCTTTCTCTAACAGACCTTGGTGTATATTTCCATGGTACATCTGGCTAACTTCAGTTAATATGTCAGAGAGAAATTACAAATTAGCTGTGTGATTTCAAGTAACTTGTGTTATTCCTTCACTCCAGTTTTTCTCTGGTGGAAAGCAAAGGAATTGAGGTAGATGCAACCTGAGTCCCTTCTATTTCCAAAGTCCTCTAAGTAAGGATGATAAAAATGACACACAAAGGCCTTCATTCTAAGGCAGAAGATAGATGAACCTAGAGAATATACCAGCCCATTCAACATAAATAAGTGTCTCGGTATAAAATTCCTGCTCCTGACATTCAACCATTTATATTTTTATTTTTACTATTAAGAAAAATCATATCATAAAACTTTCTTCTAACCTGCTTTATAGAGGAAATTTTTTAGGGTTTATTGGATTATAAATTGTTTCACATGGATCCTAAAAATTCTCAAGCCATCATTCTCTCTATAATTAAGTTTTTCATAATCATCTGGTTTTAGCCAATTATCACATGGGTATTAGCCAAAAATACTGTCATCTTGTCTTCTTGAAATGAACGTTTCCTCGTTATATAGCAAGTATTCGTACACATTGTATTCTCAGTTGGTGACATTGGGTGAATGCCCATTTCTTTAGAGTATAATTGGTAGCTAAGGAGTCATACATAGAGATAAAGGGCTCTAAACTATCTCACTGGCACCTTTTGTGTTTCAACTGCTCTATTAGAGTGACATTGACAACGTCTGCATTTATTCATAAGTAAAAGCAATATGGCCATCATTTTAATAATAAATATTTCATGATAAACATAAATAGTAATAGAGATTTGCAGAGTTAGATTTCATTTCTTTAAGGAGTTTCCAATCTAGTTGAGGAGCCAGAGTATGAAAGAGTAATAACAGAAGATAGAAGATGCTTAGTCCTACATTTGGGCTAGAGGTAATAAGTCTTTTAGAAATTTTGAGAAGATAGGGCTGGAGGCATGGCTCAAGTGGTAGAACGATTGTGTCACAAGCATGAGCCCCTCAGTTCAGTCCTGGGTACTAAAAAAATAAAAAAGGAAGAAAGGAGGGAGGGAAGGGGAGAGAGAGAGAAAGAGAAGAGAATTTTTGAGAAGAAAGGTAAAAAATAGTTAAAGGCAAATAAATGACTCAGAGGGCCATCCCTTCAGACAGAATGGCATAAATAAGAAAAAGAATGATGCCAACAGCTAAATTAGAATAAGCAGCTATAACAACAGGCATTTGTCTAGAATTCACCAATTTTGCTAAATGTAACTTTATATTCTAAATTGGGATAAGGTAAAGTTGAACCCTACTTCAGTCACACGTTTATATAAAACTGTGTGGGTTTGCACAGGGTGATATTCAGATTGGATACTACTGGTATCAAACCTTTCTTTGTTCAGCTAGAAGAGCATGTTAGTTTTCAGTTATGCTTATGGAAACCATGCATCAGCCTCCAGCCTCCAGCCTCCAGAATTGCCTTCTTCCTATTTGGGAAGACTCTGGCTCACACCCATGTCTGAGCCATCTGCTTCTGGCTGATTGGCAGTGTTCCTTCTCCAGCGCAGACCACGGCTTGTTTTGTTCTTGGCTTTTCAAGACTCTTGCAGTACAGGTGACTTCAATGGAGGGCAGGTGTGTTTAGCAGCACACACCTCTCTCCACTGCCTTTATTATTCCCCATATAACCAGACAAAGCTACCCGGAATATCAAGTTTGAGAAGTTTTCAGTTAATGGAAAGAGAATTTAAGCATAGAAAGCAAAAAAATTCAGTGGTGTAGCTTAAATAGGATCTTCCTCATCATTCGAGGGAAAAGCAGTGAAGTGTTAAACATTCCCAGAGTGTCCCCTCCTGAATATTCCATTCCTATCTTTCCTTGTTCTCGTCCCTCCCTGTCATCCTCTCAGACCTTTGAACCTCCATAATGCAAGCTGTAATCCTCTGGAGTGAGCTACCCTCCTCACTAGAGGGTTTGGTCCTAATCCAAGCTTTCTCTGCCTCCCCTTACTTTCAATATCCCAGGAACATCAATACCAATAGCAGGGCATTTCCCAAAGTCTGAATCATTCACTCTAGACCACACGCAGAGGAACATTAGTGATACATTAGAGTGCAATTTGGTGCTTTAATGTTTTCAGTCTTTATCTTCTAACAATTTTTTGGGTTTTAGGGGTATTTTGTTGTTGTTGTTATTGTTGTTGTCGTGTTGAGACTGGTTCTCACTGTGTTGCCCAGGCTGGTCTCAAAATTACTGGGCTCAAATGATCTATCCTCCTGCCCCAGCTTCCTGAGTAGGCAGTACTACAGGAATGTGCTGCCATATCCAGCTTTTCAGCAGTTTTCTTTTTTGGCAGTGTACACATAAATACATACATCCCCCACCAAATAAGTGTTTATTTTCAGGTACAGTAATCTAGAACCATATTCATCACTTTATCATAATATATAAATACATATTACATTATATATTTATATATAAAGCATTTTATATAATATACATAGAGAAAAAAATATGTATATATATATAATAGAACCATTGTCGTTTGACTATTTCTGTTTACCCAAAGACCTGGCTGAAAGTTTGAAATTGCTAAGAATTGTTTGTTTGTTGATTGTTTTGGACACCACTGGTCAGATCACATTCTAAAGGACATTGTATAATTACACTCTTCTCCATTTGCACAGGGGAGTTGTTATGAAGGGTTAGAGTCCTCAGAGTCAAAAACCAGGAGGGGCAAAGTTCTAGCTAAAAATTAGAACTCCACAGCTGTTAGAGTGGCTCAAGTGGTAGCACCTGCCTAGCAAGCCTGAGAGCCCCTGAGTTCAAAGCCCAGTACTGCCAAAAAAAAAAAAAAAAGAACTGAGGCTCATTACCCATTTTAGCTGATATGGTATTGTGACCTTTTCGTAGTGTTTTAATATTAGCAAATCATCTACAAATTTGAAATTGAGAGCAGGTTTTTTTTTAATCTTTAAGGAATTATTGGATCAACCAGACACACAATCATAACTGCCTAAGTAAAATAAAAATTGAAGTGAAGCTTTGGAAAAGCCAGGCAACAAAAACAAAGATTTTTTTTTAAATGTGCTCTTTATCTTGTAGACATGACTATGTTCGTGTTACCCAGGAAAGTGTTGAAGTATTACACGTGAGCTAACAAATGTGTTTTTAATCTTTCTAATCCTTAATAGAACTCACAGATCCCTAGGCTAATTTCATTTCTCTTTGGAGTTGAAACATTTATTGTGTGGCTTCAGAGATATTTTAAGGGTCAACATGTTTAAAAATATTGAGAAACAGCTTCTTTTTGTTTCTGTAAGAAACAATTAGTTTTAAATGCCTTTCAAGTATTTAAATAGAAGTGCATTATGTGAGGAATGCACATAGGTATTTGTTGAGGAATGTCCATTCATTATAGATATGCCCCCCAATTATATAACAATATTCACATAACCTCTTAATTTGCATTAAAATTATACTCTTTTTTTCCTTAAATGCATTGTATCAACTTCTAAATGTGGGGTTATGTGGGCTATTCTTTCCCAAACTTTTTTTTTTTTTTTGGTCAATCTGAGGTTTAAACTCAAGGCTTCAAGTTTCCAAAGCAGGAGGTGGCAAAGCAGGCCATGCCTTCAGTCCATTTTGCTCTGGTTATTTGAAGATGGGTTCTCGCCAACTATTTGCCCAGGGTGGGTTCAAATCATTATCCTCCTAATCTCAACCTTCCAAGTAGCTAGCATTACAGGCATGGACAAAGTACAAGGCATGTTTAAGTTGCCTCATAAATAGATATGTTGGTAGCCCATGAGTACCCAGATAGTGCATGTTATTTAAAACAAAAAAAATAGGTGACATGATTACATGTGGAAAAGTTAGGAAGTGAGCTTTTGAAATGATTCATGAGTGACATGTTTATATAGTGTCTGAATGCATGCAAAAATGGAACTCAGCATGATAAGTCCATGCACAGCGGAACTAGGATAAATCAACAATGAGAACAAGAAGTGGAGTGGGAAGGCAGCCCTTCTGAATGGCTGAAATAATTTTATGCTATGCATTTTTATCACACTTTGTTGCTATGTTTTTCCTTCTTGTGCTTTAGAAATAGAAGTAGAAGCTGATTTATGACATGAGAGTCAGTGCAGAGTGTCAGATTTCTGTAATAAGATTATATATTAAATCTAATGAAGGGAAAATATGCTTACCCAAACCAAATGACAGCACCATGATTAAACGACTCAAGATCCCTCAAAGGATTTGTTTAGACAATACAGCAGGTAAAGTGACCTCCTCTTTGCTTAGGTTTGTGATCAATTCCATGAAATGAAGATTTATGTCTTCTATTATTCTGATGACACAACAATATGATTGTAGAGGCAAACATGAGCAAGATGGAGCTAGTACACCAAGTGATGTGCTGTGAGTATGGTGGAGGCTTGTTTAGATTAATCACTTATGTTACAGTTAGTGGTGGCAACTGACTTCCTCACAACAACTCAGTTATGCTGTTGTTTATTCTTTAACTTGAATCTTCAAAGTCCATTGGTGCAAGAATGTGTGTGCACACGTGCACACATGTCCTCAGAAGCATGACTTTTGTGCCCCATCTTGAAAGTGATAGCAATCTAATTGGGCCTTGCAAGTATGTATTTTAACGAGAATGGCTTCTAAATGGCCCCTCCACCTGGCTGGTGTTGTAGCTGGAGCCATGAAGAGAATATTTTAAATGGCATTGGTAGTAACTTAACTTGGTTAGAATCAAGCCTTGAAAAGTTTACTATACCCAAGCTGTAAGCAACTTCTCCCCCCTCACCATCACCCCTCATTCCTAGAAAGGAAAAGAATGAGTTAGAGTAGCCTTTAGCCCTGTGTTAAAGAACTGGCTTGGAGAGAACAATTTATAAAGAATGATTTGAAAGCTTTTATTTCCCCAAGTGTCCATGTAATTCCACCTAGTCTTCATTTCCCTGTTTTCGCCTGCAACTCCACTGTTGGTGGGACTGGTCTTAGATCCAATTTTTTGTCCCAATTAAAATGCAAATATTCAGGGGCAATGTCATCTATATAGCCTCCAAATAATTACTTTTAGGTCCCATCTCAGTTGGCAGAACATGATGGAAATGTAATGATTAAGAAGCCTGGGGAGACGGGAGAAATGGTAGAATGATGAATCTAGAAGAAAAGGTTTTATCTATTATAATTTGCCTAGAGCTAGTCCTGTGAAAGGAAAGAAACCAATGAATGTGATTTTTTTCACCCCTACTGGCTTCTTCCACTCTCCCTTGGTTGCTTCTCTGCTGTTTCTTCTTTAATATTCATGCATTTGAAGTCTGTGATCTGTAACCAAAACTTCACAGTATTTAGCCTTGCCACATGCAGATACTTTTAAGAACAACTCCATTAAAGATCGTTTTCTCCTGGAGCACTCTGCACTCTCGCTGGTGTTTATCACCCAGAATTTAGTTGTGATCCCAGTAATGTATGCAGAACCAAAGATCCCCCTTCATCATTCTGATTCTGCTGGGAGTTAGTTTATGTTGTAAAACAGGGGAAATGGGAGGGAAGGGAGCCAGAGGGGAACAGAGTTGCATGCATATGCTAATCTATCTAGATAAAATAAGCCAGGGGACCAGTCAACTAGGGAGGAGGTATGGTTAATAGATGGATCCTCTCCCTTGGGGCTATCTATTTACAGCAAACTCTACCTGACATCAACCAACCCCTTAATGCCCAACTTTGCTCCCTTCTAATTTGTCCTCTTCCATGAACTGAGCTTAGAAGAAGCCACCACTCTTCCTCTCTCCACAAATATCTGGGCCTAAGACATACATTTCGGAGTTCTTGTCACTAGGTAAGGGTTCTAGATAAATATGGACAATAAAAAATTGCCTTCTCTCCCTCTGTCAGTCCCTTCAACTGAAACACTACAAGGCACAGCGATGTCCAGAGTTGCCTCAAACAAGAAATATTTAAGAGCTTCTTTATTGTACAGAGGTGCTTACTTAAAAGGCACTGGCATAGTAGATCCATTGCCCATTTCTAGTGGTTGAACTTAATGAGCCCTTCCTTGGTAAGAACAGAGAATACAGGTTTGGAATCTGGTTTTGTGTTAGGCAAATCAGTTCTAATGTCTCCCTTGTTTGTGGTTTCATTTTAGGTTGGCCTTGTCAGGAGGGATGTTGTGAGGAAGGAGGGCACTATTTTAGTGGATTTTGATGGGAAGAAACCACAGAAATAGAGAAATCAACTGCTTTGACCTTCGCACACACAATGGTTAGCTTTCCTTCCTGCCCTTGGACTGCTTTCAGATTATGTACTCTCTTCTTCTGGGTTGATCCTTGGGTCAGATTCTGAAGTCAGTTCTCTGCAGGACTGGGTATATCTCAGTCATCTGTCTGTCATGCTAGGAACATCAGCCCTCCTGTAAGAAAAGAGACCAGCTGACCTCTGGTTACCTGTCACTATCTTGTAATATTTTAGCAGTTTCCTATACCCATGCTCAGTCACAGGTAAAGGATATATTATTTAATAAACAAATAGTCAACCTAAAATATATCTACTGCATTTCTAAATTACTGTCTCTGCAGATTTCTTGCCTGGGGCTCCGGAGTGGGCCCCATCAATGAAACCAGAGATTTCCCTGGTGGGTGCGTTCCACTTACTTCCTATTTCATGTGCTTCCCTCCAGCTGCTCCAGGTTCTCTGACTGAGGACCTAACATTATTTTTCCAATGTTATCTTTGGGTGGGAGAAAGGGCAATGGATTGTGAAGCACATTTTTCCACTGCCAGGGCAGATTACTCTCATGAACGTGTATCAATTCCATCACTTTCCCTGTACTAAATGCATAGGCAGTGTGCTTCTTTGCATCCCTTGTGTTTAATCAAATCAAAAGGGAGCAAAACAAAAGCTGAAAAATGGTACACAGACTTTTAGACTGATTTAAGTTAATCTGGACCCATAATAAGATGCAGTCTGGCAGCCCATCTGTAGTTAGACTTGTAGACTAGACTGGAATAGTACAAACAGGCACTGTGCTTTATTGATGTCACAGTAGTTTGTAAAGCAGGCAATGCCTCTGGTGATATTGCATTATGGCCGTGGATGATAGGGACTGCTGGCAGATGTGTGGATGAGAAAAGGAACAAGTCCACTCAGCCTGTGATTTGTGTAAAACATCTGAGCTGTAAGAAATGACTCTTGGTTTAAAGCAAAATAAACACTGGGAAGGGAAAGGACCATTCAGCTCCAGGGCCATGCGGGAGAGAAGAAGAGCAGGTAATAGCAAGTCCTCCCTAGGTAAGTTTATGACACCCCTGCTAATATTTTTACATAAGCATATCCAGGCTAAAAATGAACAGTTCTGAAATGGAAAAGAAGTCATAATGGTCAATCTACAGTTGCAAGTTTGCTGGATAGGAGATGCACTTACCATGCATTTCCTTTAGGGCATCATGAAGGGGAGTTACTTATTACCAGCCAAAGCATGCAGAGACTGCCAGCAATGGATGCACTGGAGAAGATACTGATGTATGCCATACACATCGCTCAAGTCAGGGAAAACAGCTGACACCTTCCTGGTCTTTCGGCGGCCCAAAGCCTGGTAGAAAATGATTATCGGATCTTTATAGCACTTCCTGGCCAAACATCCTTTCTGACCGTATTGCAATTTATTGGACTTTAAAAACAGATCCAATCAGCTCACATTTCTGTGGTCTTAGACACTAGATTGATTGACACCAATGATTGCAGTGGCACAGTAGTGAGTTTGATGCCTTGAGCGTTTGGGCCTACAGGTAATGTGAGTATTCAGAACAAGCTAAAATTTCTCAGGAAAATAAGGAAGGTACTTCTTTTCAGTAATCAGGTCTGTAAGTCTATCTGGCACACTGATTCTGGTGATAATGGTGTGAGGGTGGTTACAATGATTATGTGTAAATGTGGGGGAGAGGGAGAGAAAAGAAGGGAGAGGGAAAGACAATGTTTTACAAAATAGGAGAAAAAAATTTATCATAATTATGCAGCACACTTATTTCTGCCTCAGGTACCATGTACTTAGTGAAATGATTAAAAGAAGTACTGAGTGGTTATTTATTTCCATGTGCTCTAGTTGCATCAAAAAAATGCAAATGAAAGGTAGTTAGTTTGAAAATACAGGGTAGAGAGCATCCTGTTAACTTTTTTTTTTTTTAAACAAGAGCATGGTTTATAAACTGAGAACAGAAGAAAATGAGTTGTGACCACCAGTCAGATGTTGACCTTTTTATTTTAAACTGGCTGCAGTTTTACCTTTTTTTTTTTCAGTACTGGGGCTTAAACTCAAGGACTACACCTTGAGCCACTCCACCAGCCCTTTGTTCTGATGTATTTTTTTGAGACAGGGTCTCTTGAACTATTTGCCCAGGCTGATTTCAAATCATGATCTTCCTGATCACTGCCTCCTGAGTAGCTAGGATTACAGGCATGAACCATGAGCTCCCAGCTAGTTTTATCTTGCATTCGGAAACAACTGATGGCTTGTGTCCAGGAGTGCTGACATGCAGGATGTGATACATCTGATGTTTGTGTTCTCCACTTATTGACCACAATGGAAAATCAGATATACTTAAAGGGCAGAATAGCCTCATCTTAACTGAAGGGCTGCAAAGTTATTTTGTAGTTTGACCTATAAATTTGCCACACCAACCTGAAGCTCACAAACAAGCACTGCTTCCATTGAAGATTCCCCTGTAGATCTGGTATAAAATAAATGTGCTCTATTCTCAAACCAAAAACAGTTTGCTACATGTCCCTTGGATGTCTGTTTTAGTTTGGCTAGGTATTAAGTCTACCGCTTAAATCAATGATCAGCTCTTAAAAATGTTCCACAATACCTCAGTAATAGCAGGTATAAAAAAAGGCCCTTGACTTTGTAAATCTGGACCTTCTTAAATTGCCCAAGATGGTAACTTTTGAGTCATACTTGTTTTCTAGGCTTCATTTGATAGTCTTTCTTCTCTCCCTCCCTCCTTTCCTTCTGACAAAGTTTGGTTGTGTAGCCCAGGTTGGCCTTGAACTCAAGATCTTCCTGTTTCAGCCTCATCACTGCTGAGATTACAAGGGTGCACCAGGGCTTGTGGGGTTTTTTTTGTTATTTATTTCTTGTACTGGGGATGGAACCCAAGGTAACCTATATTCCCAGTCCTCTTTCTTTCATAATTATCACTAGTTATCAACTCTGCCTATTCTGCATTATGTCAACTCCATTCTTAACCATACTGTGCTATTCTGGCTTCATCATTTTTCTCCCTTACTAGAAGAATGTCTTTCTGTCTGGTCACTAAGCCCCAGTGTTACCTGTTACCATCTATGTTGCTGCCAGAAGATTTTTCCTAATCAGAACTACTCTGTTCCTCCTTTGGCTGCATCATTGGCTGGCTCTTCAGTGCCTTCAGGGTGGAGTTTAAACTCCTTGAGTGGCATGGACATTCATCCCCATCTCTCTGAACTATTGACATTGTAGCCTAGGTGAAGCCATGTGAGACTATGGGCTCCTGGAGTCTGCTGCCACTGTACATTATTTTATTGCTTTACACTTTTACAAAAGGTGTTTCATCAACAGTTGTGTTTTCAAACTCCCAAAATTCCCAGGGGTTAGGAAAGAAAAGGTGCCATTTTTCTCATTTTGCAAAGGAAGAATAAATATTGTTGACTCCATACTGATTCAAGAAGTAAGTGCTACACAGAATCAGCTCTTAGTCATCTCTCTGAATTCTAGAATTTGAATTATCAGTGACAATGTACAATATATACCTTCATGCTGTAGCATTCTACTTACTGTCTCTTGACCAAATCTTATATTCAGTTGAGTCTATAAACTACACACTCACTTAATATATCCATAGGTACATTTATTTTGGCTAAAATAATCAAATAGTGAATTCCACAATGATTATATTTTTCTTCTTTGACTATTTTGATCATGGTTTTCCTTTGTTGGTTGGATTATTAAGAGCTGATTCTCCAAGTGTTGTGAGATAATATTGTAATGATCCTCATCCAAACAACAGCTTAAGGTGGAGCAAGAGTTGAATGGGAATTTTATTTATTTTCTGTAAATGCACACCTATATACTAAGAAATAAATAATATGATAAAACTTATCTGTACATTGCATAGGAACCCAGAGTCTCCCCTTAGTGATATTAATGAAATATTGTGAACTCATTTTAGTACCAAAATTTAAATTAAAAAGGAAGGAGGTGGTGCAGAGTGAAGGCTGTTGAGAAATCTCATTTTCAGGAGGTAAAAAAAAAAAAAGGAAATCACGAAGGCAATTTAGTTTATTTTTTAAAGATTCCCTGTAGTGTTGTGAAGCCCAAAAAGTAGCTTTGAGACAGTTCATAAAAACCAGAACACAGCAAGGAGGAAGATAAACTGGATGGAAACAAATAGGAAACTGTCCAATTTAATTGACCAGGCTGATTAAAATGAGAAACGTAAACTCCCTCCCCAAATGAGACAGTATTGGATATTCAAAGTCACTTCTTTCTAGATATTTCTTGGAATATTTGTAACCCAGGAAACTACCTGTGTTATTTAAACAATAAAAACAGAAGTGAAAAACTCAATCTTGTTAATGAAATTGTATGGTCAACTGAAGTACCTATGACATGGTAAAGGAAATGTAATGAATTACTGTGTGGCTATATAAGATTTTACAAAAATCAAGGAGTTGTCTGAAATCACCAGCTAAGGATAGCTAAGAAGGTAAAATGCAGTGCGGAACAGTCATTTAGTCTTCTAGTCATCTAGAATGCATTGCTGTCTAGTTAATGTATTAGCTTATACAACAGAAGGATATGCAATTTCAGATAATTTATTTACTTTTTAGAGACCAGGAGTAATAGAAACTTGTTTCCAAACTTGGGACCATGTATTTGTTTGTTTAATGAAAATGGCTTTTTTCCTGTTTATAAACATCACATAGATTGTAGAAAATAGGATAGACTAGATTATGATAAAGTAACAAACAGTCTAGTGATCTCAGGGCCTTCAGGCAACAAATAACTATTTCTTTCTTATAGTTCATGGCCATCACACGTTAGCTGAGTGCCCTGTCTCATGACACTCTTTCTATAGTTTTAAGGTGGGTTAGTCACTCTCCAAAAATCTTCGAGCTGTTGTGGCAGAGGGAGAAAAATTAAGTCTGGAAGAATGCAGTACACAAAATTAAATACTCTGTCCAGGAACTAAAAAGTCACTTCTGCCAGCTCACTGGCCAGAACTAGTCACATGGCCCTGCCAAACTGCAAAAGAGCCTGAAAGTCCAATAAATAGAAAGCAGAAGTCTTCATGACTTGCTCATGTAGAGAATTGCAGCAATTGCCAAGCATGGTAGTTACCCATCTGCTTGGGACAGGAGACAGGAGGATTGGAAGTTCCAGGCCAGTCCAGACAAAGTTAGAGAGACACTATCTCAAAAACAAAATACAAACAAAAGTATTGGGGGCATGGTGTAAGTGGTAGAGCACTTGCCTCACATGTGGGAGGCTTTGGGTTCAACCTCCAGTATCCCACAAAAAAGGAAAATTACAGCAATCTATAAGCCTACAAAAAGGAAATTTTCAGTTAACAAAAATTCCATACATTTGCTAAGCTGCCCTCCAGATACTTATATGTATGTGTTTAAATGTAGAGAAAATAAAAAATACAGTTTGATGATCTGCTTTCTACACTCAATATTGTTTCATAAGATTTTTCCTCATTCTGTTAAAATAGAAATGCATCATTCTTTTTGATGATTGCGTTGTGTTCCATTGAGTAAGTGTGCCATGGCTGTTTTCTAGTTGCTTCATTATTATTCACAAGTTGGATTTTTACTAATGTTATTCTATAGGAACTAAAAGGATTTTTACATAGTATCATACAAATATTTTTAGTACCTGTAAAAAATTGAAAGACTGGTCTGTACATGGAATGTGCTACTTGAGACTATCACCAATGATTGAATTTAAGTTCTTTTTCTTTACAACTTTTACAATCTTAAAAAGATTCAATACTTTCTATTTTAATGGATTTACAATAATATCTCATTTTCATTATTGAAAATGAGAAAATTTAAAAAAAAGTAGCTTCTCATTTGTTAGTTCTCCGTTTATATTTTTCTTCTCTAAGTAATCTCTTCAAAACATACTTTAGAATATTAATTTCTTGTTGATTATATGGTGCTGTTTGGATGTTAGAGGCCAGGCTGATAACTCAGTTATTACATGATGGAACTACAAACTGACCAGCATCTATTTTTACTGAATGTAAAATAAATTCATTATCTCCCTTGATTTTGATTCTAACAATACTTTATTATATGTTGCAAATACTTTTAAAACTTTTTTTCATATTTTTGCTTCTTTATGGCATCTTTTTACCATATTGAACTCTAAAATTTTAATCGTCAGTCTTTACAGTTTCTGGCTTTCCTATCAGACAGGAACTCCTCATTCCAATATTACAAAAATATTCATGGATGCTTTCATGAGGTACCTTTGTGGCTATGCCTTTATGTTTTAATCTTTTGTATGTACCAGGCTTGTTTAGTTGTATGGAGAAAGAGAGAGAAGGAGGAGAGAGACAGAGATGAGCCACTTTACTTTTCATTTTAGTGAATATGGCAGTCCCCCTATCTATGTGAGATGTTTTTAAGAACCCCAGTAGATACTAGACACTGCATGTAGCACTAAACCCTATACACAGTGCTGCAGCACTGGAACCATGGGTCTGAAAACACACACAGAGAGTGACTGACAGGCAGGTAGTATATAAAGCAAAGATATACTAGGCACAAGGATGGTTCACATCCAAGGTAAGATGGAGCCAGATGGTGAAAGATGTCATCATACTAGTCAGAAAGGCATATAATTTAAAACTTTGAAGTTGTTCATCCCTGGAATTTTCCATTGGATATTTTTTGACCATTAACTGGAACCCTGCAAAGCGAAGCCTCTGGAAAGAGGACAGAGTATACTTTTTTATAGTCCTCATTAAGTGACAAGAGTGGCGCCCTCCATGCTGGTGTGAGTGAGCATGGTGCTGACAGAGAAGCCCTGGGCTGAGTGGGAGCCTGGGATTCCCCTCTTCTCACTTTGTACTTCACTGGTGACTTTCGATATTTTAAATGCATTTCTCTGTTGGTTTCCCTAATACACATTTATGATTCATGGCTTACCTCATGATTGGCAACATATTTCTGCAGCTTCCTCTTACATTTCCTGGTCTAAAAATGATTTTTTTTCAGAATTTTGTATTAAACCCTTTTTTCTTTTTCTATCTTGTACTTTTGCATGCTTTTATATATGCCTGTAGCTTTAGAAATAATCTGTGCTGAAGATGGAGTAAATCTGTTCAAACAATTAGTTTATTATATGGACCTGGAGCTCATGAGATGGTTTTATGGAAGATACAAAGGCAATAAATTTCAGTGCCTTATTGAAACCTAACTGATCCCTGAATTGATTATTCACTTAACCCATTTTTATGTTGTCATGCTCAGTTCTTTCTCTCTCTCTGTCTCTGTCGCTCTCTCTCTCTCTCTCCATTCCCTTCCTTTCTATTGATTTCTGGGTGCCCTTTAGATACTAAAGACCAAGATGATAGTCAGTAGATACCTGTTCAGCCCAAATTTTGTTTCCCAGCTTCTTTAATCTTTTCATCAAATCAGACACAGATTTCTACTCTGTTTTCTACCCTAACTTCAGGTCAAGGCTCTTTACTATGTACACACCATGACTCTTGAAGCTCACATTCTGATTTCTTCCCAGCCTCCTAATGATTTTTCTGATGCTAGCTTTGTCTTCTTATCCCAGCTGTGCTATACATTGTATCAAAAGTGATTTTTCTCATGTGAATTCATTGTCAGCAACCCTCTTCATTTTCCAATGAATCTTTATTTTCAGATGAAAAGTTTCAAATAAATATTTTAATGCCAGAAAGGTAAAGATGTCATTTCTTTGCTTCTTAGTCCTACAACAACAGAAAAACATCCAAGTCCAGTTTGACATGCTAAGCTCGAAATACCTTTGAGACACACAAAAGCAGACACAGAGTGTGAGCCTCAGAGTTGAAGAGGCTGTGGCCTGTGAGGGGAGGTAAAATAAAAGGTATCAATTTGGGCTTAAATGACACATGAGTCTGGAAGAGATCACTATGGAGACTTTGTATGATGTAGTATGAAGAAGGGTCTAGCAGCACTTCATGTGGAAAAGGGGAAACCAGCCAAAGAGAGAGCAGGAGTGTCCAGAGAGGAGGGAGAGAATGTGGTGTTACAAAAGCCAGTGCGGAAACAAATGCAAGAGTGGTCATTATTATGCTAAAAGTCAAGAAAGGAGACAGAATGATCAGCTATAAATACATGATTTCCATGAAATTATCCGTGACTTTAGCAGAAATTGTCTCAGTGAGCAGATGGGGTGGAAACCACACTAAAATAGGGTGATGGGGAATATTTGGTAAAGAATTCATGAGTATGGCAATGAAGGATAAATGAGGGATTCTGTTTTATTTATTTTTTTAAGATGACAGATCTTTGAACATGTTTGAATATTTAAGTTCTTTGATATCCAGTTGTTTTTAACTATAAAAATGTGATTAACAGTACCTGGAGTATTCTGCTACATAGTGGGCACCCATATAAGTAAAATACTAATCTCCTTTCCCTTTTCCTTTTCCTTTCCCCATTCCAGCTCCACCAAGCCCACCACTCTTTGTAATGCTAAAACCATTCACTGAGGTTCAGGAGAAATATGTTTTTATCTCTCATATTAATCTGTGACTTCTTGTGTAGCTTATGTTTGTGTGCTTAATTGCTGGGCACATTCTGATGAATACATATAATATATATACATTTATATATTATATATTTTTATATGATTTTAGCTAATTAAAAGGAATTGTGATTTTTAGCTATTGGAGGCCAAACCGTTGCCTCCTTTTAAAACACTTTGAAATGCACTCTGCTGGTTGCAGATTGTTCGTAGCTAACAAGGCAGCAGTTTCTATTTGTAGTGGGGAGACATGAAAATAAACAAAATGTACAGCAGTGGATCTGGTCTGTCTTTGCAAGACAGCACCACATTTCTTCACAAAGAACTTTTATTCTAAGTAGGCAATTCAGGCTTAGTCACAGTACTTTTTCTAGTCAATATTTTGGAGAGAACACAGGAAGCAATGTGAATTCTGTCTAAAATTTAAAAATAACATTGAACCACTGATGTAGACAGCTTATCCATCTAAGACTCAAGAGTTGGAATTTGGCTGTTTAGAAGTTGTATTAGTATATGAAGCGTGATTTCTTTCTTCTTTCATGACAACTTTGTGTCTTTTGGATCAAAGAAAACTTCTATGGACTGTCCTACTGTACAGTGCCCAGGGAAGAGCTGAGAAATGAATGTGCATAGAACCCTTTTTTTTAAAGTGCGATTAAACTCAGTGGCAGGTATCTGGAATGCAGGTGTACTTCACAGATTTCACTCTGATAATGCTGCAACCTGCTCTCTGATCACTGCCTTCTGTAATTGAAGCAAATTTAAATTATGCTAAGTCATTCTTAGCCTCCCAATACAGAGAAGCTGAGCTAATCCATACCTGTCCCTACGTTTCACTTGTAGGATCAACGTGTGGCTAGTCTTTCATTGTGGGTGATGGAAACAAATTGTTTTATTTTAACAGATTTAATTTCTCAAATAGTGTATATATGCACTGTGATACATGTTTGTGTGTAATCATCTAATTGTACATAATGTAGATACCAGCTTTTAAAACTAGTTCATATAACATGGGTATTTTCTTACCACTGGAGTGTATGTTATATACAGAGAAAGAAAAGAAGGCGAGGAACTTCTACTCCCTCACTGCCGCCTTCAAACCTCACTGACATCTGAGTGAATAGAGCAATGTGAACACAGAAACAATTTTGAGTCTCCCCGAAAACCAGCTCTTTGTATTCTTGTTAGAAAGTTCCTCCTCCCAAAATCATATTTTACAATGAAACCAGGCACAATGACTCACATTTGTAATCTCCACTACTTAGGAGAAGGAAGAGATTGGGAAGATCACAGTTTGAGGTCAGTCCTGGCAAAAAGTTAGCAAGACACAATGTCAACAAACAAGACAGGCATGGTGCACCCTATTAGCTATGTGCAGGTGTAGGTAGGAGGATTATTGTCAGAGGCTGGTCTGGGCAAAACATGTGAGGCCCTATCTGAAAAAAATAAATAAACCAAAAAGAACTGGGGGGGCATGGCTCATGTGATAGAGCATCTGTCTAGCAAACACACTGGACCTTAATTCAAGCCCCAGTACTGTCAAAAAAAGAAGGGGAAAAAATGCAAAAGCACATTATAGTATGCTTTACAGCACTAGGGAGATGAAGCTTTGGAACCCTGTCCTAGGGGTTGATCATCAGAGATGCAAAAGCAGAATTCTTTCTCCTCTCACAGATGGCAATGGGCAAAAGTAGAATCAGAGAAACACTGGGGAAACAGGTAAAGAGGCAACCGGTAGCCCATACCACCCTACACTTCACCTCTCCGCTGCGTCTGTCCCATGCTTGTATTTGGGTTCCATCTGTTTGATGTTCTCCTTGCCTCTGATCATCATTCTTGTGAGTGCTTTGCATTGAGGCACACACACTTCATTCTCTACACGTGATGACAGTATAGTCCCCATAAACAGCAAATGAGGATGCTCACTTCCCAGAGACCATTCACTTGTCAAAATAAATTTTAAAAATAGCATCAGGGCACACCTGACTTTCGTAACTGAAATGGGGAAGTGAGAGGACAATGCAGATCTGACAGGAGACACAATGTCAGAGCATGAAGTTCCGTGATGAGAATTCGGGCTTCTGTGCAGCTGCTTGCATCTGTCATTTCATTGAGCATTGGTGAGTTGATTCTGTGAGTTGAATCTGACGGTTTCTATCATTTGCTGGTTCTGCTATGGTGGCTTCACAATTAAGTCAGATTTCTGCTTCCTTTTGTGATGCGTAATCAGATAAGTGGAGTTAAACTGAAGAAACTGCAGTGTAAGTGGCTTTAAAATCAATCTATAGGGTCTAGAAAGAAAAGCAGACAAAGGGAGAAACAGGATAGCACTGTTATAAATAACTGCAGGGAAATATTATCAAGGAGACAGGAGAGGATAGGTGACATCTAATCTGAAAGTGGCTAAGCAAGTAATGGCCCCCACTGACATTAGAGGCTGATCTGCTCCCCTGAGGGCAAAGAAGGTGCTCTGTGCATTCATCCCAGGTAAGTTGTATAGGGCAGTGCCAAGCCAGAGGATGGGAAATGGTAAGGAGCAGAACCTCACATGGTCAGTAAGAGGCCTAACAGGAAACAACATATTAAGACAGCTCCTAATTTTTACTGGACCATTTCCCATACATGTAGCCTTAGGCAAATCATGCAATCAGTAGAATGGAAAGGAGGGTTTTTCTTTGCAACTTTGGGTTAGTTGAGGATTGAACAGGTTAATGTGTCACATAGCAATGTAAACACATTGCAAAGGGTAAAGGTAGTAACAGTTATGTCTCTGCTTTCCTTGCCTTTTCCTTATGATCCAAGAGAGCCACCATTGCTTCAGAATCACATTCCTGTCTTACATAAACAAAAGAACAGAAATTCTTGACCCTTTTCTCTCAGGAAAACAAGTATATTCTTATAAATCACCCTTTTGACTTAGATACAACTGGTTACTTAACTATTCTAAGACCGCAGACTGTGTCATCACCAGATGTCATAGGCTACTTCCTGTACTTATTTCTATTCATTGCCAAAAAGCAAAATCAAATGCCACCTACCCTGAAGAGGGCTGGCATAACTTTTCATGAGATATGCATGGACAGACAGTAGGTTTGAGTGACGTTTTTATGTCAAAATAATCCAGGTCACCTTCTGAACATGCTGGCACATTAGTGTAGCATAGCTGGGCTGCATGTGTTCACTTGAGCTGCCCTGTGAAA
Organism: Castor canadensis; assembly: GCF_047511655.1. NCBI lineage: Eukaryota > Metazoa > Chordata > Mammalia > Rodentia > Castoridae > Castor > Castor canadensis. The sequence goes on along the minus strand of NC_133399.1, from coordinate 60,725,911 downwards.
TATTATACTTATTCTACAATGTTGCCTTTACTCAGACATTTTGTTTAATTTTTCCCAAGTCTGTTTTGAAAGTTATCTTCAAAGGTGGCAAACCTCTGTATTTCAGGGTAATTTTGCAAAAAGCCTATGGTCCTTCCACTCAATCTTGATGACTGATGGTGGTGAAAAGCAGGAAGCAAACGTTCATTCCAATTCAGGCTCTACCATTAACTACATATATTACTTTGGACAAAGTATCAAAATCTCTCATTTTTTATCTTTACAATAGAGGTGATAAAAATGCTATTCACTCATAGAGATGTTTTAAAAATTAAGTCATTCAATGCAAGTGTTGGGCTTAGAAGAATACTGGGCCAGTCAGAAGTCTGCCACCAGGCTTGGAAACAGTTTCTTTCACCAAAACTCACAGTGTAAATTAAAGTGAATGATACAATTATTGATGAAACTAAATCCTTAGGGTGCAAAAGTCTAGAGGCCTTCCCTTGTTTCCTAAGATATCTATGCTTACTTCTTGGCCTGCTCTGTCCCCATTTGTGTCCCTGTGTGAGTCTCGGCTCAACTGAAGAGCTATACTGGTGCCTTATCCTCTTCTCTGTGTTTTCAAAGAAATCCAATCTTACGTGTTGTCTGTAGAATGATGGCTTCATAAAAGATTTGCGAGGTGTTGTGGAAAATGGCCACATTTGGGAACTAAATGTACGTAGCTCTGTCTCCATTCTGTATCACCAGCCAGGGTAGTCTTCCCAGGTCATCTTTGGCTGCGGTGTGAAAGAAACATTTATTCTTATATAGCCCATATCTTGAGTGAATAAATAAAATTCTCTATGAAACAGTAGTGGCTTCCAAAATATATTTAAAAATAAATGGGGGGGAAGGCCCAAACAATGTATACACATGTGAGTAAATGTAAAAATGATAAAATTTTTTTAAAAATAAAATAAATTTTAAAAAGCAAAAAGAATGAGTATGCTATACCTATCCCTTTTCTAGCTCGTACCTATGCTCAACTCAGGGACCTAAACAAAGAATTATATCCCCTGCCTTGGCCCTGAGGTTTCTTTTCCACATTCTTAAGGAGCTTGCCAATGATTATAGAAGAAAGAAAATGATCATAGGCCATGAGTAGAAGAATTTGAAAGCTTCAAATCCATAATGGTAAGGTAACATCTACAATATATGTGAGCAACTCCAGTGGACATTGACTCTGGCAAATCCTGAGAGAAGTTGGAATTGAGGAATGGGGAACTCTTGTTAGATGACATCAGTGACTGGTCCTGTGACCAGTATCTAGGTTGATACTGTCTGGAATTTAAAGGTCAGAAGAATTGGGATTCTGCATAAGAGGGAAGCTGGCCTAGTAAAGTGGTTTTTTCTTCTTTCTACACTGGGTGTTTTGTGGTTTTGTTTTCCATTTCTAAAAGTTATTATCAACACTCCCTTCCTTATTCTCTTCTGGAACATTAAGAAGAACAGTGGACGGGAGGTATGACTCAGGTGGTAGAGCACCTAGTGTGAGGCCCTCAGTTCAATCCCTAGCACCAAGAAAAACCAAAACAAACCAACAAACAAAAAATAGGGAAAAAGAAGAACAGGAGCATAGGAATGACGATATTCTTTCTGATGGCTTCAAACATTCAGGTGTAGATTTTACACACATATATCACAGTTGTGTTTGATGAAAGGTCAGAATAAGTGAAAAGTTAGGGTACATGCAAATTCTTTGTATTTTACTTCGTCTCAGATAAGACAGTCTTCTGCCAAGCATCCTTACACTCCTCTTTCAGAGCAGTCTTCTGGTAACTATGCCTGTTGGTAAGAGAAGCTGGGTGGGGTGGGGAGGTTCTCAGTTACATTAATTCTGTCTCCAGCTACCTGGAATGGCTGATTGGGAATATGTTCTCTGGCAGGAAATCTAATTGTCTTGGATGGTCTGTGTTTCCAGATTTGTTTATAAACTGAAGAAATCTACAAATTACAGACCATCTGCACAGAACAATGTGCTAAAAAATGCAAACATCCTGTGAATCTGTGCACTTGTTACCTCTAAGAAACTAGTTTCCTCACATGCTTCTGCCTGGAATTACCCATCTGAACCAAGGAAGTGTAAAGTGGATGAAGCGCCTTTTGTTTCTCTGCAGGGCAAATGCCACCAACAACCTTCAGAAACATTAAGCTTCTCTGTCAAGGAGATGACCTGTTGGCATGAGGTCATTGGGATCAGTGATAGAAATGTCTGTTGGCCCCAGGGTAGTCAATGTATTGACTCATAATGCTAATTAGACAATTCCTACTGCTTCCCTTAAGACCATAATTAGGGATTTCCAGAGTTGATGACATCTTGTAGAATAATTTCTGAACTCAACATGCATATACACTTTTCTCATATTTGCACAAAATGAAATATAGTGTCCTGAGCTTTCAGATGCTTGCTGGTGACCCCATGAGAAAGCCATGACAGTGACAATGACACCTACACCCATTGGTACCTGGAGATTGAGTTCACATCAGGAAAGGAGTTGAGCTTCTCCTCACAACAGCATTGACTAGGGATCAGAAAGCTGCTACGGAGTTCACAGAGTGAAGGGGACAAATCCACCTTTACTCTCATGGGAATGTGTTATCTGGCCCTCACAATTTATTTTGTAATGTGTATATTACGTGGGAACCATACATCCTTGGCTTCTCATGAGAAGTAGCAGCTGTGATCCCAGTGGGCCTGCATCTTCTCCTGCCAACTGGGGGACCCCACCTAGTGCCGAACCATTCACACAGGTCTCTCCTCAGTCACCACTTGCCGTCATTCCTGACGCTGAGCCAAAATAGTCTAAATTTGAAGACCAGTTCAGTATATCAAAAGCAGGGAAGATTTCTAGGCAAAAATGAGTGCATTAATTTTCATGGTACTAGCATGATTTTTGTAAGAAAGGCCCATGCCTCTCTCAGAAGTGAGAAAACAAAAGGAGACAGAAAGTGCCACATTTTTTAAGAAAAATGAGCATGAGTTCATCCCTCCATGGAAAAAAAGGGCAGTATCTTGTCTTTAGTATGCAGGTGATGCCCATGCATGTCTCACACCCAGTGCCACAGCACTAATTTATGATAGCTCCCTAGTCCTGGGAAGACTGGAGTTCACAACTGCTGGTGTAGAGAGAGAGAGAGGGAGAGAATGTGTGTGTGCGTGTGTGTGTGTGTCTTATGTCTTATTTATTACACTATTCTACATTGGGAGCACTTAGCTCATCAAAAATGTTTTAAAGTTTCTCTAAGTGACAAAAGCATAAATCTAAGAACAATTTGTCACTTTTATCAGCCCAGAAAATACCAAACTTATGTCCTCATAAAACTCCTGCTAGCAGTTAAATGGATAAACTATTAGGTTACAAATAGAAAACAGCCCGTGAGAAGTCTGCTAACATCCCGATTGTTTATCCACAGCATTGAATTGGTAGACCTCAATCATGACACCATAAACACCAAGTGTACAGAACATGCATGGAGACCTGGAAGCGATCGTGATCTATGTTCATAGCACCTGTGGGTGAATAGGGGCTGGACAGTAAAGCAGGTCAGCTCATATGGTAGCACAGGTTGTGCACTGAGCCTCTCCAGGGACATCCATGGCACACCCAGAGGAAGCTATGAGTGGTCTTCTCTGGGTTATGGGTACAGTGCACCTGGGCGTGGCCAAGCCTACATGGCTTGGGGTCCCTCACTCCTGCTTCTATCTGAAAAGTTTCCTTGTTTATCCATTTTTCATTTTGGAATTTCAGATAAGCTTTGAATTGAAGAAACATTCTGTGGTTAAGTATAAATTTGAAAACACTGTGCTACATGAAAAATACAATCGATTTTTTTAAGCTAACGTGATTTTTTTTTCAGATTACAAATGCTTTTCCTTGAATATGCCAATTAACTAGGAAGAAAAGAACAATTACCTCTAAGGTCACTATAAACACAGTGTGTTTTCTTCCAATCTACTTTTGGGTTTTTTGTTTTTTTTTTGCTGGGGTTTGAACTCAGCACCTCACACTTGCTAGGCAGGTACTCTACCACTTGAACTTCACCCACAGCCCTTTTTTACTTTAGTTATATTTCAGATAGGGTCTCACATGTTTTTCCCAGGGCCAGCCTTGAACCAAAATCTTCCTAACTATGCCTCCTGTGCTTATAGGTGCTGTAGCTGTGCTTACAAGCATGTACCACCATGCCTTGCTTTTTTATTGACATGGAGTCTTGCTAAATTTTTGTACAGGCTGGCCTTCAACCATGATCCTTCCAATCTCTGCCTCCAAAAATCTGAGAATATAGGCATATCAAAACATACCTATCTCTTCCAATCTTCTTAAGCACATGTTTGTGATTTTTTTGTTTTACAAATTTGTGCTAACATTAAACATTACAATTTTGTAATTTGACTTTTATGAGCATTCTCTGTGTTTTCACTAGTCTACTGAATCCTGAAGCATATTATTGAGTCATGATTTATTTCAACAAGGCTCAATTATTTGGCTCTATTATGTAGCTTTAATATGCTTTTCCCTTCCTTCCTTCCTTCCTTCCTTCCTTCCTTCCTTCCTTCCTTCCTTCCTTCCTTCCTTCCTTCCTTCCTTCCTTTGTTCTTTTTCCTTCCAAAGTAATTGAATGTAGTTAAATCCTCATTTGCATCCCTAATACTTTCTTTTGGTAAATTCCTGGGATCACAATGACAAAAATGTCCTATAGCTAATAGGTATAATAACCCAGTGGGTATTGCTATCTTTAAGACAATCAAATAGAGATAAATATTAGGAAAAATGTTAAAACAAGGTGGGGGGAATGAAGGTGCTTCCTAGTTCAGGAGGTGTTGCTAGGCAAGGCCTCTCTGAGGTAGCATCTGATCTGTGTCCAGAATGCAAAGTGGAGCGAGCCAGGGGCCCTCTTACGGGAGGGGCCTTTGGACAGCATTACCAGCTGGTATTGAGGCCCTGGTGTTGGAACTTGCTTTGAACTTTCTAATAGAGGAAGGAGCCCAGTAGAGCTGGCTAATGATGATTTTCATTGTCTAAATTCTCAGCAGTGTGGGGGTGGGAGGTGCTTGGGGTAAATATTGAGCATCATGATAGGTTTTCTTCTAATAAAATCCTTTTTTTATAGGGACCTCCACATCTCCATTATACCAAATTGTTTTATAGCAGATGCTACTTGTTTATTGATGATAAATTAGAATGCTGTAGATTTAAACACAAAATAAAATAAGGCATCTTGCTCTAAATCCAAGTTTCAATTATCTGTGCTAATGGTCGGCAGAGTGATGAAAAACCCCTGCTTATGCTACTGAGCAGCATCTCTTTGGCACAGTCACTGCCATTGCTTTCTACGGTAAATTACAGTTTTATGTGTCTATTAAGTAACTGTGGTTAAAGTATGCTGCTAACTAGAGCTAAATGGTTATTGTCAAAGAAGAAATTCCTAGTGCCACCGAGATGGCACTGCAGAGAGGATGTGGATTGGATGTGGAAGCAGAGATCAAATGCAGAAGGAACATGGTTGCATCAGGGGTGAGTGGAGTGTTCGACAATACAGGTGCTAAGGGTGGAGCTCATGCACGTGGGGAAGACGGGAAATGGGGGCGCAGAAGGTTCCCATCCATGTCATCCTCAGGTGACAAAGGAAATGGAAGTTTATTAAAGATAAGATGGAAATGAACCAAGCCTTGTATGCACATATGAATAATAAAAGAAAAATGAAAAAAAAAATAAAGAAACCAAAGGAACCAGAGGAAAAAAAAAAAAAAGATAAGATGGTATTCAGGTGGAGTGGAAAGAGGAGACAAGGCTCTCCAGGAGCAAGCTAAGAGAAACAAATCTGAGGTTTGTGCTCAGATGATGGCGAAGATGGCTCCTTCAGAAGAGAAGCTGAGCCTTGAATGTACCAGGTTCAAATCCAGAGCCTAAATGGGCTCTGTTAAATCATTGGGTGAGTAGCATAAATGATCACTAAAGAAATGGACATACAAATCTTAAGAACACTGAGGATGAATTTAATTTCTGTGCCTATGATTGCTCCAATATGAAGTCTTTCTACATTCTCAAACCTTCATTAAAGCTTGTTTAAATGCAAACATATTGACTCAAAACCTTGCCCAATGATACAATATTCTCTCAGCACAAAGTACGAGTTCAGCATATGTGTTGATTTTCTGAGCCTCATTGTCATCCCCATTGTAATGAAATGAAATTACCTAATTGCAGTCACCTTGTTTCTCTCTCCCATCGCATTTTTGGAAAATAGGCCAAAGTCAGTCAGATATTTGTGTTCTTTTTCCACTTTCAGTTTAATAACTTGAATATCCATTTCCTGAACATAATCAATTTTACTAAATAAAAGTGTTAGGATATGGAATAAAGAAAAAAGTCAGAGCTGAGCAATAGTGAATCATGCCTGTAATCCTACCTGTTTGGGTGGCTGATTGGGAGGATAGTGGTTTGAGGCCAGCACAGGCAAATACTTTGAGAGATATCATCTCCAAAATAACCAGAGCAAAATGGACTAGAGATATATCTTCAGTAGTAGAGTATCTGCTTTGCAAGCCTGAAGTCCTGAGTTAAAATCCCAGTCCTACCAAAAAGAAAAAAATTATTGCTTTTGCAATATATGTTAGGTATATCTCTCTCCCACATACCAGAACAGCTCACTTTCCAATTCTAGAAAAGAAGTATTTTTTTAATGACTTACAGACATTGTTTTCTTCCTGTAGGTGGAATGGCTGAAAAATGAGGAGCCCATTGACTCTGAGCAAGATGAGAACATTGACACCAGGGCTGACCATAACCTGATCATCAGGCAGGCTCGGCTTTCGGACTCAGGGAATTACACCTGCATGGCAGCCAACATAGTGGCAAAGAGGAGAAGCCTGTCAGCCACCGTGGTGGTCTATGGTAAGACCAGCCCAAAGGCCAGGAATGAGAGGGAGGGCAGAAAGCAGAGATGTAGAGAAGTGTGTGTTTTATTAAAACTCTCCATGTGCAGAGCTGAAAGGACCCAAAGGGTCATCCACTGCAGTACTGTCCTGCCTTCCGCATTTGGCAGGCGATCGCTATTAATGTGTTTGCTGTTCCATTCAAAATTGGACTTCTGTGAGATAGTCAGTGGCATTTTCAATCTCTCTCTTTAAAAAAATAATAAAAGTTGTTTATTTTCTTCCATTGTGTTTGTATTTGAAAAGCACTGAGGTGGGCAACTTCTGCCTCCCATCCCACCCAAACCCAACATCCTCCCACAGCTATTTCCTCTGCTACCATATGAAATCCACCAAAAACAAACATTACTATTTGCTGACTATCTCAGGTATTATACAAAGGAAGTTCCCAGCCATTTAAGTGAAGTCATTCCTTTTCCAAAATAGAAGAGCTCTGGGATTTATTTTTTAAGCACTTAAAGTAATGGAAATTCAAATGCTGATATTTTCTTCTCATATGCTGGATTTTCAAGTGCTTTAGAGATCTGTTGATGAGTTCTTCCTGGTTTTAATAATTTCCCTGCAAAGCAAACTCTCTAGGTCCTTCCTGTTACAGAGGAGTAGATCAAGGGGAAGATGAGATGAGGTCTACTGTTGCCTCACAAGGGCGCAATCAGTGGGACTCTGTACCATCTTTTCATCCCTGGATGCCCAGCTCACAACACCTGGCACAGTGGCTTGCACATAGTAGGCAGTCAGTAAAAACCTCTCTCCTTTTTTTTTCTCTCCTCCCCATTTTTGTCTCTCAGTGAATGGAGGCTGGTCTTCCTGGACAGAGTGGTCAGCCTGCAATGTTCGTTGTGGTAGAGGATGGCAGAAACGTTCCCGGACCTGCACCAACCCAGCTCCTCTCAATGGTGGGGCCTTTTGTGAGGGAATGTCAGTGCAGAAAATAACCTGCACTTCTCTTTGTCCTGGTGAGATATATGCAGATTCCCTTCTCCTTCTGATCCACCAACACTGTTATGCCGGTGTGAAACAATCAATATGACCTTCCTTTCCAAAAACACCCTGGTCCCAGATCTTAGACTAGAGCCTCTGTCCAAGGTGCTGATATGAAACTCATTGTAATGACAGAAACACGGGTGAAATACCTCTGTGCAATGTTTATCATACCAGCATTTGGTTGGGCTGACCCGCTCCCTTCCCTCTTTGGGTTCTCCCATATTGTGGCATGTATTTGTATATAGTAAGCAAAGTTTAGATGAGTTATCTTCAAGCACAAAAGTGCAGGTACCAAAACTTGACTCTGTCAGCTTTGGCCTTGTAGTTATTTACAATACAATTGGCATAGATTATACACTGTCACAGCAGTGTGTATTTTACATTTGGCCTATGCTTGCCTTTCTTTCTGAACAGAGAGAGACCTCACTTACTAAATATGTCGTGTATCAGTTCTTCTGTTCATCTCTTCCTGGCTGTAACCCCATTTATACAATGAGAAATAGCTGAGATGGAAGATAGCTTTCTTTATGGAAAGCATATCCTCCCACTGAGAAATAAATTGATCCTGCATCTCACATACACTACAGAACATTAACTCCAAGGACACTGGACCACAACCTCATGTTTGTAAAATTTCAAATGTAATTTCACTCAAAGTTAAGGTGAAGCTCTGCCCAGCAGCATACTCTTGGAGTTTTATTTTGGACTCATATTCCATAAACATTTATTGAGTGCTTACTATGTGCCAGGTACTATGCAGGATAATTACACATAATATCATTTAACTCTGAGTTGTGAGTTTTATTACCCCCAGTTAATGAAAAGGATAAAATGAGGCTATGTGACTTACTCAAGGTTGTTCTACTGATAAGTTGACTGCACTAAGACAAGGACTCAGACATTTTGCTTCAAGTTCAGTATTTTTGTATTAACTTTCTCTTGACTAATTGCTTTAGATTAAAATGTGCACTATCTTAACCCACATAAGCATGGTTAGACTATTCCTAGGAGGTAATGGAGCAGTTGCCTCAAACATCTGCCCTAAGCTCTAGGGTTGATTTTTAATGGAATTAAGTTCAGTTTGTTCATTTCTACATACAGCAGCAATCCATGACCCATTTATGTATGTCCTGCCATTTTGGGGTTTGACTGACCTGTTTTAGTTTAACACTATGGGTATATTTGAGTTTAGCTTTTTACTGTTTAGGATCTTTTATGACAGTTCATTCTACCCTCTTTTCTAAACTGTCAGTCCACACAGCAGTGGCAGATCTTCTATGGTTATTACATAGAGTTTACCTGTCCATCGAAGATGCACTTGGGCTTGAAAGACTGGGAAAGAATGGATAATGAGATTATAATCCAACCCAAAGGTGCTGGTTATTCAAATGCTTGCCTAAATTCAGTAATCAGTCTTCTCTTGAAATAGCAAGAGAATGACACAACTGCTTATGCTAGGAAAGAAACCAGGGAGAGAGGATACCCTTATCTATTGTTTTGGTTTGGTAGTAATTTCTCTAAAATCCAATTGTCAGGATCCAGGATGAGTCTCCTGCTTAATTCCTGCTAAAGATTGTCTCTGTTGTTTTCCTTTCAAGTGGATGGGAGCTGGGAAGTGTGGAGTGAATGGTCAGTCTGCAGCCCAGAGTGTGAGCATCTTCGGATCCGGGAGTGCACAGCTCCACCTCCAAGAAATGGGGGCAAATTCTGTGAAGGTCTCAGTCAGGAATCTGAAAACTGCACCGATGGTCTCTGCATTCTAGGTAATACCTGCTCAACATCTTCAGTGTTTATTTTTGATGTTCCTACATTCATACATATCAGAAAAGAATGACCAAGCTATTAATTGGCTTAAATAAGTCAACCAAAAGACCAATCATAGGCAGCAAAAAGGAAATATGTGAAAAGTAAATGGGATATGTTTTTACTAGAGATGGGGTGATTTAAAATATGTTGTCACAATCTACTCAATGTTTTAAAAGAAAGAATTTCAGAAAATATATAAGACTTTCAAGAACTAACACTTAAAAGTGTGGTGAAGTTATATTGGTCATTGTGGGCTTATATACTTCCTAAGAATTTTGCAGAACTATCAGGCATTTAATAAATCTTCAGAAGCCAAGATTTTTAAATGAGCAATATGTGTTAAAATTGTATTTCACAAATGGTGGGGCAGGGAGAATGATCCCTGAGGAAGCAGGTGCTTTGTCCTCATTGGTCTGGCAAAGCAGGAAATGGAACATTCATTTCTACACTCCCAAGTCTTTGCTTTGTTCCTGAATGCAATCCAAGCAACTGCCTGCCTGGGTTAGAAGGTATGGGAGGATCAAATAAAGCCAAGGAGAGATGGTTTTTAATTTGGTACTCTCCTTTGTTTGCATTGTGACCCTGGCGAAGTTGCTTACTTTCTCTGAATGTAAGTAACAAAAGTGATAGCCACTTTCAGTTATTGTCAAGGCTAAATGATAAAAGAATATTTTTGTATCCTTTGATAAATATTAATTCCTTGTCCACTCGCCCACTTGGATCAGCTAAGCTGTATTGATTTTGCTTAGGTCCTTAAAAAAAAAAGGAGACTGAGACATCCATATTCTCTACAATGTGGTTGTCTACGTCAAAAATTCCTTGGGTGATATCCAGCAAAAAATGCCATAGCTCAGTAGTTGGAGATCTCTTCAGAGCAATGTGTGTTGCTCTTTATTAGGGAAATGACAATGCAGACGAGATACTTCTTGATTTATTTTCATGCATCCATATGACTGGGTACCTTTGAATGGCAAGCGCATGCTAACTGTTGTGCTTTAAGAATAAATCTGTATGGTTCCTACATTTTTTTAAATGGTTAATACATCAAAATAAGGACTTATTAATCACCCATAGTGCCTTTATTTGCCAGTACAATTACTAAGCACCTGCACCTGCAATAGAAAACAGAGAAGCCACCAGTCTCAGTGATGAAAGGGCTATGCTCACCAAAAAATGCATACCAACCACTTGCCTTCTTCAAAGTGTCTCCCCTTTCCTAAGTGGAAGGAAACTGAACACAAACTCAATAGCAAGACACTTAAGAAAATGTTTCTGACAACCCTTGAGTGCCACCAGATTTTTTCTGAAACATACCTCTGATATATGACTATTTTTACCAATGTAGCCATGTTTTTAAATTGGTGTGGTTAGGGCTGTGAATTTGGTTACTGGTGGAATTTTAGATAATAATAGTAATAACATTTGCTATCAACCACATATTGGACTTGTACTTAGGGAAAAACCTATGAATATCTGACTTTAGCCTTAATTGACTAAGTCTTAGTCTGATAGTCACTGATTGAAGATAGACAATGGCTATCTCTTAATGTAAGAAAGAATTGTTAGTGTATGCTTGAATATTATTTATTTGCACTTGTGATATGAAGTCATTTACCAGTCAAGTAAGAGTTCTGTTTAGGGCTGAAAGAAATTGTTAGCACTGAAAGTATACTGTCAAATAAAGAACTTCCAAAATTAGGATACTCCAGAAAAGCAGAACCAGTAGGAAGAGAGAGAGGGAGAGAAAGAGGGAGAGAGAGAGAGAGAAAATACAGGGTGGAGAGATATTCAGGGATACTTATTGTAAGAAATTGGTCCACACAATTATGAAAGCTGGCAAGTCCCAATCTGTGGAGCCAATGTCCCAGTTCAAGTCCAAAGGTTGACAGACTGCCACAGAACCAAGAAGACCTAATGTCCCAGGGATTCATAGGCTGACAAGCAAGATAAGCTGATGTTCTACTTCTGAGATAGTCAGGGAGGAGAATGCTGTCATTCAGGATAGAGTTAGACTTTATTCTTTACAGGTCTTCAACTGATTGAATGATGCCCACACACATTATAGAGTTCAATTTGCGTTACTTACTCGCTGATTTAAATATTAATCACCCAAAAACATTCTCATGCAAATATACCTAGATAATATATAACCAAGTATCATGGGTACTCCATGATCCAGTCAAGTTGACACATAAAATTGTATGAGCTTGTGAAGTTCAAAAAGTTTAGCCTTTCCTTCAAGCCACTCATAGTTCAAGCAGTACCTTTAAGTAATTCATTGATGTACTAAACAAAAAACTTCCTTAGGACATTGGCCACATGTGGTTTTAATCACATAAGTAGCTTCCTGAACATTCTGTTTGTGTTTTCCTATAGTGGAAATAAAATAGCTAGGAAGACATTGAGGCTTGGAATATGTTCAGCATGGGAGGTGGGATCTCTGTTAAATCTACCAATTGTTGAAGATGCAATATGAGCTGTTTTTTTATTTTCTATTCAGTCTATTCATTCCTTCTCTTTCCATTTAAGCATGGCTTTTCTAGCATTCTTTACCTGCATACTGTATGTGGTAGGGTAGCTATGAAATATAATCAAGACTTTAAGGACTATAGCAACTAAACTTTTTTGAGAGAGAAAGGGTAAAGTTTATGAAATCATAGAAGTGAGTGAGATATAATTACATATCAGTGGGAAAGGGGTGTTTATAATACCAGTATTCTGTCTTTCTAGACAGAAGGTGGCTATCAGTGTCCACAAAACCAAGTACCATTACGCTGTCTATGCAGGAAGCAGTGAGCAGCAATCCAGTTAAGTGGAATCAGTGGTACTCCACATTTTCATGATACTCTCATGATTTCTGGGTGAAATACTGTGCTCTCAGGATAGCTTCAGTGAAGACTGCCTTTGATTAAAATAGCATTTGGCAACAGCTTTCTAGAGCAGCGACTTTCCTGAAAGATCTAGGTCATGTTACAATTTGGGAATTTCCTTTATCCTAGTTTTTCCTCTTTATGCCAAACATGACCCTACAGCAATTCCTCTCTTCCCACTTTCTCTTGGAGGTTTGACAATGACCTTGCTTGGCTCTCAGATGACCTACAATACTTAGATTTTATTTAGTCTTCAAGAAAGCATTTGGATTTCCTTTCTTGTCCCTGAGGGCTGTGTATCTCCTCAAGTTGAAGCTGCCAGCTCTGAAGGATGGCTTTAATATATGGGTGTGATTGTTGCTTGGTCACTTGTGACTGAGCACAGAACCTCAGTGAGATGCCATCACAGATGCCGTACCTAAATGCTCTCAACAAGAAAATAAATACGTGGAGACTGGGAAGAGTAAGATTGGATCGTTTTGCCAATAGCAATGAGGTTACTGACCCAAATTGCAGGCACAAATTAAGTGTCCAGTGTCTTGTGCCTGAACTTTGCTATCGCAGAAAAGAAAGATGATTATGGGGTGTGACTGTCAAAAAGCAAGGACTGTGCATGCATGTTTTCTGAACCTGACCATTGTCCTTTCACCTTACTGAGCTGCTTCTGTGCTCGGAGAATCACAGCCAGGCTTAAGTCACCTGTGTATGCCTCATGGACAGGAAAAGAAAGGTGAAAATGGTGGGTTTGGTTTGATCCTGAGTAATAGGAGACATCTTCTACCTCTCTCTTTATTCCAGTAGAAAAAAAACTGAGGACTTTGGCTTGAGAAGATGAAATGGATCTGCTTCCAAAGGGATTAGGAGATGTATGGTATGACTAAAGCCAGAGAAATGCCACAGGGGCCTGAAAGTCAGGAAATCTTCAAGGCTGAGCTACCTAAGAATTAATCTGTCCTTTTGTCAGTATATACCATAGGTCAATTTAACACTGATAGTTGAGAAACTAAAATATTAGTTAGATGGTGGTTTGTTTTCATTTCTGATGGGTATGTAAAAAAAGTTGAATTCACACTTTGGAAACCACATCAAGGCTAGTGACAGCTATACAATAGCAGGTTCAAGTAAATATCCCCCAGCTACATCTAATAATCTAACCACATTGTCTGTTGAACATCTACTTGAATGACCTAGAGAAGGCACCTAAAGACAAGAACCTGTAATCACATGAAAAGAATGGTTGCTTTGTTAAGCATTTTCTTTCCGACCATTCTAAGCATCATTGTTATCTATTACAGTAATTACAGGCATCCTTCCACTACATTTCCAAGGCACCAAATGAGACATTTTATACTAGAAGTACTCAGAGTATCTGAAGCAATTGTGCTACTTTTGCTGGTGACTTTATGGAATACATATTTTGTATAGAGGATTATAATAGATGAGTGTCCCTTTGCCAAAATAAAATCCATCATACCTTTTCTTTGGACAAAAATTCAGGAATCATACTTGACTTGTACTTAAACTTTTTGTTGGGTAATTTCACATGTCAGAATAGGCTATACTGTACAATTACTTCACACAAGCCCTATATAGCAAAGAAATGAGAATAACAGTGCATTCTTGCCTTGTCATGAAATGACCTGCTGCTCGTGAATGCTCTCAAATGGTTTTAATATTAATAACCTATGCCCATTCCATTTATAGTGCATAGTAGGTTTTCCTTTTATATAAAGATTTTTCCTAGAAACACACAATGGCTTGCCTTTCTGCATTACAAACAACTGATTAATTCAGAGTTGCCTTCATGTAAGCATTCTTTAAATTCTACAAAGCTGACACTATCTTTTCCTTTTTCTTTTGGTTTATGATAAAAACACTTGCACTAAAGTGCCATATTCTGGGTGGAGTTGAGCATAATGAGGCAAAGAATAAAACATATAAACAAATTGCCTTAGCTTTTCTCCCCTTTGTCACCCATCCACTATAGACTTTTCTATTTTTATGGTGTGTTAATAAAAAGATAAAGATATCTGATTATTTTTTAACATAATCTCCTTTCCAAATAGAAACTGGTCTTCATCCATTGGTCCATGATTGATGTGTGTTTCATAAGCTTTTTAAAGTCTACGGCCTTTTTATCAACCAGCTATGAAACACTTAAGATGCCTTTTGTCATCCAGGACATTTTCCACTTATCAGTCTTTGGTTTTTTGTCTTCCCTTTATTTCCTCACAGGTCTGTGCTATATATGTACAGTAGTCATGACAGAGTAACCTAGGTGATAATTGCTTTCTTGGGTAAGAGATATCAAACAATTATTCTGCCTTCTCTCTCTTGCTCTCCTTCTACCCTCTTTTTCCTGTTCCTTTCCACTCCACACCCCTTTCTGCATACGCACATATTTCAATATCTTCTTTGCGTGTATCCTTCTGGTGGAATTAGACAGGAAGTGCTATGTTGTACTTTAGAAACAATGTCTGGAAGGTTGTTTGCCTCAGGTCCTTCTTGTTAACTTTGTTCATTTTATGAAACAAATGAAAATAAAACCTCCACTGTAAAGAGGAAGGACTAACTAAATTTTGGCATCTGGAGAGCAGGGTGCGTGTACCTCGGTATTACATTACTTAGAGAGGAAAAGACAAAAACCGGTAAAATGTAACATAAAACCCAAGAAAACTAAACAAACAACAACAGGTCCCTGTTACAAGTGAGCTGAAGACGTAAAACACTAAGAAAGCTTAAAAACATTTCTTAGGGAAGTGAAATGTTAATTATAGAACCCAAGAGTTGATGGAATGCAAATGCTTTGAAAGAGAAGACAAAGATTTTGAGATGGGGTCCCTGGAAACACTGGCAGAAGTGGCCTCAAAGTCGGGAATGTGGAAAGGGATAGTTTCCATAGGCCTACTCTGTGCTAGAGTTGATTTGGCATTCAGAGCAAAACTAAGTAACCTGCCATAGTCCTCTGTGATCCTTAGATGAGCCTGGTTGTTCTTTTTTTAAAAGATTAGAAGTGGACATGAAGCTAGAATTGGGAAAAATGAAAGAATGGAGCCCAGTGGACTTGAACATCCAACTCTTGTGGAGAGGACTGATTTTTTTTTTTTAACTTCTTTTTTAATTTTAGTGGGTTTTTTTGCAGTACTGGGGCTTGAACATAGGGCCTGGCACTTGCTAAGCAGGCACTCCACCACTTGAGCAACTCCACCAACCATGAACTTTCTTAAATAGCCTTCTAAACAGTATAAAAGCATCTTTTTTTTATTGGGTAAAGGGCAGATTGAGGAATCAGAACTCTGGTCAGATTGAGGAATCAGAACTCTGGTCAGATTGCGTGAGTTTTAATTATGATAACAATACTATGAGTAGGAACACCCTCAACCTCTTCCTTAATTTCTTGAAGTCTAAATTTGTTCATACATAAAATTGAAATTATAATAGCATCTGTTATCTAGATGTCTTTTTATAAATGAGTTAATCCATATTAAATACTTGTCATCCATAATAAGTTCTTCATTTGTATAAATTTTAGTAATACTATCATGTATCTGTGTATGTGTATATTCTAATAAAAGGATTCTTGTGGCAGAGAAAAATATCTTTTTCATTTCTGCAAAAGTATCAGTGGTGTGAAGATTTAGATATTTTAATAAAATACTTACTAATATATCTGGTTGATATAGTGTCTAATGAAATAAATTGCATATGTCATTAAAATATATTGGAGATACAAATTATATTCTTTATGCAAACAGATTCTGAGCAGTAATGTGAGAAATACTGGCAGCTATATAGACAAAAAAGAGTTTAGGAGAACCCTAATAATCTTAAGAATTCTTATAACTTCCTATCAGACAGAAGCTTTAATGCTTTAATATCCTTTACTTGCACTTCTGATAAGTAGATGAATGAATAACTCTCAATTTTCCAACATGTAGGATTTGATCCCTAGAAATAGATAAGTCAGATGACCTATAAGGTCACAACAAGCTCTAAAATTCTACAGTTCTAACCAGCTGTGAAAAAATAACTCAAGGGGAGACTCAAGTGAGGTGAGGGAAGACCAAGAAGTCTGGGTGATGCACAGGTAAGAAAATCAGTCCTCCCCACAAGAGTTGGATGTACAAATTTCCCTCATCAATATGGAATACATGCATTCTGATGCCCTTGGCAGAAAATTCTTTTTTTAATTTTAGTGTTTTTTTTTTTTGCAGTACTGGGGCTTGAACATAGGGCCTGGAACTTGCTAAGCAGGTACTCCACCACTTGAGCAACTCTACCAACCATGAACTTTCTTAAATAGCCTTCTAAACAGTATAGAAGCATCTTTTTTTTATTGCTTATTCATTTATTCATATGTGTATACATTGTTTGGGTCATCTCTCCCCTCAACCCCCCATTCCTTTCCCCTCCTCCCTCACCCCCCTCACTTCCAGGCAGAACCTGCTCTGCCCTCTTCTCTAATTTTGTTGAAGAGAAGACATAAGCGATAATAAGAAAGACAAAGTGTTTTTGCTAGCTTGAGATAAAGATAGCTACACAGAGAGATTCCTAGCATTGCTTCCATGCACATGTGTATAACAACCCAAACTGATTCATCTATACCAGACCTCTTCACTACTTCCTGGTCACCTTCCCATATTGACCTCTGTCAATTTAAGATTACTTTATTAGCTCCTCTACAGTGGGCACATCAAACACTTTCAAGTTTTTCGTTCCCTTCCCTTTCCCTATTCCTCCTGTATGCATTCTCCCCTTAGCATGTTACCCATGCCCAATAATATTATTGCAATTGTTTTAGTTCTAAAGTCCTCATATGAGGGAGAACATACAATTTTTGGTCTTCCGAGCCTGGCCAACTTTGCTTAAGATGATGTTCTCCAGTTCCATTCATTTACTTGCAAATCACAAAATTTCATTCTTCTTTGTGGCTGTTTAAAATTCCATTGTATATAAATACCACATTTTCTAATCCATTCATCAGAGTGGGGCATCTTGTCTGTTTCCATAACTTGGCTATTGTGACTAGCACTGCAGTAAACATGGGTGTGCAGGTGCTTTTGGAATAACCTGAGTCACACTCCTAGCATATATCCCTAGGAGTGGGATTGCTGGATCATATGGCAGATCTATGTTTAGTTTTTTAAGAAGTCTCCATTTTGTTTTCCAAAGTGGTTGTGTTAGCTTGCATTCCCATCAGCAGTATATGAGGGGTTCCTTCTCTCCCCCACCCCCCACCCGCATCCTTGCCAACATTTGTTGTTGTTGGTATTTTTGATGATAGCTATTCTAACAGGAGTGAGGTGGAATCTTAGTGTGGTTTTGATTTGCATTTCCTTTATGGCCAGGATGGTGAACATTTTTTCATGTGTTTTTGGCCATTTGGGTTTCTTCCTTTGAAAAAGTTCTGTTTAGTTCACTTACCCACTTTATTGGTTCATTGATTTTGGGGGAGTTTAGTTTGTTGAGCTCCTTGTATATTCAGTTATCAGTCCTTTGTCTGATGTATAACCAGAGAATATTTTCTCCCACTCTGTGGGTGGTCTCTTCATTTAGAGACCATTTCTTTTGTGGTGCAGAAGCTTTTTAATTTTATGAAGTCCCTTTTGTCCATCCTTTCTCTTAGTTGCTCAGCTGCTGGGGTTCTATTGAGGAAGTTCTTGCCTATACCTTTTGCTTTCAGAGTATTCCCTGCTCTTTCCTGTACTAACTTCAGAGTTTCAGATCTGATATTAAGGTTCTTAATCCACTTTGAGTTGATACTAGTACAGGGTAATAGACATGGATCTAATTTCAGTTTTCTGCAGGCAAATAACCACTTTTTCCAGCAACATTTGTTGAAGAGGCTGTCTATTCTCCCTCGTATGTTTTTGGTGCCTTTGTCAAAAAATAAGGTGGGCATAGCTGTTTGGATTCATATCAAGGTGTTCAATTCTGTTCCACTTGTCTTTATATCTGTTTTTGTGCCAGTACCATGCTGTTTTTATTGCTATGACTCTGTAATATAGTTTGAAGTCGAGTATTGTGATACCTCCAGCATTGATCTTTTTGCTGAGTATTGCCTTGGCTATTCTCAGTCTCTTGTGTTTCCAAATGAACTTTATGGTAGATTTTTCAATCTCTGTGATGAATGTCATTGGAATTTTGATGGGAATCCCGTTGAACACATAGATTGTTTTTGGTAGTATAGCCATTTTTACTATGTTGATTCCATTAATCCATGAGCACGGGAGATCTTTACATCTTCTGTAGTCTCCCTGAATCTCTTTCTTCAGAAGTTTGTAGTTCTCCTTGTAGAGGTCATTCATGTCCTTTGTTAAGTTTACTCCTAGGTATTTGATTTTTTTTAAGGCTATTGTAAATGGAATTGGTTTCATATATTCTTTCTCAATTGGTTCATTGTTGGTGTATAGAAAAACAACTGAATTTTGTAAGTTGATTTTGTATCCTGCCACATTGCTGAAGCTGTTTATGATGTCTGGGAGTTTTGGGGTAGAGTTTTTTGGGTCTTTGATGTATGGGATCATTTCATCTGCAAATAGAGATACATTGACAGTTTCTTTATCTATTTGTACTCTTTTTATTACTTCTTCTTGCCTTATTGCTCTGGCTAGGAAGTCCAGAACTATGTTGAATAGGAGTGGGGAGAGTGGGCATCCTTGTCTCATTCCTGATTTTAGGGGAAATGGTTTCAGTTTTTCTCCATTATGTATGATGTTGGCTATAGTTTTGTCATACATAGCATTTACAATGTTGAGGTAAATTCCTTCTGCTCCTAGTTTTCTTAGAGCTTTTGTCATGAAGTGGTGTTGAATCTTATCAAAGGCTTTTTCTGTATCTGTTGAGATGATCAAGTCATTTTTGTCTTTGCTTCTATTAATGTGCTGTTTTACATTTACAGATTTGCATATGTTGAACCACCCCTGCATCCCTGGGATGAAGCTGACTTGGTCATGGTGAATGATCTTTCTGATACATTGTTGGATTCAGTTTGCCATTATTTTATTGAGGATTTTTGCATCAATGTTCATTAAGGAGATTGGCCTATAGTTCTCCTTTTTGGGTGTGTCTTTGTCTGGTTTTGGCATGAGTGTAATATTGGCTTCATAGAAAGACTTAGGCAGTGTTCCTTCCCTTTCTATTTTGTGAAAGAGTTTAAGGAGAGTTGATATTAGTTCTTCTTTAAAGGTCTGATAGAATTCAGCAGAGAATCCATCAGGTCCTGGACTTTTCTTTTTTTGGGAGACTCTTTATTGCTGCTTCAGTTGGCAGAAAATAATTCTAAGCAAATCCTAATTTGACAACACAAGTTCAAAAGTTCTTTTGTATGAGGAAGAAGGTGGCAAACTCAATAAGGTACACACACACTAGACTTCAGAGCAACCTACAGGTCTAAGGAGTTTCCTTCCATTGCTAACCATTCTTGGAAAATGAATTATATGTCTAGAACTTCTCTTATTCCACATTTCAAGTCCCCAGAATTAGCAATCTTGTCATTTTTAAGTGATTAATAGGTTTGGCTGTCAGTAATTACTGATATCCAAGGCCCCTGCCTTGAGGAAGTTTCCATCATTTAGTCTTTGTCAAATATAGCATTAATTTCATGAATTATAATTCTACAATTGCTGTGTAATTAGTTCAGTATTCAACAGTACAAAACTCTGGTTAAGAAATATTAGTTTGGACTAGTGAGAGATTTAATGTCTGAGATCATAGAGTGGTTTGGCTATAAAAGAAATGAAATGGCAAGAACCCAATCAGGGAAGTGATTTAAAACTGAGTAATCTACTCTTGTAAAAAATTCAGTGGCCTCTGGGGTGTGCTGAACAAAGAGAATTTTAATAGAGATAGAGGAAAGCTTATTTAGAAAAATATTTTGGATATTTATGGATAGGAAAACTCTCTGAGTAAGGGTCAGAAGTCATAATTTAGATGTTTAGTTATCTACCACGTGACCATGGGCAAATCTCACGCATCTTGTGTAAAATGGGGAATGTGAGAAAAATGATCTCCAAGTTTCATCCAAGCCTGACACTTGAAATTATTACACTTTCATATTGTCAGTATAGCTTTCATATATGTGTTTGTGAATATGTGTGCACAAACAGTCACATAGCACACACACACACACACACACACACACACATGCATAATGTGGAAATAATGCCACTGGCTTAACAGTGCTTTCAGATGATGTGGTTTTTAAATAGTTTATCTAGTCAGTCACTGCTATCATTAACCATTTGAGTGATGGTTACCCAGAGGGAGGGGCAACTATTACATATGGAATAAATTACCCAACAAAAGAGGTCACCAGCCTCCCCTGGGTGCCGACACCAAATCTCACCTCTTCAGCATTCCCCAAAAACCCTTTCATTGAGCAGTCACAGTGTCTAGATCATGGGAAATTTGTGGACTGTGCCTCTGTTCTACTTGTGATGGAAATGACATACAAAGCTTAACACTGGTTCTTTCCACAAATATTACAGAGTACCTACAATATTCCCATTTCCTGTTCTGAACAAGTAGCGTGGTCTGTGAGGTTAGGTGAATGTGTGGCTGGCTGAGGACTAAAGAAGCTTAAAGAACAAGTTGGAAGTCAATTCCTCAGTTCACAGTTCCTCCTGAAACTGTTCTTATAAGCCAGGCTTGATAGCCTGTCCAGAGCTATCAAGCAGGTGTTTCCTTAGCAGTTGGTAAACAGCCATTGTAACAATCACCCTCACTCCTACTATCTGTTCCCTCCCCAGACTTCCCTATGTCCTGCAACTAAAGGGTCACCCCTTAACACAGCAGCAAGCCACCATGACCCAGTGTCAAGGCTGGCACTGGCAGATAGTGTTCCTTTTTTCCAACTTTATTAAGGTGTAAGTGATAGTTAAAAATCGTATGTATGTACATTGTATAACTTGATTTGCTATGTGTATACTTTTGACATGTTCAGCACAACTAAATCAGCATGCCCATCACCTTGAGTAGCTTCCATTTCTTTGAGTGTGGAGTAAGAACACTTAAGATCTGCTAGCAAATTTCAAATGTATAATATAATATTAACTATGGTCACATCACTGTGTATCCCATCTCCAGGGCTTCTTCTCTTGCTAAAATGAAACTTTGTATCCTTTCACATCATCTTCCCCTATTCCTTACAGTACCAGCAGAAACCACCATTCCAAGTTTCTGAATTTGGCATTTTAGATTCCACATATAAGTGAGGTCACAAAGTATTTGTCCGTCTGCATGTGGCTTGTTTCACTCCAGTTCTTATGTGTTATATTACAAATGGCAAGATGTCCTCTTTTTAAAGTCTGAATAGCATTTCATAATATATATTATACATTTTCTTTATTTGTTCATTCATCAATGGACATTTAAGTTTTTTCCATATCTTGGTTATTGTGAACCATGCTGACTTAATTTGGGAGTATAGGTATCTCTTCAATAGAATGATTTTATTTTGATAGAATATTTTTAAATAATTTAAAATGTTTTCGATATCAGTTTTCCCTTAAAATAAGTGATTATGACAATAACCAATAAGTGATTCCTTTAAGCTTTAAGGATGAACTCGGGACATTTTTGTTCGGTTTTGATTCAGTTCTTTTGCAGATGAAAGCTTAGGGAATCAAAGTAAAAGAATTCATAGGAGTTAAAAAGAATTTTAATATGCATCTTCCCTTAGAACAGAGTTGAAAATATTGTGTTTTATCATTTTGAGGCCTCTTTCTGATAAGAAAGTCTTGCAGACATGGTTAAAAATGTTTGCAGCAACCCAAGAACATGCATACTCTGTATACCCATCTAAGAAACAAACTCCAACACAGAATTTGTATTTGTACATGTGAATGAGATCTGTGCCTGGCTTATTTCAGTGAACGTAATGATCTCCAAATCCATTTGTGTTCTTGCAAATGATAGGATTTATTCTTTTATGGTTGAGTAGTATCCCATTGTTCCCAGAGGCTGAGGAGAATAGGGAGCAGGGAGTATGGGGAGAGCTTGATCAATGGATATAATACTAGAGTTAGATAGGAGGAAAAAACATTGGTGCTCTGTTGACTTCCTGTTAACTACAACCCCACAAAGAAATGATAAATGCTTAAGGTAATGGATGTACTAACTACCTTGACTCAGTTATAACACAAGATATGCACATATTGAAGCATCGCACAGTACTGCATAAATATGTATAACTAAGTGTCAATCAAAAAGAAAAATTAAAAAGATAATGTTGATATGAAGTCTAGAAATTTAAATTAGCTCACAAATAAATATGCAAATACCACTTATGAGACTAGTCATTGGAAACTCTACAGCTCCTGAATGCACACTCACTCTGCACTTTGACTCAGGGTAATGCTGGAAGGTCATTGTCATCAGCAGTTAGTGACATGGCTGAACCCTCTGTTGTGGTATGTTCCTGACTTCACCTGATTAATATGATAGGATCTTAAAACAATTCTTAGGTGGAAGATGTCAGCAGAACTGTTTTCCACTTATTGATAAACATGAGTTTTTATTCAGGTAGATGTTCTCACCACCTAGCCTTTAAATTCTAGTAGTCACCCAGATTTCTCTAGGGAAGCCAATAATTTCTTTAAGGGGCATCGCCAACTGGAAACTTGTGGGAGGGATCTCTACAAAATTCCTGTCCTCTGGACATGCCCAGATGACATTTACAGGGATAATAGGTCTTGTGATGTCTGTGCAGTCTGGGAAGCTGGGGGTCTTTGGTGAGAGTGAGGAGGGAAGAATTTAACCACTGTCCTAAGGTGGTATAAAGTGGTCTCTGAAGAATCATGTCTGAGCATGATCTTTAAAAATGAACTGACTGAAAAATACAATGAGGAATTTAAACTCTATAAAGTAGAAACTACAGATGCACTATGTTTTATGCTCTCAATTTTTCTGCATTTTTGCTCCCTGGAATGGTTTGGGTATACATAAGGGCTGGTGGTTTTGTTTCTGCATGTTTACTCTACTGCTGAAATGGACATTCAACACCTAGAGAAGAACAGATTCCCTACCTGTCTTCAGTGTCTGTCTGACATACTCAGGCACAGTGCTGTTGCCTATGCAAAGCAGGCCTTGTGTTTGTCTAATTGTCCTCAGGTGCTAACCCAAGATCACTTTGCCAGGCTCTGGGACATCCTGCAGCCTTGGCTACTATGCCAAGGGCATAACACCAACTCGTAATTATTTCTTGCTATGGGGGAAGAGTGAAAGTATGAATAAACGAGACAGAGATAATCAATAACCTCAGCCTCTTTTCTATCAATCAGCAAACAACAAAGCAAAAAACTTTTAATTTTATTCTCTCCCTGTTTTTCTTGCTTGTGACTCTGGTACAATGTCACATGAATGAATCACTTACATATGATATATATTGGGGACCCATAACTGACAATGATTATAAAAGTATAAAACATATCAAAAGAACATTTACAAAGTAATTAATTTTTTAAAACAAGTTCCACCTGTTATTTTGGTGATTATAAGAAAGAGAAATTATCCAGAGAGAGGAGTGTTATATGCCAATGGACAGAAAGACTGAATTATTTATCAGGCTTCAGAATCAAGTCCTGTACAATTTTAAGAATTCAAAGAATGTGGAAAATAAATTCATATAAAACAATTAAAATATATTTTGGGGTAGGGTGGGAAAGGTTTCAAGGAATTTGATCTATAAGAAAGGAAATAATAAAAGTGGTGTCCAAAAATAAAATGAAGTAAAAGAACAGTAAACATTGACTATAATGACATTTGAATTTCTTCCTGAGAAGAGAGCAGCCATCCTGGTGGGTATTTAGTAACCCTATATCTGAATTCTAAAAGCCACATAAACCCTAGGATCAAACAAATCTGGGCATTGCTCAAAACTGATGGGAGCACCTTTCAAATCATCACAACCCAGCTTTAGGCAGTTGCCCCCTGCTGTGTGGGATGGAGCTGGAACCTGTCTGTCCATGTGAGCCTTCTCTCCTCAGGCCTTCTCTCAGGTCCCCAGGATGTGGGCTTCATGCAGCAGCCACATTTGTTCCCCAGTAGATGCTGGATGTGGGTGGGTGGGTAGGGGTGCAGTTATAAATAGTTCCTAAGAACAATGGATTCCATGGAAATGCTTTGAAAGCATGGAATGTAAAACAAAGAGGCAAAAATTGAAGAAAGAAAGGTAGAAAGGGATGAACCATTGCCAGATAAAAGGCAACTTCCCCCCAATACATAGATGCATATATACCTCTACACACACACACATAGGCTGACACAAAGCAGTATTTTCACTGCAGTAATTAACAACAAAAGCAGACTGAAGAACAATATATAAAAGACAATTATATGGTTTCATAGGTTAGTATGAAAAATGGCTGGTAATTTCATATAGATTCATGGTAATATATATATCAACATGTATGCACATATTTAACATGTAGATAAAATCATAGGAAAAGCCTAGGCATATATATATCACTTAATTAACAGTGGTGTCTCTTGGTGGTGCATTATATTTTTTTCTTTGTGCTTATCTGCTTTTTTTTAATGTAATAATTGCCTATTAACTGTAAATAGTAAAAATGATTTCCAAAGAAAATATGACAATTTAAAGCACTATTAAAAACCATTTATGAATCTTTATCTTACAAATACACAAAAAGATTCTAAGATGGAGTTATACTTACTTATCATCAATTCCCCTCCACCCAGATGCTGTCTCTCAGTATAAGGTAGACCTTGGGACAACTTGTGATTTTCTGTATACCACAACTACTGCTGTATACCATAGCTACCCCAAGACTCCTCAGGGAGGCAGAGACTAACTGGAGTTGACCACACAGAGTCCCACATTTCTTGCCAGGAAGTGATTATAATCACAAAAACACAAACCCCAATTAATTGAGATCTCTTGGAGCAGGGCCCAGGCATGGGTATTTATTTTAAATGGGTATTTATTTTAAAAGCTCCCCAGGTGATTCTAATGTACAGCCAACATTAGGCGCCATGGCCCTAATGGATTCATTTACTAAGGGGTCATTTGAATATGGCCTTTGGAGAGAGGTAAAATTAAAGTGGAGAGGATTTGGTTGACCAAGGCCAAGTTCTTGCATGGCATTGAGCCCTGTGAGGAAATAACTATGCAGACAGAATAAAAGAAGCCTGAGTGTGGAGTAGGCAGTGCTTGCAAAGTTAGCAGGTCAGCGGGTAGCAACTTCCTAGTGCTCATTGTTGAATAATCTCGGATCAGATGTTTCCTGTTGGGAAAATGCTGTGTGATGGCAGCTTGCTGTCAAGTTTCTATTATTTCACAAAATACAACACAACCAATTTTGATGCTGATGCCAGGGGACTCAAACTCTCTTGGGCCCCAGAGTCTTCCAGCCTTTTCCATCAGGGGGTGCATGGTGGACTTCAGCATAACAGGTCCCTTCATACAGCAGTGGCCCTTTGAATGGTTTTTAGTGGACTTTAGGAAATCATTTTGAATGGGTTTCTGTGGCACTGTCTGATTGCTGTCCTCCCAATTAACAGTGGGTGAAGGCAAGGGAGCCCCACTCTGCCTTCTTGTTCCTTGACTTATTCACATATTAGGAAACTGAAGTTTTGTTTTGCCTTGGTCTCATAATAGCAGAGGCACAAGCATAAATTCCATTTAGCTACCCGCCAAATTCACTAGAATTTCTGATTTGGGCTGTGACTTATCTCTAAGCAGTAGTACAAGTAGACATTTGAATGCACGTGTTGAATTATATTGCATTTACTGATGCAATATAATGCTATTCCTATGCTCTGTGGCTTCACGTTTATCATGCTCAATTCTCAGTAGCAGCCTCCAAGGAAATTTTTATTCCCATTCTATCGTGGAGAACACTGAGGTCACATAAGCAGAACACAGACAATTTGAGGTTTAAATCTGCATAGGGCCACATTCATTGCCATGGCCTTGATATCTCAGCTGGCTCAGAGGGAGAAGTACTCCTCCCATGTCCTCTGTGCCCTTGTGGGCACGTTTCTTTGTCTTGGGACCTTAACCCTGGGCTTTGGCCCCATGCACTTTCTTTTTTCAGAGCTACACCCAGTAGAACGCTACTGCCCCAAGTTTTCATAGCCTGGCTATATTTGATGTATTCTTCTAGGGAGCTGTTTCATATCTCACCTGTTTTTAATGGAGTTTCATTTTGCTGCCTGGCATAATCTCCATTCCTGTGGTTCGGAAGGAAGAAAATACTGTTAAGCTCAGCCAGAGTTCTAAACAGATGTTCTGCACGTCTCCTTGTGTGGTTGTAGCAATGCATCACTTTCAGACATCTTAGCCTGGGCCTGCCAGCTTCACTGTGCCTACGCCAAGTGCTTTCAGATGCCATGTGATAAGCAAAAACTGAAGCTCGGTTAAATCCACCAAAGTCATTTCGTTCTAATTCTTGAGTGCATTAGCATCTGGACTTCAGGACATGCCACCTGCTCTTGGGAAATCCGGTGGTGTTGAATCTATGCAGTGAATGGAATGCAAGTGTTCTGTGGGCGAAGTCTGGCTATGTGTGATCAGACCAATGTACATAAATTGCTGTCTTGATGGGGATTTTCCATTTAAAAAAAAAAAGATATGCCAGGCCAGACAGAGTGGCTCACACCTGAAATCTTAGCTACTTGGGAGGCAGAGATAAGGAGGGTTGCAGTTCGAGGTCAGCCCAGGCAAACAGTTCATGAGATCCCATCTAAACTAATACTTGGACATGGTGATGTGCACCTGTCATCTCAGCGACGCAGGAGGCATAAGTAGGATCCAAGTCCAGGCTGGCTTGAGCATAAATGCAAGCTCCCATTAGAAAAATAACTAAAGCTTGGGGGCATGGCTCAAGTGGGAGAGCCCCTGCCTCGCAAGCACTGGGTCCTGAGTTCAAACCCTAGTACTGCCCAAAAAAAATAATAAAAGTCAGAAATTACCCTTTGCCAGCTCATTTTGCTTTTCTGTTTTTTTTTTAAAAGGCCCATTTGCAAAAGTATGATTTACACTTGTAAAAGCTGCCCTATAACTCATCAAATGGCAAAACATTCAAGCCACATATAAAACATGGCACTTAGATATTGTAAGGGCTTTCTCTTAGTATTGGTATTAAATGCAGGAATGGGTTAGGGTAAGAAATTCCATGGAGAGCTGTGAATGCAGCAGTTTGTCTTTCTGGGAGGGCCTACAGTGCAGTCAGTCAGATAATATTTATGAATTTCTCAAATGTGTAGTGTGCTAGCTTTGATTCAGTTTAAAACATAATCCACAATGACAGTCTCACTCCGGGTGGCTCACCTTCGGGCAAACAGAGATGGGGACTGTGTAAGGTGACCTTTCATTGTGTGAATGATCAGCAACAGCCTGGGTCCTTGTTGTCTGATAACATTCCATCTAAGCCCTGGGAAAAGACTGATGCAGATTCGTGCAAACTTCTGGATATTGGCATCCAGTCTGAAGAGTAGTGGTTTCTGGCTTCTGCAGTGTGTCAGTCATGATGTCCTGAGATGGGACCAGGGGCAGGAAGAAAAGGGAGTGAGAGGACTGTGGTATGATGCTTCGGTTGAGCGTGGACTCCAAGGGTCCTACTGAATGTCTTTTCTGTTATTCACCTCATCTGATGGGTATGTTGCTAATTCCTACTCGGATAAAATGACACCTTTTCCATTGAGAGAGTTAGTACACATTTTAACAGATAATGGAGACATGAAACAAACAGAAAAACAGTGACATGTTTTTTGAGGGGGAGGGAGCAGTACTTCATGCTTGCTTTGTAGGCACTCTGCCACTTGAGCAAAATAATTCAAAGCCCTTTTTGCTGTAGTTATTTTTCATGCAGGGTCTTGATTTTGCACTAGGCCAACCTTGGATCACCATCCACCTATCTACAGCTTTGCATATTGCTAGGATCATAGGCACACAACACCACACCCAGATTGTTTGTTGAGATGGGGGTCTTGCTAACTTTTTGCCAGGTCTGGCCTTGAACTACAGCCCTCCCAATCTGTACTTCCTCCGGCCCCAGTAGCCAATCTCATAATACTGTACCCATAGCCCAAAGAAATGGATAAACAGGCACAGGCAGAGTTTGGAACTTTTTATCAGGACCATGATTATTGCAAACTGATGCAGAATCCCTTTAAATATTTATTCACAGGTTCATTTTATATATCATCATATATAGTGAACTGGGACCTCCTACCTGAGCAGGCTTCTCGTTGTATATAAAAAAAGGGACAGGCAGCAAGTTCCCCACTTTTATCATGCAGATAAGAGTCTAGTGAAGGCAACAGAGAATAGCACTAGTAAACCAGAGAGAGAGAGTAAATTTAAAAAAAAATCATCTTAGAAAGATGACTTCAAAAGACCCAATAAAAAATAGAATGAAAAAGAAAAACATAAACAACATAATCAATATTGTCTGCAAAAATGGAGAAAATGTATCATTTCTAGAGGTGGATACACAGTGATACAGGAATATATCTGCACCATGTAAATTTATTAAATGCAACTTTCTTTTTCTCTTTCTTTCTTTTAGATAAAAAACCTCTTCATGAAATAAAACCCCAAAGTAAGTTCTTTTTCCTCTTGTGAATATAATTTATTCTCATACTTGCTACCTTACTGTTGTATTTGTTTAGGAACCAAGCAGAATTGAAGTTCCTATGAAAGATCCCGGACTTTTGGGGATTTCTCATTGAGTTTAGACTCGCGTATCAGAGGCTTAAATCAAAAAGAAGTATGCACAGCCCTCCCTCCCTCAGAGCAAAAGTAAATCTCTCCTTTTGATTCTTTCTGCCTATAAGTCCATTTCTCTGCAAATGTCATCTGGGATTCTTATTTCTGGAGAGATTTATAGCATTAAAATTAATAAATATTTGTCAGTACACTTTCATGGAGCAGCCTTTTGGGCAAAAACCTGGCTCCACGCCTCTCAAGAAAGAGGAGGAGGTGCTGGAGAATGCAAACTAGAATCTCACCTGCTGTGTCATCCAGGGCAACTGGGTAGATGAGGAGCCAGAATTCCACAGTGAAATCATTCTGAACTCAACGTTGGTGTTGGTGCCAGCTGGAGCTCCCTGGATCCAGGCTTGCTTCCTAAAGGAGCCTTTGCATTATTTCCATTTTTGCATCTAGTAGATTTAGAGAAAAGGAGTATGGCTTATATGGTTGGCAGCTTGGCATTTGACTCTGTGCTTCTCAGTTTTGACTGCACTTTAGAATCACCAGGAAAGCTTTAAAAAATTCCATTTTTCAGGCTGTACAGTGAAGCCAGGAATTTAGGATTGGGGGCATTAGAACCCTGAAATTCCTATTTTTCATGGCTCCCCAAGGAATCCCAATGCTCAACTCAGGCTGAGAACCACTTCTTACAAAATCATCTTTCAAAAAAGTGGATGGGAGACCACATACATCAGAATTATGGGGTATTATAGGAGCTTATTAAATATGCCCAACCTCAGGAAAGAAGAGATGAATTAGAATCCCAGCCAGGCATCGCTCCTAAGAATCTACATGTTAACGTGTTCTTCATATCATTGGCATGTAGTCAGAAATAGGTTAATCAATCTAGGAAACATTAAGATATCAGGCATCAGCAGTACACCTCTTATCAATAAAAGAATTGCACATCTGCTTGGCCGGTTTGGTTTGCGAAACTTGTAAAAGATGTCTCTGCCCAGTTTTTCTCATTTAATATAAGATGAATGACTTTTGATCTTTTAAATCCTAGGGCATAAAATTTCAAAGAGCTGGAAAGAGTTAATAGCTTTTATTAGCTAACTTCTTTGAAAGAATTAAGACCCTGTAAAGATAGACAGAAATAAGTACCTTGGAACAGGCATCAGGAGACATGAGAAAAAGATCCAGAAAAGCCATTCTGTTCACACTTCCTTGTGTCGCTTTTAGACAAGCTAGAGATATAGATGCCACTACTTGAAGTCTGGGTGAGAATTTTATAAAGTAACAAAAACAAAATTTAACTTCTTTCTCTACTGTCAGCTGCTTATAAAGGAATCTTTGGTCCTTGTGTAGTGGCCTTCTGATATCACCTGTGTTTGATCTTAAAGTCATAGGAAGATTGAGTTTGGAGGAACCTGGCTGTGTAGGTGTGTGTTTATATATGTGTGTGGACATATATATGTGTCCACACACATATATAAAGAAAGAAACAGGCCACTGAATATGTGTTGTGTGCCTGTACTAAGACCCTTGTGGTGACAGCAGGGGTGAGTAGACGCTCAGCTTGCTTTGCTGTTGGTCCAATTTGCATCCCATCCGCTGGTCCTGTGTACAGTGCAAGCAGGATTATGGGTGTCCATGTGGTGACCACTGTAAGAGTTACTTAGAAATGCATGTGTGTGTTTTTAAAATTAATTTCACGCTTAGTTTGTGAGTCCTGTGCCACTCTAATTTGGTTACATCTGTACTTCCAGCCATAAACCCCACAGAAGCGCTCTCAATTCCTTAGGGGGTCTTGAATTCATTTTTTGCTTGGGGTTCTTGCTCCTGAGCACCATACTTAATTGCTGGATACTGCGATGGAATTGCTTAAACCATTTTAATTTGTGATTTCCCTAAAAATAAAACCTTAACAGAATCAATGTGATTGCAGAAGGCTCCCAGAGGAATCCAGTCGGGGTTCTGTAAGCTGCATGGTTAGGTATGTGTTCTACAAATTCAAGCTCCACCATTCAGTGGAAGTGGGGCTTAGTTTAAGACTACATGAATCATCACTGATGCAAAATCAAAGTCAATTATGAAGATAATTGAGAAACAACCTGTTCCTATTTATAGCTGTATACATGATCCTTCCCAAGGCCTGGTGGATAGAAAACATCACTCGGTGCCTTGCACATAGTTATCCAAGAACAGGCGGGCAGAGGAACCAGCTTTGATTTGCAGGAAGGTGCAGAAAGAAAGTGAAGTCTTAAGATATGTGTTAGCAAATCATAATGACAAACTGGGGGAAATATGTGCAGTGCATAGCTCATGAAAGCACTTATTGTAAATGAGATAATTTAATCAATTACGTTTCCTAATGTACTAAACCGAATGTTTCATTTTCTGCTTCTGCACATCTTAAATTATCTTCAGGTGCTTTATGAGATTTAATCATAGTTAATAGAAACTTCATTACCATCAAATGTGCTTTCAATAAATGTTGTGTAACAATGTCAGGAGGTGCAGTAAAATATAGTAGGTTCTGAATGGCAAGCACGCACCCCCAGAGTCAGACTGAGAAATGGTTGCATTCAGACAATGAGGCTCCTTGGAAGCTTGGAGAATGCAGTTTCTGAACGATTTTGAGTTCCTGAGGAGTGGCTGGATTGTTAAACTCACCTGAGGAGTGAACTAGCAGGATTTAGCTTTCCCCTGGAAATAAGTCAGCATTGCACATTCTTCATCACCTTTCCCCATACTTGCTCTGTAGCAAACAGAGATAAATACTCAGCCTAAGTCCAATTAATAATCCCAGAGTCAGCTGCCTTCAAGACATCTTCAGTTGAATATCTCCCAATAACCTTAATCTCAACTTCAAAATTGAATTTGGCCTTCTTTTTCCCTGCCCTGAATCCATTCCTCTTCCTATCTTCTCTATTTCAGTTAATCATCAATTCAATGGTCTGGGTGAGAAAGTTGGACAGCCTCCTAGTCCTCCCTGTCTTCTTCTTCTCCCTTCTCCTGCTCAGTGCCAATAACTCATCACAGTCTGACTCTTCTACCACTGAAACAGACCTCAGGTTTATCTGCTTCTCTCTAATTCTACTCTACTCAAATTCTTCCCTCCTTCATTCTTGAGTGTTTGCTGGGTGCTAAGAGATGTTCTGGAGCCCTAAGCAAAACCCAGGTGATTTCTGATTCCATAAAGCTCACAGTTTTAGTGAGGGGAAGATGGAATAAATAAACAAGCCAGAAAATAATATTGTGCTAAGACATATGGAGATGGTGTGAAGTATTATAAAGAGAAGTAAAGTAGGGTGAGAGGTTTAGGCAGGTTTTGAGGAAGGTTGCTTTTTGGTATAAGGTATAAAATTATATTTCAGGAAAGATCTGAAAAAAAGATAAGGAAACGGTTTCTGGGTATCTGGGTTTTGAGCATTCAAGGCAAAGGACATAGGTGTGTGCAAGGCTATGAGTGAGAACTTGCTTGAAGGCTCTGAGGGACCAGGCTGTCTGCAACAAAGTGACAAGGGGAAGAACAGTAATAGCTAAGGTCATAGGAGTGGGATGGGGAGTGGGGCTTGGGTTTTTATTCTGGGTGACATGACCTCATATTGTTAAGGATAAAGTCTAACTGCTGTGTTGAGTATAAGCCTGAAGGGAACTAGAGCAGAAACAGGGAGATCTGTTACATTGGTCTATTATAACAATAATCTATTATAATACCTAGGCTGTTAGAATAATCTAGATTCAAGGCTATTGTGGCTTAGGCCGATAGGCAGCAATGTCAGTTGTAAAAAAAATATATGTCATTTTGAGGCCACAAAAGGATTTGCTGATAGATTAGGTAGAGTATGACAAAAAGAAAAATGTTCTGAATGATTTCAGAATTTTGGCTATGCAACAGACAGATGGAGTTGCCATTCTGATAAGGTGAAAGCATGGTGTGGCAACTCTGGGAGGAGAATTAATACATTTTGAGGTACCCATTAAGCACTAAACGGAGAGGTTAAATATATGAGTCTGAAAGCAGAGGACTGTTCTGCTGGGTGGCATAAATCTGAGGCTTGTCAGTGTCCGGATGATATTTAAAATCATTGGGTTAGATGAGATCACTTGATAAAGAGTGTGAATAAAGAAAAGATCTGAGCCTGGAAGAACTACAACACATAGATATGGAGGAGGTCAGAAGTCACTGCAGAGAAGAAAGAAAACTAGCAGTTATAGGAATAAGAGAAAATAAGGGTCCTAGAAGAAAAGTGTAACAGCTCAAGCCATCTTCCTAACCAGGGTGTCTACAGTTGCCTCCCTGTTATCCAGTCTTGCCCTACATCAGTTTATCTAATCTTTCCAGAACATAAATTCTCATCACATCACCTTCCTGTTTAAACCTCTTCCATGGCTGACCACTGTTCTTAGGTAACATCCAAAGCACTTTGTCTATGATGTGGTCCTGACCTCTTCTCTCAGTCATGTCACCTTAGCCACTGGATCTTTTCCTTCCTGGCTCTCACAATTGCTACGCTCTTCAGCTGACCTAAGCTTCTTACAGTTTTAATACCTCCTGGTGTTTTGGCTTATTGATGCCTTATATGTACTATTATTTCTGCCTAAAACCTGTTTCCTTTTGCCTTAACTCTTTAACTTGCTCTGTTTATTCTTTCCAAGTTTTCAGCTTAGGCGTCACTTCTGCCAGGCCTTTACTTCTCTGGCCACCCAAATCTGGGTTAGTTTCCCTGTTATTCTCCCAAGATCAAACTTTTCCCCACTTCTATACTACATTTTCTTTGTCTTTTTATTCATTTGGAATCCCCATTAGTAGATGTCACCTGGTATTTAGTGTACAGTCTTCTTTTTTCAATTTATTAAGAAAACTGCACTTTAATGTAGCACTTGATAAAAACAATTTTAAATTAAGAAACTAAAGAAGCCTCTCTTACTGTTTCTGCCCAAATGGTTGCCTTATATTATAGATCAATGAAAGTCAAATAAAATATCATGAACAATAAAGCAGAAAACAAAACCAACTATCCATTCAGATTTACTAAAAGAGGGTAGAATATGAAAATCAAAAACTTTTGGCAGATAAAAATACTCTGAGAGTATTAACCTAGGAAAATTATTTAATGCAAATTAGTGTACAGTCTTTCTTCATTTTACTCACTGCATTTACCCCAGAGCCTAGTTTAGAGTAGATTTTCAGCAAATGTTTGTTAAGTTATGGTGTCAATTCTTCCTGTTAATTCCTTACTGAACCTTTACTGTTGAGGTGAATAATCAAGAATATTTACTTCTATATAGCAACCTTTATCATTTGTGTTGTAGCTGTGTATGGTACAGTTGAGTTATTTAAGTGGCTGTAGCTCAGGGAAATGTGAAGGAAAAAAGAAAAAAATAAAATACAAGGCAGAAGATAAGTGATTTGAGAAAAGATGGAGTAAGAAAACAAATTTGAATGATGGTCTGCTCCATATAAGGCATTAGGATAAAGCCCAAAATGAATGCATATTGAGGTCGTTTTTACCAAAGAATGGCCTGAATGTATCCCTAAAGTCTGAAAACTAAGTATGTTCTTCTCACTGAAGGCAATTCCACTCCGTCTTTTCCCACACTGGCTCTATACATAGTACAGTAATGTTGACCCCTGTTTCTATGGTCTTCATAAAGTAGTAGACAGAAGATGCCTGGGCTGCACTTGCAACTTGGACATTTCCTCAGGCTGTGTAGATATGAGCAGGACCTTCAATCCACATAACTGGCTTTGAGTCATTCCTTTAAATTCTCAACATACTTCTAGACCCTTCTAAGCATTCTCTGAAACACTCCCCTCCCCCCTTATTTTGTCCATCATTTTTCCTCATCTTGTGCTGATTATTATCAATTACCTAAGTACAGCACTTTCCAAAAATTGTGTGATTTGCTTTGTCCTTCTGAATCATTCCTCTTTGAGTCAATTCAACCAATAGCTACGTGCAACACTTGTCATTTTTTTTACTATCTTCATTTTTTTATAATCTGATTTTTAGCACATCTCCCGTACATGCCTTTTCTTACTAACCTTTTCAGGGATTTCACTGACTTTGCCCTTAATGGACATAGTGGAATTTTGTTCACTAAATGCCTTAGAACAAGTACAGACACAGGGAATAGGTGTGCTGTTTGCATAAAGATAATCCAGGGTACTTGTTACAAATAAGAATACACAAGTCCCTTCTCTCCAACTCATGCAATTCAGAGTTTATAGAATTTATACCTTCAGTGGTCAGAATAATTAAGTTAAATAAAATGAAGTAATTTGCTTAGAGGCTAGAGTTCAAATCCTGATCTTTTTGACTCTGTCCCATGTTTTAACTTGTCTCCCCACCTGGTAGGTCAAAACACAGTTCTACAGTTCAAAGGCAGAATTTCCAGGTAAAATTCAGGACCCTTAGTTAAATTCTAATTTCAGATAAAAACTGAATAAATAAAATTTTAGTGTAAAATACGTCCCAGAGTTTGGCACAGGAAATTCTTACACTATTCATTATCAATTTGTTATTGATCTGAAAATTTAGGTTTAGCCTTTTTTTATTTGTAACTTCTGACATTCTTACTAAGGGTAGGTCTAAAACATGTTTGAATATGCACTATTAAGAAATATTTTATAAAAACAGATGATTTTTATTGCTAGTCTTAGAAGAGTTGAAGCAAATATTAGAAGAATGAGCCTTTCTATAAGAATAAAAATCAGAGACAAAAACTGTCTACAGATTTGGTTATAGAGAAGCATCTATATTAGATGAAAGTGGGTTTAGGGTAGGGCAAAACATGAGATTTTTCTGAGCAGTAAAATATGACATCCACCTGGGAATATACTTAGTACATTCTTGCCTGTCATTGGAAGGTTTGGGAGTACCAGCAACAGACAGTGTTTTACATTTGTATGTAAAAAGGAGCAGAGTGATCAAAGACAGGTGTCTGTACCAGGCAGAGTAGACTGCAATGTGGGCATTTGCAGGATGTTTGTCCTTGAAATTGAGATGCAACAGGCACTGGAAATACAATTGGTGAGGCTCACAAGTGCTTGGGGGATGGAGCTGATAGAAACAAAAGTAAAGATGATGCTTGTGGTTCAAGCCTGGTCGTCTGATCCTTGTATTACCAGAAAAAGGGAATTCAGGAGGAAAAAATTTTTGAGGAGGTAAGAACAGCAAAGCCATAAGATAGATGACAAATTTGAAAAGTTAGGACACAATGAAGGTGGTTTTGTTCAACAAACAAGAAGGAAATGTAGAATCAGATCTTCAGAGAGATGAAGCGGGAGGTGTTCATCTGAGATAGGGCAAGGGCCAGAGTGTTGTTGGCACTGTCTCTGTGTGAGTGATTATCCAATTAGATGAGACTAGAGAAACGAAAAGGGGCCAAGAATTGAACTTTAAAGGCTGTATTTAGAATTGAGAGGACAAAGGGTAGTTACTAAACAATAAGAGCAGGTCAGATAATAGGGAGAATCAAATTTAAGGGACAGTTTTATATCTGAAAGGAGGGCTGGTTCTTGTCTCTTGCTGCAAAGCAGTGCTAAAGAATAAAACAGAGAACATTACTGTTGATCCAGTCACAAACGACCTTCAAAAAGGAACAAGGATTTGGGCAGTGACTTTAGGGAGAAGAGAAACCACATGATAAGGCAAAGGGAACTAATTCAACTATAATACAACCTAACTCTGAGCTGGAAAAATATGATACGGAGGAAATAGGCATGGAGGTTCTTTTTTTTTTTTTTTTTTTTTTTTTTTTGAGAGGGGCAGTGCTAGGGCTTGAACTCATAGCCTACACCATGAGCCACTCCACTAACCCTATTTTTGTGGTGGGTTTTTCAGTATAAGGTCTCGAGAACTATTTGCCTGGGGTGACTTCAAACCCGCGATCCTCCTGATCTCTGCCTCCTGAGTAGCTAGGATTACAGGCATGGCCCACTGGCTCCCATCTGCATGTAGGTTATGAAAAGGAACTTCCTATTAAATATCTTACTTTAAAAATAAAAAAAGAAAATATGGCCTGGGCACAGTGGCTTGCAATTATAATTCTAGCTACTCCTGAGCTGAGATTAGGAGGATTGAGATTCCAGGCCAGCCCAGGCAGAAAGTTCATGAGACCTTTGTCTCTACCAGTAACTGGGAACATTCATCTCATCTCAGCTAAAGGTAAGCAAAAATAGAAAGATTGCCGTCCAGGCCAGCATGAAAAAAAAGCAAGACCCTGTCCCAAAAATAACTCAAGCAAAAAGGGTTGGGCATGACTCAAGTGGTAGAGTACCTGCCTATCAAGTGCAAGGCCCTTGATACCACCAAAAATACATAGTACCTAAATATAATGAAATATGTATGCATATGTGTACAGATATGTGTGTATATATATAGGAAAATACAGTATATATAGGAAAATATAGAAAATGAAGCATAATATGCAGTCTTTAAGGTAAAGAAAAAGATGAAAATGAATGGACATTGACTTATTTTGAAAGGACTCAAAGGATACCGTAAAATGGCTGTTAAGGGAGGAGAAGTAATTGAAGGAAAAGCTTTTTCTTTATGTAGTATACCTTTTTATACTTCCTAAACAATTTTCTAATCTTACACATGTGTTGCTTCTATTTATCTATTTATTTTAACAGTGACAAGAGTTAACTGGCTGGACAGATTATGGAATATATATTGAGAGATATTTAATGTTTAAAAGTTCTTAGAGGTCTTTTTAACAAAGAGCTAGGAACTCAAATAGATTCAAGGAAAGTAGACTGCATGTCTGAGAAGCTGATCAGAAAATAAGTTGAGGAGAGGATTTGGGTAGAGGTGATCAGAGAAACTAGACTGTAGGCAGAGGGCAAAACTCAGGTGTGGAGTTTCAAACTTGAAGAGGCAAAACCAAAAGAGAATAACCAATGAGGCATGTCCCCATGGAGACAGAAAGGGTTGGATCAGCACAGGCCTGGCATAGAAAGGCAGCTCTTCAGGGAACAGAGCAAAGGAAAAGAAAAAGGTATGGAGGAACAGAGGATTTTCAAGTTGTAAGGGCACCAGAGAGCTCACATAGGATAGCCTCCATGTTTTCGAAAAGAGGGGGCAGGTGAGAAACAGGGGTCTTATTGAAAGGGAAAAGAGTTCAGAGTAACCATTGTGATGAAAAACATTATTTGGCCATGGATCATGAATAAAGTAATGATTGAGCTCCAATGAGGGCCCAAATGAGGCTGCACAGAATCAGCCAGTATAGTCTCTGACGTCCTTCAGCAGAGCAGGTTAACCCACTGGCAGAGAAGAGATATGAAAAAGGAACACAGAGAGATGGTTAAATAGTTTGGAGTTGAAGATGGCTGTGTGTTCAGACCCTAACTTTGCCATTTTCTAATTGTGCAGCCTTGGGTAAGTTGCTCACTTACTGAGCCTATTTGTAAAATGGGAGATAGAAGGGCCTGTCTCATAGATTTTTGTCATGAGGATGAGCCTAAGGTCACATCTGCAGTCCTCAGAGAGTGAGCCTATGGTTAGTGCCGAACATTGCATTACTCCTGTTACTTAGAGGGAATCAGGCAACATGGTGAGGCAGACAAAGAGAGGTTAACAGCTGGATGGAGATTGATTCTGCATTGATTCTGCAGACAGAGCAACAGACCACTTGGGATTGATTCTTAAATATGCTACTGAACAGTCATGAGGCTTTGTGCAAGGCAAGACATTTTACACGTTTAAATGAGGAAGTTTTTGCGAGTTTGTTGAAAGAAGCAAATGCTGTTAGTTATGGTAAAATACTAGAACAATGCCTAGTGTATATAGTAAGTGCTACTTAAGACTTGACTGTTGTCATTAATTACAACAATAAAACAACAACAGCACAGTAACAATA
Source organism: Castor canadensis (assembly GCF_047511655.1). Classification (NCBI taxonomy): domain Eukaryota; kingdom Metazoa; phylum Chordata; class Mammalia; order Rodentia; family Castoridae; genus Castor; species Castor canadensis. Next base: position 60,686,751 of record NC_133399.1, on the reverse strand, counting down.
ATGAAGGTTTGGAAGATGGAAAATTGGAAAGGTAGAGATATTAATTGGTGGTTAAGGGATTAGGGGAATTCTAAGGATTGCAAATAGAATTGTAATCAGTTACTGTAGTTGACCACTTAAAAGCTATTTTCTGATGGGTTAAAGAAAAAAAACCATATCGCTTCTTGATGGTAGCAAATATAAATATCCCAAATGATAACTCCTGTTATATCATATTACAGTGTGCAGTGAAATATTTTGGTAGGTTACTTTGTTAACAGCACTGTTTGTGCTTAGAGTACTTCCTAGGATGGCTGTTGGTTGACCTTCAATGGGATTCCAGCTCAGCTTTGGCTCCAGTCTTCCATTTGGCATCTCACAGGCCTCTCTTTATAAGTATTCATCATGTATATTCCTTACTAATTCATGGCGTCTGATATTGCGTGCCCATTCAAAAATGGCAACAATGGTCATTCTACAATACCTAATAGAGTTAAAACAAAATATCATATGTTTTGGAAGGTACTCACTATGCTTCTTTGTTCATTCTCTGCAGCTTGAGTCCTGCAAAATTGATTCCATCTGCTATATGTTAAATTCATAACATGGGAATTAAGTTAAAGTTCCATTACCAGAGGCATAGTATGTCTTTCACCTGGGCCTCATGTAAAAAGAGGGAGGCAAATGAAGTCAACAGCCCTTCGCTGGAGCCCTTCGGGAACATTGGTCACTACAAATGACTGGAGATGATTATAATTCACAGTCATCAGACTTGTTAATACCTTTTCCTAGAACTATGAAATTCAAAGGGGCTTTGAAAGGTCATTTACTCCTTCCCACCAACTCTGATCAAAAAACTAAAATAAAATAATTGCAGACTATTACAAAGCCATGCTGGTTTTTAGAGACTTTCTGAAGGAGATTTCACAATCTCCCTCAGAAATACACTTGGGGTTTTTTAACAGCTCTCATTGTAGGAAAGGTCATTTTAATATCTATCCAGAGTCCCAACTGCTATAATAAAAGGCCACGTCCTCCTTTCTTGCTTCTTGTTAGAGATGGCGGAAGAGTTGGTTACTCTCTTCATCGTAAATGAGCGGTCATTGAGTGCCAACCAGAGGCCTAGGCTCTCTGCATTCTGATCGCCAGGAGTCACTTCACAGCTCTCTTCTTTCTGGCCAAATGAATCCATAAACTCTTCCTGTCCAGATGTTTGTTTCCAACTCCCTGTTGATCTTTGCTGCCTTTCTCTGCAGATGCTCTGCACACTTTCAGCAGGGGGCACATCCTTTCTGGTGGATTTAGAATTCAACAGATTTCAATGCAGTCAGATCTTTGGGTTGCTTTTGTTTTGTTTTGGATATACTTGTAGATTATACACAAGAATTTTTTTCTCTATGACATGTTGAATCCTTCTAAGCCTTTCCTAAAGCTTTTATAACTTTAAGATAGAAGAAAATAGGGACGAAGGGAACAGAAAAGACATCAGAAACACATTGATAGAGAAAGCCTAGCTTATGAAACAGAAAGTCAAAAAAGTATCCTATATCCATAAAAAAAGGTAGAGTAGCCTGCTCAGTCAGCACTTTTGCTCAGAATTACTTTTAGCCAACAACCCGGCAATGCTCTGTGTCTGTGTGAGGACTGACAGTTATGAACACAAGTGTTTGCAAATGGAAATGAAACAAGAGTCCTACAAGAGTTCTACAATCAACCCAAGCTTTTGGTTCCTTTACTACTTCTTTCCTCACAGTTTGAGGCTAGGCAAGCAATCAATAAATGGTTGTGCAAATGGTTTACAAGGTTCTATGGGAAATTATAGAGATAGTGTTTATGAGGAGTTTAAATCAGTGAAGGAGAATAAACCAAGTCACTGTCATTCAGGTAGTGTGACCTGCCAGGTATGGTGGTGCACATCTATAATCCCAGCTTCTTGGCAGGCAGAGATCAGGAGGAATGTGGTTCAAGACCAGCTCAGACTTTTTGTCTGAACTCAACCAACAGGCCAGGCATGGTGGTACATATCTATAATCCTAGCTATGTAAGAGGTATAGGTAGGCATCCCTGGGAAAACAAAATGAAGACCCTATCCATCAAAAATAAAATAACTACAGCAAAGGCAGGAGGGCGGCTCAAGTGGTAGAAATAGCATAAGGCCCTGAGTTCAAACCTAGAATGGCAAAAAGAAAGAAAGAAATGTATGAACCAAAATCAGTTTTAGGAACCCTAAGCAACGTAAATTCTAAAGACCACAGGTTTGAAGAGTCATCATGGGGGAGAGAGATCTTGCACTGGCACCTGACAGGGGGGTAACTAAAGATGGGTGGGTCCTGGATGAAGTGGAGAAGGCATATGACACTGACCACTACACAGGGACTTTTGCTACCTGGCATCCATCTGGCAGCTCAATGATCACAATTGAATTTGGGATCAAAGTGCAGCAAAGGACTAAAACATGGGGAACAGGAGTGACATGGAGGCAGCTGCATGCCCTGTGAAGTGGCTTTGCTGTGAAGTATGTGACCAGAGCAATTCACCTAGGAAGGAGTGACTGTGGTTCTCCCCAGCCAGTCTGATATTCAGTTGACATGAGTATATCCCAAGTGCTTGACTGAACATATGCCTGCACTTATGATTCTACAAAGGTACCATCCATGTGTACCTGTGCTCACAGATACACATGCACAACTCTCTCCTCCTAAGAAGGCAGCATAGAAAAGGCAGAACTAATTTTTCAGGTGTCTTACCTATCCTCACCCCTCCCTTGTGTGCTCTTGCTTTTATCATGTGCTCAAAGTCCAATCCCCTTGTTGTGTTTGCCCTTGAGCTAATGTCCACATATGAGGAGGAACATACGATTTTTGGTCTGTTGAGCCAGGCTAACCTCACTCAGAATGATGTTCTCCAATTCCATCCATCTACCAGCGAATGATAACATTTCGTTCTTCTTTGTGGCTGCGTAAAATTCCATTGTGTATAGATACCACATTTTCTTAATCCATTCGTCAGTGGTGGGGCATCTTGGCTGTTTCCATAACTTGGCTATTGTGAATAGTGCCGCAATAAACATGGGTGTGCAGGTGCCTCTGGAGTAACCTGTGTCAAAGTCTTTTGGGTATATCCCCAAGAATAGTATTGCTGGATCAAATGGTAAATCAAAGTTTAGCTTTTTAAGTAGCCTCAGCTAGCTAGCATTTGTTGCCCTTAATGCAGAGAAACTAAAGCAGATACCTTAAAAGCAACTGAGGCCAATAGGAAAAGGGGACCAGGAACTAGAGAAAAGGTTAGATCCAAAAGAATTAACCTAGAAGGTAACACACACACACAAAAAATTAATGTGAGTCAACTCCCTGTATAGCTATCCTTATCTCAACCAGCAAAAACCCTTGTTCCTTCCTATTATTGCTTATACTCTGTCTTCAACAAAATTAGAAGTAAGGGCAAGATAGTTTCTGCCGGGTATTGAGGGGGTGGGGGAGAGAGGGAGGGGGCAGGGTGGGTGGTAAGGGAGGGGGTGGGGGCAGGGGGGAGAAATGACCCAAGCCTTGTATGCACATATGAATAATAAAACAATAAAAAAAAAAACTATAAAAAAAAAGAAAAGGCAGAACTAAAGCTTGGCTCCTTGTTGGGCTGGTCCACAACACACATGAAAGAGATTTGCTACTTTTATGAACACACAAAAATCCTTATAGGGAAAGGCACTCTATGCTCTTGGAAAGCAAGATTAGAAAATAGTGGGGGAAGAGGGGAACAAAGAAAAAGAAAGAATAAGGTGATGTGCCAGAAGGTAGGTAGAGAAAAGAAGAACAAACACAGAAGAGACAGAAGAAAGAAGCATGGTATTTCAACTGTAGAAGAATTTGAGCTGTGAGTAAGGAAGTCTCATTAAATCCCTTGAGGGTAACATGTAGCTGCACCTGGAACGCCAGGATCTCATCACTGTATCCTTTAGACAAGGAATTACTGAGGTTCTGGACCACGTGCGAACTCATCCATCCATCTTCATTTCTGTCACATTTGGTCCTCAACAAATGTTTGTTGAATTAAAGAAATTATTATATCCTGGACTTTGTAATTTCTGGACAGATTATTCTTGTAAAATCAATACCAGTTTGTTTATCTTCTATAGGAATCCCTCTCCACGGGCTCCTAGCTCTACCAAGTGTCAGAATGACCTAATGGGAAGCCAGTGCTCACCATTCAGGCCTCTCTCCCTTCTCTCCCTCCCCCAAAGTCCCTCTACTCATTTTAAAATTTTTATAGTATAATATTTTATTCTCTTGACATAAGTCAAATGTATTCTTCAAATTTTCCTAGGAAAAAAAATGCAGTGAGCCATATCAAACATTTATACCTTGGTCTGAAGGTATATGGCAGGTCCTTTCCTAAAAACAGGACTTGTGTTCTGGAAGGAAATGAAAATTCTGATTATCTGAGTAGCCAGAGAATGAGGCACATAAAAGACACAATGGGACCCCAGGACAACAGAGACAACTTGTTCCTGCTCCTCTGTGTTGTGTCATTATGTTCCTGCCCAGTGGTATCCATTTTGAGCTCAGGCGTTTTGCCCTGGTCATCCTCCTGGCTTCTGGACTTTCATGTTTTGGCACCTGGAAAGCTAAGGATGACTTTGCCTCTGCTTTGCCAGCTCAGCAGTAGAGCAGCTGTGTTTAGTGCACTGCCGGGCTGTTTCTCTGTATGTGCTCATTTTCTGAGCAGGTGTGTTCTCCAGATACACCTTTTCAGGTGGTAAGTATCATCAGTCAGCAATGCCCAAGGAGCCAGAGGAGAGGGAGGGAAAGGGCTCATTAGTCTCAATCCAAAGTTCCCTCACTGTACCTGGAATCCTGGCATGATGCATCTGTCCCCTTTTGTACGCTCTCTGTTCTGGGTGTCATTATTCCCACCAAGAAACTTCATGGAGGGAGAAGGAGGGTAGGAAGGTAAGTATATTGTTGGCTGCTCTCTCTCTCTCCAAATGGCACAGATATACTTCAGAACTCTGGAGTAGACGTTAGTCATTGTGTGTATGGATGGTTCTGGGTAGTCAGAGAAGTAGGCGTCCATCCCCTTCCTCATCCCCTGATTGGACCATCGGGAAACTGCAACTACAGTCTGCATCACACCCTGTTTCTCAGTACCCCTCATATTGTCCTGGTTATTAAATGTGTCTGATAAACCTCTGACCTTTCAGCTTTGATTCTTCCCGATGGTTGTGCTCTCCTTTGCACATTATTTTTATGTATTTACTGCCCTATTACTGACCTGGTTCTGCTTCATTTCCTTGTTCACTCTTTAATTTGGTAGCACTTTATTTTACGGTCCACTAACTTTGTTGAAAATAAATTCACTTTACTTGTGTGGTTAGTATTACTCATTTGATAACATAAGTACCATATTAGGGTGCAGTGAATGCATAGTAAGTGTTGTGCAATTACAAGGTAAATATATGATGGGTTTATTTTATCCTCACGGCCCAACACAGGGTGACATTGTAATTACTTTGGACCCATTAAGTGTACTTACCACATAATCGTCGGAAAATTAATTACCTAGTTAGCTTCTGCCACCTTCCATTTCCACACACTTTGAGATTACACCTCTTTTAGGATTAAGTTGTCCTGGATAAATCTCCTATGGTGAATCTCAGTAGCCATTATGAATCTGTTTCAGGGATGAACCACACCCAATGCATATCTGAAAAGAGTTGAAAATCAACTATAGCACATCTTGGGGGCTGGGGAGACAGCCACATTCTAAGTTCGAACTAACGCTTTTATTTTTGCTTTGCCCATGCATTCAATAGGATGGAGTAGGAGAGGTATGGGAGAATCAGCATGTGTCCTTTTAGTGACCAGCCCTCTTCCACAACAAAATGTTAGAGTCTAGCATTTAATCAGTGTCAGAAAATATTTACCAGGGACATAAGAGCCCTGGAACCAAGATCTTCAGATCTCACTGTAAAAATAGTCTCATCATGGTAATTGGGGTTACCATTGTTCTCTGCATCTGAATGATTTGTGTCAAAGCTAACATTCATATTTGTGAACTCTGATCTTCTCTTTCTTGACTCATTCACCATGGATTAGCCTCTCCCTAGATTGCTCTGTGGGGATGCATGTACCCCAGGTCTTGTATGAGCAGAGCAGTCACCCATTTTTCTTTTTTTTTTATCATTTGTGTGATTCTGTTCTCCCTGAAATAAAAGTAAAATGTAAAAATACTTTGCAGGTAAATATGACTTCCCAAAGTAAGTTAAGGAGCTGGAGTTGCCTGTTTTTACTTGAAAAATTTTATGTTCTTTGCAAAATTGATTCTCTGCAAGAGTCTATTACATGGTAAGCTACCATAATGCAGTTAAGATATTTGACTAGCATCACTTTGATTTATACAAGGCATTTTAGAAACATGATTATTGTGCAAATGAGAGTATTACTTGTGGCTAATTGCAGATGTCATTTTCTTTGAGCAGTAGCTCCAAAAATCCAATAGCATTTCATTTTGTGCCCAGGGAGGCTCTTTGGCTTTGCGCCCATGTTAGCCACTTAGGATTTCTCTTGTGTCTTTCAGGCATTGAGAATGCCAGTGACATTGCTTTGTACTCCGGCTTGGGCGCTGCAGTCGTGGCTGTTGCAGTCCTGGTCATTGGTGTCACCATCTATAGACGGAGCCAGAGTGACTATGGCGTGGACGTCATTGACTCTTCTGCATTGACAGGTGGCTTCCAGACCTTCAACTTCAAAACAGTCCGTCAAGGTCAGCGGCGTAGGTCCCCCAACACCTCTTCCTCAGGACCCGACTGCATTCACACGGGAGCCCCAGTGTTCTCCTCGGTCCTGTGTGAAAGTAGCCGTTGGCCCTAGGAGCCGCTACCAATTGTTTGCACACATCAGGACAGCAGACTCAACCAAGCGTCCTATTTCAGTCCTTGGCTACTGCAAGGACAAATGCATTTCAGTTTACTGTTAGCAACATTTTAAGTGAGGCAATTCCATCTTTGATGTACAATGAGCTTAACAAGTTGCATATCTCAAATTATCCAACTTTCTTTTTTATGGATATATATTTAATTTAGTTAACTAAAATACTGATTATTTGAGACTGAAGACCAACCTTCCAAGCATATTTATTATACTATTTTTGGTTTCTTCTATTTTAAATAAGTAAAAAGACTTTAGAGGATAGACAATGGGTCAGTTAGCCAGGAAAAAAAATGAAATCCAAACCTAAATGACCCTGAGCTATTGCCAAGCCCAAGCAACCTTTTGTTGTAAGGGAAGGAAAATTTATCGTGTCAAACTTCAGCAATACCCATTTTCAAAACAGTTATTTAATTCTCTTATTTGAATCAAATCTATTCCTGACAGCAGAGTGGGGATGAGACATACCTGGCTTTAATTTTTAAAAAGATAAAACCATCTCTCCTCAGAGATGAAGTTTTCTCCCTTGACTCTTATTTTCCATATTGTCTCCTTTATTTCTGTTTATTGTGTGAAGATAGTGCTTTTGGCATAGATCCAGAAGTCTCAGGGCTTAGCATCGATTGGGGTAGATGGACCACTGACATGTCACCCCAAGCCCACTAGAATAAAACAATTGAGAGATAGCCGAAGAGAGAAGGTTGCTCCTGTCACCTTTAATTTCTAGGCTCCTTAGGTGTCCAGTAGGGATCTACTCCACAGATTTGTATATAGTTTAGTACATGTGACTTTAAATTAGAGACAAATCCAGTGAAGAACTTATTTTTATTCTACATATGAAACTGAGCATATATTTCCATCAAATAAGGTGTCCATATCTTCAACTATGGACTATGGACTGTATCATCTATATCTATCTGTCTATCTATATGTGTGTATACATGTATCTGAGGTGCTCTCTATTTCTCTCTCTCTCTCTCTCTCTCTCTCTCTCTGTGCATGTGTGTGTGTGTGTGTGTGTGTGTGTGTGTGTGTGTGTGTGTGGGTGTGCTGGGCAAGCACCGTACCACTGAGCTATATACCCAGCCTTGTACATAGTTTTATAATAAAGGCCTTTTTCATGTCTGTGCTGTCTAACTTTAGGAAATACTTTTTGTTTCTTTGCTTTATGTTAGCTAGGAGGATCTTTTAAGAGTAGCCAAAAATGAAGCTTCAGAAACTGAAGGGTTGTAATCAAATAGTCAGGAGACTTAGGGATATGATTTTTGAGGTCTCTATGGAAACTTCTATTCCACACTCTTTTTCATGAGGGATGTTCTTCAGTCCTTCTTGCTCAGGTTAAGACCAAAGTCTTAACCTATAGAACCCAGTGTGGTTCTGTTAAAAAGCAAAGTTCTTGATGGTGGCTGTCTTGGTGTAGCAGCTCCAAATGTGAAAAAGACATCATCAAGAAGCCATTAGATCTACATTATTTTATCTCATTTGTGTATTTTCTCGTGATTCTAGATTCTTAGAGCATCCAAGAAGAGGTGGGAAAAGCCAGGGTTATAGATTTCTGCTGGCATTGTTACAAATTACAAAAGTGGAAAAACAATAGAGGCTAATACAATATGCCCAGAATTGCAAAACTTTCAAAAATATCACACTTTAAACATTTTTATCAGGCCCCAAAGGAAAACTGTTTAATATGGTTTGGGTTTCAATTTGAGATGTCACATTGATGGACTGATATGGGTGGGAGGCTTGGGAATGAGGGTTATTTTGTTATTTACTAATAAATGAGATTACTTCATCACAAGAAAATATCACAGCATTTCTTTTGGTTGGTGAGCCTTGACAGATGACAAAGTCCAATTTCTCGTGTTTTTATACAGAATGTTTTTTTCATTTGTTTTGAGACAGAAAGGAGACCATGGTGGGCTGCTCCCCACATAAAATCTGGGTTGCCCTCTGTCCCTGTGTGGAGCATTTTTCCCTCTGAGTGACATGTGTGATATTGTCTACACAGATGCAGAGACACTCATGAGGTCTCCATTTGCTCCAAGGACACATCACTTCCTCCCCCAGCTTCAGAAACTGCCCAGAATTCCACAAGAAATGTTCTGGAACCGACACATCTTTTTTATAAACAGCACTACCTAGTCACCATGCTGTATCATCTCTTGCCATTTAAAATGAACAGATGTTATTTTTGCTCCAAACTGAATTGCAAAACATTTTTCTTTTCCTTTTTTTAAGCTCTTCTTTGCTAGTTAAAATAATCACATAAATAGCAATACCTGAGTTAGTTAACTGACCCAGTACCAGAAATACTTGTCTTAAAAAGATGGCATGTAAACCTCTCAGGAAATGAAGGCTTTGGGCTGCAACATTCAGAAAATGGTCTAGGAAAGACAGAGCTGCTGATTCCAAGGCACTGGTCACTAAAAACCAATGTATTACAGCTGCTGTACCTGCTCAGGGTAGGCCTGGAGAGCTGGCTCTGACCAGAGCAGCTGGCAGCATTCAGGTTAGTAGAGGCAGCTGTGAAAAGGGAATGGCGATGTCCTTTAGTTTCTGAGTGACAGATCCATTTTTTTTTTCCAGGTAACTCCCTGCTCCTGAATTCTGCCATGCAACCAGACCTGACAGTGAGCCGTACATACAGTGGTCCCATCTGTCTACAGGACCCTCTGGACAAGGAACTCATGACAGAGTCCTCGCTCTTTAACCCTTTATCTGACATCAAAGTCAAAGTTCAGAGCTCATTCATGGTTTCCCTGGGAGTGTCTGAGAGAGCAGAGTACCATGGCAAGAATCACTCTGGGACTTTTCCCCATGGAAACAACCGAGGCTTTAGTACAATGCATCCCAGAAACAAAACACCCTTTATCCAAAACCTGTCATCACTCCCCACAAGGACGGAACTGAGGACAACTGGTGTCTTTGGCCATTTAGGGGGACGCTTAGTAATGCCAAATACAGGTGGGTGGTAAGTGTGTATTTGTATATTTTTCTGTGTTTTTTTAAATACTTTACATTTATGCAGTTACATCTCATTTTACAAATTTCACCATCCCTTCTCAGAGCAACAAACACCATGGCTGTACCAGTCTACTTGATGCACACAGCAAACCAGAAGCTAAGCTGCAACTACACTTTGCTGTCTTCATTTCAATGTGGATTGAATGCTCTTTTAGATGCCCTGTGAAGTTGATAGCCATATTTGTGTAAAAGGTCTGGAGTTTACGTCCCTCAGAATGCATTATATGATTGATCAGAAAGCACTGAGAACACTCTTTGACTTGGACTGTGTATATACACATGCATGGTTTATGCACTGACAGATAAGCGACTGCAATGACATTCAGTCAAATTTCACCAGTAACTGACCTAATAAACACTCTCAATGTCCATCAACCTTATTGTTATTTCATGATAAGCAATGATGAGGAATCCTTTGAATTCAAACTTCAGTTCCAGAGTTGTTCAATAAGCACAATTACTTGCCAAGTATTTTCCCCCTATTGTGTTGGAAGAGAGATATTCATGATGTTCTGACAGAATCCTTCAGGTGTCCAGCTCACATCACTTTTTTTTTTTTTTTGAGGTACAGGGGTTTTAATTCAAGGCCTTATGCTTGCAAATGTTCTACCACTTGAGCCATTCCCAGTCCTTTTTGCTTTTGCTTTATTTTTTCAGTTAGAGTCTCAAGCATTTTGCCCAGAGCTCTCCTTGGACCATGATCCTCCCATCTCCACCATCTATGTAGCTGAGATTACAGACATGTATCTCCATGCCCAGCCTCAGCCCAGGTCACGTTTACAATGGCATCCTATCCATTGACTAGTCTTCAGAGATGCTGCCTGAGACCTAAGTAGCTGACAGAAGAGGACAATTTCTCATTTGAGTTCTGAGCCATGAGAATTAGATATTGTTCTAAAATCTGCAGTCTCTGTTCACTTCTGAGAGGAACGAGTCCATTGGATCTGCAGATGTTATTACACAGAAGGTTAGCATCCAGTCAGAGCTTTGACAAGTTTCCCTCAAAGCTGGAGCTAGCCAACATTTATCTAATGAAATGAAATCTGTAACAGAGCTAGTCTCAGGCTACTATCCAGCTAACTGACCCCTCTAGTAGTTTAGTGACTTAAGTTTATGGGTGTAGTCTTATTCTCTACTAGATCAGTTGTGTTCTTTAAAATATAATTTCAAAACATTTTATTTCTTAAAAATAGCCCTCCTATGCATCCCTAATAATGATTATGTTTTCTTACCTTCCAGTTTTCTAAATCTTCCTTGGTCAGGGTTCTAGGACATGAAGGGACCTTCATCCAAATATGTATGCATGTCAGCATATAGGTGTCTATGTGTGATGTGATTCTTCCTATTGGTAATTGGTAGAGTGTTCTGATTTGTGGCTCTGGAATTATGAGAACTGGCAGATAGGAGACTCAATGAGAAATGAAGTAGTGAACCACATGAAGTAATTACTCTCTGTATAAAAATTCATTACAAGTCCTGGAAAAAGAAAAGTAAAACACACAACCACTGTCATCTCACAGAATAATATGTGAACATTAGAGTAATATGAAGTGACCATTGAGTCATTATGTCTTTATTTTAGCCCCTCTTTCAAGGCCCTGCTTGACCCTCATCGTCATCCATATGTGTTTGTGTTTGTGTGGGTGTGCATACATGTATGTACACATGTTGAAGGGGTACCAAAACCCACCCATACATTGCCTACATTGGTTTAATGTTCCTCAAATAAAGAAGGAAATTATGATAAACCAGAGAGTTTTCTTTTCCTTCTTCTCTGATGTGAGAGGCATTCATGGTGAAAACAAAAACTCTGATAGCACTGCCAATGATTTCCACCCATTTCCTCTGTGAAAGGGATGTTTTCAAAGCTCCATACAGGAAGTCCTGGACAAAATCAAAGTTGTTCATTGCAAATGAGTTTGAGCAGAAATAAGTGTAGGGAACTGAAACATTCCCTGTTATTTGTAAGACATAAATGCAAAATATGCCCTGGGGAGCTAAAGTATAAAGAAAGCGTGGCACAGAAATTAGATTGTTCTAATGCCATCGCCCCCAATTGTCATATGATGCACTCTGGAAGTCATTTATTATGTGACATATGAAATGGAAAACTCAGACAAGTGGTTCTGTTGTCATATCACATAAAAGGCTGTCAGGGGAGCAAGGTGGAGTTTGGGAGCAAAATATCTTTGTTTAATCAGAGATAACTGGTGAATGACATATTGAAAATGGATACTTCTTCAAGAGACCATAGGAAAGTGATAAGAGCCCCTGCCTAGCAACCATGAGGCCCTGAGTTCAAACCCCACACCACCAAAACAAAACAAAACAAAACGAACAAGCAAACAAAAAAACCCAAGAGACCATAGGCATAAAGTTTCACACGGTGCCTCTCATTCCTCATGATATATATCTTGCCACCAACACTACCACTCCCTATGACCCTTGTCTCTGTAGTTTACTGTCTTTGGTCTCCACATGTAATTTGCTTGTTTAGGTAGGAAGACAGAAGTATGGTTGAAGGATAGTAATACAATTTCTGATTGAAGGAGAGAGAAAAATAGTTTAAAGCTCCAATGATCCTGTAGAATCACATTGGATTTAGGAATACCATGAATAATGTTTCAATCTAAACACAGGGAATGAAGCCAATTTAAAAGGAATGAGATATGATGTGCTCAACAAACAGCTCTTTCTCAAATGTCTCATACTTATTTCTTCTCATTGGATCTGGAAGTGTATCATCAAGCCATGGTGATCTGTATAAAAAGAATGACTGAGAGCCTAGCTTGTTCACTGAGAATTTTGAATCCTATGCTATACATTCATGATATGTGTACTGGGTACCCACTACACACCACACGTTGTGCTAAGTGTTGATGTAATGTAACATATTGCTTGACAACAGGTTAGTGCACTTATATATATGACGAATAGGGTCTTACATGTGTCTTCATCATCATGGCATAGAGAGTATGAAGGAGAGGCAGCAGGCAGAAAATGCTATGTCAAACTAAGACATGGCAGAATGACTAGGGCAGGTATTCAGGTTGCTGTCCAAACACGCTGAATATCCTCAGTATTATAATCTGTGTTCAACAGCAGGAAAGAATACAATGGAGGGCACTTCATTTGGCAATTACATTTAAGGAAGAATAGAAAACGGAAGATGGCACCCAATTGGAGATCCCTAAGTATAGCAATTACAGTTCTCTGACTATTGACATGAAGGTCTAGAATATAAATGTATCTCCTTACTGAAAGGCTGTGAGCAAGATTTAAATGTGCCTCAATCTTACTGCTACTGAAAGATGCTGATGATAACTAGCATGTTACTGAATAATGCTTCTAAATGTGAATCACAAATAGCTTGTTTTGCAATGAGTCTTGTATTCCTTGACTCTCTAGCTTCTAACAGGCACATAGACAAATAGGAAGCCTGCCATCTCTAGACTTAAATTATCATCAGCAACTTGAAAGCTTTCTGTACGATTAACTCTAATGAAAGGAAAAAAGGTGAGAGCTGCATTATGCACAAAATAGGATACCCTCCGAGTTCATTTTGTAAAGATCCTACTGTTTCTCTGTTTCATTCCTTGTTATAAACAAGAAACTACATTAAAGCGAGTCCCAGTTCTCTCTAGATGTCTCTCATGGCCAATGTGAAATATTTTTCTCATAGCATTCAAGAAGGAAAGAAGGGACATTTAAAATTCGGTGTGATGTGGCTTCCTGTTCTTTCCTTTCTACAATGTATGATTTCACTGATGTAAGTCTGCTGAGTTCTTGCAATTTGAAATTGACATTGATATGGTTAGATTACTTTAGCCTTAACTCTTTTTAGCAAATTTAAAGACTATTATTTGATAAAAGATTATTATGAATATCAGGTGCTTTTACTTTTTTGTAGTTTTCTTGACATAATGTAGTAGTCCAAGGTCAGGAGTGGTGGCTCATGTCTTATAATTCCAGTATTCAGGAAGCTGAGGCTGGATGATCGTGAATTCAAGGCCAGTCTGGGCTGCATAGCAAGTTCTAGGCCAACTTCAACTACATGGCAAGACCCTGTCTCAAAAAACAATCACTGAAACAAAACAAAACTTTGCCAGTCAGCTGAGCACCACCCTCAACTCCAGATGCACAATTTGTAAGACAGTTTCATACCAGGTTCAAGCAAAGTATTAGGTCACCGATCATTCCAGGTAACTTTTCTGGAAACCAATGGATACAAATAGCATATAAAGATACATTTTTTAAGTTTGGAGCAGATTAACTGATGCGCTGACAAATTCTTATCTTTCAAAAGAACTAAACAACCAGGAAAGCTTTAAAAATTAAAGAAAAAAAAATTTATTTAAGTGTCCAGTTGAAAAATATGCCCTTCTTTGTGTCATTGTTATAAAATAGTGCTTTTTCCCTTATTATTTTGACTTTTTAATTTTTCCAAGGATTGGAATTTAACACATTACCATGAGAAGGTCCTTTCTTGTGGACATGTATAAGGCACTTAAGAGTCACACTTCAAAATAATTGGAATGTCTGTGAATAACCTCTTGGCTTTTTCTGTTTTAGGGGTAAGTTTACTCATACCTCATGGCGCCATCTCTGAGGAGAATTCTTGGGAGATTTATATGTCCATCAACCAAGGTGAACCCAGGTGAGAGCCAGACAAGCATGGTGTATTAGCAATTTCATAAATATGGGCTGGAACTTCCATGGGAAATCTGAAGTTACTAAGATAATGAAATAAGGAGATACAAAGATGAGGGAGTAAGCCACTTGGCTCTACAGAGGGAAAAGCCCGTTGTAAAACCATTGGCCAAAGTAAAAACCTGCATCTCCTGTTTAGCATCTAAACAGGAGACACCATGTGGGAAACAGTGAGTTGGTAGATAGGTCATAAATAACCATAAACAGTGGCTGCCTCACAGAGTCTTCCTCTCAAAAGGAAATGAAATTACCCCTGGAGATGATCTTTGGTGCTAAACATTATGCTGATTCATCCAATGATTGACTCATGACCCTTTCAAGGTCAGCAGAAGACCTGCTATATATAGTCTGAGAAACAATTTCTTAGGCAGTTTTCCTCAATGTAAAAAATACAGTCTAAACTTCAATAGCTTTCAAGTCTGACAAATTTCAGCAGCATTAGATTCAATTACACGAACAAATACAAATCTTGTCACATACACTTTTAATGAAAGTAGTTGGTTATTTTCTTAGTGCAACTATAATATTTGTAGAAATGTTGCCTTCCTCCACAAGATAAAGCTAACTCCTCGTTAGAAAGCAATTTCTCTTATAAACTGGATATATACCTCTGGCATTTTCAGTCATAACATCTTGGTTATGTTAGAATAGATTTTTTTGTTGTTAGCAAAGAATACATGAAAGAAAAACACTGGAAAGAAAAACAAGGCAGAAAAACAGATGGTTTAAACAATTTTTGATAGCTATTTCTATGAAAGGATTTGAGCATGCCCAACAGTTCTAGCTTTCTGCTATACTGAACTTGAGAAGAATGGAAGAAAAAGGTCTTCTTGGTCATTGGTGAGGCTCGTAGAGGATTTGTATGTTGCTGTGCTAGGTTGAACATTCATCTTATTTCCTCAATCCTATAAACCTGAAAATGTGCTGGTGTCTAAATAACTCCATTTGACAAATGGGAAAAACTGAGACTCAGAGATTTCTTTTGGTTGTTTGGCTTGGTTTTTAAATTTTTTTTCTGTTTGTGGGGTGCTAGGGATAGCACCAGATCTTCATGAATACTAGGTAAACACGCCTCCACTGAGCCACACTCCTCAGCCCAAGATGCAAAGAGTTTTAAAGACTTAACATCAAAATCTTAGCTAAGTCAATTTAGCAGACCTAAAGTCTGAGTTGTTTGGGTGGAAGTCATATCTTGTTTATCCTTTGCTTTACTTAAGAAATCACACCTGCTTAGACCAATTATAGATAGGTATGCTTTTAAGCACATCATCTTACAAACATCTAGTACAATCATCCGTCAGCATCCACAGGGGTTCCAGGACTTTTCAAGGACAGCAAAATCTGCAGATTCTCATGTCCCTTATATAAAATGGCATAGTACTTGCATATAACCTATGTACTTCCTTCTGTACACTTTAAATCTTCTCTATATTGCTTCTAATACTTAGTACAATATAAATGCTGCATAAAGGGTTGTAATGTATTGTGTGGGGAACGATGACAAGACAAATGTTTGGATATGTTCAGTATCGATGCAATGTTTTTTCAAATAGTTTTTATCTGAAGTTGATTGGATCTGTGGATGTCAGACCTGAGGATACAGAGAGCTGACTGTGTAAAGAAGAATCCAGTCAGTCTTTCCTGTCATCCTCCATCTCTGAATCACCTCCCTTCACTGTAATTGATCCACCAAGTCTGTGTTCAACTTGTTCCTCTCAAAGCCATCCCCAGTGTCTTCTACCTCATTACATGAGAACCAACCTAGGGCTACTTCACATTTTTCCAAGACACCTAATTTACAACTTACTTCAATCCCTGTCTCTTACTATAAGCTGCCTCTTCTTAAGAGGCTAGAATTAGGATGTGCCAACAGATATCAAATGTATAAGGACTTAAATAAAATGGCTGGAAAATATCAGAAAGGAATATTACTTGGGACATCCTGTGATTTTAAGATAAGAAGAAATAGCTATGAACTTATAGAGTCTAAAGTTCTCAAAAGACAGGTTGGCTTATGGAGGCCATTCTCTGGGCCACTTTTAACTTTGTAAGTTCCATGTAACCAGTTTGCTTTATCCATTTGTGTCAAGGGTATGAGTTCATTGCTGCTGTCTAGGGAAGTGGATAGAAACAAGAATAATCTATCCAAGACTTTACATCTGTGAAGTGTGCATTTCCTACCTATTAATTGGAAGAAATAAAATTGTAAGAAGCATACATTTTCTTTCAGGTTGATGAAATCTTCCCAGATGTTCCTGTCTCCTGAGGGAAGGAGCAGTCTCTGGGCTGCAGGCCATTTTGCTTCCTTGGCAATCCTTATTCCCCTTTGAGTGGCACCACACTGGTTATCAAAACACTAAAAATAACAAATGCCTTTCTGCTCCTTTTTTTTCTTTTTCTTTAAGGTGAGATTAATTTTTTCTGTCTGTGCCAAGAGGCTCTCTGTTCTTCAAATTTTGATCTTGTGAATAATCAGAAAGTGACCAGTGTATCATCTTCTCTTTGCAATATCACCTGAAATTCTGTTTTTAGTTTATGCCGACTGTCATCCTAAACATTTCTCAAAGTCCAGAGAGGCGAATGCATTGCTCTGATTCTTTCATCATTACCTCTAAAGCTGTCACTGTCCCCTCCCTTTTTATTAAATTGTCCTGGTTCCATACAGGACACAGTAGGATCTTCCAAACAACATCTTGATGTGGTATATAGCTTGAAGTTAGCTCCATCTTCCTTCTGACAAGGCATTTCTGTTGCCCCTTTCTGAGCAACATCCCCAGTGCAGCAAGGTTGTGACTTACTGGAAGTGTAACTGATAATAATTAATCCAAATTCTGTACCTGATTCCCAGAAACATGGCTGTGTGGAAGAAATCAAAGGCACAAAACAGTATCCTGTATTTAACTAATTATACATAGATAGCTTTGCTTTCATGTTTTCATAAATTTAAAGTTTAGTTGCTCTTTGTCTGAATTAAACATATTCTGTATCTCTTGGGAGGTTCCATTTGCATTCCTGGTCAGCCTTCACAATGACACTGTACTTTCCAGTAAGAAAAACAATCACTTTCCCTCCTCAGCATCACTGCTCTTCTGTATTTTCAGATGTTAACAACTACCTTAATGAATCTTTTCTAACTTTCTCCAGCAGTGTGGAGCTTTGGTTAGTGCCATAGTTTCTATCTTAAATGTCCCCCACAGGCCCATGTGTTAAAGACTTGGTTGCCAGTCTATGGCACTGTTGAAAGGTGGTGGAATTTTCTGCTTGTAGTGTCAAGTCATCATTCAACGAGTTTCAGAATTTGGGGCATTTCAGGTTTTGGATTTTCAGATTAGGATTTTTTGACCTCTACCACTGTAATAAAACACTTCGCAGAAAGTAATGGGAAAATAGAGCAGGATCCTTAATTAAGGATAGACTTAAGTAGGGACTTCTGGAGATGTTATCTGAACTCAGTCTTAAAAGAGGAGAAGTAATTGGTCAGATAAAGAGGAGTAAGGGCCTCAGTGATTTCTGTCTCCTAAGGTACATTTTCCTACTTCTCCATATAGGGCAATAGGTGTGTGCATGGGGGATGGGGAAGGGAGGTTCCTTAAGAGTGGCTAAATCCAGAGGGTTTCCCCTGCTTACAGCCACTCTAATGTCAGAACATTGCCGTAAATATCTTCCCTCCTTCCACCTCTACCCCAGGCCTTGCCACAAAATGCAAAGAGCTAGGTTTCATGCACTGCACCATCTCAAAATGGAGGAAAGTTAGTGACATTGCAGTACAGGGAGTGGAGTGGCCTCACAGAAAAGCAATGGTATGAAATTGGAGCTACCAAAAGTACTTACTGGTGAGAAGCCTTGGGGTTCTCCTGGACAGGGGATGTGTGAGCAACTGGCTCAAAGCCAAAAGTGGCCACCTGCTCAAAGACTTCATGCAGGGGAGGAAAGCTGCAGCTATTCCAAAAACAAACAAGCAAAAAAGGCTGTCTCATTTTCCAAATTTCAGCTTGAAAGATTTAGGGTCTTTTTTAGTTTGGGTTGTTTTGAATGTTGAACTTGTGTTTTGCGTTTGCTCAGAAATGTTTTTCTTGGAGGAGGGGTAGATTTCATTCTTTCCACTTTTACCAGGTTGCAATCATTTTGTTATAAAATTAAACTGAGGCAATTTAAACAATAAGCTCTGTCTCTTCTAATATCCCTTCCCTCTCATACAATAAGAATGTGTTATGGATGTTGCACCATCTTCCCCTTCCCTTCCCTGCCCAGCAGTCTCTCTCTCTCTCTCTCTCTCTCTCTCTCTCTCTGTCTCTCTCTCTCTCTCTCCTCTCTCTCTCTCTCTCCAACCTGCCCCACCCCAGGGTTGGAGAGTAGAGAACTGGACCAGAAAATTATTATAGGGAGCTTTCTTCTGAGAAGCAATAAAATGGAACCAAAGGCAAACATTCATTTCTCTTCCAATTACAGTCATGTGGATATTCCTGACCAAATGCTCAGACTAACGTCAGAAGTGTTGTAAGTGATCTTTCTGAAGGATTTGCAAAAGGACACATTATCTGGAGTTTGGACTTAGCCAGATAGGGTATTTCAACCACTTTTGTCTCTGCTTTTTGCTATCAAGTCATGTGGTCTGCCCAACAGGTACCTTGGGGTAAAGAGTGGGAAGGAAGAGGTGATGATAAAAAACATGATTTTTCAGAAATATGCTTAGCTGGTGCAATCATTTTAATAGAGAAATGTAAAATAACATCAAATCCTAGACTAGGAAGAAAGGAAAAATAGTTCTGGAGAATGGAGTTTCTTTTCCAGTGATGGGCTCACAAACACTGCAGCATAGGCAGCTCCAATGGA
Organism: Castor canadensis; assembly: GCF_047511655.1. NCBI lineage: Eukaryota > Metazoa > Chordata > Mammalia > Rodentia > Castoridae > Castor > Castor canadensis. The sequence continues at coordinate 60,667,282 of NC_133399.1, read as the reverse complement.
ATAGCCTCATGTTTGTTTGTTTGTTTTTCATAGCAGCAACACACACAATTATAGACACAATGGCACATACCTCCTCCTGTATCGTGCCTGACAGAGGTTAGCACTCAGAAATCTCCTTAGATTATTTGGAAGGCCCTCATTTCTAGGAGAATAAAAAGAAAATGAATAAATACATCTTTTATCAATGACATTAAAAGACTAGCCAGCTGGCCATTTTATTGATAGAAATGGAGTTTTATGGTATTAATATGTATATAGGTTTTTTTTCTATGTCAAAGCAGACATTTGAGGCCTTTCTTTTTTTTTTCTTTATATCTTTTTTTTTCCCCATCATTATTCTTTTTTTTTTTTTATTCATATGTGCATACAAGGCTTGGGTCATTTCTCCCCCCTGCCCCCACCCCCTCCCTTACCACCCCCCCACTCTCTCTCCCCCAACCCCCTCAATACTGACAGAAACTATTTTGCCCTTATCTCTAATTTTTTTTTTCTCTTGCAATTGCTTTATTTTTTTTTCCTATTCTTCTTTTTTTTTCATTTTTCTTTTATTATTCATATGTGCATACAAGGCTTGGTTCATTTCTCCCCCCTGCCCCCACCCCCTCCCTTACCACCCACTCCACCCCCTCCCTCTCCGCCCCCCTCAATACCCAGCAGAAACTATTTTGCCCTTATTTCTAATTTTGTTGTAGAGAGAGTATAAGCAATAATATGAAGGAACAAGTGTTTTTGCTGGTTGAGATAGGGATAGCTATACAGGGAGTTGACTCACATTGATTTCCTGTGCATGTGTGTTACCTTCTAGGTTAATTCTTTTTGATCTAACCTTTTCTCTAGTACCTGTTCCCCTTTTCCTATTGGCCTCAGTTGCTTTTAAGGTATCTGCTTTAGTTTCTCTGCGTTAAGGGCAACAAATGCTAGCTAATTTTTTAGGTGTCTTACCTATCCTCACCCCTCCCTTGTGTGCTAAAGCTTTTATCATGTGCTCAAAGTCCAATCCCCTTGTTGTGTTTGCCCTTGATCTAATGTCCGCATATGAGGGAGAACATACGATTTTTGGTCTTTTGGGCTAGACTAACCTCACTCAGAATGATGTTCTCCAATTCCATTCATTTACCAGCGAATGATAACATTTCGTTCTTCTTCATGGCTGCATAAAATTCCATTGTGTATAGATACCACATTTTCTTATCCACTCGTCAGTGGTGGGGCATCTTGGCTGTTTCCATAACTTGGCTATTGTGAATAGTGCTGCAATAAACACGGGTGTGCATGTGCCTCTGGAGTAACCTGTGTCACAGTCTTTTGGGTATATCCCCAAGAGTGGTATTGCTGGATCAAATGGTAGATCAATGTTTAGCTTTTTAAGTAGCCTCCAAATATTTTTCCAGAGTGGTTGTACTAGTTTACATTCCCACCAACAGTGTAAGAGGGTTCCTTTTTCTCCGCATCCTCGCCAAAACCTGTTGTTGGTGGTGTTGCTGATGATGGCTATTCTAACAGGGGTGAGGTGGAATTTTAGTGTGGTTTTAATTTGCATTTCCTTTATGGCTAGAGATGGTGAGCATTTTTTCATGTGTGTTTTGGCCATTTGAATTTCTTCTTTTGAGAAACTTCTGTTTAGTTGACTTGCTCATTTCTTTATTGGTTCATTAGTTTTGGGAGAATTTAGTTTTTTAAGTTCCCTATATATTCTGGTTATCAGTCCTTTGATGTGTAGCTGACAAATATTTTTTCCCACTCTGTGGGTGTTCTCTTCAGTTTAGAGACCATTTCTTTTGATGAACAGAAGCTTTTTAGTTTTATGAGGTCCCATTTATCTATGCTATCTCTTAGTTGCTGTGCTGCTGGGGTTTCGTTGAGAAAGTTCTTACCTATACCTACTAATTCCAGAGTATTTCCTATTCTTTCCTGTATCAACTTTAGAGTTTGTGGTCTGATATTAAGATCCTTGATCCATTTTGAGTTAATCTTGGTATAGGGTGATATACATGGATCTAGTTTCAGTTTTTTGCAGACTGCTAACCAGTTTTCCCAGCAGTTTTTGTTGAAGAGGCTGCTATTTCTCCATTGTATACTTTTAGCTCCTTTGTCAAAGACGAGTTGGTTATAGTTGTGTGGCTTCATATCTGGGTCCTCTATTCTGTTCCACTGGTCTTCATGTCTGTTTTTGTGCTAGTACCATGCTGTTTTTATTGTTATTGTTTTGTAATATAGTTTGAAGTCAGGTATCGTGATACCTCCTGCATTGTTCTTTTGACTGAGTATTGCCTTAGCTATTCATGGCCTTTTGTGTTTCCATATAAATTTAACGGTAGAGTTTTCAATCTCTTTAATGAATGTCATTGGAATTTTGATGGGAATTGCATTAAACATGTAGATTACTTTTGGGAGTATCGACATTTTTACTATGTTGATTCTACCAATCCATGAGCATGGGAGATCTCTCCACTTTCTATAGTCTTCCTCAATCTCTTTCTTCAGAAGTGTATAGTTTTCCTTGTAGAGGTCTTTCACATCTTTTGCTAGGTTTACACCTAGGTATTTGATTTTTTTTGAGGCTATTGTAACTGGAATTGTTTTCATACATTCTTTTTCAGTTTGCTCATTATTAGTGTATAGAAATGCTAATGATTTTTCTATGTTGATTTTATATCCTGCTACCTTGCTATAGCTATTGATGATGTCTAGAAGCTTCTGAGTAGAGTTTTTTGGGTCTTTAAGGTATAGGATCATGTCGTCTGCAAATAGGGTTTATTTTGACAGTTTCTTTACCTATTTGTATTCCTTTTATTCCTTCTTCTTGTCTAATTTCTCTGGCTAGGAATTCCAGTGCTATGTTGAATAGGAGTGGAGATAGTGGGCATCCTTGTCTGGTTCCTGATTTTAGGGGGAATGGTTTCAGTTTTTCACCATTAAGTATGATGTTGGCTGTAGGTTTGTCATAGCTTTTATAATGTTGAGGTACTTTCCTTCTATTCCTAGTTTCCTTAGAGCTTTTATCATGAAATGGTGTTGGATCTTATCAAAGGCTTTTTCTGCATCTATTGAGATGATCAAGTGGTTTTTTTCTTTGCTTCTGTTAATGATATAATAATCTCCCATCCCAGTACAAGATGAAACTGCATGTGTTATTGTGGGGCCTCTGATTCCCCAGAAGATGAGAAAACCCTGCTGCCAGGCTACTACAGGTAGCATAGTGATTCCCAGGCAAAAATCTTCCTCTTGAGCTCAGAATAAGAGCACTTGCTTTTGACAGTAGGCTGACCCCACCTAACAAGTCAAGACACTGCTGCAGGGAGGGAAGCCTTTCTAAACCCACATGGGTTTGCATTTCTGTACACCTTCCAGGCATGGAGGACGTACCCATAATGTCTGTCTCAAGCCATCCCTCTGCCAGGAAAAGAACATTGCACCTTCCCATTGTAAAAGCTGTAGACTTATAGTTTTCATGACTAGTAGTAGGAGCTCAATTCAGTGAATAATCACTATTAAAGTGCCAAATGTATTCAGTACTGGAAACTAAGAAGAATATGATTCCATATACAGGAGGTTGAGGGGGAAGGTTGTATTTATGTAGAAGGGTAGTATGCAGGACTCAGTGGACGTTTATCTATATTCATAGAATTGATAAAACTTAAAGCTGATTGGTGGGGGGAAGGAGGAGGAGGGAAGGGAGAGGGAGAAGGAGGAAGAGAATAATCAAGTGCTCCAACATTTTGATTTCAGAGATTTGCCAGATATTATGACAAGGCCAGTTTCCCACCTCCCTGTAGAACCCACTGAGCAGTGGACACTACCACCCCCCCACACCCACTCACACACTGAGCCCTCTTTCTCCCTGTTTAGATGAGTGGGACTTGAAAGGAAAATAAAGAAAACCACCTTTTCAAAGAATACCAAAGTCCATAATAGCTATTCCCTGCCCTCACCAAAGCCTGAGAGAGGACCCCCAGAGAATTAGCCATAGGATTTGGTCATTTATAGGAAGTGGCACTGCTACCTTATGGCTTATGGCCTCTCAGTTTGTTGACTTACTTCCTTCAACTAGAGAATGAGGGAAAAAACAACTTGGAGAGGATAGGGCATGGTAGCAAAACCAGTGAGAGAGGAGGCAAAGAGCACTTCCATATTCCCACAAACTAGAGAGGATGAATGCTGGCCATAGTTGTAGGCTAGAGAGGATGACATTAAAACACCACAGTTCTGCCTGGGACCACTGCAATGTGAGGTGAAGATGTTACCTGTTAGGGCTGCTGCCAGCTCGGGGGCAGCTGGCAGATGTAACTGAAACTCATAGGGACTACTGGTGCTTAGGGGAAACTGTTAGCAATCTGGCCACATGCACATGCTATCATTGGGAACTTTTAGAGCCACCAGAATCTATACTGAATCCTTTAAAGGTTATCTTATCTCTCAAATCTTTTAAGTTGTCCAAGGAAAAGAACAAAAAGATCACCACCTTGCCACATGTAGTTAAGTAAGAAAAAGATGAGTGTTTTCCTTTTCCTTCCTTCCTACAACAGTACTCAGGGAGACTTTCATAGAAGAAGGAACACATGGAGAAACAGACCACCAATCCCTCCCATGACCAAGCAGCTGGGCCTTGCCCAAATGTGCTATAAACATGCTCATGGATCCTGGGGGCAGAGGTGAAATTTTGAATCAGATGTAAGATTACAGTTTTAAAATAAACAAAAATGAGTCTTAAAACCAAATTAAATTTTTAATGACTAGATGTTATTGAAAAATTACAGAAAGAAAATGAAATGTGTTCAGAGGACCCTGCTAAGATGAGTGAGTCTACCAAGCACAATAGTTCGTGGTGGGTAGGAAAACTAAAATCATCCAATACCATAATAAAGACCCAGCAGCAAACTTGGTTACTTAAGTCAGCAATGATAATGCAATATGGTACATGTGGTGAAAAAGATATACAAATGTTAACTAGGAGTAAGGAGGGGTCCTAAAGTCTTGGGGAGGATTTCAGAGAGGAACAATTGACTTATACACTAAAAAAGTAAAAGGCATTCCAGTCAAGTCAAGAGGTACAGTATATGCAAAGGTATAGAGGTAGAAATAGCCTCAAGTATTTTGGAGACTAAGGAAAACAGGATAAGGTATGAAAGATGGAGTGACAAGGAGGAGGCTGAAGCATAAAGTCTACCTCAAGTGGTGTTTGCTCCCTAGAGGAGGCTGAAGTTTATGTGTTGGAAAGAATTGATGAGGCTGAAGATTTGGGAGACCTACCTAGTGTATTCACTTCAGAGTTGTCTTCTGCCTCATCTCCACCTGCACAGTTCACACCTGCATACTAAAGTACTCTCCTTTGCAGCACAGTGAAAATGGGTCTCGTTTTGCTTGGCAGCAGCATTAAAGTGTTCCTTTTCTCCCTTCAAAAGTATGTCAAATGAGACAATAAATTATGGTCACTCTACTTTTCAGTGTCCTTGTCTCTACTATTAAACATTTTAAAATCCATTCCTTAATCCCAACATTGCTATCCGTGGGGAGTTTTGAATTTTGAGACAGACTTGAGAAAGTATATAGCAAGATGTATGCAGGGGTGTGTGTGTGTGTGTGAGTTAGAGAGAGAGAGAGAGAGAGAGAGAAACAGAGAGAAAGACAGACAGAGAGAGACAGAGAGGAGAGAGAGACAGAGAGAGAGAGAGAGAGAATGTGGGGAAAGGAGTTAAGGTAATACCCAGAATTCTGGCTTGGGAACTGATGATTAATTAGTAGAGAAAGATTTGCCAGCTGAAGGTCACTTGAGAGTGTGTGATAACAGTTGCTCAGGGAGCAACTTTGGATTTCTTTCCAGGGAATAAACACAGCTCTTTGGCTTACAAGAAAATAGGGTAGGCAGAATTGATTAAAGAATAAATAAACAAATGGAAACATAATATTTATAACCAAAAACTAAAATAACTAGAAAGTACTGAATGGAAACCTTGTATCCGGCTTTTGACCAGAGGGTTTGATAAAATCTGACTTAATAGCACCAGGTCAGGATGTGGGGTCAGGACATGCTCCATCCAGGAAGAAATCTCCTGCCTTCCTAAGAAAGAATCTACCCACTGATTCTGGAGCTCACTGAAGTGAATCAGTGGCACACCTACTTGACAGGAGGTTATTGCCAGCTTAGGCCTTGGCATTGCATGAGAAATAAAGAATTATCAGAAATGAGATGAGATGGTAGAGTAAGGGGTACACAGGATTGCAATATGTTATTTGATCAATTGTCTTTCAGGATTTGGGTGAGGGCAACACAATGGTGCATCATATCTAAGAAGTCCAATGCAAATTACAAAGTGGTTTTTTGTTTTTTTGTTTTTTTGTTTTTTTTTTTTTTTCTGTAGTACCAGAGATCAAACCCAGGGCCTTGAGCATGCTAGGCAAATCCTGTACTACTAAGCCATACTAGGCAAATCCTCTACTACTAAGCCATACCCCCAGCCACTGAAGTGACACTTAAATGCAGCATTTTGATATCATCCTATTTTTTCTATGTTTAGTTTTTTAATTTCATAAATAACAGTCACTGCCTTCTGCTTTAGCTGTGCCAGTGGCATAGGGGTGTTCCCTTCTTACTGCCACATTTCTATACTCAGAGGGAAGTATCTTCAGTCACAGCAAATATGTTAGTGGTTCAATGTAAAATAAAGACCCTTATGAAGATACAAATGTCTTTGAGTCTACTGCTGTCTCTCATAACATGCTTGGCTATGATTTGTAATTTAAAGATCATAGTATGAGTCCAAGCAGTGGATCCCAGGTGTCTGATGTTTAGATTAGGGAATAAGTAAGACAGCACAGGTGGTTTAAGATGCCCAAACAAACTTTGTCCCTGTCCATTTCTGGGCATTCCTTGCTAGGTAGTGATGTATAGAAATGAATGGGTTAGGGCTAGAGGCATGGCTCCAGTGGCAGAGCACCTGCCTAATGAACACAAGGCTCTGAGTTCAAACCCCAGTTCCACCAAGAAAAAAAGAAATGAATGGTTTGTCCTTGTCGCCATTTCTTTCAGATGATCTGTGAGTTTGAATTCAGTGTATCGCTTTAAGTAAGTTTTAGATTTTATTGGAAGCATAAATTGATAACATATGCTCATCCCTTCCAAGAGATTTGGCATCAATTAACTCTATAACAGGCCGAGGAAGCTGCTGCGGAAAGGTGCTTCCTAAGTAGCAAAACAAAAACGGACTCTCCATGGGTGCCAGCAGAGTAAATTGCTGCCATTTGGGAGCTACATTAATTCTTCCAGGCTACTGGCACCACGCAGCGTAATAAAAGGGGCAATTTATCAAATGGTATCTTAATGGCCGAGAAGAGTTAATGTGCCTTTAGTGGAAGATTATACTCTTTTCCCCAGTAAAATCATGGTGATTTCTTCACAAAGCCATTTAGGTTAGAATATAATGCCATTACTCCCAAAAAGTAAGAGGAAGAGAGAGAGAAAGAGGCAGAGAAAGAAAAACGAGAAAGAGTAAGACCTGCTTTTTTGAGAAAAATTTCCCCAAACCATGTCCTTTGCTTTCCCCTCTACTTCACTCACACCCCTTCGGCCCACAAGCACACCTAAGTAAAAATTGCCATCACTTTAATCACAGTGCATTTGAAGCCCAGGTGAGCACACAATGGGACGTGATTAGAGTGGTCTGGAGGAGTCTTTAATTAAAGGTGCCATTGACAAGATAACAATGGTTTTGAATGTTGTTAATAGGTTTGAATGGAAGGTACACCTTAATTCAATAAGGGGAAAGTCATTGGTTCATGGGTTTGATTGCACATTGTAAACGGGCACCACATACTGTAATTATTTTTATTTGTATGTGCCATCTCTTTTATTACCTATGCTGAAAGTAGAAATAACCTGTCCTATTAAGATATTTAATATATATCATCCTTTCTACTTCGCTTAGTTATAGTCTAATAAAAATGCCAGGAGAAGACACCAGCCCACAGTGAGGCTGCCTCCAGTCCACACAGCCCTTTGAAAGCCTGGACAATCAGCTTCCTCACTGTCCTGGTTATAATCTTTAAGTTAACCATAATAAGTTTTCAGACTGCATAAGCTTATACTCAGATGCAGAGTGTCACTCTCCTTGGGGGTCTAGAAGCCAACACATTGAAGATAGTCCAAAAATGAACAAGACACCTTGATCAGGTTGCATGGTATTTGGGAGACACAGTGGACAGGGAGGCAGCAGCAGAGGGTCTGAAGGCCTGGTAATAGGTGGAACAACTCCCCAAAGGTGTCCTCATACTCCCCACCGCCACCACCCCCACACCAGGAACATACATATATTCATTACCTTCCAAAGGCACTCAGTTCTGCCTCAAAGTTGAGGTGTGTGACTGGCCATATATGTCTCTTTTCCCTCTTCCATTCATCTAAGCAGTGAAGGTTTTAGGCCTGATTACCCCTAGGTCCTTCCTTGACCTAGAATGAAATGTTTCCATGAAACAGGATTCACATTTTTATCCAGAGAGGGCTGTTTACCCCATTCAAAATGTAAATGAATAAACAACTTACTAGTTATTAAAAACTGTCACAGCACATGATGTTCAGATCCACTGCATCCCCTTTCCCCTCACTCTCTTTCACAAGGAGCTATCATTTCACTTCTGCAAAACAAGCTTAAGCACGCCCAACACTGCATGAAAGATGAGCCTTAAATTGTGTCTAGGAATTGGTGATTTGCACATGATTTGTGATTCCTTTAGTATATTAATTGGTAAACACCCTACAAATGTGTGTATAAACTAAAACCGTTTAACATATGCAAACACTTTAATCTCTCAGGATGGTGTTGCTCCAATTTCAGCAAGCTCAGATACTCATTCCGCCGTGCATCTCTTTCCCCTCCTACCCCAGCCTCCCTTGCATTATCTCTGTTGTTGCGATCCTATTTGAGAATAATACCGTGTGGGTGACCCACTTCTCTAAACCTTCTAATAGTGGAGACATATGCTTCCATCCTCAGTGAATTGCGCATGTTGCTTGTTGTAATCCTCTGGTCTAACTGCTCCTTTCCCTGCCACAACTACTGGAATATAATCGTTTTCAGTTGCTGCTAGTCAACCTCCAACCTGACATCCTTGCTTGCAAATAGGCATGTTGCTTAGAGGAAGGTGATGTTGGGGAACAGTCCCTCTGCAGTTGAATTTTCTACTATAGCAGCGTCAGCCAAGGCCTTAACATTGAGCATTTAAACTCCACCAGCATCCAAATTCCAAAGCCTACCCACCATATGTCAGAACCCCAAGCCCCTGCTTGAGGGATTGCTTTGGGATATTTTCCTAAGAACAACACAATTCTCAAATATTAGTGCCAGGGCCATATTTCTTGGAGGGAATGCAAGTAAAAAGGGCAGGTTTCTTCAATTCCAGAAATCCTGAATCAAAACCTTCATTGGTGGTGTCCAGGAAGATAATGTAAGTAAGGTGCCCAAGGAATTCTGAATTGCATTCTAGTGGTAGAACCTCTTGAAGATGAAAAGCAAGGAGCCTGTTATAAAAAGGAGATTTTGCTCCCTTTCACTCTTTGTCCTCTGTTCTGCTCCTCATGCCCTACTCTCCCTTTCCAGAGTCTGTTTTCTTAAACATACATAGGAGTTATCAGAATGCATGTCCTCTGGGCATGCAGTTGCAGTATTAGAATAGACTGGTGAGAAAAGCTAGCCTTAAGGGCCCAGGTCTCCTGGCGAGTTTTGATATCATTTTCTTAGGGTTCATCTGAAATCTCTGTTCAGAGTAAGAAAAACAAAAGAAATAAATCCAGAAACCTTGGGTTTTTTACTCGTAGTGATTTTAGCACTCTTGGTCAAAATCTTATGATTTTAATGAAAAGAGGAAGAAGAAAATGAAAATAGTTAAAACTATGTGTCTTCTTGGTTAAAAACTGCAGGAGGCTGGAGTTACTTTGCTTTCTGAACTCTAATTTTAAGACTACAGCTTCCATCTACCTACCTTTTATGTCTATTCCATTAAAATATGATTTAATTATGTATCAACCCAAGGCCTGGCATAGTAAAACTATCATTGCTGTCCTGCCTCGATTCTTGAATGATACTGTGGGTAAAGGTGATCAAACCTACATTAATCTGTAACAGAGACTATAAGGAGAAAGCAGGGCATGATAATTACTGGCACAGCATGGCAGACAACAACAATGAAAACCTCATCTCAAAACATGAAACTGGTTTTTTTGCTTGAGGAAAATGACGTTTTACATGTCTAGCATCAGGTCAGGAAGTATTAAGCGCAAAAGCAAAATGTGCGGAGCAAATCCTCCAGACCCAGCACAATGGCAGTTGCTGCATTGCTGCTGACTTCCTTCCATGTCCATTTCTTGGCCTTGGTGTGCAGGTGGGTGCAGGAGAACATGAGCCACTGCACTGGGCTCACTGCTTAGCTGCAGCAAATCCATCTCTCTCTAGTGTACACTTTATACAATAGCCAATGGTCTTGCTATTTTCATCATAAGAATCTGGAAAAATTCTCCCTGGGTATCTGTCTTCATGAATCATCAAATTTGTTTATTTTTATTTATTTAGCAGTATTGGGGATTTTGCAAGCTAAGCAAGCAGTTGGCTACTTGACCACCATGCCCCCAAGTCTTTTGTTTTTATTTTGCCTAGGCTGGCCCTGAATTCTCAATCCTCATGCCTCTGCCTCCAAGTAACTGGGATTATAGGTATGTTTCACCATGTCTTACTAACAAATTTATTTTTTAATTTTAAGAAATTCAAACTTAATGAAAAGTTTCAAGACTAGTAGAAAGAATTCCTATCTCCTACACTTAACTCTTAAGTGCTAATATTTTCTTGTGTTTGCTGTATTCTCTCTTTGTGTGTGTATATACACAAATAGGTAAAATATATATATACAACTTAGCCATGGTGAACAAGATGCCCCTTTATCCCTAGATACTTCAGCAGATATAACCCCCAAACAAGAAATTATCATATAGAACAACAGCATAATTATCAAAACCAGATAACTAGCATTAACAAAGTACTGTTACCTATTCCACAGATTTTACCTTTTATTCCAATAAGTCCTTTACAGCAGATGAAAGTCCAATACCATTCATTCTGTACAGTTGTCATGTGTCTTAAGTCTCCTTTAATCTGGAACAGTTCCTAAATCTGTCGTTGGAGTTCCAGTTTTTTTAAGTTTGTAGATGAGGTTTTTTTTGTTTGTTTTTTTTGTTTTGGGGGGATTTTTTTGGTGGTTCTAGGATTTGAACTTGCCCTACACTTTGAGTCACTCCATCAGCCCTTTTTTGTGATGTGTTTTTTTAAGATAGGGTCTCTCAAACTATTTGCCCAGGCTGGCTTCAAACCATGATCCTCCTGATAGGTAGGATTACAGGCATGAGCCATCGGCACCCGGCTAGATCAGTTAATTTGCAAAATGTCTCTGAAGCTGAGCTTGGCAGATGTTTCCTTATGATGAGACTCAAGTTGTGTTCTTGGGCAGGAATGTCATAGCAGGGATGCTGAGTTCTCTTGGCTGCATCCTATCAGGAGCTATAGTCTTATCCATTCATCCCACTGGGAGCAATGTTAAGTCTGATAATTTGTGTTAGGTGGCACCCACCAAAGTTATTAATGAAGTGATATTTTATTTTTTCTAATTAGCAAGTACCTTGTGGCAAGATGCTTTGAGGCCATGTACATAGTTCTTTTTTATTCTTCAAACTTTTAGGCCATCCATTAGCATTATTTATGATTCTTGACTGAATTCTTGATTGGCTGTGAAATGATGGCTTTCTACATTTTTTTAGTTGGTTTCTTATTGTATGGAAGTTTTCCCTTCTTATACATTCATTTATTTCAATATACTTTCTGAGTTCTTATGTTGTTCAGTGTGTTACAATACTTTATACCATTATTTATTTGATTCTCAAAATGTTCCAGATTTGGTAAGTGGGAACTACTTCAAACTGGCACAATTTGGGGTGCTTACAACCAGCACATAGCAGATACTAAGCATGAGATAATGACAAAACATTTTTTTTTAATCCTTCACCTCATGGAGCTTACATTCTAATTTGAAGGACACAAAAAAGAATAAATAAGTAATGGTATAGTACACTAGAAAACAGTAAGTTTTGCAGGGAGAAAAGCAAAATCAGCTGTAGAGAATGTTGCAATTAGTAAATAGTGTGCAGGGACAAGCCTCATCAATTTGAGTTACATGCACAGAGGGAGGACAGGAGGGTGCTAGATCGCGTGATCCTCTGCAGGGAAAGTCTTCCAGGCAGCACCCAGCATTCCAGAGCAGCAGAACAAGAGCAATTCCTTGAGGCAAGACCAAGCTGGCAGTTTTAGCTGGTGACTGAGTTCACTGAATTGAAGACACACTTGGAAGCAAGGACAAAAGGAGGCAGATCGGTGTCATTGTCAAAGTGCCTCAAATTCACATAGCACATATTCCTGAGGCCTCGAAAATTTTGTTAAAATATATATTGATATTATGACAATTTATTGAATAAATTAGCCACCTCAGGTTTTAGAGATCTATAGAAATAAAACCTGGCTTTTAAATTATGCATCTTCTCTGCGTACACAGAATTCAAACAGCAGGTGTAGCCATATGGACATACAAATGTGAGTTTATGCATGTGTATTAAATAGAGAACAATGAGAAAGTTAAGTAACAAAAGTCCCATGCCACAGGCTTTTCAATCTTCAGACCCCATTAGGGTGTTCAATGCACCCAAGTGGTGCATATTATGGTCCTGAAATCAATGCTGTTATTAGTCATTGTTATTATTAACTCACAGCAATTTCAGAAAAATATTTTGCCTTTTTCCCAGCAGGGACATGAATACTGCCTTGCCATGTATTACATAATGTGAGAAAATTTAAATGACATCTATGCTTTCCTTGCAAAGCTTCCATTTTCTTTTTTTTTTGTTGGTGTTTTTGTTTTTGGTCCATATCTGATTAAAGGCTTCTCTCCCCAGCCCTCTCTCCTCAAATGTCCTGGATCTATATCTATATCTTGACTTTTCATAGATCATTCCCTATCCCCATCTTTCCTTGGGATGTCACAAGAGCTAGCAATTTGGCCAGAAATCCCCTGATGGTAACAGAGAAGAAAAGTACAATCTGGTCACAGCCAGCAGGAGCCTTTAAGTCAGAAATTTAGGTTGATTTCCTGCCATGCCTTTGATTGACTTCCGATGACCTTACACTGCTCACGCCTGCCTCCACAGGTGTGTGAAGAGTTTAATTAATATTTGTAAATCTCCCTGATTGCCACATATAGAAGGTGGCAGAAAAAGGTAATTTATTATTAATCAGGGGGGAAAAATGGAGAGATTGCTTTGTTCCTTCACTACAGAGAGCTCTGTACCCACGATGAGCTGTAATTCTTGCTTTACTTTCTTTGCACTTATGGAAATGCACAGTGCTGCTAATGCAAAGCTCCTACACTGTGCTCCCCCGAATGCCCAGTAAACACTGCGTCCTGGTGCTGTTCCCGTAGTTACTGAAAGGAGTCTTGCTATTCACAATGAGTGTGAGGGTTCATCTAATTAGCTGATTTCAGTTCATTTGACATTAAATAATTCCCCAAATTCCCATATGTTTGAACAATATGTTCAACAAAGGGGATGATTCTCTGAAAGCAATTAAATAGTTATTTTAGGAGAGCTTGTCATCGGTCACTCATAAGCATTGCTGCTATTCCTGTGCATGATGAATACAGGTGACAATTATAAAGGAAAGAGTTTAACCCTCTCTAATGGCCATTGGCAGTCATCCACATGTGGACTGTGCTGTGTGCTAGTGGTAATGGTGCACACTTGAATTTAATGTTATTTTTCAAACCTTGAGTACATCGTTATAGGCTTTTCTTAGATTATTTGCTATTACTAATACATTGCTTTCTAATTCCTTGCTTAAAAGTAAATGCAAATATGTTTTCAAGTTAACATATACTTTACTTATGGAGGGAGAATTGTCAATCTTAGATTTTTCTGGAAGATTTGTTTTTGTTGTTGTTCTTTGGTTGGTACGAGGCCTTATGCTTGCTAGGCAAACACTCTATTGAGCCATGCCCTGAACCCTTTTCTGCTTTAGTTATTTTTCATGTAGGGTCTCATGCTTTGTCCCTGGCCAGCCTCAGACTGTGATCCTCCTACCTACACCTCCCATACAGCATGTGCCATCATGTGCAGCCAGATTGAACTTCTTGAAGACATCTCTTCAGTGCTTCTTGGGGAGGAAGGGAGACTGTAATAGTGTTCAGGTCTATCTTTGATACAGCAAACAAAAGATGCCCCTACTCAGTCTTATTCCCTGACTTTATTGTAGCAGCAAATGGTAGGTAATGACCTCAAGTGTGACTACAACTTGAGAGAAACAGGGGATGCCAACAAAAGCAATTCATAAATTAATAACCTGTGAGATACACTCATAGGAAACTGCTTATACCAGATCGTAGAATAGGTGCTATCTTTTAGAACAAACTTTCAACCTTATGTTGCCCAAGGGGTTGCTCTTTGGATCAGGGATGACATTATTTAAATGCCCTTGCTTTGGTAATAATATCAATCATAGATCTCATATAGCATTGTTCATCAGTGAGTCTTAAATTGCTTTATTGACTGTGTTCATTATTACTATACTTCTTACAAGTGAAAATCCAGAAAGCAATAAAAGATCAAATAACTTGTTCAAGATCATAAAGGCAGTTGGGTGAGCATTTGGGACTCTTGAGTTCTTTTCACTGATTACTGTTCTATAAACTAACTCTTCTTACAGTTTGTGCTGAGATTTAAAACAAAAGTCATGGACTGGGGTGCAGCTCAGTGGTAGAGCACTTGCCTAGCATGCGAGATGCCCTGGGTTCCATCCCCAGAATCACAAAAAGAAAAAGGAATAAAACCACAAAAATGAAAAGGAGACACTCAATGAGATGTTATTATTCCTTTAGTTAAATTTCACTGTCTACTGTCTGTTTCATGGCTACATTTCCATTATAAATAACTCACAGTACAGAAAAATGTGAACACCCAGTTTGGGTGGAATGAATTTAAATTTAGATGTGAAATAGGAACAAGTTGAAATATATATGTGTGTGTATATATATATATATATATATATATATATATATATATATATGTATTTTATATATTTGTGTGTATATATATATATTTGGTATTTTATTATGTACATTTGTAACTGTCTGTTGTACTATCACTGTATAACCTATGTATTTGTGCATTGGCAGAAGATAAATGTTTTCAAAACCCAGAATAAACATACTCAATCTGTGTAGATTTGAAGTACTGTTTTGCTCCATAATAATTTGTTTTAACATTTACTAGCATTAAAAAATATTGCTGAATAAGTTGTTGGGGAAAAGGAATTTGATGATAATAAGATTACCAGATCAATCATTTATATAAAGTTCTTGCCTTTTGTCATTGATATTGTTATCAAAAAGAGTAGGGATTCAGCAGCTGGTGTTTGACTCATGAACCAGGTCTTTGAGATCTTCTATCCCATACTGTATCTCCAAAGAAGCATTTGTTGGTCAAAACTTAGATTTGAGATGGAGGCTTAAATTCAGTCTGTGTACCTGAGCAGCTAGAGCCAACACCTGTTCTCTAGGCACTACCCAGAAGGCATTCCTGGGCAAATATTTTGCCCAACCTGTAGAATACCCCAGTCTATAACTAAATCCTCACTCGAAATTCCTCATCCTTTACATGTTTCTCTCTCTTCTCTTTTGCCACCCTGTGAAGCTTGCAGTCAGATGGGTCTGAGGTGCTCCTGAGCCCTGAAGTTACCTGTGGTCCTCCTGATATGATTGTCACCACTCCCTTTGCACTAACTATTCCACACTGTGCAGATGTCAGCTCAGAGCACTGGAACATCCACTTAAAGAAGAGAACACAGCAAGGCAAATGGGAGGTGAGATCCTATTATTCTTTTTTGAAAAATGGGATTTGGGTTCTACTGATAGGATAGATTAAACTTTAACCTCTCTTACACAATAAGTCAACCATAAAATTTTTAAGTATTTTTCTTGTTGTCAGGGGTTTGTGGCATGCATTTATAACATCCTCAAAGTATTGGTCAGTCTTTTCCTATCAGAATGGAAAGAGAGGCAAATAATGATCTAGAGCTCTAATACAGGAGTAATTATCCGCACAGGCATGTACATTTATGCCTGTGTACAGGTCTCATTGACTCTCTTCACTCTCCTTTAAATTGACATTATTCTGTGGAGGTGAGAAGGAGGCTCAGGAGAGGCAGGTGTGCTTAGAAAAACAAAATCACTGTATGTGTATCTGTTTTTGTACCATTGTAGGGATTATAACATAACTAGGTGTATACAGGAACATGGTAGATGCTTAATATATACTGTGGAATTAATAAAATGTATCAGTGATTACTAGTGTCTGCTTCCCTCTGTATGTGAGTACATGTAAAGAGGTATAGCACAAGTACAGAACTGAGAGACTACAAAAAAGAGTGCGGACACATAATAGGAGGTTTAACAGCCAGGGAGATGCCACAGCAAAGAAAGACTGCAGTTGAATTATTATTTTAAGTGGAAGCTTTGATTTATCTGTCTGAAAGGAATTCCTTTATGTCCAACTGAAGTCAGTTTGCATGAAATCAGGTGAATTATCTTGTTGGAACACAATGACCCACACCAGCTAGTCCTGGGATCTTGTCTCCCAGGAGGTGCTGTAGGCAAAAAAAGTAAAAGGAAAATCATGTTTCTTTAGGAAAAGTAAATTCCCAGTTGCTGAAATGGATTGCATTTACCCTGCTCGGCTATGTCTTGAAACTACTCTATTTTCTTTGTTCCAGAATGCATTCTGCTATTTATTTGGTCCTGGTACTATGACAGGCAAATTTCTTGGGGCATACGGTT
Organism: Castor canadensis; assembly: GCF_047511655.1. Classification (NCBI taxonomy): domain Eukaryota; kingdom Metazoa; phylum Chordata; class Mammalia; order Rodentia; family Castoridae; genus Castor; species Castor canadensis. The sequence continues at coordinate 60,650,371 of NC_133399.1, read as the reverse complement.
CATAGATGGGCTATGTTTTGGTCTCTTTCCCATTATGTTTTGCTTTGCCTTGATTTTTACCACTTAATGTTCTTCTTCTTTGCACTTCCTCACAATCTTCTACATCCAGATGGTGTTATATTTATGCTCCACCAAACCAATCATACATACCTAAGTTCTTATCAGAGAAGGTAAAATTTTCTAGTGCATCTTATCCAAATCATTTATTTAATGATCCCTGGTGCATGATTTCAGTAGAATGAGAGAGAATAAAATGTTTGAGAGAAAATAAACATTACCTTAAGGATACTTAAAGAGGTTTTCAGAAAAAGATCTCTGCAAAAAAAAAAAAACAGTAGAATAAAATAATTTTGCTTATTGATGTTAATGTTCAACATTTTTAATACAACATTGAACTAGAGGTGGAACTTTCAAAACAGTTTTTATTATAATCCATAAAAGTAGAATTATAGCACACTGAATATAACCCTTTCTTGAGTTCTTGATAGAAGCAGTTATTTGAATGAAAAATATTTAACATCAAGACAATTAAGGCAATAAAAGTGTTCTTAAAAATGTATTCTTTTGTATTTGTTTATTGCTTATGGCCTTATAACTGTTAGGTCCCATCTTACTTTCAAGTTGAGAGAATTTAATGCATCTTTCCCCAATAGGAAGTGATGTCAGTGGAAGATGAGTCCACATCCTGTTACTGCCTATTGGACCCCTTTGCATGTCACGTACTGCTTGATAGCTTTGGGACATATGCCCTCACTGGAGAGCCAATCACAGACTGTGCCGTGAAGCAGCTCAAGGTGGCTGTCTTTGGCTGCATGTCCTGTAACTCCCTGGATTACAACTTGAGAGTTTACTGTGTGGATAACACCCCTTGCGCATTTCAGGTCAGTCTTTTTTCTGTAATTCTTTATGTGATGTTGTGAAAGTAGGAGGCTTCCTAAATGCCCATATCAATGGCGGATTATATTGGTGAGAGTTTGGAAAATGAACCACACCACTGATTTGATCAGCATACCTGTTCTGAAGCAAGAGCCATGACCACTATGTGTTTACAACAATTCAAGAGGATCTGAGGTACTTGTCACTCAAGAACAGACAAGAGTTAAATTAATGCACATAGAGGACTCTACCAAATTATAAAACCAATTAGTAGTATAGCTATAATTCAGAAAACAGGCACAAATATGGTAGAGGATTTGGAAGAGGGTTTGTGAGAACCTTTTGCAAACCTTCATGGACAGATAATGCTTAGGAGCAAAAGACAAAGGGATACTATATCAAGGAAGGAAAATGGCATGAGGCACAAAAGAGAAAGTTATTTGATGTGCAGAGGGCAGTGAGAAAATTGCTCAAATCAACTAGAAGGTGTAGCTAGGAAATAACGATGATAAATCCTATCTATCACCAGGCCATCATATTACATACTGGACATATAGTCTATTAATTGTCAGGGCTTCTTGGGCAGAGATGGTTCAAGGTTCCTTTCCATTCTAGGTACTTTTAATCACGTAAGATTCATTTTAAATTAGCTACTCATGAAGAGTGCAGCTTATTAATAGCAGCAAGGATAATGCAGAACTGCCTGTGTAAGCTTTGCTCATATATAAATAGCATAGCTCTCCTGACACACCTCATTCCAGATCCCTGCTATTCCAGTCCTGGATCATTAAGTCCATTATGCAGAGCATTTCCTCAGTAACTAGATTTTAAGACACTGAGCTGGAAAACTCATGTTTACCAATAGAAAAGAGACAACGACCTGAATCCTGAACATAAGCCAGTAAAGGTGACACGGTGGTAGCCTGCATTCCCAAACCTTGCCTGGTTATCTCATATCTAACACAGGTCTTATGAAGGACATACTTAATCTTTGGCTGCTCTCAGAAGGGGTTTCTTTTTTATTTTTTATTCATATGTGCATACAATGTTTGGGTCATTTTTCTCCCCTTTCCTCCACTCCCTCCCTTACCTACCCCACCCCCTCCCTCTCCCCCCCACCCCCTCGCTATCAGGCAGAAACTATTTTGCTCTCAGAAGGGGTTTCTTGCCATAGGTGTGATATTTTGAAAAAAACTTCAGTGTAAGAATTAAACTTCATCCTGTGATTGTCATTTTATATTCTTCATCTGGTACTCCCACCCTCAACCCAAAGGAGAATTTCTCCAAGAAAAACTACGTAATGGACATTTAATAAACAAAAATAAAGAGCAAATGGCTAAATAGAAGGGTTTACCTTAGGGTCACTGCTTGTATTAAATAGTTATGTAAAATGCACCAATGACTGCAATTGTTTAATTAGTAACTCAGCCAGGTTTCAAAGGCCGAGGAAACTGGAATAGCCATGGAGGATTTCCAGTCTCCTGGCTCACATGAATAATCCACTGCTCACTGCTGTCACGGGGGAGGGGGAGGGAATTATTCATACACTGCCTTGGAAATCAGCCTACAACCACCTTGGACTGTCCTTGGAATAATGGTCTTACTGCTTATGTTATATACCAGCAAGACAGACATTTGCCTAAAGAGTTTACCCTCCATATCTGTCAGGTAATATATTTTTATTCCTGTTGATGCCACCAGATTCTACAACTCAAATGTTCATAGACAAATATGCATTACAGGGGAAGTCATGAAAACAAGGCCCTAAACATAACTTACCAAGCCACTCTCTGCTCCTACTGGCAATTTGCCCTTCTTAGTCAATGCCTGGGAAAATGCTGCTCTCCGTGTAGTGGAATTCAAGTATCTTTCATTACTGCTATGACTTAAATTAGTGAAACTTTCACTGTGCTTTAGAGAAATGTTTTCCAGTGAGGATAACTTTGAACCCCATTTATTTTAATCTGTTCACTGCGTGATTCTTTTTCCTATTATGTTACATAAAACAGATTTTGAAGTTGCATTTGGCTGTACTTGTTATTGACAGGATGTATGTGACAGCTGTCATGAGCAGCAGAGGCCATACCTCCCCTCTGGGATTCTGGGAGATCATCCACCTTGGTTGAATAACTTTTCTGTCTCACAGATAGATTATAATATAACTTGTAGCTTTTCCGAACACAGACTTCATAGTCCAGGAAATAACTATTTACCTTCTAGTCTTAATATGTCATTTTTGTTTCTGAAAGAATATTGCTTTTGGAATTTCCTCTTTGGCAAGTGAATGTGTTCAGAACCTTCAGCAGCGAATCATTGTGCACAACTAAAGATCTCAAATCGTCTGTGTCATATTTGTGTGACTTTATATATGGTACTTATCATAGGGGAAAATGTATAATAACTATCCCACATTAAAATAATCTGAAAAAAAGCCTCAGCAACAATCTATATTTTGAGCCTTTGAAAAACTTCACAGTTAAAATTAGCCCCAGCTTGGGTGGTATGAACTGAAAATATGTGTTTGCTTATTTTCTGTAACCCTCTCAGAATACTTCTTTATCAAAAGTAGTATGTAGTTTTTCATGGAGCATTTGTCCAGGACTTGCCCATCTTGGGCTAGGCATGGTGGTGTAAACCTGGACTGTCAGCACTCAGGAGGCTAAGGGAGGAGGATTGTGAGTTCAAGGCCAGATCAAGCCATGTAGTGAATTTGAGGCCAGCATGGGCTACATAGCAAGACCCTATATCAAACCTCCTCCCCCCACAAAAATAAATAAATAAATCAAAAGAAAGAAATTGCCCGCCTTGGAATTTCTTTCAACTATAACTTTAATGAAATGTTTGTCATGGTTAGTAAAAAGACAAGCATGGTTATAACAGCTGTTGAATTAATTATAGCTCAAAGAATTGATGACAAATAGATACTCAACTAGAGTTTTGCTCTTACCCAAGAAGGAAGATTGGTTGAAGAGCATGTTTGCATCTTTCATTTCATTCATATCGCACTTAAATACTTAAATAACCATTAAATACTTAAATAACCACTTTTTCACTGGAAGACAGAACTGGGCAGGGACCAAGCAACATAATAGCCTCACCAAAGAATGTTTCTTTAAAGAATTTTGGAAAACTAAATTGAAACCTTCTGTATTGAAACATCCTTCCCCTATACCTTTTCTACAGGTATGCTTGCTTCTCATGTGTTCCACAATGACCTATCTGAGTAACAGTACAGCATTTTTTAATGACAAAAGCAAAATGTTTCACCTAGCTAGCTTACACATAATTAATGTAGGCTCAGATTTTTGAAGCTCTGTTATGATAAGTACATCTAAAAGTGTCTTGATGGAAAATTAAATCAACCCAGATCTGTTGCTAAAAAATAAAAATGTCACCTGTCTGGAGGTGAGAGAAGGGTGAGAAGAGAAAGGCCGCTGACTTCCTGCTTCTGCATCTGTCACACTGAGAGCGGCCATTTTGTGTTTGTGGGTTTGACATTTCCTCCTCTGAAACATTCAAACCACGGGGTGAGAATTGGTGATATATTTTAGAAGTAGTAACATTTTAAGACCTGTTTCTTGCTGTTGTGTTTTATGAAACAATGACATACACACAGCTCAAACAAACCTTGACATAGAGAATGCAAGGAATTAAGCACTTGCCCTACCTTATCTTAGAAAAGAAAAGATAACTTGTTTTTTCCTCCATCACTCCCAGCTCCCCTATTCAGTACCTCTCAGTACTCATTACTTACTTGGCATTAATGTGGATTTAGAATCTAATTTCAAAGGATTTCCTCCAGATGTAGTTCTTGTGTTTATCAATACTGCAACCTTGGGAAATATTGTTCATGTAAAGCATTTAAAGGAAAACAGCACAGCAACATAATTTGTGTGTGTGTGTGTGTGTGTGTGAGTTCAAACAGTTTTGTCTCATAAATATGTAAACTCAGCCTGCCTGCTTTATAGCCCTGAAGCACACCTGAATATTGCTGCCTGTCTCATTAAATCAACATAAAGAGCTTGGTGAGCCTCAAAGCACAAGTTTCTTCTGGTCACAGCTTGGAGGACTGAATGGCTTGCAACCCCCAATGTGAAATGAAGAAGTCAAGGGCCTAGTAAAACCACCATCCAGAGCTTTTAAGTACATTTTATGTACAAGAATCCACCAGACCCTATTTCCTAGTTTCATTATCATAGATATCAATTAAACAATAGAAGCAGAGATTCATCAGGCAGTCCTGGCACATCAGAGACACACAGGAAAAATCAACTGACTATCAGGCCTCACTTTCGGGGTGGTACATCCATGCGAGTGATTCAGAACTACTCAGGAGAATTGTTGGCATCACTGATTCCCAAACCTGGCCAACAGTGTTGGAAAACTATTTAAAAATACAGATGTCCAGCCAGACATGGTGGTGCCCACCTATAATCATAGCATTCAGGAGGTGGAGATAGTAAGATTGCAAGTTCAAAGCAAACCTAGGAGGACTAGAGGAATGGCTCAAGTAGTATGAAGCTGTGAGTTCAAGCCCCAGTGTCCCTAAAAGAAGGGACACTTAGCCTGGGCTACATAGCAAGTTTCAGGCCAGTCTGGCTACATAATGAGACCCTGTTTTAGAAAATAAGCAATTAAAAACAATGAAAACAAACAAACAAAAAAACACATCCAGGCCCAGCCACTGAGAGTAATATACTAAGCCAAGGGAAGTTCTGCACTGTGTGTGTTAAATGCATTTCATTCTATTTTAAAGTTTGTACTTTAGGAGTTTATTTCTTTAATTCCAAAGCCAACTGTGCCTTTGCAAATATTTAAATGCAGTGCTTAGTTCATTATTGAGTTTTTTCATTGTAACAATTAATTGTTTTGTTATAGAATTACTATAATTGCTTAATATTTTGTGCAAGACTAAGAGCTACTGCTAATTGTATAGAGTTGGTTCAACACGTGTAGGTTAAAGTAGTAAGGTTAAACAAAACAAAAAAAAAGCAAAAACTGAATCGTGGTTGTGTTTAAATTGAGGTCCCTAAAGCAGAACTTTTTAAAAGATACTCTTTTCCTCCATGGTAACTTTAAGTAGATAAAATCTTTTAAATTCTAACATCCTCCATTCTGCATTTCAAGGAATGTTTAGACAGTGTTTGTAACTCTAGGGCAAATACAGAGGACTTATGTCATCTTATACATACATCTTGCACCTGTGAGAAATTATTTCTGGGCTAAAAGTAGTAACAATTTGACCTTCCCAAAACTCTTTAAGAAAATAGCAAGCATAGTATCAGAGAAGCAAAGCAATCAGTAGAAAAACAGTTGACTATGATCACTTTGCACAATACTAGTCTTTGCCAATAACCATGAGACTTCGAGTAAGTAACCTTCTTGGGGAGGCCTCCATGTTTTCTTCTGTAAATAAGGTGCTTACTGATCTAAATAGTCATTAATCTCCCTCTTAATATGACAATTCTGTACAGTTTCTAAATATTAAAATAGCCCAGTACTCCACTAAGTAATGCATGTTCTTGAACCAGTCATCACCATCTCCTGATGACAGTTTATTTCCTTATACATTTAGGTGGTTAAACTGAAAGGAAAGGGGGATACTTCAAAGAGCCTAGATCAAATGTGCTTTAATGACTCAACACTGTTCTTATACTGTGGCTTTACCATGTTTTTAATAATCTCATCTCTTATTCATACCTGTCTCTAACCTTGTACCAGTATTGCAAGAAGGTTAATATACTATCATGCTTATTATTATAAACCAAGGTAAGCAAAAGAGGCCTAAAGAAAATAAGTAATTTGACAGAAACCACATAAAAATATTATTAGAATTCTGTACTTCCATCTTTTATAAGGTTAGTAGTCTTTTTGAGTATATGTGGCCTCCCAGCACATTCACATATACCTTGAAACCTAAGCAACATGCTCTAAAATAAAATACAGCCTTTTAGCATGACAAAGAAGAAGTTATGATGACCCCCTGTCCTATATTTTTATCATCTCCAGCCACATTCTTTTACCCTAACCTTCTCTCCCAGCTGGGTCTGGCCACCGTGTCTTTGTACACTCACACTCCCCACTGCCAACTTCTACACCTGATATTGCCTGCGCTGTTATGATCATCCCCTCTAATGCCTTCTTGGCTTCTTCCTTAGCCTCCCAGGCAAACACATATCATGGTACTCAAGGACGATATTGTAATCACATGTCTACTATTCCAACGTCACCAGGTGTGAGCTCCTTGTACCCCCAGTGCACCCCTCAAGCATAGCTCTTCTGGACACTCACTAAATCTCAAAAGAAGGAACCATGGGGCTATATGTATGGTTTAAACTATAGAGTGCTTGCTTTGCAAGCACAGAGCCCTGAGTTCAAACCCCAGTCCCACCATAAAAATAATTAATTAGCAAACAAATAAATAAATATGTATTTTTCTTAAAAGATGGAGCCAGTGATCTAAACGATAAGAGACCTAATGTCTCACCAAGTAGGCATAGAGAATCTATTCTCTTTCTTCCCCAACCCTGCCACTTTGCTTCTACTCTTTCATGTAGACACTGGCTACCGTGTTCTTATGTTCCACTCAGGAATCCACAGTGTTGTGAATTATCTGCCCAGTACAGTAATCACTAACATATATGCACGTTTAAATTTAAATTAGATAAAATAATTTAGTTGTGTAGTTACTCTAGCCACAGCTAATAGCACTGTGGTTAGTGGTTACTACATTGGACACCATGGATAGAGAACACTTTTATCATCATAGGAAGTTCACTGCTGGCCTAAAAATCCTAAAAGTTACCTTCTGTTCTGGAAGACCAAAGAGCTAGATAAAAGGACCTTGAAATTCAGTCATTTTATCCTGAGAAAATACACTGGCAACATATGAGCACATATGTTATAAAAACACTTAAAGAAGTGTTTTTATTAATGTTATTAGATAAACCTAGAGTTATGGCACACACCTATAATCCCAGTTCTTAGGAGGCTGACACAGGAGGATTGTGATTTTGAGGCCAGCCTGGCCCACTTAGCAAGACCCTGTCTCAAAATAAAATTGAAAAAAAAAAAGGTTGGTGCTAGGATGTAGCTTCATGATAGAGTACTTGCCAAGTATGTCCAAGGCCCTGGGTTCAATCCCAAAAAATGTGTCATTATATATTTAGACGAGATAGATAAGAAAAGCGGTAAGGCTGATTTTATCCACATAATTGTCATGCAAATTTATTGTATTTATAAACATATTTACCTTATTTCTTACAACCTTTTGTAGAATCTGAGGAGGTTATAGGCATGAAGAATGTTCACTGTTGTATTCATCCTATCTCTGCAAGGAAATTTTAAGTCACTTAATGGTAATTTTTTTTAAATGGATTTCAGGTGATCTCTTATCTCCAGCCACACTGAAAGTCTTACTTGCACAGTAATTTAATATTTTACAGAATACATATTTGTCCAATACATTTCTAGCTACCACAAATTTAGAACCAATTAAATGTTTGCTCAATAGAATCTGTGTTAGTTATGTCTGTATTAGGTATAATTACAAAGATCTCTCAGTGAAACATGCATGAGTATTTACCTCAGAAATTCAATTTCTTCTTTCTGAAGTCAAGCTAACTTGATAAAGAACTTATTTTTTCTTGGCCTTTTAGTATAATAACTTTTATGAGTATTACTACAAATAAACATGCACTGTGGATCATTTATTTTGAGCCCAAAAAATAAATATCAGATAATGCCTGTGTTAGTGAAGAATAGCTAGAGCTGAGTGGAGAGGGCCATTCTACTTTTATTGTGACATATGATGTGTCATCCAGTGTACAAATATATCCCTTGGTTATGGTCATATCAGAATGAAAATTGTATAGTCGTGGTAACTCAACTGTATTAGCGTCTGCTTGAAGGCAGGAAGGTCTTCTAGTTTTAAGGAAAGGTACAGTGTGTGTCTCTTATTTGTGCCTCTACAGCACAAATAAGAAAGGACAACTGCCTCTTGCTGACCAAATCTTATTGTTCATCAGCTCTTAGACAGACCTTCATCCTGAATTGGAGGGATATGGAAATGTAAAAGAAGTGTGTGTGTGTCTTATGCTGATTGTCCATTTCTGGGAAACATGGTAGTGAGCATTCAGAACATGGAAGAAATGTATGTGAAGCTGTATACCTCATTGCTGTGCCTCTTTGTTGTTGTTGTTCCTATAGGAAGTGGTTTCAGATGAAAGACATCAAGGTGGACAGCTACTGGAAGAACCAAAGTTGCTGCATTTCAAAGGGAATACCTTCAGTCTTCAGATCTCTGTCCTTGATATCCCTCCATTCCTCTGGAGAATTAAACCATTCACTGCCTGCCAGGTACTGGCCAAATGGACTCCTCACAGAAAACAGCTTTGCTGGAAGCAGCAAGCATGTCACAGACCCTAGGGATGATCCTCTTCCTGCTCCCCCTCCTTTAAAGTATGGATTTCATCTTCATACTGTCACAGAGAAATAACAGTGTGGGCCACACACAGGGAATGAAACATGCTGTCATAAATTCACAGGTTTCTAACAGGTGGGAAAAAAAGGTGGTAGCATGTCAGGTAATGTGGTATTTCTCCTCTCCTGTTTGAATTGATGATTGAAGATGGCAATTTAACAACTTAAGAGCAAGGTTTGTGTGCTGGGTTTTTATTAAAATCAATCATTATGAGACATCGCTTTAGCAGTTTCCGCAGTAAGTAAGCAGCTGAATGTTTTAGGGTGATGATGTTCAGTTACAGAGAACTGTAGTTGGCTGTGAACAAGAGATGTTGCCCTTCCTATGTGACATGCTGGCTGCCAAAAGAATTGAGCAAATGAGAAGGAATTCCAAATCGAAAAGCAAAGATGGTGGAATAATGTCTCTTGATAGTTCTTATATAAATATATATAAAGATATCTACGTATTAGTGTCCATATGTCTCTTAATAGAGGTTTTTGGTTTTTTTTAACATTACAAGGTAACTGTGTCTGTAGGTATTTTGAGTACATGCTTAGCATGAAAAGATCTCTTACCAGCTTGTGATGCTACCACTGGAATATATGCTATTTCCATTGGAAACAGCCAGCAAGCCACCATAGTTTCTTAAGCCACCATCACCTGCACGTCAATGTGACAGGACATTTCCTTACCTCTAGAAAAGCTTCTGGTGGACTCACATTGACCTAGAATCACAGGACATTTTTAAGAGCCCTGTGTTTTTTTTTTTTTAACCTTTCCATTCTTACAGTATTCATTTAAAAAATACAAAATCTATACACAGGTATATGGCTTGTTGGAATAGCAGTGAACCAAATCACAAACAGGAAATGTTGACAGTTTCATGATAGTTAGCAAAAAAAAAAAAAGTTTAACTACCAATCCTTCCCACTTCTAAAATTCAGAAATTTCAAATTGGACAAGGCGGTATCTTTCCATTTACCGTTCAGACTTCTCATTACCTTGGGAACTGTCTATCCTGTATCGTTTTAGTTCATTCAGATAACATAAACATCTCTTAGAGCTTCCCGAACAGGATTTCCCCCGCTTGGGTTTGACACATTCAGCAGTTTTCCTTGTGGAGAGGGGTTTTCTACAAATAAATGTGTTGTTTATGACATTCAAGACCTAGGTGTCTTTGCTTTCCAGTAAGCAGTATTCAAAGTTTTTAGTCCAAATTGAACTTCAGAGTATTATTAAAACAGGTCCTAACAGTCATGCAAATTCTTCTTATTAATCTTTATAGGTTATCAGGGCCTCATTTCACTGGATCTAATGCAAGTGACTCAGTCCAAAGTAACTATTAAGTTTAATGCTTGAAGTTGAAAAATGGGATGAAAAAGCCATTACCTTGCAGCAGCTCTTAAACAGTAATTCTAACGTCAGAGATACCAAAAAGCAGCCCTAAGCCAGAGAGGCTGAGGGAGCTAGTGTCTGTTGTCCTCAGAGGATGCAACAGGGCCAGCCGAAGCCAAGGGGCATTGGCTCACAAGGAATCCCAACAAGCTTTACTGCTGGGATGAGCTGGAGCCCATGGAAGTTGTGAACATGTATCAATATTTGCCTTTTGTAATTGAGCATAATTTGAAAGAGTCTTGGAAGGCTGAGAAACAATTTAATTTTCTCTGCATCAGGAAGCTTACCACTGAGTTTTCATTTCCACTTCATTTTTCTTACCCAAAATGGCTTTCTGCTCTATTCCACCCTTCTCTTCACCACCCCTGCCCACCAATTTCCATTCCCCTTTCTTCTCTGGAATCCCTAGCCTGTGTGAACGCATATGGGGCTTGGCCTATAGCTATGCTGTGTTTGTCCCAGGCACTAAATGTAAGCAATTTGGGGAAGGTTTGTGTTCAGCCTGCTTGAACCATGTATAGAACATCATGTGTACTCAGACACGGTGTGGATAACAGAGAATGGGTTTTCATTTGAACCTAGTGGCTAGGAACAAATGGTCCTTTTTCTTGTTATCTCAGAGATATTGTAGAGACAGAAAATCACATATCCTGACATCATGTGTAGGTCTCTGCTTCAACTGGTAAATCATCCTGTCATCTTCTAACTCAGTGCTTAGAAAACCTCAGGTACTATTGTCATCTTTCTCTTTCTCTAACTCCAAATCAGGAATCTAAGAATTAATATTGCAATTGACACCAAACTTTACTCTTCTAAGACACCTTCCTGTTTTCTTCTGGGAATAGAATTTCCAAGGAAAGAACAGGCTGGGGAGATGCCCAGTACACAGAATTGTTTGCTCATCTGATGCCAACGAACTGCATGACAAAACTTTTTAGAACAATGTGAGCTCAGATTGTGTCCCAAGCTAAGTAAAGAAGGCCTATATATGTAAGGACTACATAGGTTTAAAATCTTATTGATTTAGATTCTGAAGGATTACAGTTTATGGAATATCATACAATTGCCCTTATTGCTTATGAAGCTAGGTATGATCAGTAAGAGGAAGGAAGGGCTGTGGGAGTTCTTCAGAGATCTGGATGCATTGACTTTAGTTCAAAGAAAAACTGAAGGGCTGGGATCTGGCTCAGGTGGTAGAGCACCTGCCTAGCAAGTGTGAGGCCTAGAATGCAGTCTACCATACTGCCAAAGGAAACTGAGGCCCAAAATAATTCATCATTCCCCATTTTCTTCTTAAACTTTCAGTCTTACACAATTAGAGATATACTACTATTGCCTACTTAGCCCTGTCCTTGTCCCCAACAGAATTAGCAACACTCCTAGAGGCTCCTATCCTCAGTAGGTTAATGAGATCTCAGAGCTACTTCATCATGGTGTCCTTTATTCCTTGCTGGCTGTGGGGTGGGAAAGCTGTAATAAACAGTTTACAATCAATTATTTATTTATTTTTAAAATCCATCCAAACACAAAGTCGGGTTGACACATTCCTAGGATAAAGGCAGCTGTCTTTTCAGCATGCCATGAATCTTGGAGAACTCAGTGTCTGTCTCCTGCTAGGATGTGATTTACATTCTCTCCATCTGCTAGGAACCTAATTATAATGAGAATCAAAATAAAAACATTTCCAGAATTCTTTAAACACCCATAACTTTGCCATGCTTTGTCCTCCATATTATATTCTGCATAATTATTCTCAGCTTGATAAGCATTGTTGGTGATTTTGTTTTTGTTTTGTTTGAGGGAGAGGGGGTTCTCTTTCTTTCTTTTTTTCTTTTTCTTTATTTTTGAAAAATAAAAACAAAGATGACTGTCCTGAAAGAAGACTAATCACAGTACTTCTGTTTCTTTTTTCTTTTCACAATAGAAATAATATTGTAGAAAAACAAGATGCAGTTCAGAAGTCAGTATACAGAGACATTGGTGTCTTTATGCTCTAAAAATAACTCATATTTGGAAAGTAATGAAGAGTGCCTTAATTCGTTTCATCTCCTTTCACAGTGTTCACTCAGTTGTTTATTCTTTTTTTTTTTACGTTGTACATTGGTTAGATTGCCCCCACCATCTTCCCCCTAACCTCCTCCCTGCCACACTTAAAGCATTTCTAAGAGGTTTCATGGTTCTATTTCATGTATGTATATGAAACCCATCAACCATATTCCCTCGCCTTCATTCACCCTCCTCCCTACCACGAGTACCTCCCCCCATACACTGTACCTATTTTACAGTTTTTAATTCTAAAGCCAATACTCAAAAGGGTTTTTCAGTGTATCCCTGCTGTGAATATGCTTAACTTTGATTTTTATATGTTTTGTTGAGCACTATTGGCAGCTGCTACTCAAGTCAACAATAAAATTATTCCTTTGATACAGTCTTAAAATCAAATTTTTTAATGTTTTGCTGTGTGCAGTGGCAGGAAAAAACAAAAGAGAGGATTTTTTTTTTCCATACTGACTCTCATGTCTTTTTGCAAGGAAAGATTGTCTCTGCAGTGGGCATTGCTCTCTTACCTTTCTTCCAGTGTGTTCAGGAGAAAATATAGCAGGAGATACCAGAGAAGACACTTTTAAATAAATGCCAAGTGCCATTTCTTTTTATAAAAGGTAAGAATTACCAAGAATTCATAGCCACTGCAGAAAATATAGGTTTGCTTAAGAGCTGGACCTTCAGCTAGGCCCCCTCTAGCCCTGAAGTCCAAGTGCCTATATTATTATACTGCAATGAATTAAATTTCAGTTTAGAAAACAAAAACTTCCTCAATTAGCCAAAACACCCATTCACCTCAGAGCCCTATGTCATAGGTTCTTTCACTGAAGGGAATGGTGCAAAGAAACACTATAAAAATTGATTTGGAGAAAAAAGTTCTCATAAGCGCCAACAAAAATGACAATGGAAAGACCAAGTCAGGGCAACAGATGATGGAGGTCCTGGAAGGCCAGGTAGGGGACTAAATGTACAATCACAGCCTTAGGAAGCCACTGTGATCCCCAAAGCAAAGGATCATGTGGTGATGGCCAAGGTCCTAGGTAATCTGATCATGTCAGTGTTTCCCACCCATGATGAAAGGTAAAAAAGAGACCATACTATTACTTCCTGAAGAATACCAACCAAGGGCTTTCTGTTTCCCTCAGTTGTCAAGTTCCTCCTCCCTTGTTAGCTCTGTCTAGTAGAGACTGAAGGCAAGAAGAATGGTGAGTAGATTACTACAGTCAGCTATAATGAGGTATAATGGAGAGAGAAAGTTGGAAAAGAATCACAATGGGAGACAGATGGTGATAACCACTTTTCAAAAGGTAAAGTTTCCAGAGAGGTAAAAGTCAAATCAAATTATTTTGAGTGCTTAGAAGTGCAATGCCAGGGATTGATGGTAATGAGATAAATACCAGAGATGTTATTAGAGCCCTCTGCAGAGAGACGGCAGTTGGTCATGTGTGAGCAGATGGGATCTTGAGGAGTTCAGCAGGCAGAGAGAGAAGTGTAGGAGTCTGAAATGTGAAGAGTTACCCATGGGTTGAAAAAACAGAGCGGACTGAGGAGAAGCAGGGATGCAACAAGGAGAAATGGCAGAACTCTCATATTCCCCCAAACTGGCTCTCCACTCTTTAAGCATACTTCATTCTAAAACCAACCCTTCCTTGCCGGTTCTCCCCAGAAGTATCCAAAATCAGGATCTGTGAGACTTCTTGTAGAGAAAAATTAGGAAACAAGTTATATGAGCAAGTGTGAATGTTAGAGCTCAAGAATAAGTAGGTCACTCATAGTTACTCAAAGTGAATAATTTTAATTAAGGCCCTTGGTCTTCTAACACCTGCCAGCTTCATCACCACCCAGCCTTCAGAGTCCCAAACTTCCAAACTTCATGCAGCTTTTGCCACCTTCAGCTTTGGTATCACAGAAAATTATCTTTCTCACAACAGATAAGGGAGCAAATTAATGAGATGAGCAAAAAAGTGAGAAGGATAATTACTAGAGGGTGGACATGCATGGCCATTGTCAAGGGCTCCAGCCACATTTGAGAAGAAAGGAGACAGCTTTTAGTACATGGGAAAATATCAAGGACATACTGTAAAGTCACAGGCCTGAGCACAGTCTCCTTGGTGGCATGCACTGGCTCATATTAGAAAAAAGGAAGAATTTCCCTCCTCAGTAAAAATTGTATTTGTCACTCAACTGTCTATAAGTCCCTTGAGAATGAGAGCCAAACCTAATTTGTTATTATGTCTTGCTTATCTAGTACAGGATCTGGCCATTAGCAAGCACCTTACACATAACTGTGGAGTGGATGAATTGAACAGTGGGGAATTGGCAAACTAGGTCACTATGGGGTGGCCCAGTCTCTCTCTGGGATGTGTGGATGTCTGCACAGTTTTGCAGTAGGTCTCAACTATTATGCTGGATACATTGTCCACACAGTCCTGCAATGAATTTGTAGCATGGGTGATAAATTCTGGTCAGTCAGTACCTCAGCGTAATTTTCATTTAAATGAGAAGATATCATCCTAACCCAGGCTTAGAATGAAGGATGGACTAGAGTAGTTGTAAAACAGGAAATAATTTTTAGTGGAAAAATGATGATTAATTTTTTGATAGTATTTTCTCTACTTGTGTGTGTCACCAAGTGAAATCTGAGCTCTTGCAGTGTGGTTTTGGAACTCAAATGTTATCAATTGGAATTGACATTAATTACTTCTGTGTTGCTTGGCATATGCTGGAACATTATTTCTACAATTCCACCAAAGTCTCCTAGGCAATTATCTCTGCTGCAATCATCGTTGTCATGATAATAATTATTGCGATTAAGTCTCCATTTTCTGTTCATTGCAGCCGGGTTCTGCACACTATACCTCTCTCGTATCCTTTCTGTCCCCTGCAGGAAGTCCCATTCTCCCGTGTGTGGAGCAGCAACCGGCAGCCCCTGCACTGTGCCTTCTCCCTGGAGCGCTACACGCCCACCACTACCCAGCTGTCTTGCAAAATCTGCATCCGGCAGCTCAAAGGCCATGAACAGATCCTCCAAGTGCAGACATCCATTCTGGAGGTGAGTCCTTGGACTACCCTTTTGAAGGGACAATAAAAAAAAATAATGTCATGCCTTCTCAGCTGTGCTAATCAGGTTTGGAAGAGCTTCAGAGTGTACAAAGCCTTTTCATCCTCTTTATTGATATGGGAAAAGAAACTTCCTCAGTCTGAGGATTGAGCTGAGCTTCGCAGAAGGTAGGGAAATTCAACCCATCAGAGAGCCAAGTGCCTGTGGGGGGACCTTTGGGAAGGAGCAAGCACAGATCTTTTTGTACACAAAATGACAATCCATTTCCATGGTCCATAGTAGACTTGGGGTGCTTGCTGTGATGTGTTATAGGCCAGATCCAAATGGTAGAGACACATGCCATGAAGAGGCACGAAGTTTCCACTGGGCTGGTTTTCGGCTGGTCTGACTAGGTTTTTAGAAGTCTGTTGCCTCGTGTGTATTTCATCTTTGGAGCCTGGAATCCTTGTCGTCTTTACAATATCTCATGTCCTCCAGGCACAGAGTTCTATCTATATAGCCACATTTCCATTAAACCTAGATTCCTCAAAATAATGCAGTCAGTGCCACAGTATCCATGGGTTCTGCTTTCACAGATTCAGTCAGCCACCTCTAGAGAATATTTGAGGGGAAAAAAAAGCTGCATTTATACTGAACACATTACAGGCTTTCTCTGTCATTATTCCCTAAATAATACACTATAACAACTATTTACATAGCATTTACATTTTATTAAGTGTTATAAATAATCTAAAGATTACTAATAATATACAGGACTTACATACAAATACTATGCCATTTTATATAAGAAACTTGAGCATCCTCAAATTGTGGTATCCCCACGGGGACCTGAAGCCACTCCCCTGAGCATACCTAGGGCAAGAGATAACAGTATAGGATGAACAAGGTATATGTTAATCCCATTCTGTGAAATGGGGAAATGGAAATACAAATAACAAAGGACCTTGTCCAGGTCATATTGTTGCAGAAGGGTAGAGTTAAAAAATGAGTCAAAGGAGAATTCACTTGGGAACATTTGCAAAATGACCCCTGATTTCTGCCAGTCTCTTATTTGCCCTGAACTATGGAATGACTCCAAAGCTTTGAACAATAGCATATTCTTCTGAATTGTTATTTAGCGGCAGCAGGAGAGAGTTAGCAGAGGGATGTGATCTTTCTACTTAGCAGTTTTAAGATAATTCCTGACTAGTGTAAGAAAACACATGGTTGACCTGTACAATAAATCAAAAGGTATACAGATACATATTTATCAATATATAAATAATATGTATCTCTTAATTTAGTCTTGACAAAATGTTTAACACATTTATACACGTACAACTCAATTTCAAGTTTTTTCCTTTGACTATTTGTAGCTATACAGCATTATTGCTTCTTTTCATTCTCATTTCAATTCATTGTTTATGCAAAGTGAATATTGCTAATTCCCCAAATAGTTTTTCTGAGGAGCGGATGGCTTTCCAAAGAATTGTGCCTTAAAATTGATAGCTGTCTTAACTGACATGTTTATGTAGTATTTGCATTTATTACTGCCAATTAGCATTTTTGTGTGAAGGAGTTTTGATGGGGAAGGTAGATCCAGAAACCTGGGGTAGGATATTTTTAGAGCCTCTTTCTTGAACAGTCCTGGCATATTTAACACAATACATTTCAAAGTAAAATAAAAAATTGTAGGAAAGCTTTAAAGTTAAAAACAAAAAGAAGATCCAAAAAGAACTTGTTTTCAGAAGCAATCAGAAAAAGCAGAATGTAAAGATGCCTCTGATCCAAATTGTGCTACTCCTCTGGTAACAGATCCACAGAAGAATTCCAGGTTTATAAGTTTTTGTGTTTTAGGCACATGGATAGTGGAAATCAACTTCTGCTATTACAGGCTGTTTATGTAAGAGCAATAGAATAGTGTTTGTACACTCGTGATGCCTTTGCTCTTTGCTTAAATAAATTCTTGAAGTCCACTGAAGGAATATTAGCTAATAAACACAATCTACTGTTTGCCTCCAATTCCTTTTCTAATGCTTCACAAGTCACTTTGAAATGTCTTAAAGAAGGTGATGTCACTTTCTTCAAAATAGGAGGCAAGTATCCGAATAATATTCAGATATTCATTGTTGAGCTACAGCCATTGGTTTCTAGGCTACTGCTTTTGGAAGACTTATTAGCCCTTTGATCCTGCCAGGAGCACTTTATTAATTGCTTCAAGTGTAAGTGTTACTGCAGGAATTTGACACAGTGCATCTCATCTCCAAGTACATCTTAGACAAGTCTGATTTGTTAACATTTCTTATGTCACAAAGAAGACAAATAACTTTTGAAACCCATTATATTGTGGTACCTTTCCATTTGCTTTCACATTTGTCATATAACTATCACTATGTTGTGGATTAATTATTACTGCTATCACAATGCTACATGACATAAAAATCTCAAAGAAGTCAACCATCTTGTCCAAGGTCATTAAACTAATAAAATGGGAGTCAGAGTATAAACTAAAAGACGACTACAGGATCAAAGTTTGGCCTCCACTCTACATTACTTCAGGACACCAAACCAGGCATGAGTCTGTATCGGTATGGGTTAGGGATCATAGATCAGTTTTGAAAGTCTGAGCAAGGTGGTGTGGATATCAGCATTTACATGATGGACTAGAACAAATTTCACTCTATGATCTTCAAGAATAGAACAGATATCTACATGTAGACTTGCTGCAAATGGTCTTGATTGAATGATTCCTCAAAGTCTTCCCACCTCGGGGGCCTGACTCCTGGGAAAAGCATACATCTGATGATACATCTGATTAAAAAAAAAAAAAAACTGTCTTCTTTTCCCTAAAAATGACTTTTCTATTAAATGGTTGAAGCAAAAGGGAAGATTGGAAAGTGCCCAGAAAGGGTGATTACCTGGGGAAGAAGAAGGATGCATTCTAGACAGGAGTCTATATCAGTCAGTGAGTTAGAAGTCATGAGTCGGTTTTGAGGGTGCATCATACTTCATGGTTGTCTCCAGGCTGAAAAAGCCTACATTTAGTTGGTTTTAGTAACTTAGTAACTAGACTTTTATTGATGAAAATTAATCACAATATGGAACCACAGATGTTCAAAAACATCTTTGAATAAATTTTCTTTTGAATACCTCACTCCCTGCCCAAAGGTCCCATTTCTTATATTACTTGCATGGATTATCTTAGAGTTTTGCTTCCTATATTTAACAACAAAACCATGAAGGTGAAGGGTATCTCTTGTGTGTATATGGGTGCTTATTTATTTTAAATGTCTGAATCAATGCAATGATCATCCTCATTGAAGGGATTTGTTTCTTTATGTATAGATAAATAAATGTATAGATGTGTAGTATCACATCTATCATATCTTTTCATGCCTGTTAATCTAAATAGTTTTCCAAATAAATGCAATCCTTGTTATCATACTCAAAACTAAAAATTACTTTAGTAACCAAGATACTGCATCTCTTGGCTTTGTAGAGTGGCCAATATTGTATCTGTAGAAACTGTTCCCCTAGAATTTACCCCTTTGAATTACCTAATATTATTGCCAATTGATACTCTTCAAAGCAACACTATCTCCCACCTAAAAATTGTAGACTAGAACAAAACATTTTTGCTCACTCTGAGAAGGGAAGCACCCCCAAGTAATTTATTTCATCTTTCCTTATTAATATATTTTTGAAGACTTTTTCTTGGTAGAAATGACTTAAATGGGAATCTTACATGTTACAATTTTCCCTTTAAGCAATTCTCTTATCTTTCCTCCCAAAGTGGTGGAAGTTGGGGATAATTTGTCTGTTATAAAATAGAACACTAGGAATCTTGCATTGATTTACAACTCCCTAAACTAACCAGGTAGCAACCGCTTATCTCAGATGTGCAGAGCATGAAAATCTACTGTTCCTCTGCCTATTTAAATTAAACAATCAGAAAATGTGATGTATCTACAGGATTCTTATTACTTGGTCCAGATGTCTTTTAGAATACGTCATAAATGTTATATAGAGTATCATCCTTGTGCATGGAAAATATTTAAACTTGGAAACTTTAAGAGGGAAATGAAGCCCACTTATTAAAGTGTAGTAAATAGAAAACCTACTTATTTTCAGACTCAGTCCTATATAATACCTTAATACTTTATTCATTTTTAAAGATCACTTTCTCCAGATTTATTTTATGAATCAAAGTGGTCTTTCTTTTGCCAACAATCAAGGCAAAGCCTGGTCAATAATTCTCAGGTGCCATGAAGACTTCTAGAAACCAATTCTGTGTCTAGAAATTCTGTCAGTTTCAAGCCACATTTTCCCAGGTTACCATCCTTTGGTCCCATTTTACGGTGACAACTACCATGTTAGCTTGCATGGATTTCTCTCTCTCTCTCTCTCTCTCCTTCTCTATTTCCCTTCCTCTGTAGTTTCAATCATAATCTTTAAGTCAGAAAATACATAAGGAAGCCATTCGTATTTGATTTGCATTTTTAGAGGCTAAGAGAAATTTTACAAACCATGATAAAAAAATGATGTATCTTGTAACTTATTTTATGCAGTAAGAAGTTGAGTTGGTTTATTTTATAACCATTCAATATATCAGCACAGAATTGTCCACTTTGCTTGGAATAAGTACCTATGCACCCAAAATCTGTTCAGTGGCTGTCTACCAATCCTCCAAGAACAACTCAGCCACTTCCTCTGTGAAGTCTTTCCTCCTATAAATTCTTGAAGCATAATACTAACATGTTTTTCTTAACCATTCTACTCTGCGTATTTCATAAAACTTGATTTGAAGCAGTGAAATGTGTGCTCATATAGTTATCAGGGTATCCAAATTCTAATTTCAGCTATGTCCCAAACTATCTCAGTGACTTTTGGCAACTTTCATAACCTCTGTGAAGCCTATAAAACTTGCAAAAGGGCTGATTAGGAAATTGGGACTGAGAGAGGTCAGATACCATCCAGAGTCACAAGCTAGGGAGTGCAGAGTCTCACTCCAAAGCAGGATCTTTCTGATTCTTCAAGTCATTTTTATGCTATTAGAACATATTAACTGCAAATACTGGAAGGGTTTCTATGAGAATTGTTCTGTAACATATAAGGGAACAGAACTGAAACCAGAAGGTACAATCTATTATGATAACATATACTTTGAGTTTCCAAGAGGGAGATGTAAGAGGCAGCACTTTTCACATGCATTTGACCATGATGCTGCTCTGACTTGGAACATCTGAGGTACCAAACACAGCCTTAAACCTGTATCTGGATCCAATGACTACAGAAAGAGAGAAAGCACTGTCCATCATTCATAAAATTTCTGCATCACCCAGCTTCCTCACTTAAAAGATTCTTGAAGATTCACCACGTCTGATGGTTTATAATTGTGTGAGCATAGGTGCTAGCTGAGAAGAGACACCACAGTTATGGTTCAGGAAGGCATGTAAAAATTGAAAGTCCCGGGAAGATTACGGCAGAATAGGGCATGGTGGTGCACACCCATAATCTCAGCTACTCTGGAAGTAGAGATGGGAGGATCATAGATCAAGAACAGCCTGGGTAGAAAAGTTAGTTAGACCCCAAGCCAGACATGGTGGTATACATCTGTAATCCCAGCTACGTAGGAGACATAGGTAGGAAAATAAAAGTCTGAGACCAGCCCAGGGTAAAAAACAAGAAACCTAATCTGAAAAAAATAAAGCAATAAAAGGGGGACGGGGTTGGAGGTATGCCCCAAGTGGTACAGCACCTACCTTGCAAGTGTGAGGCTCTGAGTTCTATTCCCAATATTGCTCCCACCTTCCCCCTATCCAGAAAAGATTAGAGCGGGACTCAGGATCATTCAGAAAGGGCATGTGTTGATTTGAAGGAGGACATAACAGACAAGTTCCTAATGCAAAGTTTACCTTCTTGGGGTCTAAACTGTACATTTATGACATTTATTATGTCACAAGTCCAGCTGTGGTATAACTAGGTTCTTTGGCCAGGATCTCATAGGCTGAAATCAAGATATTGGCTAAGAACCTATTCTTATTTGGTGCTGAGAGTCCAAGCTTATTTAAGTTGTTGGCACAGATCAGTTCCTTGTGGCTATAGGAACTTTCTGGCCTTTGCCAGGAGTATAGGAGCCATTATCAGCTCCTTGCCACACATGTTCACTGCTTGCTTTCTCTAGGCCAGGAGAAGGGATGCCTCCAGGGCTGGGGGTGCAGTTTAGTCATAAAGCTAGATTCTGTCCCCAGTACGGAAGAGTGAGAGAGGGAGAGAAGAGAAGAGAGGGTGCAAGGGGGAGAGAGAGAGAGACAGAGAAACAAAGAGTCAGAGAGAATGAACACTCCCCAGACAAGAATTATCTCTTCACCCTTTTGAGGGCCTCCTGATCAGGTCAGGAAAATCCTTCTTAAGTCACTCAAAGGAACTGATTCTGATTAGGGACTTTAATTGCTTCAGCAGAATCCTTTGTTTTTTTGCATATAATAAACATAGGTGTGATTCCATCAGATATGTTTTAGTCCTTAAAATTCTGCGAGTCCACGTCAGTAGGTACTGAAACATTGTAAATTTCCATGTGATTTCATTTTGGCCATGATGACCTCATCTGTGTGTTATACTGAAATGACAGAGCCTCACTGGACAGCTGCAAATTAGAAGCAGGGAGGGAAGACAGCGAGAAGAAGCTTTCCAGCCTGTGCACTGCACAAAGATAATCTGCCTGTTGTCTCTAACCCATGACTGGGTCTTCTTTCATCAAAGGGATTTAATTCTGAAACAAGACCAAGATGTTTATCATAGAGTCATATGGCTAGGACTGGGGTGCAGGACAAACTTTTCTATGAGTCACATCCAACCCGTTCCCCTTGTAGCTTCCCTGACCAGACCCTCCCCAGCCAGCTGTTCTGATCAGCACATCTGTCTTTGGATATGATAACTATCAGAAGGTCATTCCTCATACTGAACCCAAATCTGTCACTTGGTAGTTTCTTTCTACTAATTCTACATCTATCCCTGAGAGCCTAGCTTTGAAAGAGGAAGAAAGATCTAATTTTGCTCTCACCTGACAGCTCTTTGGATGTGGGAAGCTGGTGTCTGTGACTCTCCCAAGGGAGAGAAGCTATTGTAAATCTGTAGGACATAATTTATTAGGCCACTAGAGAAGTTCTTTACTATTTGAGAGGAGAAGGGAACTTGTCAATGTATTTTATAGAGTCCACTACGACAGACAAGCATTTTGTGCATGTGTGTTAACACAGATTTTCAGAAATAAAAATGTCCATCGAATCCAGTCATGCTTTCTTTATTTTGTTTATAGAGTGAACGCGAAACCATCACTTTCTTCGCACAAGAGGACAGCGCCTTCCCTGCACAGACTGGCCCCAAAGCCTTCAAAATCCCTTACTCCATCAGACAGCGGATTTGTGCTACCTTCGATACCCCCAATGCCAAAGGCAAAGACTGGCAGATGTTAGCACAGAAAAACAGCATCAACAGGTAAATGTGGCCAACTTCTGAAAGATGATTTGGCTAAGAGAAATTTAAAAAAAAAAAAAATTAAGTGTCCTAAGAGTAGCCACAAGGCCCTGATATCTCCAAGGACTCCTCTGGCACTGTCACATATGGGGTCCTGCTAAGGTAACACTGTGTGTGTCATTTCCAGCCATGCCCACTCTGCCTTTGGGGAGATTATGGGATAGCCCTACTTTTAGGTTTTTAGGTTTGCTAGTTAGGTCAGTCAAATAGAAGCTTAGACTATATCACCTTGGTTCATGAGAATGATCAGAGCATAGATTAGACTGGTAATACAGACACAAAGCAACCAATGACTCACACATCTTCTCCACCATTAGGTAGCCCTAAGTGTTATTTAGCCCCTAACAAGGACAGGCTCTGCCTGCAAAAGTGGGTACCTGGGTACAAGGAACTTTGAAGATAACACTCAGATTGTTCAAGGACAAAGGGCCTTAAATAAGCCAGGGTTACCTGAACACTGTGAATGGGTATGCTGCTAAAAGTGACACTACTCATTGCTGCACTAACACCGCAGGTGAGTTGAGAGTTGCTTCGCTGAGCAACACAGATGGCCAGGCAGGTTTTGGCTCATCTTGAGGGATGAGGCAGTGACAAATGAAACTGCTTCTCTCTCTAACCCCCTTCTACATTCCCCAGAATGAATAGAAAAGAGAACAAGTTTTGCCAGAGCCATTTTATTTCCCTTTCCATTGGTACTATTTTTTTTTCTTTTCAGACAAAGCCTTATTTTCTTACTATTTGACTTGCTCTGTCATTTTTATTTTTTGTTCTTTATTTTCACAGACATCCTATCTGACTCTTTCTTCTTTGAAAGGAGGGCAGTTATCTGCCAAGAAAGGATGGTGTGCTATTCCTTGTTTCAGAACGGATTCAGAATCCAAGAGCACAGGGCCAAACTAGAAAGCAGTGGGAGGCATTGCTGACAGCAAAAACTAAATTCACAGATAGGCAGGCCCAAGAAAAATAGATACATTCTTGAAAAGGCATATATTGAAAATGAAAGAATACAAAAATATAAGTGTACAAGCAAAAAATTAGGTTCAATATTTTGCAGCAACTTTGAAGGAAGATGAGATGTCTCAATTGTGACCCATGAGCACCACAATTATGTCATGTACACTTTCTGATTGATGATTGATATGAATAAAGAATCAAAAAGTAATGCAAATAACTTCATTTGGTAGGGAGTGGGGAAAGAAAGAGAGAGAAAGAAAACTGGTCTGGGACTCAAAACTTCTGCACAGCAGCCATGGTCCCAGTCACTACTGCCTCATGTTTCTCTTTCTGGAAATGTAATTCATAGAATTGGAAACATATGAAGACTTTAATCCATCCTCACTCTAAAAGTTTACGATTTTTAACCTACCATTTAGAGAAACAGTAATTGCCCTCTAGAGCATTTAGGTTTTCATGCATGCTGTCATTAATTTACAGAATGGGCATGTGAGTGTTCCTGCCTTTTCCATTTAATTCTCCATTTACAGTATCCATAAGACCTACAATGTGTGTCTCCAAAGTCATCCATTTCTGACCTTGCATAGAAGGGAAGTTGCATTTCAAGCTGGGTGACTAAGGTATACAGCCTTGTGGGGGGAAGGGGACTAATGAGCAGCCACCATCTATGCTGCAGCAAGACACCCCCTCCTGATTTTAAGGACATAAAGCTTGAACCCTTGGTGTACTTGTTGGTTTGCTTGATTTTCCGTAAGACCCAATCTCCAGGAAAGCCTAAATTCCTTGACGTATGTTATTCAAATGCCTATTTCATGAAAATTTTCCAACACGGTGCCGAGAATATATGGAATCTCAACAAATGTTAGTTGTTTCTTTTGACAATGTCACAATGAATCCCAAATGATAATAGTGTAAATAAGTATAATCTATTTGAAATCTTCTGTAGTGAATATATTCAGTAAGAGGCATTTCATAACTTCCTCTTTGTTCTCTAGCTTTGCTCTTCAAATGAAGCCTAACTCTAGAGTGAGAATGATTTAAATGAGGGCTCAGCAAATTTTTTTTCTATAAAGAATCAGATAGTAAATAGTTTAGTAAATATAATGTATATAGTAGGCTGTGTTGCCACTGCTCACGAACTGTCAACTCTGTCTCTGGAGCATGAAAATGGCCAGAAAACACAACAAAAACGAACTAGAAAACCACCACATACACAAAGACGCATGGCTGTGTTCTAGTAAACTGTTTACAGAAACAGGCAATAGTCAGAATTTGGCTACAGTCCTAGTGTGCTGACCCCTGGCTTAAAGGAGTCTGCCCTCATTCTTTAAAACTTCCCTAGGACTTTTTTGCTTCCCTCAGGATAATACCTGGAGCTGAGGATTCCCGTTCAGCTCTGCATCCAAGCACCTTCAGGAAGGAAGAGGCGGGTGTGGTTTCGGCAGAGATGACCACCAACATATTTGAAGAAGCAGAATAGGAGAAGGACTACTCAAAATCACCTTGTACCCTGTTAGCTAATTCTCATTCTCATTTTGCAGAAATTCTCAAGTTCTTTTTATATTTTCATTTACTATAGCAAAATATATATTCTCCTTCATGGACATATGCACATGTGACAGAGATGGAAGGGTTTTTCAGATGTAACCCATTACAATTTCTTATTGTATAATCCCAAACTACTAGTTTTGCTTTCTTATGACTAGAAATAATATAGTATGGAACTAATAAATTTAAAACATCCATCTAATATTGTTAATATGGATATATCATAGGGTAAGAAAGCTATTTCAACAGCTTGGGATTTCATTAACTTGGAGGTCACAACAGAAAGATGATCACAACACATGTTCTTTCTATTAGGGAATTCACCTTCATCTTGTAATGACACTTTTTACCTGGCTCTTCCCCTTTTCAGCTTCCAGAAATGTTAAAAAGCTTGCAAGGCAACAGCCATCAAATCATGAAGGAAGAATTGTCAAAGGGAGTAGAGGAAGACATTTGCTTTTATTTTGTTATCAGTGAAAATATTCTCTTGCCCTCCTCTGGTAAACATAAATATAAATGTCACTGATGATAATCTGCCTTTTTGCCAAATAAGCTTAGATCTGAATAGGAAAGAACAGCCAGGGAGTAAAGTTAAAGGCTTAGCAATGATGAGAATGAGACAGGACCATAGAGTTCTTGCTAAGGCTGGCAACATAGTGGCCTTGCAACTTGCCTAGCATATAGGTCACACTAAATAAGCTACACTACCTGGCAAAAAATGTCATAGGTAACAGCTGCCATTATAGATTGCATGAACAAATATTGACTGCTACTCAGCATCCTTACTTGCTGCATTTCAAAGCTGGAGTTGCATATTTAGTCTGGAAATTCAGCTACAGCAGCACTATATATTTCTTGACCACCTGTGTTTGGTGGGTATGTGGTTGGGAATAGTTTGCTGATGATTTAGCAAATTAAATAATATCTGAAACTACCTATTTCAGCCAGCAGTATTCCCCCCACATGTGAATTTATCTAGCATTTTGTATTATGATATCTTTAAATTGCAGTTAAGCATATATGGATAGGTCCATCTGCTTTGGGGAAGTTCAATGAATATTTCTTGAATTAATGAGGGGAACATTTTCATAGGATACTTGACCCTAAAAATTTGCCTACTCATAAATATACAGGTATAAACATGTAGCAAGCTAGTCTTAAAAGAAAACAGGCTCTATGCCAGTGGTACAGAAGACTTCTGTCTTTTCCCTCAGATCTTAGTACCCAAAGTTCTACTATTAGGTCTTTCTTCCTTAAGGTTTCATGCTTCAAGAAACTTGTGAAAACATAACCAGCTTCGCCATGTTGCTATGGGAACAGATGCAGGAGATATGGGTGTATGAGTAGAGGGGAAGCAGCCAAAATGGAAGAAAGCATTCCAAAATGGAAAGTAGTAGATAAATTACATCTTATTAGCAGTTTTTCCCAAGGCCCTCCCTAATAGGATACTTGTCTGAAAATTTGTAAGCCCTGCCAAGGGAACGTATTTCTTACAGTCTTTATATAGGTCCTCAGAGACAAAATATGACTAGTTAAAACAGACTTGACATATTTCAGGAGTTGGGTTAATGGGTGATGTTGTAAAAATTGTGAGCTAATGAAAACCTCAAACCTCATGGGCAGCAAATGGTGCTGTAACAACTTGTTTTCCACCAAATCCTCTATTAGGACCTTTAATGAGAAGCAGAATCTTCTCGCAGTGAGGTCATATCTTTTCATTCCATCCTTATAATTGGATGCAGAGGAGCAGGGAGATGGCCAGAGGGCAGTGGGAAAGGACAGTGGAAGGTCACAAGACAATGTATTAATCTAGTTCCCAATAGCTGTTCAGAATTCACTGGAGGTATAGCAGTCCCAGAACCAGGCTTCCAAATGAAGAAGAAAGGAACTGAGAGAAGGGAAAGATGGGTACAAGATGCATACCAAATGCCTGTTCATTTTCATTCCTGTGTTTGGGAATTTACTATTATTACACCAAACTCAGCTTTCTTGGTTCTGCAGGCTGAAGTCTATAAAATGTATCCTAATCTTTAAGTAATAAAAGTGGGTGCAAAGATGGCCATTTCCAAAACAAAAACAAAAAAAAAATCTTCATGGCTCTTCTAAGGAGAATTAATACACAGAGCAAGAGCTCTTGCAGACAAAATACAATCATGCTTAAATCAGATTTTCTGATTCTGACCCAGTGGACTTTTGCAGGGGCTGAGATTTGAAAAGTCCTTACAGTGAAGCCTGAGGAACCCAACACAGCAAAGTGCTGAGTGTGTATGTTTTTTTCCCCTGAATCAATGACACATGAAACTAACTACCCTGCTAATAAGGAGCTGAAAAGAGACAGCCCTGGGCTGAGTTTAGCCATGAACAAGCTGTATGTGGTTTGTAAGTAGCAGGTGTCCATCATAAAGGCAACATGAAAAAAAAGCTTTTTATGTTCCTTTTAGAGAACTAAAGTTAAATTCCCACTGATGGCTCAAGGAGTTATGAGGGGTGTTGGCGTTTTCTTCTAGGCAATGGTGAATTTGTGCTGGTCTCTGAAAGAATCCATTTTCTTCAACTAAGCTAATGTAGATTTCAGAAAAGATGGACCTGCCAAAGCCCTGTGATATCCTAAATGACCTCCCTGTACAAGCCATTTCAAACAGTCCTAAAAAAAGCTGACAGTGTCAGGATACGTGCAGGTGATGTCTTCACAATTTGAGGAAATAAAATTATAGTTAAGATTTTACCTATTAGAGTGCTCTTTAAAGGACTATCTCTTTTCAATTATTGAAACTCATACTGACTAGTTTGCAAAGTGAGAGTTATAAATATTTAGCCCTTCACCTCTTAAGGATTAGCACTGTGTTATTTTATCTTAGAAAAAATGGTAGACATTCTGCTTCACCCTTAGGATTCTCAAAAATGTTTCAAGGTGATTGAAGAGGAAAACTAAGTTTAATTTGAATTATGTTTTCTATGATATATCCCAGTTTAAAGAAAAGTAGGTTCTGATTTGGTGTTTTTCTTTGCCTTTTCATTTCCTAAATTGAGAAATTGTCATAGGCTTATCCCATGAGGAATAAAACTGGAGAATTGAAAACAGACTAGAGTTGGCTTTATTCTCATTTGGCAACTCAGAGTCTTCCAGGCTGCAGGGCTTTAATACATTTTTCCAAAGAAGGAAGCCTCTTATTCCCCTTCAACAACTAGATAATGGAATAGGCAAAAGGATAACTATGAGGAGGGTTCTGTTGGCAAATTAATTGGCCTGAAAGAATTGATGCTCTACTCTTGGGCAGGGCAGGAGCAAAGTAGAACCCAGCATGCCTTCAATTGCTTTCAATTGAAGTTTTTCCTTTGGGTTCTCTAGGCATCTGCCATTCCTGTGGAGGGACAGGTGGATCCTAGTCCTGTCTCTTGCCTACCCTTTAGTAAATGAAGCAGTGACTTTATCCTGAAGGCTGCCTGGAGTACTGCTAGGATGAAGTTTGAGGGATGAAAGCTTGATAAGTGGGCCAAATGCTTATGGTTTGTCCAATTACTGCTATTCAGTAAAAATGATTTTTCTTTCTTATTTGCATTTAAAGAACCTCATGGAGGGTTGCTTTGAGTCACATAAGAGGCTTTCATTAAATGAGACAATTAGGATGATAGCAGAGATATTAATATTGTTTCATTATGACTATGATTCAATTCCCTATTTGATACTATACAGTAGAATCGTGCACTATTCTAGTAATGATGTTTCCTAATTTATTATAGGCAACTCAACTTAGTTTTTACTTTGTATCCTGACAGCTACTCAGAAAGAAGATATTTCTAAAATACGCTTTTTAAAAATAAAGTTGAATTACATATAAATGACAACAGTTTCTAGAATATAAACAAATAAACTTGCTGCCCTCAATGTTATGCTTGCAACCGGTTCCTTTTATTTGATAGTGTTGGACAAAAGGCCAAATTCTAAATAAAATTAGGGCCTGTACTTGGTATGGGGTACATCTTTCTATGCTAAGGATGTTAGACAGCAATTCAAATGAGATTCCCTACTGTATTTTAGTATGCAGTTTATTCTCACAGTTAGTCACAGGAAGAGCTACAGCTTGCAAATAGGTATATTGGCCCCCTGGTAGCATAGTTCTAAGTAACTAAAAGAAAAGCTTTGTTATCTGGAACTTAGAAAGAAAGGGTCCCTCATAGGCCACATATACAGTGTGCCCTTGGTAGTTCTTCAGTACTGTTCCCCAGGGCAAAGATACAGCCTCAGTCCTGTGCCTTTCTCTCCATTACTGTTATCTCCTCCTTTGTTAACTGATTGAGGATTTAGATGTTAGAGCCCTGGAGGCATTTGCATTTGAATACTGCAGGGATTCTGTCAGACCTGAAAGCTTCCACAAAACTAAAGAGAGGGTGGTATCTCTAGCTAGTTTCCTTTTCATGGAATTAACCCTGTGTTACATTTATAAAGGCCCTACAAGGCAGAATTTTATCCCAGTCAGTCCATCAATTATCCTCTCTGCCTCTCACCTTAAGCCCCCCAGTAAAACAGAAGGTACACTAAGTATTTCTAAAAATCCTTAAATCTCATCTAAATTCCGTTAGCAGTTTAACACAGTTATTAGTTTGAAGATATATTTGAAAACTAAGATTTTGTGTAAAAAATTCGGCTTTGTAAATTGGGCCTTAACTAGTTAATGAAATTCTGTCCTGGCTTCCACATAAAGCATGGGGTTTTAACTGGGGGTTTGGGATCAGGATAGAAAGGTCTCTAAAAAGATGAAATTACTCATAGTAACAAAACATAGAAAGCATGTAAGCTCAACAAAACAAAATTAAATTTGATAAACCATTAGCACTCAATGAACTTATATGGATAAATGTATTTATCTTAGCATCAACTTTGATCTGCTTGCTTTTCTTTATCTTATATTTTATCTGTATTCATTCAGCAGCAGTTCCAACAGAGAAGATAAAGTCATTGTCTTCATATAAAGGGTAGGGCAAATAAACTGGTTCAAGCTGAAACCGAAGTTTTGGATCTAAACCAAACTCCTGAGATTCCATATACTAGGTCCTGCATCTGCCCCTAAATGCCAAATATAGAGGCACGGTGAAGGCAGAGAAAGGAGGTTTATTACACTGCTCAGGACATGCCTTGGGAAGAGGCAGAGTAAGCACTCAGCTCATCTTTAACCATTTTTGGAGTACAGACATGAGCTATAAGTTTAAGTAAACAAAAGAACTGGGGGCAGGGAACAAAGGTATGCATAGTTTAACAGTCCTAGTCACAGGTGTGGTCTGATTGGTCTCATGACTGGTAGGTCAGGCAGGTGGTCTGATCCAGTTTTGGGAAGTTATCACCTGGAGAATGTAATCTGTCTCCTGTTTGAGAGGATTACTCTGGCTTGGATGTGAATTGTTCTCACTGAGAGGGTGGCAGCTCCAGGTGGCTCTGGTTCCTTGTCATAAACATGTTATCAGTTCTGTCTTTTCTGGAATCCAAGGTGATTACAAAGTGACAATAAAGATAATGACTTAGAGCAAAGACAGATACAAAATGGACACAGGGATGCCAAACTTCTGCTTTTAGTTAATTTGTGGGAACAAGTAACTGCAAAAGCAGTTTGAGAGCCTCTTACAAAGACATAGAATGATTTTAAAGTAAACTAAAATTCAGAGATTAGATAATCTTACCAGCATAGTATGTGACATCTTTATGATACCACAAAAAATAAATCTTAATTTTCTAAACTAATCTTAGTTGATTGAAATTTGAGAAAGCTATGACACAAGGTGTCCTGAAGTTCAACACATAAAAATGTAACAATTTGAAGTGTCTCAGATAAGTGTAATAAACATTTACATCTTTAAAAATGTTCACAGAGAACAAAAACTTATTTTCAGATATCTACCTGAATATTCAGGATTACTGTTTTTTTGATAGTGTTCAGGTTTCATTTGGAGAGCTAGCTGGATGGAAATGAATGAAAGAAAAAGAAAGACACCCCCAAAATTGCTTCAACTTGCTATGACTTGTATTTGTAGTAGTAACAATGTTCCCTGAGTTTTATCTACATGTCCTGGCAAAATTTACATATGTTTACCTGGAATCCAAATGTACCAGTACTGTTATGAAGAGAAATGGGTACCAGAATAATTTCAAAAGTGTGGTATGGAGGTGACCAAATTGAATCTATGGCAAACCAATTTTCAAAAACTTATATTGCATTTGCATATGTGTTCCGGCAAAATCATGCACCTACTTTTGTGGAATAGCTTATTCTAGGTTTTTATATATTAATTTTTCTTTTCTACACAGGTAATATCTATTAATTACAAAGCTGATTGCCTTCTATGTATCTACTCAAAATAGTGGAGTTTGAAATTTGTATGTGTTATGCTGCGTGTGCTTGTGTAAATTCAAAAAATAAATCTAAAACTTGTTTGAGAAGCAATTTCACTTGCTACAATATGTTCAGAGACCTGTGCCAAGTAAGAGTTTTATTTCTGTGTCTTTGATCATTTAGCTTTCTTAAGCCCTTGGTATCTCTTCCACAAGTCAGGACATTTGCAGGACTTTTCAGAACCATGTGGCTGGCAGGAATCATTCTCCAGCTTTCTCTAGGTTAGAAGGTACCAGAATACCTTGTGCCTCCCCACCCCCACCCCTTGGGTTTGTGAATATTTTAATATTGTGTTGAGACAAAGATTCATCACCCCCTGCAAAAATTCTTTACGCCTCTCTCACAGCTTTCTTATTACACTTTTTATGACCAGGTCTTCCTGAGATGTCTTGAAAAATCAAAGATCCCTAAACATTAAAAAGAATAAAGTTCTGAGTACTTTAGGGAAACTACATCAGGCAATAATCAGCAACTTTGGGCATGTAGGTTCTTATTTTCAAATGTTGCACAAAGCAACATCTCCCCCCCGCAATACCCAGCAGAAACTATTTTGCCCTTATCTCTAATTTTGTTGTAGAGAGAGTATAAGCAATAATAGGAAGGAACAAGGGTTTTTGCTGGTTGAGATAAGGATAGCTATACAGGGCATTGACTCACATTGATTTCCTGTGCGTGGGTGTTACCTTCTAGGTTAATTCTTTTTGATCTAACCTTTTCTCTAGTACCTGTTCCCCTTTTCCTATTGGCCTCAGTTGCTTTAAGGTATCTGCTTTAGTTTCTCTGCGTTAAGGGCAACAAATGCTAGCTAGTTTTTTAGGTGTCTTACCTATCCTCACCCCTCCCTTGTGTGCTCTCGCTTTTATCATGTGCTCGTACTCCAATCCCCTTGTTGTGTTTGCCCTTGATCTAATGTCCACATATGAGGGAGAACATACGATTTTTGGTCTTTTGAGCCAGGCTAACCTCACTCAGAATGATGTTCTCCAATTCCATCCATTTACCAGCGAATGATAACATTTCGTTCTTCATGGCTGCATAAAATTCCATTGTGTATAGATACCACATTTTCTTAATCCATTCGTCAGTGGTGGGACATCTTGGCTGTTTCCATAACTTGGCTATTGTGAATAGTGCCGCAATAAACATGGATGTGCAGGTGCCTCTGGAGTAACAGTCTTTTGGGTATATCCCCAAGAGTGGTATTGCTGGATCAAATGGTAGATCGATGTCTAGCTTTTTAAGTAGCCTCCAAATTTTTTTCCAGAGTGGTTGTACTAGTGTAAAAATGGAGCTGACTCCAGAGGGGAAAACTTGACAACTGGAAGGAAGAAAATCATTTCCTGGGATGGCCACTATTCTCTGTAACCTGAGATCCTGGTTCCTTGATCTTCCATTAATTCACTGCGTAATCCTAGGCTTCCCTGTGGGACACAATCTCCTTACATCTAAAATACGAAGGCTGAACTGGGACACACTTACAATTATGTCCACATGTAAAAGTCAATGCTACCAATAAACTTGGTGTTAAACTCATATCAAAATTTAAATTCTACCAGAATCTAAATTCTAGATTCTATGAGAGACTAAAATTTCATAGGAGAATAAGTCAATACCTAAAAGCCAAGGGAGAATGGAATTGGAACAAAAAATATCTAGGATAAACTTTACTGGCTTTAGAGTTTCAGCAGTTCTGACACTTACTACTCAATTTGAGAAATACTTCAACAACTAATGGAAAATATGTCCAAAGTGATATGGGTTATGATGACCTAAAGGACCGAACACAATAATCATTGGGGTAATCTGATTGAGATGTAAAACAGAGAGAAGACTCTGATAGGAGAGTTACAACATGTTTTGAAATTATGGAGTGTCAAAATAAGACCAGTCCTCTTCAAAACTGACATGGTTTCTTCTGTTTTTCCATGCATGATCCCTTAGAGAGCTGGCACAGCCTTTGGTCAATCCATGTTAATACAATTCCACAAGAATTTTCTGCAGATATATGGAAAGTACTTGTTTATCTCCTTTCTTTAACCACCCTAATCTAGCAGCATTCCTGGAGCTAACTGAGCTCCAGGATGGACAATCTGGTTGTATTGCTCTCTCAATGTAAATATGTAACATGGAAATAGCATGCAATGATAATCATGGTGCATTTTGTAGTACACCAAAATGTGTTCGTGTTTGAAATCAAAATTTTGGATACTTCATCCACATGAATCAAGGTCACATTCTAGCACTGGGATCATCATCCCTGTATGCTATGAGTGACAGCCAGTAACCACAGTCCTTCCCAGAACCGCAGGTGGTTTCCATCTCTACCATCTTTTCCCTAGTTCCCTGAGTTATCTTTATCCTCCAGGCTTCCCTCATAGTCCTCTTTTAAAGACACAAAGGAAATGATATTAAATTCTTATTTTCAATGTCATCTCTCTTTTCTTCTGCCCATAGTCATCATAGTTTACTCTTCCTGCTTCCTAAGCACCTTTTCCTCAGTTGGTCTTCTAATCCCCATTATTCCTAGAACATAACCTTATATTTAATGCCACTATGTGGTAAAATAAGACACTTAATTTTTTTTTTCATTTTTCTTTTATTATTAATATGTGTATACAAGGCTTGGTTCATTTCTCCCCCCTGCCCCCACCCCCTCCCTTACCACCCACTCCACCCCCTCCCGCTCCCCCCTCAATGCCCAGCAGAAACTATTTTGCCCTTATCTCTAATTTTGTTGTAGAGAGAGTATAAGCAATAATAGGAAGGAACAAGGGGTTTTGCTGGTTGAGATAAGGATAGCTATACAGGGCATTGACTCACATTGATTTCCTGTGCGTGGGTGTTACCTTCTAGGTTAATTCTTTTTGATCTAACCTTTTCTCTAGTTCCTGGTCGCCTTTTCCTATTGGCCTCAGTTGCTTTAAGGTATCTGCTTTAGTTTCTCTGCATTAAGGGCAACAAATGCTAGCTAGTTTTTTAGGTGTCTTACCTATCCTCACCCCTCCCTTGTGTGCTCTCACTTTTATCATGTGCTCATAGTCCAATCCCCTTGTTGTGTTTGCCCTTGATCTAATGTCCACATATGAGGGAGAACATAAGATTTTTGGTCTTTTGAGCCAGGCTAACCTCACTCAGAATGATGTTCTCCAATTCCATCCATTTACCAGCGAATTATAACATTTCATTCTTCTTCATGGCTGCATAAAATTCCATTGTGTATAGATACCACATTTTCTTAATCCATTCGTCAGTGCTGGGGCATCTTGGCTGTTTCCATAACTTGGCTATTGTGAATAGTGCCGCAATAAACATGGATGTGCAGGTGCCTCTGGAGTAACAGTCTTTTGGGTATATCCCCAAGAGTGGTATTGCTGGATCAAATGGTAGATCGATGTCCAGCTTTTTAAGTAGCCTCCAAATTTTTTTCCAGAGTGGTTGTACTAGTCTACATTCCCACAAACAGTGTAAGAGGGTTCCTTTTTCCCCGCATCCTCGCCAACACCTGTTGTTGGTGGTGTTGCTGATGATGGCTATTCTAACAGGGGTGAGGTGGAATCTTAGCGTGGTTTTAATTTGCATTTCCTTTATTGCTAGAGATGGTGAGCATTTTTTCATGTGTTTTCTGGCCATTTGAATTTCTTCTTTTGAGAAAGTTCTGTTTAGTTCACGTGCCCATTTCTTTATTGGTTCATTAGTTTTGGGAGAATTTAGTTTTTTAAGTTCCCTGTATATTCTGGTTATCAGTCCTTTGTCTGATGTATAGTTGGCAAATATTTTCTCCCACTCTGTGGGTGTTCTCTTCAGTTTAGAGACCATTTCTTTTGATGAACAGAAGCTTTTTAGTTTTATGAGGTCCCATTTATCTATGCTATCTCTTAGTTGCTGTGCTGCTGGGGTTTCATTGAGAAAGTTCTTACCTATACCTACTAACTCCAGAGTACTTCTACTCTTTCTTGTATCAACTTAAGAGTTTGTGGTCTGATATTAAGATCCTTGATCCATTTTGAGTTAATCTTGGTATAGGGTGATATACATGGATCTAGTTTCAGTTTTTTGCAGACTGCTAACCAGTTTTCCCAGCAGTTTTTGTTGAAGAGGCTGCTATTTCTCCATCGTATATTTTTAGCTCCTTTGTCAAAGATAAGCTGCTTATAGTTGTGTGGCTTCATATCTGGATCCTCTATTCTGTTCCACTGGTCTTCATGTCTGTTTTTGTGCCAGTACCATTCTGTTTTTATTGTTATTGCTTTGTAATACAGTTTGAAGTCAGGTATTGTGATACCTCCTGCATTGTTCTTTTGACTGAGTATTGCCTTGGCTATTCGTGGCCTCTTGTGTTTCCATATAAATTTAACGGTAGAGTTTTCAATCTCTTTAATGAATGTCATTGGAATTTTGATGGGAATTGCATTAAACATGTAGATTACTTTGGGGAGTATCGACATTTTTACTATGTTGATTCTACCAATCCATGAGCATGGGAGATCTCTCCACTTTCTATAGTCTTCCTCAATCTCTTTCTTCAGAAGTGTATAGTTTTCCTTGTAGAGGTCTTTCACATCTTTTGTTAGGTTTACACCTAGGTATTTGATTTTTTTTGAGGCTATTGTACATGGAATTGTTTTCATATACTCTTTTTCAGTTTGTTCATTATTAGTGTATAGAAATGCTAATGATTTTTCTATGTTGATTTTATATCCTGCTACCTTGCTATAGCTATTGATGATGTCTAGAAGCTTCTGAGTAGAGTTTTTTGTGTCTTTAAGGTATAGGATCATGTCGTCTGCAAATAGCGATATTTTGACGGTTTCTTTACCTATTTGTATTCCTTTTATTCCTTCTTCTTGCCTAATTGCTCTGGCTAGGAATTCCAGTACTATGTTGAATAGGAGTGGAGATAGTGGGCATCCTTGTCTGGTTCCTGATTTTAGAGGGAATGGTTTTAATTTTTCTCTGTTAAGTATAATGCTGGCTGTAGGTTTGTCATATATAGCTTTTATAATGTTGAGGAACTTTCCTTCTATTCCTAGTTTTCTTAGAGCTTTTATCATGAAATGATGTTGGATCTTATCAAAGGCTTTTTCTGCATCTATTGAGATGATCAAGTGGTTTCTGTCTTTGCTTCTGTTAATGTGGTTTATTACATTTATTGATTTTCGTATGTTGAACCACCCCTGCATCCCTGGGATGAAGCCTACTTGGTCGTGGTGAATAGTCTTTTTGATGTGTTGCTGAATTCGGTTTGCCATTATTTTGTTGAGGATTTTTGCATCAATGTTCATTAAGGAGATTGGCCTATAGTTCTCCTTTTTGGAGGTGTCTTTGCCTGGTTTTGGGATAAGTGTAATACTGGCTTCATAAAATGTGTTTGGCAGTTTTCCTTCCCTTTCAATTTCATGGAACAGTTTAAGGAGGGTTGGTATCAGTTCTTCTTTAAAGGTCTGATAGAATTCAGCAGAGAATCCATCAGGTCCTGGACTTTTCTTTTTGGGGAGACTCTTGATTGCTGCTTCAATTTCATTTTGTGTTATAGGTCTATTCAGGTGATTAATTTCCTCTTGGTTCAGTTTTGGATGATCATATGTATCTAGAAATCTGTCCATTTCTTTAAGATTTTCAAATTTATTTGAATATAGGTTCTCAAAGTAGTCTCTGATGATTTCCTGGACTTCCATGGTGTTTGTTGTTATCTCCCCTTTTGCATTCCTAATTCTACTAATTTGGGTTTTTTCTCTCCTCATTTTAGTCAGGTTTGCCAGGTGTCTATCGATCTTGTTTATTTTTTCAAAGAACCAACTTTTTGTTTCATTAATTCTTTGGTTTTTTTGGTTTCTATTTCATTGATTTCAGCTCTTATTTTTATTATTTCTCTCCTTCTATTTGTTTTGGGATTTGCTTGTTCTTGTTTTTCTAGGAGTTTGAGATGTATCATTAGGTCATTGATTTGGGATCTTTCAATCTTTTTAATATATGCACTCATGGCTATAAACTTTCCTCTCAAGACTGCCTTAGCTGTGTCCCATAGGTTCCGGTAGGTTGTGTTTTCATTTTCATTGACTTCCAGGAACTTTTTAATTTCCTCTTTTATTGCATCGATGATCCACTCTTCATTAAGTAATGAGTTATTTAGTTTCCACCTGTTTGCATGTATTTTGTCTTTACTTTTGTTGTTGAGTTCTACTTTTACTGCATTGTGGTCAGATAGTATGCATGGTATTATTTCTATTTTCTTATATTTGCTGAGGCTTGCTTTGTGCCCTAGGATATGATCTATTTTGGAGAAGGTTCCATGGGCTGCTGAGAAGAATGTATATTGTGTAGAGGTTGGATGAAATGTTCTGTAGACATCTACTAGGTCCATTTGATCTATTGCGTATTTTAGATCTTGGATTTCTTTATTGAGTTTTTGTTTGGATGACCTATCTATTGATGATAATGGAGTGTTAAAGTCTCCCACAACCACTGTGTTAGCGTTTTTATATGCTTTTAGGTCTTTCAGGGTATGTTTGATGAAATTGGGTGCGTTGACATTGGGTGCGTACAGATTGATGATTATTATTTCCTTTTGGTCTATTTCCCCTTTTATTAGTATGGAATGTCCTTCTTTATCTCATTTGATCAATGTAGGTTTGAAGTCTACTTTGTCAGAGATAAGTATTGCTACTCCTGCTTGTTTTCGGGGGCCATTGGCTTGGTAAATCTTCTTCCAGCCTTTCATCCTAAGCATATGCTTATTTCTGTCAGTGAGATGAGTCTCCTGTAAGCAACAAATTGTTGGATCTTCTTTTTTAATCCATTTTGTCAAATGGTGTCCTTTGATGGGTGAATTAAGTCCATTAACATTAAGTGTTAGTACTGATAGGTATGTGGTGATTCCTGCCATTTAGTTGTCTTAGTTATTTGAAGGTTTGATTGTGTGTACCTAACTTGATGTTACTCTCTACTGTCTTGCTTTTTCTTATCCTGTGGTTTGGTGCTGCCTGCCTTTTCATGGTTACGTTGGGTTTCACTTTCTGTGTGCAGGATCCCTTGCAGAATCTTTTGTAATGGTGGCTTTGTGGTCACATATTGTTTTAGTTTCTGCTTATCATGGAAGACTTTTATGCTCCATCTATTTTGAATGATAGCTTTGCTGGGTAGAGTATCCTGGGGTTAAAGTTATTTTCATTCAGTGCCCGGAAGATCTCACCCCACGCTCTTCTTGCTTTTAATGTTTCTGTTGAGAAGTCTGCTGTGATTTTGATGGGTTTACCTTTGTATGTTACTTGTTTTTTCTCTCTTACAGCCTTCAATATTCTTTCCTTAGTTTCTGAATTTGTTGTTTTAATGATGATATGTCGTGGAGTAGTTCTATTTTGATCTGATCTGTTTGGTGTCCTGGAGGCCTCTTGCATCTGTATGGGAATATCTTTCTCTAGATTTGGGAAATTTTCCGTTATTATTTTGTTGAATATATTACACATTCCCTTCGCTTGCACCTCTTCTCCTTCTTCAATGCCCATGATTCTCAAGTTTGGTCTTTTGATGGAGTTAGTGAGTTCTTGCATTTTCTTTTCACAGGTCTTGAGTTGTTTAATTAATAGTTCTTCGGTTTTTCCTTTAATTACCATTTCATCTTCAAGTTCTGAGATTCTGTCTTCTGTTTGTTCTATTCTGCTGGATTGGCCTTCCGTTTTGTTTTGCCGTTCTGTTTCGTTCTTTTTTCTGAGGTTTTCCATATCCTGGCAGTTTTCTTCTTTATTGTTGTCTATTTTTGTCCTGAGTTCATTTATCCATTTATTCATTGTGTTCTCTCTTTCACTTTGGTGTTTATACAGTGCTTCTATGGTTTCCTTTATTTCTTCTTTTGCTTTTTCAAATTCTCTATTTTTATTGTCTTGGAATTTCTTGAGTGTCTCCTGTACATTTTGGTTGACCCTATCCAGTATCATCTCTGTAAAATTCTCATTGAGTACTTGTAGTATGTCTTCTTTTAAATTATTCTTGTGGGCTTCATTGGGTCCTTTGGCATAGTTTATCTTCATTTTGTTGGAGTCTGGATCTGAGTTTCTGTTGTATTCATTCCCCTCTGGTTCCTGTACTCATTTTTTGCTGTGGGGAAACTGGTTTCCCTGTTTTTTCTGTCTTCCCGTCATTGTCCTTGGTGTTGTTACTGTCCCTGTACTGTGTGTAATTAAGTATTTTCTAGCTTGTAATAATAACAATGGTAATATTGAGAATGGAAGAGTGAGCTGAGATGGAAAGCAAGAAGTTAAAGAAAAGGGGAAAACAAATACACAGACAAGAGGGAGAAAGCAGAACAAGGTATCAGACAAGAGAGTTTCAAAGGTATAAACAGGGAGTGTTAGTGTACTAACCGACAGTAAGCTGAACAGACATTAGAGAGACAGAGAGAGGATTGAAAATCAAAGATAAAAAAAATAAAAAATAAGTAAATGAAAGTAATATCTATATATAAAAATGAATTAAAATAAAATGGAAAATAGAAAATTAAAAAAAAAAAAAAAAAGACCAAAAAACTTCCAAGTTTATATGCACTGCAGTTTCAGTCTTAATAATTTGGGTGTCCGTCTCAATCTCCAGTCCTGGAGTTGGTGCCTCAGATGTTGTTCTGTAGTTGTCTCATCAAAGGGTATGCATAAAGTAGAACAAAACTACACACTCACACACACACACACACACACACACACACACACACAAAAGCCCCACCAAGTGTTCCCAGTTCAAATGCAATACAGTTTCAGTAAGTTTTTCGGCTTGCAGGTATAATTCGGTTGTTCTCTCATCAAAGGTAGGGAGAAAAAGAAAAAAAAGCATCTGGAGGCAGTTCTGAGAGTGGTATCTGCAACTGTGGCTTGCCTGCCTGCTGCTCTCAGCCTGTAGCTGGCTGCGTTATTTATGCAGATCTCTGGGGTGAGCTAGCACTCACCTGGTCCCACAGGCTTTGTTTGCTCAGAGTTCTCCTGTGCGGGAGCCCCTGCTACAGGCTTTCCCCTTTCCAAGCACTGGGAAAGGTGACACTGCCCCGTGTTGTCAGGCCTGCGTGTTTTATTTACAGTTCTTGTGGGAGGTGGGTCTTCCCCCCTCTCCTCTGAAGTTTTCCTCCCACTGCCACTTTCAGCAGCTTTCCTGCTCCTGCTTACTGGGCAGTGCTGCTGCTCCTGCCGGCCGCCATGTTTGTTTACAGTTCACGTGGGAAGTGGGTCTTCTCTGCTCTCCTGTGGAGTTTTCCTCCCTCCGCCACTCTCACAATCTTCCCCGTTCCTGGTTGCTGGTCACGCCCCGCTTCCGCCAGAGGCTCTCTGGCCCCCTGGGCTTGTTTATTTACAGTCCCAGGAAGGATTCCCTTCCCCCAATCTTCAGCGCTCAGGGCGCCCCACCCTCTTTCCAGCGTGTCTTAACTGTTCATATTGCTTATTACTCAGTTTCTCTTTTTTTCCCGGGTGGAGGTCAGTCTGTCCAGGGGGCTATGCTGCTCTGGCCCAGGCTTGTCTGTGGGGCTACCGCGGTACCACGAAGCTCACCTGGTCCGCGTCTTCCCACGCCATATGGGCACCGGCCACTGGTGGCCCCGGGGGCACTCCTCGTTTCTCCGTTTAACGTGAAGTGGAGATTCTCTGCACCGGCTGGAGATGTGGAGGGGTCAAAGTTATGCCTTTTCTCAGTGATTATGCCTGCAAAGTGTGTCTCCAGTGTCTCTCCAAGATTTCACTATAGGAGGGTCGCTTTCTGCTTCCTACCTCTAGCCGCCATCTTGGAATCCCCCTCTGTGGACCTTTCTGAGTGCCTCTTTCCTGACTAATCCTTCAGTTTGTGTCCTGCCTGAATGGTAGTGAGGGTGTTTGTGGGGAGGTACAGCAACTTCGCCACAAACATCTACACACCAGGAAGAAATGCAATATTCAAAACAAAATTCTTAAATAAAAGGAACCAGATCCCTTCAATTACTCAAGCAGGGTTTGTTTGCCATTTCTTTTAAGGTGGAAATGAATACCATCTTTTCAAACATGGAAGGAAGGAAGGAAGGAAAGAAAAGATAAAAAGAAACTAAGGAAACATTCTTTTTCCTTTAAGGAGTGATATGGAGTGGAATGTAAATGTAGTACCCCCTTGGGAAAAAATAGCATTTTGTTGCTTGTAAGTGGGTATATACCATTAAAAGCTTGTCTCCTCTTCCAAGTGCTTCTCTATACAAATCTACTTCATGTGCTGGGTGTGGTAGTGGAAAGTGGTACTATCTTCAAAACAGGAACTGTTCTGCAAAATCTTTTCAACTCATCAGAATTTCACCAGGGGTGACATTTCTGTCCTTGCTATGAAAGTCCCTGTGAAAAACAGTGACCTTCAGTCCTTTGTGTTGTCATAGTCTTCTTCATAGCAAAGTTATTGTCCAAAAGGTTACCATTATTTCCTCTGAAGATACTATATCTTCTAAAAAAGGCTTGTAGAAATCAATTACTCAGCTAATGGATGTTAAATAAATACCTGTCATAGTATTATGATAAATGTTGTGGCAGATTCAGAAAATTACTACATATGATCCTTAGCTCTCAGATATTTGTGCTCAAATTGAGAAGACAAAGTTCACACACACACAGACACACACAAAATATATAAGCATCCTAGTCACATGAATATTTAATCACAGTGTAAAATCAACACAGTCAGGACATAAATCATTGTAAAGAAAAAAGAAATAAGAATTGAACCACACATTGTAGGAGTGTATGATTCTGGAAACCAGATCCAAGAAAGGAAGTGAGCTTCTTTAGGGAATAGAATATGGTAAATGAAAGCAAGTAGCAGCAGAGTATTACGCAAGTCAGGGTTAGGAGTTCAAGGAACAAAAGAAGACTAGATACGTGTGTGTGTGTGTGTGTGTGTGTGTGTGTGTGTGTGTGTGTGTGTGTGTGTCCATACCTACCTAGAGGCCAGACCAAGAAAGGGAGGCACTGAAAACAAGTAGCATAGATATCTTACAATTGAGGGAATAGAATGCTGCATATATATAAGATAGGTTTGGAGACAG
This sequence comes from Castor canadensis, assembly GCF_047511655.1. NCBI lineage: Eukaryota > Metazoa > Chordata > Mammalia > Rodentia > Castoridae > Castor > Castor canadensis. The sequence continues at coordinate 60,607,103 of NC_133399.1, read as the reverse complement.
AGCTCCGATGGTTTTGCTATGATTTTGGCCATAAAATGATTATGCAGAAGCAAAGTGAAGCTGATAAGTATGTCAGAAGGAAGAATCAACATAAGGGGAAGGATCAAAAACAAAAGTCCTAGTGTCAGAGGCTGAAAAAGGAGCTATGAACACTGAGATACTTGCAGTTAGAAAGGAGACCAATTTGGAGTCATGGAGATGATAATGATTTCTGATGCACTGATTTGTAGAGATGGAGGGGCTCTTGATTGGAACAACCCTAAGGACATTTACAGACATGTAACTAGCTCACATTAACTTTTAAGATTGAAGGTACAGACTTAGCATGGAGGAAGGAAAGAAGAACAAGAAAAAAAGAAAAACAAGATAAATCCTTGGTATTCCATATATTTACCAAGGGACAGAGATGTCACATATTTTTTGAGGGGAAAAGGGAGATTCTCTCTCTGTCTCTCTCTGTCTCTCTCTCTTTCACACACATGTACACACACACACACACACACACTATATATATATACAGGCACAAGTCAAGGAAGATGAGGACTAAGGCAAGACTTGGAAGATAAGAAGGCCACTAGTAACATTCCACAATGGTTGTTCCAGACCTGCTTATGGTGACTTTTCACCCTGTTGTAATAATACCTACTAAAGTTCATTTGAATTCCTTTAAGGTGATATTTCTTTGTTTCTATATGTTCATTTTTGTTTTCTGTTTAATTCTGTCTAGGAATTTATCTTATTTTGCTACACAAAGTAGCCCATCTGCTGTCATTTTGAACCTGTGGGAAGCTCGACATCAGCACGATGGTGACCTTGACTCTCTAGCCTGTGCCCTTGAAGAGATTGGGAGGACACATACAAAACTCTCAAACATTACGGAATCCCAGCTTGATGAAGCTGACTTCAACTACAGCAGGCAGAATGGACTCTAGTCTACTTCATCGCATGAGGCAGAGTGATGGCCAGCTTTGGGACATTTGCTTTAAATGGGAAAGAAAGAGGCAGCTTTCTGCCCAGTGGCATTTGGGGAATTCAGCCTGTATTTATAATCAGTGAGATTCCCTGGTTGAAGAAACTGAATTTAATATAGGGAAAACATGTTAACAGGGAAAGGCATAAGCTCTCTTAGACACAAGGGGGCTCTACTGTCTCCTCTGAATCCACATGCAGGTTAACATTGGATGCACTCCTCAGACTTGGAGTAGGAAGGGCACAGCGAGGGCATAACTAGATAGAGGTAGTAGTGAAGAGATGAGCTACAGTAAAACTGGAAAGACTGAGATTGATTAAGTGCATGTTTTGAAACAGGTTTTTAATGATGTGCCCCACAGGGTCAATTGATTCTGGTACCAGATTGTCAGAGTTTTCTACCAAATGGCACCTGGATGTCAGGAATCATTGTAAAAGTGGCTTTTAGAAATGAAACAGGGTTGCCAGCCCATTTGTATGACTTCACCAATGTCAAGGAGGGCATTTAGAATTTAGAATCTGGGTATATCACACCAGCACCAATTTCCTGTCTATACTAGCCACTTAATGGAGACAAGACTGAAAAGTGAGATTGACCACAAACTAGTTCTTTTAGTGTACCTCACCCTCATTTGTTTCAAAAGAACATAATTAGACTTTTCAATATGAAAATTTATTTCTTCTAACTCAACAAAGCAGGACTATCTCTGTTCCCATCTAAGCCACAAATCACAGAGTGCTATGAGAACACAGCTTATTCCATGATATGGAGACAGGTCAGGTCTAAGGACACATATGATCTGCAGATGACACAGGACTCAAATAAGCTGTAATTTTAGAAGGTGGGTGTTAATCCACTTCTCCAAAATTTTTGTTATAAGGGAATGATGAGTTTTATTGTGCTTTTCTATCCAGATTCTGGAAATGTTCTAACCTTTTGTTACTGTTATCATCACAATCTCTCTCAGTAGGGCTATAGAACATCCTCATTTAGCCTTCAGGAAGTTAGCAGATGGTCTTTGCTCTAAGTGATACCTGAGTTAGTAAACATGAGGAATTCCTCTACCACAAGGTCCCAGAAACCACACACTTTCATGGAGACCTCTGCTCTGATTGGCCAACCTCACCAAGTATGCTTTCTCCATAGAACCATTAACTCATGGCTATTATTTTATGATTCTTTTAAAAAAAAAAATGGAAGGCAATGATAGTGTAGAGAAATGAAATCCCCAGATAATTCATGACCTTCATCTTAACACTTCACTCCACCTTTTTTATCCTATTCAGTCATTTTTGACAAGAAATTCTGGTAGGTGAAAGATAAACAGTTATGCTCTATCTTCTGGTAGATATTTTCATTAGCTGTTCACAATCAGAACAACTAAATCAAGGATCTAGATTGACCACAAAGTAGCTAATCAGCTACTTAAGAGACTTGGTTACATTAGAATGAAAGTAGTCAGGGACTAGGAGAGGCAGGAATATTTGGCAACTGAGATGTGATCTATTTTTTTTTTTTTTTAAGTTTTTGGAGATCCCTTGTAAGAGAAAAAATATTGTGAATCTCCTCCCAAGTGGAAAAGACCTAAACACAGTCTAAACTTAGGATACCATGGAGAAGGCTCTGAAGAACTCTTGAACATATTGGCCATTTTCTCTAACTAATGTGTGGTACATATGGTCCCCTGTCTTAGACAGAAGGCCTTGCTACATGTACTTCAAAAGCATCTTGCTTTTATCAGGAACCAAAGGCTTATTACATAGAACAAACAAATCATCTTAGACTGCCCAACATATTTTCAAAATACCGTATCTGGATCAGGAAAGCACTGTGTGTGTGTGTGTGTGTGTGTGTGTGTGTGTGTGTGTGTGTGTGTGTGTGTGTGTGTGTGTGTGTTACTGGGGCTTACACTCAGGGCCTTCACCTTGAGCCACTCTGCCAGCCCTTTTTTGTGATGGATATTTTCAAGATAGGGTCTCATTTGTCTGGGCTGGCTTTGAACTGTGATCCTCCTGATCTCTGCCTCCTGAGTAGCTAGGATTTACAGGCGTGAGCCACCACCGCCAGCAGGAAAGCACTCTTTTCCTAGTGTGTTCATCGTGTTTATTCCTCCTAGGGAACAAGAGAGAGCATGAAAACATAAATCATTTGACATCACTGATACAGTTTTTGAGAGAAAGAGGTAGAAGTAGATGGTCAATCACTCACAATAAAGTGGAATGTTGATTGATTGGCATGGTTGGATGCAGAAGGAATCTGCATTGACTGCCGGGTAATTAACTGTTTCAAACACATTGTAGAGCTTATATTAATCTCCATTTTGGACGATTTCTGTTTTAAATCATCCTACACTATTTTTCCTCTTCCCTTCCATCGGCCTTATAATCAGTTCATTTTTTCTGTGAATCCACACATCCTTTGTCGATTTTTTTAATAGATCTTTTATATTTTAAAACAGATGAAAAATTTAAGTGAGTTTCTCTCACACCTATCTAGATTATTTTAAGATGAGATGAGAGTAATGTTGATCTTTGAATGTCTGCATTTTCCTCTCTTTTTTTTTTATTTTTTTTTCCTTGTTTGTTTTCTTTTGTTGGCCTGGGTTTATGAATACACTTGAACATCATATCACACACAGTGGTGTTAACATGATCCACCTAGGATTTCAGCCCAAGGTTCAATCATTCATCTTCACTTCATTTTGTCCCCTTCTTTGCATTTCTCTCTTATTTTTGTTAAGATGTCTCATAGGCATCTTATGAATATATAAAATTCTATAGTCATTATATGTCAGGATTGTGTAGTACCTTACAATGGAATTTCAAAGAGAACCCATGTTTGTGAGACTTATAGACCAAGGTGTGTATGTAGGGGGAAAAGATTGTAGGTTGCATAAGGTCTTAGCTCACACTTGAACTTGTGGTTTTCAGTGTGACTTAAACTTTTTCCATATAACACAACACAAATGCTTAGTCATCAGACTAAGCACTTAATTTGGAAATCTGTCCTACTACAAAATGAAGCCAAAATTAAAAGTGGCCTTAAATACTTAGTAGGTTACTTAAAACTACAGAATATCCCACATAATGCCAGATCTCTCTATGTTCAAAAACATTAAAGACTAATAGTTGCACTTTAAACATGATTTAAAATTTATGCCACCAAAATAGTACAATTCACAGCTTCACCAGACTGTAGTATCATAAAGTTAATTTACAGTCCCTACAGCATTGCTTGTGCAGTCTTACTGGTTTACATTAAAATCCTTTAAGCCAAAAGGAAGGTTGTTCTATGGATTTCAATGCAAACTTCATTACTGGTGCAGGAAGTCTCATAAAACTCAGATGTGCTCCCACAAAAAATTTTATTGGCCTTTTTGTAAGAGATGAAAAGGAGTCAACACAGTTCTCTTTAAAACAGGGGAACTTTCCCTTTTATTATTTTTATCTCAAACTGCAGAGGTGTTATCCTGTGCTGTGGTCCCTATATTTTTCCCTCAGTTCTCTTTGACAGGGAATATTAAATCATATCACTAACATGCGATTCTCTTTGTATTAAATGTTCTGGATTTATGTTCCTCGACAAAAGTCTCAACATCGGAATTGATAAGCAAAGGTAGAAAATTAAAATAGCATCATTGGGTTTAGATCATAGTCTCCACTTGCCGACTGCTGGCAAATCTACCTGTGAATTTCAAAATGTTATAAAACATCTTTCGATGTGCTTTTGTTTTTCCTTTTAGCCATTTTCTCTTCAATTTCTTAGTCTCTGCCCTCTGTAAATGTGTTGAACAATAGAGCTATCAGATGTGTTAAAGGTAATGTTCTCTGAGATCTTTGTTTCAGCTCTGTAAAGGTCACAGGAACCAGGAAGGAGCTGAGAAATGTCCTCTCTGGCCCACTGTGTGGCCCATTTTCATTATGTTTCCTCATGAAACATTGCAAAGTTTCAATCCTTAGTCACTCCCATTGACTGGACTACAGGTGACAGCCACAGCAAATGGGAGAGCAAAATGTTGACTTACAGATGGTGACAAAATTTTATTAGCCTTTTGGTGTTTGTTGCCATAGCACTGTATTTAAAAATTGATGCTTTCACCAAAAGCTGAATGGCCACTGTTTCCGTAGTTTCCACTGTTTTGTCTGCATAGAATTTTCCTGAACTACAAGCAAAAATGTATTTTGTCAAATGTCACAAGAGTGAAAATGTTACTAATCTTAGATGTGTTGCATATTTTGTGTTTTTCCTTTCCAACTCTCAAAAGCTGCAGTTACAAAGCTGTTTGGCTGTATTGACAGCATGTGGTGTTTTTTGCAAAAGCAATTCTAGGAGAGCCAGTGTCTACCATGGACTCCTCCCATCCCCACTTCAGGGTCATCAACAAAACTGAAATGGCAATTTGTATGCTATAATTTTTCAAAAGATGAAAGGGGATGGAAACCAGACCTGGCCATTAGTCACTAGTGTGTAGTAATGTGATCTGAAGTAGGAAATTTAACTCACATAGAATAATTGTGGTTTTTGAAGCAGCTACTCATTGCTTTTTCCTTTTGCTGTGAAGATCATGGATTTAGAATGTCTTCATGAGGTGGGCCTAAGACAATAACATTTAAGCTTTATGTCTTCAAACCCACACTCCATCTGAACCCAAAGATAAAAAGGCAGTAAGCTTCATGGATAGGCCTGAGCTTAAAAATTTCCTTGCCCCACCCCCAATTTTGAGTCCAGTAAGGGTCACACCTTCTGTACAGAATGTTATAGCTTGGAATTGTAGAATAGATCACTAAATTTGGCAATGTAGTTCTTTGCATGAACAGAAATATATGTCAAAATACTTTAACAAAATCCATGATTACCATGAAAATGCCTTTAATTCTCCTACCCCTAAAAAAAGCATTTCACTTACATTAAGTATTATTGATACCCAAATTCCAAAATGGGGTAGATTATACAATTCCATTAAAATTTAATATGTATAGGAGGTAAAGATTTAATTGTGGCTCTGGTGAATCATAAAAGAGGAGATGATATTGATGGGAATATATAAAAGGGACATCATGCCTTATGACCCCTTTACTGAAATACAGACATTACAATCAGAATTAGATCCAAAAATTCTAATCTCCAGGGTTCAACAATCATCAGAGAGAACTGAAAACCAAAATCAGAAACATTCATGAAAGCTCATCCTGGGTGCAGCCTGTTCCCACAGAAAAACTTCTTTATAAGAAGGTGAGAAAACACAAACTGTTGGAATGTGGAATGTTCCAGTCAGGAAAGTGATTTTCTGTTTTTCTAAACTGAAAGAAAGAGTTTCCATTCTTCATAATTGTATCTAATTAGTCCGTGCCCCTCAGTAAGTCTTGACCTAGAAATATTGCAAACATTAGCAGGTAGAGGAAAACTGGCTTCTCCTATCCCAAACTCAAAAAACATGAGTAGTTGTTTACCTCCATTTCTGTATGGAAGAATTTAAAACAGATTTCATTTTGTTCTGTTTATTTTGGGAAGGTACATGGGGGCGTTCTTTCAAGTGATTCATATATCAAACCCATACCACTCTCAACTTTTATTTGATGTGTTCAAAGCCAAAAAAAAATAATAATTCAAAAGCAGGGCTGAACACTAAATTCAACATGAAGCTGATGGAGCGAGCAAGCCAGAGAAAAGTTAGAATAAAGCATGGCCTTGGCTTCATACCACACTTTTTGTGCCTTGTATTATCAATGTAAATTCTGAATGTTGTACAGTAAATCCTTGGATGGACTTCTTAGAGAAGGCTGCACTGGCTTCTTTCTCAGCACATGTACATATTTATAAATATATATACATATATATTTGGTAATGCCAAACAGCTGTGTTATATTGTATTGAACAAAATGGACGGTTTGGATGTTTTATGTAGAGTTTGCAAAAAAAAAAAAATACTGGATGGTTACTGACTTTTCAAGATAAATGTACAGACGTAAATTACTGCATATCAGTTATTTATGAATAAAGAGTCTTTTATTGACATTTTAGGATACTTCATGAGTGGAACTTTGAAATCTCAATAAGAATCCCCTTCATATACCACCTGTCTCACCCTAGCAGGAGTTGAGATGTTCTCCACAAGGACAGCTTCCAATACCTGTTAATATAGCAAACCTAGTTTCTCACTCTGACCCCAAGAGTGAGATGATATGAGCTATGGAAAGCAAAGAGATTGTCTTCTAACATTCCCTCCCCACTTAAACACATGCACACCTTTCCTTGGGGTACAGTTTTAGATACTGAGGTAATCATAGCCACACCATAGCTGGGATACCTTCCACTTATTCCTCAAATGGGTTATTTTTAAGACTGTTTAGAACATTTTCTGCCTCTCCATGGGAAAATATTAAGAAAGTAAGTACAATGTTATACATTTCTATATATCCTGACTAATTGACTCTGTTTTATGCTTTTTTTTTTTTTTTTTTGCCAGCACTAGGGTTTGAACTCAGGGCCTCATGCTTGTTAGGCAAGCAGTTTTACCACTTGAGCCATTCCACCAGCCCTTTTTTTGTCATGAGTTTTTTTCGAGATAGGGTCTTGAAAACTATTTGTTCTGGGCTGCCTTTGAACCCTGATCCTCCTGATCACTATGTCCTGAGTAGCTAGGACTACAGGCATGAGCCACAGGCGCCCAACTTAAATGGTTTTTTAAATGCTGAGCACTCTTTCTGATCATCTAATCATAAGAACTTAGAGAAATATAATTTCCCCAAATGAACTAGGTCATTGTAATTTAAAAGAAGGTCAAAAATTGGTTTAAATCAGTATTTTTCTAAAGCTGCTTCAAAAAAAAAAAAAACATGAATTAGTATATGCGCACTCACACACAAGCACACACAAAGCCAAAATATTGGTTTCGTAGAAAGATAACAGGTTTTTTATTGTTTTAAAAACTAAGTTTGAATAACCTAGATTTCTGAAAACCTTCATGTGTATGACGGGTCTAATGCATATGATGAATCTCTAAAATGGGAATATTTGTAGCATTTCCTAAACATTTTGGACCACGTATTCCTTTTTCTTGGATCATCTTATGGAACTTCATTCATTAAGGACAGGAATGAATATCCACCAAGTGGCTGTGAGTAGTTCCAAAAGTTCTTTCTGACCACTTTAAAATTTAGACAGAGCTTTAAGGCTGATGAAAAATATTTAAATTATTGGCCTTCAACTCTGAGTCAAGAGATCAAATACCGTCAAATAGTAGGTGTTAAGAAAGAGGGAAGCTCATATGCGGACATTAGATCAAGGGCAAACACAACAAGGGGATTGGACTATGAGCACATGATAAAAGTGAGAGCACACAAGGGAGGGGTGAGGATAGGAAAGACACCTAAAAAACTAGCTAGCATTTGTTGCCCTTAACGCAGAGAAACTAAAGCAGATACCTTAAAAGCAACTGAGGCCAATAGGGAAAGGGGACCAGGAACTAGAGAAAAGGTTAGATCAAAAAGAATTAACCTAGAAGGTAACACACACGCACAGGAAATCAATGTGAGTCAATGCCCTGTATAGCTATCCTTATCTCAACCAGCAAAAACCCTTGTTCCTTCCTATTATTGCTTATACTCTCTCTACAACAAAATTAGAGATAAGGGCAAAATAGTTTCTGCTGGGTATTGAGGGGGTGGGGGGGAGAGGGAGGGGCGGGGTGGGTGGTAAGGGAGGGGGTGGGGCGGGGGGAGAAGTGACCCAAGCCTTGTATGCACATATGAGTAATAAAGAAAAGAAAGAAAGAGGGAAGTGCAGCTCATTCAGGAAGCCTAGAGGAAGAGTGCTAAGAGCAGCTTATGTTGAGAGAAGGAAAGTTACGTGGAGAAGTTACCACTCAACTCAGACTTAAAGATGAGCTGCTAATTTATCTACTTATATAATAACACTGTATAACAAAGTATAATCTGTAGCTTATTATAACCATCATGTATTACTCGTACAAATGTATAGGTCCTCATGATCTAAGCCGGATATGGCTGACCTCTGATGGGCTCATTCATGTGTCTGCAGGTAACTGAAGGATTGGCTGAGCTGTCTCTTAGTGACCAAGCTCCTTACATGAATTGGGCATTGGTTAGAACAACAGGACTGACTAAGCTCTGCTCCTTATGCCTTGTGGTCCAATCTGTTAGGCTGGGTGTGGCAACGACTGAGAAAGAGAAGTATGCAGAGTCTTTGGAATTCTAGCCTTGGAGCATCATCTTTTGTGCAATATTCTAATAGTCAATATAACTCACAAGATAAGCCCATTCAGGGGTAAGAAGTAGAATTCACCTCTTGATAGGGAATTGCTGAAAAATTACATTGCAGAGGACATGGATGCAAGAAAGCCTGGAGAATTGGGGCCACGGTTTTAATTTCTCCCTCAGAAATGAGGAAGACTTTGTCAGGCAAAAATAAAAGAGGAAGAGAATTCAAAGAAAAAGATTAGCATTGATAAATATATTAAGTATTTTGTTTAGATGAGGCTGCCATATTCCTCTTCATGCGTCTGGTCCTTATGACCCCTTGGGTTTTCTACAATAGCACATCCCGAGCTTCTATACTATTCCTGATCCCATGGTTAGCCACCTACGGGAAAAGCTGAGCTAGTCCCATTTACAGAGGTCTCTTCATGGTGAGACCTCTCAAAAGTAGTCTCTAAATACATTCCATACTCTAGGTGCTTTACATGGATTCACTCATGTAATTCTCTAGCAATCATTACTATTATTACCCTATTATAGAGTAACCAACACTATTATTAGTTCTATCCTGTAAGTAGGGAAACAGAAAAAGCATACTAATGTTCATTTTTAATCACTCGGTCAAGGCTACTGTTTATAGCATTTTTCAAATATTTTATCAACTAACTCCTACTTAATGAGCATGTAGTGACATCTCAAAGTTCACATTTGCAGATTTATTTTTTTCTGAAGATGCTTAAAAGATAAATTGTGTCCTCCGTCCTAAATTAATCTAGTCTAGATTGTCTTCAATTTCTGGTTTCTCATCTATCCACCCCATTTCTTTGCACTTTGCAATATTTCATATCTCTAAACATAAAAGCCCATAGTAACACTTTTAGCATTTTAAGTTTTGCCCAGGAATGCTTGATATAACCACATTTCTCTATAGCTCATTAGAATACATCCTTAATACTGATAGGAATGAGTAATAAATATTTTGCTAAACCTTATAAAGACTATCTCTTTAAAATAAAAAGCTGGAGGCATCTTTACAAGCAATTAAATGACTTGTGTCAAATAACCTTGCTCTCTCTAGACTAAGAGCAAAATTCAATTATCCTTTCTTTCAAGGGGATGTTGGATGTCTATCAATAAGATGTTATGCAGTCAAATGGAAAGAAACCAGACTAGGGAAAAAAAGGCACATATTCTAATCTGTGCTCTCATTCCCACCAGTGGAATCTCAGACAATTCATTTTACATTTTGAATCTTAGTTTCCACATCTGTAAAATCAGTGTCATTGATATCCTGTCCCACTTCCCATATACAGCTGAGGCAGAGATTGGATGAAAAAAACTTGGTATTCTAGTAAGTGTTATGCAGGTGTTTTTAAATTAGAATTGCACATTGACTGTCAATGTATAAACAAGAAATCAGAATTTAATTATTTTAGGCCAAATTGTTAGTAATACACACAAAAACTTTGAAGTGACCATGATTGTTTCTTGACATCCTCTCATCCCAGAGATGAGAGTACCCAGCGAAACAGAGACGGTTTCTTTTCCTAACACCATGTCCCTAAAACTCCAAATACTTTGAGAAAAACCCTCAATATATGTATGTTCTTAGCAATGTCATAAGTGAAAAATTATACAAAAATCCTAGAGTCAACTGTATATTTATTATCACTGGAAACGATGAATGTTGACACTTCCATTCTAAGCTCTTATGGGCCTAAGCTGACATTTCTTTTTACCATCCTTTAAATTCTAGGCAAACAAAGACACTCAATCCACCATTTAATTGTGCCTTCTGTTGTCTCTCTGCTTTTAAAAATAATATTTGAATATCTACACAATAAATATTAGGGGATGTTCTATACAGGGAATACAGTAGTGAAGGAAATCAAAATACCCCAGTCTCATAGAGATTTTATTCTTATGTGAAGAGACAGAGTGAGGACTAAATGAGTGAAATGTAGTGAGATACAGGAACTAGGAAGTCAGTTTCTGAGGTGAGAGTCAATTTGTATTTTAAAATAGGGTTATAGGACAGGTTTCATTGAAACTGTGGCTTTAGACTATGTGAAGGAAATAAAGTATTTAAGAAGATGCCTAGAAGAAAGACACTCAATGTTAAGGGAACTGGTAAGGTGGACACAGTCTGGTCTTATTCAGGAAATAGCAAGGAGATCAATGTGGGTAGAGTGGTATGAGTGAGAGGTGAGAGTCACAGGCAATGGGCCTGGAAGAATAAAATACACAGCTCATATGTCATCTTACAGGGCTTTGGCTCGTGCTGTGTCAGGTGAGGAGACAGTGGTGGAATTGGAATGGCTTTGTGTGATGCAGTAGAGGAAGGGTGGAGACAGATCGCCATGTCGTAATTCACAGGAGAAGATGACTGTGGGTTTGGTTCAGGGCAGTTGCAGTAATGGTGACTAGAGGTGTCTGAATCATGGATATATTCTAAAGGTAGAGCTGGAAAATTCTGGTGATGTAGTGGATGCACATTGTGAAAGGAAGCAAAGAAATTGATGATAATGGCTAGTGTGAGCAACCAAAAATAAAGAGATGTTTACTGAGATAGAGTTTAGGGGAATGCAGGTTTGGAGAAAGGCAAGAACCAGGAGTTCAGTTTCATGTTAGACATGTATGTGGAAATTTGGGATACATAGTTGGATATGACAGTCTGCTGCTCAAGGGAGAGGTATATATTTAGCAGTTGCCAAAAGATAGATGGTATTTAAAATCATGAGTCTGCATCAAGCTCTGGGGCACTTGGCAATTAAGACCTTCGGGAGATCAGAAGAAATCCAAGGGGACAGGGAAAGTGACTCCTGAGGAAAGGGAAGTGAGAAGAGTAGGGACCAAGAAACTAAAGAAGCATGACTAAGAAGCAGGTGTGAGAGACTAGGTCAGGTGGTGCTGAGCTGTCCATCTAGGCCAGGTTAAGGATTGGCCTTTGGACTTAACAACACGAACATTCCTTATGATCGTTACAAGACCAGTTAAATGGAACAATGAGATGGAAGGTCTATTTAAAGTGAGTGAAGAAAAAAATGGAAAGGGCCAAGAAAGACAGCAAGTATAGTCCATTGTTATCTCACTCCCCTGTGCCCACCAACTCACACCTCTTTGATGCTAAGGATCAAATCCAGGGTCTTGTGCATACTAAGCAAGCTCTCTACCTCTAAGCTACTGTCTCAGCCCTATCATCCTTTTTTTTTTTTTTTAATTTTTTTTTGAGAAGCTTTGGTATAAAGGGAAGATATTTTCTTTCTTTTCTCTTTCTTTCTTTCTGATGGCCTTATTTGTTGTGAACAACAAGGTCTACAAGGGAAGGCTTTTATTCTCAGCCCTGTTGATAGTCTTTGATAGTCTTTGTTATGTGGGACTGCCCTGTGCTCTGTAGGATATTTGCCAGCAATGGCCTACATCCATCCAATGCCAGTAGCCTCTACCAGCTATGCAACCAAAAACATCTCCTGACACTCCCAATGTTCTCTTGTGAGAAAGACTGCTGTGAGAGTCACTGGTCTATAATATGATGACAGTAAGTGAGTGAAAGTCAAATCATTTCAGAATCAGAATTCAAGTAATAGAGCAGGGAGGTAGAAGAATCAAATGTATATTGAAATCTGCAAAAACTAACAAGTGTAATGAATATAGTGTCAGTGAGCCAGACGATAACTGCTCACAAACAAGGGGCCATGAAGTATTAGTAGATGATGGAAACTAGGGGAGGCAGTAGGTGGTATTACCTCAAAATTGAAGTGGAAAATATTATGGAGAAGAAGGAAGGATGGTCTGGAAATAGCAATGAGGAAGAAGCAGAACTCATATCCCTCCTCCAGTTGTAGAAAAAAATATGAGAGGAAATAGAAACCACCTAAAAGGCCCATAGAGGAAGTCGTTTCTGTAACGAAGAGTCAGTTTCAGTAACCACAATAAGGACACATCCACAGAAATGACTGAGGTTAAAAAGCACTTTGCTGATTCTTGGAGGCACTAGAAAAGGGTTTCACAAATTGGGAAGCATGGGAGATGGTTCAGAAATAGATTCTTACAAGGATTATAGTCCAAGGGGTGGGAATGGCCTGGGGGGACAGGGGTATCTTTTGGTGATTGACCTCATCATGGATAAAGGACAAAATATGAAAGGGAATAAATTAATCAAGAAATTGATCGAGTAAGAATTTATTAGGTTTATTCACTATTCATACATTTAAGTACTTATCTGTTTTATGTCTAGAGACTTTCTTCAAATCCTTCAGACACAGATAATATGTGTATTTAATAAAACAGAAATAGAAAAGAGAAATGAAGTACTTAGTCAAAGATTACAAAGCTAGTTAATGGCAGAATTTAAACCAGGTCTACTTATGAGGTGCTATTTCTCTGTTTAAAAATTGATGTTTTTCATCCATAACATATGTAGAAGAGAAAGTATTCCTAATCCAAGAGCAGAATTTAGGGGGTTCTATTAAGATGGGCTACCAAGGCACAAAGAGTTTAAACCAGCTGCAGCTTTTTGGAGCTTTGCAAGTATGCCAGGAACAATCAGAGTCACTACAGTTGGTGAAGACATGTTAGAGTCTTCTCCAGACTTCCTTCCTGGTGCAATCAGAAGACATGAGTGCATAAAAAAGTACTTGGAAAACAAACCTATTCTTACATCTAAAAATTTTTGTAGCAAACATTTAAACAATCTCCGTATTATTTAAAATTTTTTTTTCTCAAAGATTTAAAAACAAAACTCACATAAAGTACATAGTGGATATATGCTAGAGCTTTACTCTAACTCCTTAAGAAGGTGATAAGATGTTAAAATCGGTTCAGAGAAGAATTTGAATAAATCATGTATCAGCACACACATGTAAATACATATATGTATATGTAATTTGGGATTCTGCAGTGAATTTACTAATTAGAGGCAAACCTTGTTAATTCTCAAGATACAAAATTGGTCAGTAACCTATATGGTAATGTTAATTTGCGTGTTAATATCTCACAGGGCCACATAAATGCACTATTTGGGGCTATCTTTCCTAAGAGTGGAAATCAATTGCATTATCTCAAAATTCATTTGCATGGCTCTAGACAAAAATCCTTTGCAGTACTTCCAGTTTCTACAGTTTACCTTCTGCTCCTACTGAAGTACAGGTAACCAAGTCAATAGAGGTCAGTCAGAGGAACACATAGCTATGGAGTCAGGCATCCATCCCCAGGTCATCTAGACACATCCAATATTTCACTGAAAAGAAAGTACTTTCTTTAAGCAAGTCTTCCACAACTTAGTCAGTACTTAGGGTGTTTCTGAAATCTGTTGGGAGGCTTTTGCTTGTATATCAGCTCTCAACAACTTTCCAAGACACTTTGAGATAGGAAAAGGGAGAAGACAAGGAAGAGAAAACAGAAAAGCAAGAAAAATGTTAAACCTTTCCCAGAGTGACGCCACAGAATACCATAAAACAGCTCTATCAAAACATGTACTGAACCTTAAAAAAAACATTGTTAAGTATCACTGACAACATCAAACATATTCCTGCAGAACAACAGAAAATTATTATATGCCCTTTAATTTGATCTTCTCACTGTTTGAAGTCACACAGCACAAGGACAGGCATTCTCATACCATTAGATAAGACAGGAATCTCAGATATCTAAGAGTCTACTAATATAGTAAACATAAATAATTGATTAGCCAAATGGTCAATACAAAGAAAGCCAATATAGATCCGAATCTCAAGAATATAGTCCAAAACATGTGGTAAGTCTCTTTTGTACCCTCACTTTACTCTTTTCTTGCTTGTTAATAAATCTGCTCAAATATTATATCTGGCTGTCCTTGAATTCATTTCTGTGGCAAAGTCAAGGACTCAACAACCTGAGTTTAAAAGGTCTGTTTGTTTGTCTGTCTGTCTCTGGACCTCCTCAGGACCCTGTACCATGGTGACAAATTTAGTGGTGTTTTTAATTTTGTTTCTCCAAGAATTGGCAAGCCTGTTTCCCTTTTCTGCTACCAGCATCAGTAACTCCATGTCAGAAGACACTAAGGGAAGATCCTACTATCTTCATCCTTGTCCCAATCTAAGCAATCGCCAATCCTGCATTTGCAGAAGGATCAGTTTTCGCAGTTATTGTAAAGTGGTTAGTCTGTGAAAAGTAAAAAAAAAAAACTCTGTTTCGTCGTGTGAGGCTTCATCCATCACTCACATGTACCAATTCCCCTTTTTCTTTCTTTCCTATTTTTCCCCACTTTCAGTATAATTAGACTCAGGAGGACTTGATATTTGTCTTCAGATATTCGAAAGTCTGTCACATGGAAGACAAATTAGACCTGTCCTATCTTGTCCCAAGTGATAGAACTAAGACCAATTCTATAGAAATCACAGGGAGATCTTTCTCCCTGTGTATAGGGAGCATGATGTTCATAGAACTGTCCGAAATTGGAATGAGCTTTTAAAGAATCATAAAAGTTTTGGGAAGTTTTCATCCATGACTTTCATTGAAATACAGATAGTGAGTGCTAAGTTCTCTTTTTTGACACTTTGTCAGTTTTTGACAAATCCTTTCCTCTCAACACCCCTTAGATTTCCCTCCTTTCCTTCAAATTCAGATTCTTCGATCCTCCTACATAATGGGTCTTCATTCTCTAGTTCAGGCTTAAGCAAATTGTTTTGGTAAAGTCCACTAGTAAACATTTCAGGCGTTGTGGACCACGTGGTCTCTGCTAAAACTATTCAAGTATCCTGTGTTAACAAGAGACCAACCATAGATCATTTGCAAACAGACAGGGATGGTTGTGCTGCACTAATTGAAGAACACTGAAATTTGATTTTCATGTAGTTTTATAAATTTATAATATCACTCTTTTGCCTCAACCATTAAAAATGCAAAAACTAACCTCTCAAGGAATCAACAATTACTGAGTAAATGAGCAAATGAAAATTCTCAAAAGAAGAAATCAAATGGCTAATAAATACATGAATTAATGTTCAACCTCCTTGACCATAAAGGAAATGCAAATCAAATGACATTGGGATTCTACCTCACCCCAGTGAAAATGACTATCATCAATAACACAACACAACAAATGCTGGTGACAATGTAAAGAAAAAGGAACATTTCTACACTGTTAGTGGTGATGTAAATCAGTGCAATCACTATGGAAAGCAGCATGGAGGTCCCTCAAAAAACAAAAAGAAAACTATCATATGATCCAGCAATACCACTCCTGAGCATATAAATGGAGGAATGTAAGCCAGGATACCACAGAGCCACCTGCACACCCATGTTTATTGCAGCACTATTTACAATAGCCAAGCTTTGGAAGCAGCCCAGATGCCCCACAACTGATAAATGGATTAAGAAAATGTGGTATAGATGCACAATGGAATTTTATTCAGCAATAAGAAGAATGAAATTATGTTGTTTGCAGGTAAATGGGTGGAATTGGAGAGCATCATATCAAGTGAAGTGAGCCAGGCTCAAAAAGTCAAAGGTTGCATGTTTCCCCTTATATGTGAATGCTAGACCTCTAAGTTTAATATATATATACATATACACACACACACACACATATATATATATATATATACACACACAAATATGTATATCTGTATCATATATAAAAATACATATATGATCATATATATACATGTATACATAATGTACACATAGTGAGAGAGAGCAAGATTATATTAGTGGTACTTTCTGAAGGGACTATGTGAGGCAGGAGAGGAAAGAAAATGTTTTAGAATGAAAAATATTGAACATCTCATCTATATATGAATATAACACAATGCACTGTAATCTGATGAATATTAGGGGAACATAGTGATAGAGAAAGAGTAAGTAATGGGGTGGGGGGTCACTGGTGGTGCCTATAATCCTAGCTATTCAAGAGGGTCAGAGTTCAAAGCCAACCTTGGACAAATAGTTCTTGAGACCCTTTATCGAAAAATAGGGCTGGTAGAATGGCTCAAGTGGTAGAGTGCCTGCCTAGCAAGGCATGAAGCCCAGAGCTCAAACCCCAGTTACACACACACACACACACACACACACACACACACACACACACAAAAATAATTAGGGGGTTAATTTGATTAAAGCATGATGTATACAAGCCTTAAATGCCAAGGCAAAACCCTCTTGGACTATCAATATACACTTCTTAAAAAAAATGAAAGGAGGGTAAAACAGATCTTTTCCAGTTTGGGTACCAATGGGATGGGTGAGCATAAGGAAAGAGTGAATGAGGGTGAATATGGTAGATGTATTTTATATTTATATATGAAAGTAGAAGAATGAAACCTGTTGAATTTATTCTAAGGGAGAATGATGGAGGGGGTAAATCTAACTAAGATATATTGTAAGCACATATATAAATATCACAATGCATCTCCCTGTACAACTATTATATGCTAATTTAAAAAAAAAAAGAAAAAAACATAAAAATTAGCCAAGCACTGGTGGCTCACACCTGTAATCTTGGTTACTTGGAAGGCTGAGATCAGGAGAATCGCTGTTCAAGGCCAGCCCAGACAAACAGCTCATGAGACCCCATCTCCAAAAAAATAACCAGAACAATATAGACTGGAGGTGCCTTCTTTATAAGAGCAAAGACCTGAGTTCAAATCTCAGTCCCACCAAAGAAACCATTCATGAATAGGTTGCAGGTTGAATATGGACAAAATCCAGTTTTCTGATGCTTACCCTAGAGTTATTGACATCTCATAGGAGACTGCAGGCTCAGAATCTACTGCAATTTGACCCACTGCAATCACCTACAACAGGAAATGTAAACAGGAGAATAATAGTCTAGACCAGACTGGGCAAAAAGTGAGACACTATCTCAAAAATAACTTGAGCAAAAAGGGCTGGAGTCATGACTCAAGTGGTAGAGTGCCTGCCCTGAGTCCAAACCTCAGTAACACCAAGGGGATGGGGGAGAAGATACAAAATATGTGTGTGTTTCAACACAATGCCTAGAGTAACAGTCAAAAAGTAGGAAGCAGAAGTATGTTGGCTAACCAAATCTTTCTGAGACTGGACAGACCCCTAGACAGTAGCAGTTCCACATGGTTAGAGAGAACTTTCTTGAGATAAACTACTCTGCAGTCTGCCTCTCAATAAAGTTTGACTGCTCAGTCATCGCATTATTGCCTTGTAAAACCAGAGGCATCCCCTTCTATTATCCATTCACGCTTAAAGTATAATAGATTACAATAAAGACGCTCTTTACAAGATATGTTTAAAGATTATTTCCCAGTCCATTTGGTAGCACTTATGTTAATACCATCAAGGCAGGTCCCCAAATAGTAGTAACAGAAAATTTCCTCAAAGGGAGGTTCCAGTGATAGCTTTTTATTTTGGAGGAACTAGTGGAAAGCAAAGTTCTAAGTACTTATCTCTGCATCTACTTATTTCAATATGTGAGGTTTCATCCATCACTAACTTGTACCAATTCCCTTTCTTTTCTTTCTATTCTACTTTTTTTTTTCCGTTTTCAATATAATTAGACTCATGGGAACTTGATATTTGTCTTCTAATATTTGGAAGTCTGTCATATGGAAGAGGGATTAGACTTGTTTTGTCTGTCCCAAGTGGAAGAATCAGGACCAATTCTGCAAAAACTACAGGGAGATATTTTTCCTTTATAGTTAGCATAATTTTCACAGAGTTGTCCAAAACTAGGATGAACTTTCTTAGAATTTAGGTCACTGAAAGTGTTTAGGCAGAGACCAGAGTAGTATTTGAAGAGGATTTTGAAAAGAGAATTCAAACATCCTAAAATAATTGGACTATAAGTTTTGAGATTCTATGAGCCCTTGAGTTGTTCACTGTTATATGATACAATGATAGTCACAGCTCCATTTTTTGATGATTTACTATTGTCAAAAACTGTAATGAAGTGTGCCCACTGATCTCAGTACCCACAAAAAACACTATGGTCTCTATTACTAGCTTATAAATTTTATAAATATGAGACCATGGCCTAGGAGGTTAAGTAACTTGTACTAAATTACAGTCAGTAAATGGAAGATTCTGGATTTGAATCCAGGTCCAGGATTTTGACATAGATTCCAAGCTCTTAAAACTATGCTGCTTCTTTGTGGCAATGAAATATAATGAGCTTTAAGAACCTGATTTGTACTCATTAATAGCTTTAATCCAATATGGAAAAAAAATAAAGCATGTAGAATAGATGCACAGGATGCCTTATAAATATTAAATTGTTTTTATCCACATTTACATATGAAGTATTCTGTGTGAAATAAATTTGCAGAAGAATATGTTTAATATGTCACTATTTATAGAGTTTCAAAAATATAAAGTGAAACCACAAGCTACTTAGAGCTACATACATGTACAATAAAATATAAACATAGATGGGGATAAGACATACAAATAAGCAGAGGTAATTACCTCTGAGGAGTGAGAAACAAGAATGAATCTATCGCCATACCACCCTGAAAGTGCCCAATCTCATCTGAGCTCTGAAGCAAAGCAGGGTCAGCCTGGTTAGTACTTGGATGGGAGGAAAAAGAGTGAAATTGAAGGTAAAAGAGACTGCCTGAGCATCTTTGGTATTTTGGTTCTTTAAAAATAACATATACAGGGAGGGGGCAGAGTGGATGGCAAGGGAGGGTGTGGGGGCAGGGGGGAGAAATGACCCAAGCCTTGTATGCACATATGAATAATTAAAAAAAAAAAAGATATACACAGAGAGGTAGAGATGAAGCAAAGCTGACTAAAATGATCAGATTTTTTTCCAAAGCAGAGATGGATACTTATCTTTTTATATTTTTTCTCCATGCTAAATATTTAATATATATAATTATGACAAAAATTCAAGCAGAATCTTTGTTTAGCACTGTGGATTGAATCAGGGATTCTCATATGCTAGGCAAGTGCTCCACCACTGGAGCTACATCTCCAGCCCTTTTGCTTGTATTTTGTTTTCAAGATAGTGTCTTGCTAACTTTTCCCAGATTGTCCTTGAACTCAAGATTCTTATGCTTCTGCCTGCCTCCCAAACACTGGAATTACAGATGTGTACCACAATGTTGGCCATGCGGTGCAGTCTGTGATCGGAAGACTTCCAAATTCTTTATCTCACCAGGAAGAATCCATGGCAGGACATGTGGGTGTAAATGGAATTTATTAAAAGTTAGGGAAGGGAAATACAAAAGGGAGCAGGGTGGTTCCCAGGTGGAATCTGAAGGCAGAGAGAGTATGCTTCTCTTCTCCAGTTGCTTTTAAAACCTACGTTAACCTATGGGACGGGAAGAACCAGGTGATAATAATAATCAGGACTGGGGAGAGGCACGAGGCATGGATGGTTGCCAGTCCAGGTGAGAGCATGTCATTATCTGGCTCCATTGATCTTTGAGCCAGGAGGAGGAGCTGGGCAGACTCCTGTATATACCTATGTTAATTCTCAGGTGCCCTACATATGAGGGAGGAAGTTCCCATTTTTTCTAACTTACTGTAATTAAAATGGAGCTCTTCAGTTGAGTCAGGGAGGGGTCTCAACCTCAAACTTTCCCTAATTCTAACCTGCCTCAACTATACCTGGCTAAAGCAGAAAATCTTGTATGTGTCTCTGTGGACAGATTAACTTTCTATGTTTGCTGTCCCAAATGCTAACAAAAAGTGACAGCAAAGGAACAAACAGGCTAGCCCACAAAGATGAGAACAGGAAAAGATTAGAATGCAGCCAGAAGAATTTGGTCTGACTAGAGGAGCAGTAACTGAAAAATCATACTGTGAACACTGAGCCCTAGATTCAACGGGTTGGGTTGGAGGCAACAATGAAATAAAAAATGCTTAGCAATCAGAGGCAAAAACAATGAAGTCGTTTATTTATTAGTTCAACAAATGCATCCCTGGAATTATTTTAAATTTTGATGTCATGTTTTTACGTTCTCCAAGCTTGCTTTTGTTTTTAGACACCTCTTTAACAGTCTTTTTCATGTTTTATAGATGCCTTTCTTATCCAGCTAAGAATATTAATTATAGATAATTTTAAAGCTCTTTTTGGCTTTCCAGTTTTAGTCTAACTTTCTTCTCCTTTTATTGTGTTTATTCCCTTACCTCCTTTTATTCTTTTTCAGTTCTGATAGCCTTTTTTTTTTTTTTTTTTTTACATTAGAAGACTCTTCATTGGTCTCCACTGAGTTTCCTTTTATATTTAAAATGAAGCACCAAAAACCAAACGGAAAGTCCTACTCCAAAGCTCTCTGAATGGGCATGACTTACAAAAGAGGAAGCACTATGGTTGGGTAATCAGGTTGTCCTTGCTTGTTTTGTTTGAGGATCTCCAAATATCAGTATCCAGAGTTGTTTTCTTTGGGATTGTTCATTTCACCCACAGAAGAATCCAACAGTTTCTTGCCTGAGTGACATAATTTTGATTGATAGGAGACAAGCAGGGTTGGGAGCATCCCCCCAAAAAAAGTAGAACAAAAGATATAAAAATTGATGAGAAAAATGCAAGGAAATTTAAGAATGAAATTTAGACATTGGTATCTCCAGAGAGAAAAGAAAAGAAGATTTTTTAAAAGCTTGAAAAGGTGGAGGGGCTCAAATGCCAATGAAAAAATTACGTTGAAATTTCAGAATTCCAAATATTTAAAATAGCAGGGAGGTGAGCGTAGAGGATCTCATTGGACTTCTTTATTCTAAGGGAAGTGATTCACAACCTGGAATTCTATACTGGCCAAGCTATCACCAAATTAAGTGGCTAGAAGACAGCCATTTTCAGATAAGAAAGGTCTCACTGTTTCCTTTGCTTAAGGAATGCTAGGAGAATATGCTTATAAAAACAAGAGAGAAAACTAGAAAGAAAAGAAAAACAGGAATAGAAAACATGAATTTGTTTTCCCATAACTTAGATCAGCTTCATGACATCTTAGCTGTGACCTGGGAGAAGTGGAGGAATCAGCTCAGCCAGAGGAGCAGGAGGTACAGGAGGCCCTCCCACACCAAGAATGGACCTATAGGATTCCACTATGAGCTGTTCTTTAGGTTAAGGCAGAGACTTATATATATATATATGTAATATATATATGTTATATATATATACGTTATATATATATGTATATATATATACACATATATATACATATATATATGTATATGTATATGTATATATATATAACGTATATGTATATATACATACATATATATACGTATATGTATATATACATATACGTAATATATGTACATATATGTATATATATATACGTATATGTATATATATAACGTATATATATATACATATACGTATATATATAACGTATATATATATATAACATATATATATTACATATATATATATATATATATATATATATATATATATATATATATCCCCCACTCCAACGCTCAGTGGGCACCAAGTTACCGGACCCCGCTGTGTGCCTCTCTGCTTAGCCTTTCTCTAGCAGTAAAATTCCTTTCCTGCCTGTAACTCTGGTGCTCCAGCCTCTAATTCTTGAGAGTGTTCTGAGAGCAAAAACCCTCTAGCGCTTCCATAGACTCCCCTGTAACATCTTGCACACATGACAAATTCAAAACAAAAGAGAAGCATGCAAAACCTCAAAGCAAAAAGAATTCCCAGGATATATTTAATTACATTCAGGGGATATCTGAAAATCTGTTAAGGAATCTGAAGATCAGTTTAGGATTGATACACAGATAACTAAGCAAAATTAAAATGAAGTCGAGAGAATAGAGCATTTGTGAGCAACTGTGGTTGTATTACATGTGCATGTCCTTATATGTGTGTGGGGTATGAGTGGGTGTGTTTTGAAGTATTTAAGGCAACTACATTTTTATTCTCCAGTAGGCATCCAAGGGAGAACAATATAAAGCTAAAAAATTTCCAAGAAAATGTATAGGAATAGTATTTACAAATATAGAAGTAAATATAAAAGAATAGCTAAAAAAGTTGACAAGGCTTTCCTCAGAGAACAAAGAATTAAAATTCAATAGGACAGAGAAGAAAAAAATGCTATATTTCAGTAAAATCATAAAAGTACCATTTAACTTAAAATTTTTTAGAGTTATATTTTCCTGTGACAAATGGTATAAAAAGAAAAGCTAAATATGCACTAGACAATGAGGCATTTCCATTAACAAAAAAAAAAAAAGATTTCCATGGTAAGAGCAATTCTTGGCATAAGAAATAATGTGAGCTTAATTGATGTAGAATGCCCTTATGCATCTATTTGCACATTTCAAACTGAAGAATGGTGGGGGGTAGAGGAAGAGCCATCACCAATCATAAATATCAATACTTTTTAAAATCCTCACTAAGTGAAGCAGAAACCAGCATAGGCCAAAGGTTAACTGTGAGGTCCTCTTTGCTTTGAGGTTTTGCATGGTTCTCCCACCACACTCAGTGTCAAATAGACTTTTACAGATGCAATTAAAATTTAATCCTCCTCAGCCTGCATGGTGTACTTGGAGATTGTAATGTGTACTAAGTTTGACTGAAATCATACCATGGGTAAATGCCTTTTTCTGACACATGAAGATTCAGTCCAAGTCAGATCAATGATGCAACATTACTTCAGGCTGTGGGAGCTGAGATAGGTCAGCTCTGAAGTAGCAGCAAGAAAGATAAATTGCCTAAAATCATAAGGAACTGTAAAGCAGAAATACAAGCAACCAAGTATCCCATCGTATACCAAACCTCTCTGTTCTGAATTTTTAAAAAGTGCTTTGAGCTTCAGAAGGTGAATACTAGGATTGTCTGATCAAGAGACATGAGCTATGCAAGGAATTAGATCATTCAGTAAAATCACCTATGTTCTTTGTACTGCTCTAGATTCTTCATGAAACAGAGGGAAGATAAGCTGTGGTTCCTGATTTCAGTAGGCTTGCAGTCTAGCTGAGGAGTTACCATTAGCATACATGAAATATAAAAATGGATTTGGAGATCTTACAGGAATAATGACAGCTAACATCAAAGGTAAATGTAAATGGCACAGAGCTCAGAGCAAGGGAAATAGGAACAAGTGGACTCATGAAGAAAGTTGCCGTGAGTGAGATCCCGGGAATGGTAAGGGTTTGGGCAGGTGACTAGAAGAGTTTTAAACTATTTGTAGTCAGAAAATTGGGTTGGAAATAATCACATTGTGTTGTGGTAGGGTGGAAGTTAGACAGAGGAGTGAATGGAATTGAGTCTGAAATATTTTCCTTTTACCAATTTACTCTAGCTTCTGGGGGTATTTCCTGGCCTTCAGCTGTTTCTTTGTCCACATCAATTTCTAGATATCTACCAGCTGTCACATTGTAAAAATATTTGTCAATAATATCTTACTTTTCAATTTCTTTCATTGCAAGAGTAATTTTTAATGTGAAAGTCATATGCCTAGAAAAATTATTACTCACTATAAACAGTCTTTATTTATTTATTTATTTATTTTTTTGTGGTACTGGGGCTTGAACACAGGGCCTTCACCTTGAGCCACTCCACCAGCCCTACTTTTTGTAAAGGGTTTTTCGAGATAAGGTCTCTTGAAATATTTTCCTGGGCTGGCTTTGAACCGTGATCCTCCTGATCTTTGCCTCCGGAGTAGCTAGGATTATAGGCGTGGGCCACAGGTGCCCAGCATAAACACAGTCTTCAACACACCATTGAATGGTTCATTGAGTAGAAAGTTGGGGGTCAGGGAGTGATGAATACATGTGTAAGTGACTGACCATTAATTTTAAACAAAATAGGGAGAAACCAGCCACAAGTTGGGAGTTTCACTTCTTCAAGGCCAAGCCCTTTCCAAAGCCACTACTTCCCCTGGGGTCTTTTGGAAACTGGTAACTGTAAAAGCTAAATCTTTAAGACAGTGTCCAGTGCCAATGGGACATCATGACATCCCCAAATTCCCACTGCTCACCTTTAGAGGTGGCTAGGGGAAATAATGGAGATCAAATCAAGTAAACCATGGGTAGCTACAACCTGAGATTAATCAGATAAGCTGAGTCAAGAGAGAAAGGGGTATGTTTCTCTTTACCCTTACTTGGTTTTTGACATACACGGTTTGTTAAAACTGCCTGTTCTTAGTTAACAAATGCGCTGTGGCTAAAAAAAAAAAAAGTTTAATCTTTACTAATTTGATATTAGTCTAAAAGTAATAGAGATTCAGATTTCTACCCTCTGTCACATCCAATTTTACAAGATATTGCAAGGATTAGTCAAATGAAATTAGTGAAGTGGTAAAATAAAATAGACTCACATAACTTTCTGGTTGCCTGGAAATGATTGGCACTGAACAGAGGCATCCTGTACTCTACCTTATTCATCTGGGTAAGCACGTCTTAGATGTATGGAGCACTTGCCTAGAATTTGTTGCTCTTGTTCTAAGAATTATTTTAATTTTATTTAACTGAAAGTTCCCAAAACTGCTTTTTGGGGTATGGATTTCCTCCTCTCTCTTTCCCCAGACAAAGTTAGTCATATAATTTAGGAAAAAGCCTTTAAGGCCTATTTAGTTTGCTGACCGCTTTAAAACATAATCACGGGCATTAAACCTCCCCTCCTAAAAGGGGGAGGTCAGTGCACAAGTAGTTCCTTCAATTGTAAATCTGTTATTACTAGGATTCTTAGGCTAGGATGGTGATTATTATTTTAATTATTTAATTAGTTTTGAGGTGCTGAAAGGCAGATGAGAGAGAGGAACAAGGAGTTTTCTAAACATTTTGACAATGTGTTACACCTGATAGCCAAAATTCAGACATACAAACTGCCTGAGCAAAGCATCTGCTGGACATGGTAGCTTATACCTGTAACCCCTGTACTTGGGAGGTTGAGGCAGAATGATTACAGTTTCAGGCCAAGCTGGGGTGCATAGTGAGATTCTATCTCAAAAACAATAGCAAAAAGAGTGACTGTCAATGAAGGCTAAGGAGGCCAATTCACCAACAAAATGCCCAACCAGAAAGGATAAAGTGAATAGATCACCATAGTGCAATGGTTAATCACAACTGTCATCTTGACTGGCTAGAGAATCACCCAAGAGAGAAATAAAGCCCACCTCTGAATGTGACTGTGAGGATGATTCCAGAGATGATTAGGTCATGAGGGTTCTGAACTAATGAATGGTTTAATCTATTGATGGATTCACAATATGATGCTATTATTAGGAGATGTGAAAGACAAGAAGTGACGTCTCCTTGGAGGAGGAAGTGGTTCACTCAGGCATGTCCTCGAGGGCTCTATCTTGCCTAGCCTCTTCCTATATA
This sequence comes from Castor canadensis, assembly GCF_047511655.1. Classification (NCBI taxonomy): domain Eukaryota; kingdom Metazoa; phylum Chordata; class Mammalia; order Rodentia; family Castoridae; genus Castor; species Castor canadensis. The sequence goes on along the minus strand of NC_133399.1, from coordinate 60,580,676 downwards.
CCCTTTCTCTGCTTCCTGGCCACCATGATGTGAACTGTTTTGCTCTACCATACCCTCCCTACCATGATGCACTGATATCTCTGGAACCATGAACCAAAATAAATCTTTCCTTCTTTGAGTTGCTCTACTTGGATATTTGGTCACAGCACACAAAAGCCTGACTAATAAATACACTTAATGACAGTTTAGTGGAAATAGTTCATAGTAGGGTAAATTTAATATAAATGAGGAGGTAGTAGAAGTAATAAGTCCAGGAAAGTTTGCAAGACATAAAATTACCATACAAAAACACTAGCATTTATGTAAGAGCTCAAACAACTCAATAGCAAGAAAATAACCTGAAACACTAATAACAGATAATGAAAAAATGTTAAATTGCCTTTAGGACACCTCAAAAAAAAAAAAAAACACAAACCAAAGAAATGAATCAAAAACGATAAAACATTGATAGATGAAATTTAGAAGATACAAATTAATGGAAAGATATCCTATATTCATGGTTTGGAAGAACTAGTACTGTGTAAATGTTTATACTACTCAAGGCAGTCTATAAACACAACTAAATCCCTATCAACTTTGGAATGATATTTTTCAAAGAAGTAGAAAAACATCCTAAAGTTTGTGTGGAATCATAAAGATGCTGATGAACAAAAGCAGACTTGAACAAGAAGAATGAAGATGTAGGCATCCCACCACCTGATTTCAAAATATACTACAAAGCTATAGTAATCAAAATAGCATGATGTTGGCATAAGGACAGATACACTGACCAATGGAACACAAGGGAGCTCAGAGATAAATCCATTTATTTACACCTTTGATTTCTGACAAAGATGCCAATAACACAAAATGAGGAAATAACAACAAATGGTGTTGAAAAAATGATATTCACATTCAGAAGATAACTAAGTTGGGCCCTTATCTCACACCACATACAAAAATGAATTCTGAATGGATTAAAGAATTAAAATAAAAACTGACATGGTAACATTACCAGGAGAAAGCATAGTGGAAAAACTCCATTGCATTGGTCCTGGCAATGATATTTTAGATGTGGTCCTAAAAGCACAGGCAACAAAAACAAAAATTGACAAATAGGATTACATTAAACCAAAAAGTTGCTGCACAACTGAATGAAGAGAAAACCTATAGTGTGAGAGAAAATATTTGCAAATCACTTATTACTAGATAGGGAGTTATTACCTAAAACAAATAAAGGACTCAACTCAAAAACAATAATATAAATAACCCAATTTAAAATGGGCAAAGCATAGAAATGGACGTTTCTCAAAGGAAGACACACAAATGACCAACAGGCACACGAAAAATGCTCAAAGCCACTAATCATCAGGGAAATGCAAATTAAAACCACAATGAACGATATTGCTTCATATGTACTTAAGGTTCCTACAGTTATAAAGACAAAATATAGCAAGTGTTGGCAAGGATGAGGAGAGGGAACACTTGTACATTGATGATGAAAGTATAAATTAGAACACCATTATGGGAACAAGTATGAAGGCTTCTAAAAAAGTTAAAAATAGGACTACCATATGATCAAGCCATATCACTACTGAGTGTCCCAGGGAAACCAAGTCATTACGTCAAAGAGACGTCTTATACTCTTATGCTTCTTGCAGCACTATTCACAAAAATTGACAAATGGAAGCAACACAAATATCCCTTACCTGATGAATGGATAAAAATTTGGTACATATATGCATAGCGTACTATTCAGTCATTAAAAGTAAGTGAAATTCTGTCATTTGTGACAACATGGATGACACTAGAGGACTTTATGTTAAATGAAATAAACCAGGTTCAGAAATGCAAATACCACTGATCTCACTTGTATGTTGAATCTAAGAACATTGATTTCATACAAGATGAAGTAGAACAGTGATTATTACCAGTGTCTGGGGGAGAGGACCGGGCAGTGTTGGCTGGGGGCAAGGTTGGTCAAAGGATACAAAATTACACTTAGACAAGAGAATATGTTCAATGATCTACTGCATAAAATGGTAACTATAATTCATAAAAATGTATCTGTGTACTTAAAAATCCATTAAGAGAGTAGATTTTAAGTATTTTCAGCAAAAAGTACACAAAGTTATGTATATGTTAATTCACTTGTTTTATTCATTCCAGGTATTTCAAAACATCAAGTTGTACCCCATAAATATATAATTATCATTTATAAATTGAAAATAAACAAATAAATTAATTAAAAGGGAGGGTCTAGAAATGTAGCTCAGTTGTTGAACACTTGCAGAAAAAAAAAGAAATTGCTTAGTTTATAGTTGTCTCTGGAGAGGCAAGTTTTCAAACATGAAAAGGTGCTTTTATTTATAGTATATCCTTTTTTATGATTTGAAATGTTTAATATGAATGACACCCTATATTACTTTCCTAATTTGAAATATATATTAAGAGAGTCTTGTGGATTAACACATGTAATCCAAGTATTTTAAGCTATAAACTAATAACTACTTTGGTTTTTTTTTTAAATTAGGATATAGTCATTGTACAGGTGGGGATTCACTGTGACAAATAGGCTTATGTTATACATTGGTTAGATCACCCCACCATCTCTTGCCCTCATTCCCCTCCCTACCCCACTTAAAACAATTGCAAGTTTCATTGTAATGTTTGAAACCTCAACAAGCTACCCAAACCTTCTTTATATCATTACTCTTCTACAAGTTATTGAAACTCCTCAGTAGGTAAGAAACCTCCAATACTCAAAAGTCAAGTGCCTAGAAGATTTTTTTCCAAAAAGGAATGCAGTTATTTATAATACATGATGCAGCAAAAGCAAACCAAGAGACCTTTAAAGCAGAATCATTGACACAGCATATTGTTTTTAGCATTTCATTGGATTCCTCTCTGCCTAGAAAAATACCACCTTCTGATACAGATGGTTGATGGTGTCTGAAATGTGATTTTCTGGTGATTATAACCAATATCGATATTAAATGGGGTGGGGTACAATGATATGAATCAAGGGGGGAGGGAGTGAGAAAGTGGGGGCAGGGGCAGGAGGGAGAAATGACCCAAACAATGTATGCACATGTGAATAAATGAATTAAAAAAAAGTTTTACATTTGAGAGCAATTTAATCTACCAAGCTATCCCTTGGGAAACTGAAATAAATCTGTAACTGTCCCTAAGGTGGCCCAAATTCTAAGTGGCACCATTCCCACAAGAGATAGATTTAAAATGGCTATCAATAACTCCTTGAAAGTGTTAATAGCGATATGCAGCAGAAGATACACCTGCATAATAATAACCTGACCTTTCAGAAAATGGAGGGTCATTATTGCTAACAGCAATATTTTCTAGCCATTGAACATTCCTGTGCAGAGGCTCTGGGATTCCCAAATCTAGCAGCATCACTCATCCAATATTAGTTGTAAAATTAGCTCCTTCAAGAGCTCAGGTATTCTCCAGGCAGTTTTAAAAAACACTGCATCATTATTTCACTTAATCTTAAAAGCAACCCCATGGTAAAAATAATACAACGAATGCTAAACATTTATTGGATAATAATTCTGTGCTAGGGGTTCTGAAACAAATGTTACATTAATTATATAACTTGATCTTCATAACAGTTTTATAAATTCGGGATGATGGTTATTTCTTCTTTCATGTTACAAATGAGAAAATTGATTATTACAGTCTCTAAATTATTCAATAGCTATTGAGTGATGGAGACACAATACAGGGTTATGTATTGATTTCCCAAGATTGGAGCTACCCAAACTTTGAGTGTGTTATCAAAATTGTACCTTACTTCAGTTAGCCGTCAGGCACAGTTTCAAGTTAGCACTGCCCGGCTATATTTGAGTCTACAGGATGGCTTTCACACAGGAATGCTGAGGACAGATGGATAGGTTGCCTACTTCATTAGATTATACATGAGACAGTGTGTGAAGCCCCGGAACTATCTGCATCACACTACACTACAAGTACAATCACACTGAACAGATCCACCCCTTCAGAAAGTATGTCTTCTGGCAGAGAATTATCATGAAAGTTGTGCTGGGAAGAGTCAAGACTTAAGTACCTCAAGTAATTGGTTGTAACTAAAACCATAGGACTGTTTAACTTACAGCTACTGAGAACTGAACCATCACTAGCAAAGCAGATACCTTTTCTAAAAATTAAATGTACACAGTCCTACAAGTGTTAAGTGCATGATGCTTTCTCTTCATCACGAGAACATGCCAAAGGGACACAGACATTGTATCCTGATGTGCTCACAATGAGAAGGTCCCAATGCGTCCTGTGCCTTTCAGCTTTCCTCTCCTGACTGAAACTGAAAAGGACCTTAAGAAAACTGTTTGTGTGCAATGGATGCTTTGGGCTGACCACACAGCTGGTTCTGCTCTGTTCTTCCTGGCAGAGCTTCCATGCTGTTTGACTGCTCTTCCTCCAGCACCCATGTGACTCAGGTTTAAAGTCTGATTGTTCTAAGTTAATCGATTTCTTTTGAGGGGTTGTTTTAAGGGTCGGTATTTGAGTCAGGCATAGACACTAGGCTGTGAGAGGAGACTTGCCCAATGCCTTCTGGGAGAGGGCTCCTGGTTCCTAAAGGAAAATACATGGAAAACAGTTCCTTTTCTTCCATTGGTCTGAATTCCTGAAACTAAAACTTCCTTTGCAAGCCTGAGAACCTTTGTGTTCCTTGTCCTGAGGCTTTTAGAAAACTAAATTTAGCTTTTCTTTTTATCAAAATGCAGCTGTGTACTTGAGGAAGATGTGTACTTGTTGCTGGGCACTGGCAGCTCATGCCTGAAATCCTAGCTACTCAGGAGGTAGCGATCAGGAGGATCTCATTTCAAAGCCAGTCTGGGCAAATAGTTCATGAGACCCTATATCAAAAAACCCTCCACAAAAATGGGACTGGTGGAGTGGCTCAAGGTGAAGGCCCTGAGTTCAAGCACCAGTACCCAAAAAAAGAAGAAGAGGTACTTGGACCTCTAACTTATTTTGTTGATAAGAGAGCTCTCTGTCTCACCTGTTCCCATCCAAGGCATTCAACACAGGGAAATTTAACTCAGATGACATCTACATGATGGACACTGCCACCACCTCTATTCTCCCAATATATTTATTAACTGAATATCCAATGCTTATAGTTCAGACAAGTGGGGACATATACGTATTCTCTTCTTGTGCCATTTTTTTATTTGCCTGGAGTTCATAATTGCCTCAATATTTTCCTTTGTATAGTTATGTTGAAAGATATATCATATTTATCTCTAAGTTGCCTGCCAGTCATGGAAGAGTTGTCTCAGTCTGCTCCTATGCACAGTCCATCAGCTCCACTTTCTGTTTGCTGGATCTCCATGTTGGCAAAGGAAATGGTGGTTTCCATGGTGGAATTTGAAGGAATGACATGTCTCTCTATGCCCCTATAAACATCTATCCTGTTGTCTTTATTGATATTCTGGATTTTACTTTTAATACTTCATTTCCTTCTGTCAGCTATTTGGTCTTCTTGATGACCTTCTTTGAAAGTGTGTGCATGTTTAATAAAAGGATCTTGTTAGGACACAATATGATGGTGAGCCTGGGTATCATATGTTTCTTCCACTATGGTGGAAGGAAGGAGTTGACATGGAAAAGCTAAGGAAAGCACTGACAGCCTCAGTGGAGAAGTTGGTTCTTCTTCTCTTACAGATTGATTCTGTCTGGCTCTGAAGCAGTATTCTCTGCACACTGTTGAAGCACATAACAAAGGCAAGAACACTGGGTCAGATTGGAAGTGGTAACTTTTGTAGCCTCTCATCCCTTGGAATGCACAAATGGCCTTGTCTTTAAAGGCCTTTATCGTTAGTCTAATCTCTGAAGGTTTTCTTCCACAGGTGAAAGGTAATGATGATCCGTGCACACAAATCTACCTGTACACACAGAAAGGCACCTAGAGAGGACTTGACGGTTTGAGCCTGCTGAGTATAAACCCTTCAGGCATCCTGTTTTCTCTTTCTGCAGCAGTGTTTATTTCCAGTAGTGAGTAGAATAAATAAAGCAAAAAGAGACTAACAGGAAAATGGTCTTGCTTTCCTGGCACCTATACAAGCACCTTCAGACTTTTGAACTGCAAGTGATATACAGAACACACAACCAGATATCCCTTGCTCTCATTTTTTGGTGAAATAGCTAACAAATGTGAGAACCCACTATCTCTACGGTCAATATTGACATGATCATTAGGCTAAGGTTTAACATCATGCAGCTAATGCTTATAATGTTCCCCCGTTTAGCTTGGATCTTAGCGTATTAGTTAGCAAATGTCCAGATGAATCAGTTAATCTCAGGGCTAGCTGGTTCCAGACTCACTTGCTCTTTTCATTTGCTTTTCCTCTAATCCCTCTGCCCATCTGGTTGTGGTTCCAACTGGATACAGCTCAATCCTGGACATGCTGGAGTGAGTGGTTAAAAAAACAAATATTCATTTTTTTTAAACCCTCACCACTGGGAATAGCCACATTCCATGATTTAGCTGGGACTGAGAAGCCAGTGAGTAAGAACATAAAAGTGGACCGTGGATGGAAATTAGGCTACAGGGAGGGATGGCAGGACTTTTTGAAAAGCATCTCCAGATGGAAAGAAGCATCCTGGCTCAGTAACAGATATGTGTTGCCCTAAAACTTAGTCCCAAGTACACAGAACCTATGATTATGTGTACCCCAAAAGCAGCCCCAGAGGGCAACTCAGTTCCATGGGGGACAGAAATCTAGGTACTAAATTTTAATAATTGTACTTTTCAGAGTAGTGGTCAGTACCTGGCAGGGGAGGTGCGTACTGCAGGAACTGGCTCCCCACACCCAATGCCAGAGAAGAGGGAGGAAGCAGCTTTCCTACAAACCAGAGGGAGATAAACAGAAGACATGTGGAGTAAGAGGTGAGAATTTCAAAGAGTAAAGAGACACCCAGAGGTCTATGAACAGCGTCCTGGGGAAATGGAAGGTAAAGAAGGGTCAGCATTACCCACCTTGAGCAGGTGTAGGTGGCATCAACTGGGGGAAGTGCTGAAGTCTGGTAGGCTGGCAGGTAAAGATAAGGTGCTGTCTAGCACCCAAAATAAATGCAAAACAAATTCCATCTCTGTTTACACCTCTCTAGGGAGTACCTGGAGCAATATAATGAGGTCCCTCCATTTCTCAAGAGGACATTGTCAAAACTATGCATGTAGGATCTGATAACTCTAGGAATCTGAGTTGGGACCTACAGCTGGTAAGTTTAGGGATGCGCAAGTAGTATATTTATACAAACATATCACACAAAACAAATAAATATTAGCTATATTTCATATGCAATAAATCTGTTACTTTAAATGAGCTTCATCTAAAACAAAGGCTAATGTGTGCTGTACAACTAAAACACAGATATTTGAGATATGGTAATTCATGTAGTCACATAAATATAAAATAGATTTTTTTCTTCTACAAATGAATCGTATCCAAGAGGCACCCAAATGTATATATTTCTTAAATGGAAGATGTAGAGATACCTTTTCTCTGGCGATATTCATAGAGTATGGTCCTCATAGCACATATTAAATAACAATATTGTGATGGAGAATTGTGGTTTGGCACTGACACCCCCCACTCCAGGTGATATGGCTTTGGGTTTCTCTGTCAAATAGCTCCCACCATATGGGAGTGTTATTTCCATTTCTATGCGGAGCATACAAAAAACTGATAAACACACTAAAAGTCTAAATAGCTGACAATTCATTAGTTTTAATCATGTCTGGGTCACCAGCATGAACTCCTGGGTTCTCTTCCCAGGCATAGGCTTGGGGATCTGAGGGCTGCTAGTTATTCCCATGGGGCTGCTTTCTGGCTGCACTGCCACCAGACACCTCAAAAGCTGGGAGTCTGTCCCTCCTGTGTATGCACGGCCTTCCCTTTGTAATCGGGTGCATCTTGAGAAAAGCTGTGAAGCTTGGATGACAGCTTCCCCTTCCCCTTTGGTGAGAAAAACCAGCTCATTAAATCTAAACACGAAGGGCATTTTATTATGAAGAGTCAGAGCCGAAGATTTACTTGTCCATTTTTCACCTGCTTTCCCTCTGCTTATTCCTTTGTATTCACTAATGGCCTTTCTGTACGTTATATAATCCTGCCATGGGTATAAAAATATCACTTCAAGGCTGCTCATTTGGCCTAAATCATTCAGCTGTTAGCAATGACAGAGCAGGTATATGAAGTACACTGGAGGCAGGAGGACAGCTGTCCCCCCTCTCTATTCATTGTCACTGGGCTAAGAAATGCTGAGATTTTAATAAGATCATAAAGTCGAGTGACATGGCCTGGCATGATAGGTAGTTTTCATTAGCATTCAGAATGCTTGGGATAATAAATTAGAGCAATTGAGCAGAAATGGGCAATTTGATTATTCAACATTTTTCAACACCAGCCCAAGCAGCTGGACCCGGAGCAGTTCTGCTGACTTCTCCCCATGCAATCAGGCTGGTGGGGCACAGGTGAATGCACAGCAATCATTTTCTCCCACCCAGATTCTGGGAGTGAGGGCTTGGACAGAATCTTACATGGTTGGTGAGTGGGAATTGATGATCAGGAGGAGAAGGTCTTCATAGATCTTGGCAGCAGAGGTGGCAAAGTTTGACTGACTGACTTCCTTTTATTGCAACAGGCCGATGCTTACTGAGAACACTGTGCAGAGGAATATGAGGAGCGCCCTTACACACTTGGCAATTTACATGGTGGGCAAGGACTCTCACTCAACTTGCTTTTCCTGTGGAAACTCTAACAGTGTGACACTAGCCTTCAATTTATGCACTCTGGCTAAGGGGCCAACTTTTCCAGAACTGTTATCAAATCTTATTATGTAACATATGATACATGTATATCTTATGTATAAATTGATTAGATAAGGAAGTATCATAAAGCAATCATAGAATTTTATCTTCGACAACAGATCACTTTAACGATTATAAAATTCTGGCTGTTTTTTTTAATTCCTTTTTTATTTTTGGTATTCCATTAAAAGTAACTAAACATTTTGTCAGTGATGCAGTTCATCAGAATTGATGAATGTAGAATGATTTACTCAGATATTTTCACAGGTATCTTTGAGGAAGTTTGATTTTAGGTTCAGAACCACATCATGGCTTTGGGAGTATCTGATCTGCAAAGTCCTGTTCTAACATCTTAAGCAATATTGAAGTAAAAATGCAGTAAAGATGGCCATTAAATATCATGTGTTTCTATGCTTTTAGGTTTCTTGGCTTGTCATGTCATTAATGTTAGGCACTGGGCCTTCTATCCTAATGTTATGTCAGGGTCTTATACTATTAGCTTAAATAACAGAAAAACTCCAAGATATTCAATGCTGAAACTGGTTCTGCTATGATACCTTTTAAAACTTTCTGATTTGGCCACATCTCTATATTGCTGTACAGTGGAGGGTTGTTATCACCCCTCAGTGCTTTTGGGGGTATGGTATCTGTATATATGTGCATGCATACACACAAGTATAGACATGCAAAATAATTTTGCCTTTGAAATAGCTTAATTTCAAGACCATCCACCTATTCAGTGATCATGTGAACACATTTGGAATGGCACTTCAAGTCCTGTCTTAAACATTAGCATTGATGCTATGTAAGATAGCATCCTATATTAACTAAATGTTTGTTTCCTATTTTTTTTCCAGATCTCCTTATTTTAGTTGATTTCTGCTTCCTTTCACCCTCTCAGTTCCTTGGCCAACAAGTCTAAAGAGTATCCCAGAAGGTGTGTACTGAGTGGAGCAGAACAAAAGCCAAGTAACCCAGAAAGAACCTGGGGAGTGGGGTTCTGAGAACAGCAAGCTTTGAAAGTCCTGCCTGAGGCTGCAAAACAGGAAAGAATTTACAAAGCAATAGCATGGATGGTTTATTTTGGGATATTAAAGAGATGTTCTCTGAAGTTCAAAGTCAAGTTCAAGTCCTGACTTGAGTACTCTTGCATTGCAACTCTTGACTAAGTTGACTTGTGAGCACTGTTTTTCTCATTTATAGAGAAGGGATAATAATTTAGTCACATCATATGGGATTACTGTGAGGATTAATTTTGTGTGAAAGCACGGAACGTGACCCAAAGTAGGAATTCAGACTCTTCTCTCCTGAATTTACATTCACTCCCTTGGGGACCACATGTAATAAGTGGACATCAAGTACTAACTGTATTCTGATGAAGTTTGTGTCTTTATCAGATCTCTCCCCTGAACTCCAGCCTCGTCTATCAAACTATCTACTGGACATCTCCTCTGGGATGTCTAACAGGCATGTAAAATGTAACATATCCCAAACTGATATGGTCATCTCTGTCCCTCTGAACCTTTCTCCTTTTGTAGTGACCTCATTGAAGGCAAGCCCACTTTCTCACTTCTCAGGCTAAAACCCTTGGAGGCACTTGTGGTAACTCCTTTCATTCTCTCAAATCCCAAATCCAGTTCATTTTTAATCCTTCTGGGTCTCTCTTCAAAATAACTCTAGAATTCAGTCACTTCCTATTATCTCCTCCACTATCACCTTGGCACAGTTTACACTTCAAGAATAATTCACCAAACAACAGAATATACATGCTGCCCGATCTCTCCTGAAGCATTTACCATAATAGACCATGCACCAAGACATAAAATACATGTGACCCCCATTTCTTCACCCCAACAGGATAAATAGCTTCCATGTGCCCCTTCTTATCCATTATCCATCGTACCTTTTATCTTGTGGCTTGGATGTAAACTGGTGTGAGCTATGTCAAGCATCAGTCAGCAAACCTTAGCTGTAAAGAGCAGATATTCGAGATTCAGAGCTTTGCAAGACAAATGGTTTTTGATGCAACTATTTAACTCTGCCATTGTGTTGTGACAGGAGCTGTAGATGATAAGAAAATAAATGAATGAGCATTGATGTGATTCAATAAAATTTCTTTGTAGACACAGGCAGCAGGTGAAGTGCAAGGATCTAAGTGGACTATGACAGGGATTTTCCATGGAGTCAGTCAATAAGGAACGTTAACACAACATTAAAGGGAGTAAGGAGGGAAAGTTGGAGTATTTATTCCCCAGGCACCTGCAGGGTCTCTGCAGCCTGGCTGTGTCCCTCAACCAGAGGTCTCAGGCTCTGCACTGTCTGCCCTGCACTCCCCATTGGGTCTCAATTTCTCTCTTCTACACCCACTTGTCACCTGTTACTGGAACACATCAGCTTATCCCTGCCTCAGGGCCTTGGCCCTGGCAGGTCCTGCTGCTGGAAATGGCCTCCTACATACCCACAGTGCTTCTTCCGCCATTGGCTCCAAGTCAGTGCATCCTTCTCAGGCTGCACCATTTGGTTCTATAGCCCTCTGCTCCTTCCTTCCCCAATCTGCTTTCCTAACTCTATTTTATTTAAATAATACAGGATAAGCATCCTTTATTCTAAATGACTGGGAACAGAAGAGTTTCAGATTTTGGATTTTGGAATATTTGCATGTACATAATGAGATTCTGGGAATTTGACCCAAGCCTAAATATGAAATTCATTTATATTTCATGTATACCTTAAACATGTAGCCTGAAGCTGATTTTATAGGATATTTTTCGTGTGCCTGAATTTTGACTGCAATCCATCATATGAAGTCAGGTGTGGCAACCAGGATAATGTTCAAAATGTTTGAATTTCAGAGCATTTTGTATTTGGAGTATTTGGATTTTTTTATTAGGGGTGCACAGATTGCTACTTATTTACTGTCCCACTCCCTATTCCTATGTCTCTCCCTACTATAAGGCAAACTCCATGTTGGTAGAGATATTTGACTCTTAAGTACATGGGTATATTCTCAGCAGGGGACCTAGTACCTCCCAACTGAAGGAATATTAGTTCTTTGTGAAAAGTATTCTAGACATAGAAATGGGAATTCTGGGGTGGCCAGGCTTAGCACTTGGTGTGCACCATGCTTCTAGGAGACTAGAAGCTAGCCTTCCAGGGCTAACTCAGGTGAAATGGAGCCACTATGGTCCTGAATTCAGGGACCCTCTAATTGACAAAAACATTACCATAGACCTCTCACCAAGGAGGAGAAACAAGAGTAGGAGCTCAAGAAAACTCAGCTCATCAAAGCTGCTTCAGTGACTGGGTCTGTGTTTGCAGACACAGTGATCAGTAAGTTTACCAACATGATGATGAAAGGATGGAACAAAATACTGGCCAGGTTCCTCATGATCCAGATTCTGGAAGCTGTGAAAAGGAAGCAGTTTGAGAAGTACCATGGTGCTTCAGCAATGGGACAAGCAACTATCAAATACAACCCCTATACCATGGCCCACCAGGCACTGAAAAACTGTGAGCCCATAATTGGGCTGGTACCCATTCTCAGAGGTGGCCACTTCTACCAGGTTCCTGTGCCCTAGCTGACCAACATCACCAGTTCGTGGTTATGAAGTGGATGATCACTGAGTGCAAAGAACTTAAACATTGGTGGACACTGATGCCAGAGAAGCTTTCACATGAGCTGCTGGACGCTTCTTATAACCAGGGCCCAGTGATCAAGAGGAAGTATGACATGCACAAGATGGCTGAGGCCAATCGTGCCATGGCCCACTACCGCTGATGGTAGATGGAAATGAGAAGATCTGGGAGGAGCCCAGGGCTCTGCTGCAGGAAACCACGTGAGCCATTGTCCCACTGAAAAGTACGGTTAGTTAAGGATAACTTTCTTTTTAAGCAAGGATGGAGTGGCATGTTTGTTGCCCATTACTCCTTCAGGACTAGACCTGGTTTCCCTAGCCCATCTCCTTATAGAGGGAACATACCCATTTGGCAATTGACTCCAAGAAACTCAGGCCCAGTCTTCTTTTCCCTCAGCTGGGGGTAGATCTTTAGATGCTGTTGAAAGGACACAGTTTCAATATAAGGAAAGATTTATTAGAAAATCCTTACCTTGACCTGGTGAAGCACATGATACAGAGCTATCATTCATTACAATTGACTGGAGGCTTATCTCCACAGCTGTCCCTGTGCAAAGTGTAGAAAATGCAATTTCTGTTGTGAAAAAAAAAATTGGGAAATCTGGCTGGGAACTAAGGTTCCACGTCACTTTTTCCATTATCCCTTTCATTCGTCCCTTCCTCCCTCCCTTTCTTTCTCTAAAAGCCCTTTGAAATAAATGCTTGTTTTCAGAATAGCTTAAGAAAATTTATAGAAAGCAAAACAATTTTAAATCAACCTTCTCAACTTTCCACAATGCTTTTCCTATCCCATGTTCCTTTACAATCATTTTTCATATGCAGATACCGTCTTAAATTTACAAACATAACATAGATACTACTTCTATATTTTACTTTTTGGCTTAATTTTTCCACAATGAAAATGGTATCTCCCCCTGACTATACATACATGCTTACTGAAACATTAATGAACAGTGTACAGTATATAAAAATAAATATAACATCTTACCATCTAAGATACCATCATCAGCATGCTTATGTACTTATGACCATCCTCATTTGCATCTCTATCCATATACATGCCTGTATGTCTGTCAGTCTGCCTTTCTCTTTATATATAACAACAATAACAACAACAACAACAAAACCAAAAAAAATCCTTCATGATAAATTCTGTTTTTATGATTGGATCTATTTAAATACACAAAAAAGCAGTTCTTTATCCAGGGTATTTACCTGGTGTATGATATTTATTTTATCATAACTTTCCCCAGTTTGCTTCATTTAAAGTTGAAATTCCAATATTTGTTTTTCTCTAAAGAAGGAGGCAGTATGCTAAAATGCGATCTCCTTCAAAGTCGAGTATTTATGGACAATTTTAAAGTAAAAATGAATTATGCTGAATTCTGACCACTATTTTGTTAAAACGTTACTTAATATTTATTAACATATAACTTAGTATATTGCTTATGTTTGTAACTCTCATGTAAATCCAAAGCAAGCTTATAAATTACATATAAAAATAGCACTGCAAAATCAATAAAATTCAAAATAACATTAATTTAATACGATGCATGATACTACTTTGATGAAACTAAATTTCTAATGTTTGACTTAATGATTGAACAACACATCCCCAAGTTTGGACCTATATTTAATCTTTCTCAACATTTTTGCTTCATTAATATAGAAAATGTTAATTCATAATCATGGTTTATAAATTAGTATTAATAACTTTAAGCCAGTGTCAACTAGTTCATGTTGATCGTACTGCATACTTAATCAAAACTGCTACCAATCAATTCATGATTGCAAATTTTAATGAAGCTTCATCCTGTAAAGTTGCCTTATTCAATTAAAGATAACTAGTAATCTTTGCATTGCTGCATTATTGAAATCTACTTACAGTCAGTTAGTGGTAGAATTAGTTATCATTTTATTTTTACTACTATTTTACTGTCATTGTACCAATACAAAAAGATGGGCTTTCTGCAGAATATCACCTGACTGTGGTGTGACTTCAATTGTATGAAGTGGCAGGCCATCGAATGGCTCAATTTTCTTAATCCTTTTGTCTGGTGTTCTGTACATTATTTGGTTATCGTTTAGAAGGAATATGCTGTGAGAGATGCTTAAACTGCTTTTGCTGAAAAGCACTGACTCCTTACTCCCACAATTAAGTAAAAGCAGGAGAAAGGCTTAGCATCTCTCCTTCATTTTGTATTTGTCTTTGCTCTGTGTCATTCTCTCTGCAAAAGAGAGATTCTAGAAAAGACAGAAATGCTAACATCTTTATGACAAAGGACTGAAACTACCTCTAACAGGAGAGATTCCTCAGGATAGATCACCTGCCAGGGGACAATGACTCTGGATAACAACTTCTCCGGGAACTCCTGAAAAATAAGGTCACATCTGTGACTGAGACTGTTTAACTATGCATACCTTTTGTGATTCTTTGTCTATTTAAAGATAAAGCTCATGCCTGTACCCAAAAGATGACTAAAGACAGGCTAAAGTGCTTACTTTGCCTCTTCCCAGGGCATGTCACTGCCATGGAATAAATCTCCTTTCTCTGTACTTCACTACTGTCGCTTTATTTGGTATATAGAGGCAAGTGGCTAGACCTGACATGTGAAAGCCTAGGAGTTTGGGCCTGGGATCCAAAACTAACACAAACTTCAACTTTTAAGTTACATGATTATCATGTGGTTATTAAATTTGGCCAAAATGATGAAAAGGGTTTTTAAGGCCAAAATGATGAAAAGGGTGATTCTATTTTTCATATAGAGAATTCATATTTAGTTATAGCAATAATCAAATCTTATTAGAGGCCCTTGCCCAAGCAAATAGGAATCCTTCACTCCAAATTGAAAGCACTGTTAAAATAGGGTTAAGAATCCAGTTGGTCTTGGGTTCAAATGATAGCTTTGTAACTTCATAAGCTATATAAATTTGGACAATTTATTTAACCTTTCTGCTAATATTTGGAGCTTAAGTTTCTCCAGAAGGTCCATGTGTTACATGCTTAGCCCCCAGCACAGAGCTATCAGGAGGAGGTAGAGCCTTTAGGAAGTGAGGCTTAGTAGGTCTTCAGATCATTAGGAGCAGGCCCTCAAAGGGGATTGTGGGATCCCAGCCCCTTCCTCTCTCTACTTCACTTCCCTGTCATGAGGTGAGCAGTTTTGCTTCTCCAAGTGCTTCTTCCATGCTGCACTTTCTTACTGCAGGTCCAAAAAGCAACAGTGCCAATTGATCATGGACCAGAACCTCCAAAACTGTGAGCCAAAACAAACCTTTCCTCTTTATCTGTTAATTATTTCAGATAATTGTTATAACAGTAGAAAGCTGACAAGCAACATTTTCTCAAGCTCGTTTTTCCTTGTTTGTAAAATGACTGTTATTCCTCATTGCTCATCTGAGAAGATTGACACTGCAGAGTGTAGAGAGGACTTAATGAATTGATCCATGCCAAGTGCCTGGCAATATCTCTGTGTTACCAAACTTTTAGTTGCCATTACAAGCAGTACAGCTGGTGGAACCTCTAGCACCAGGGAAAAACCCTGCACAGAATCAACAGTTCATTTACTGAGTCCCTAAATCACTCCTCAGAGTGGGTGATTATAGACTTAATCACCAGCTGGATATTAAGACCCAGTTTTACAACCACAACATTACATAACTTCCAAGAAGCAAGGGGATAATCTTTTTGCAAATGACCTGTCTGGGATCTAATAGAAGCATTCTTCTCTAAGGTTAAGACCCAAACTCAGTCCAAAGACAGCAGGCCAATTGACTATGCGTTTGAATTAGAAGCAACACTCTTATGGAGCAGTGTCAGGGCAGAGAATAGAAGGCAATTAAAAAATTTTTGTGGATGATTAATTGTTCACACACATATTGTGAACAGTTTTCTATACTGGACGACAGTAAGAACTAGGATAGATTGTGAGAGCTTCCATCTAAAGAGAAGTTTTTAATTCATTCAGCAGATATGTATAGGATAGGTAAGACACCTACAAAACTAGCTAGCATTTGTTGCCCTTAACGCAGAGAAACTAAAGCAGATACCTTAAAGCAACTGAGGCCAATAGGAAAAGGGGAACAGGTACTAGAGAAAAGGTTAGATCAAAAAGAATTAACCTAGAAGGTAACACCCACGCACAGGAAATCAATGTGAGTCAATGCCCTGTATAGCTATCCTTATCTCAACCAGCAAAAACCCTGTTCCTTCCTATTATTGCTTATACTCTCGCTACAACAAAATTAGAGATAAGGGCAAAATAGTTTCTGCCGGGTATCAAGGGGTTGGGGGGAGAGGGGGTTGGGGGGGTAAAGGAGAGGGTGGGGGTGGGGGGGTAAAGGAGAGGGTGGGAGGAGGGGGGAGAAATGACCCAAACATTATATGCACATATGAATAAAAAATAAATACATAAAATAAATTAAAAACAAAAACCAAAAAACAAAAACCAAAGCTTTTTTTCCTTCTTCTTTTTTGTATTTCAGGCACTTGGAATTCTCTGGAGGAGGGAATAGGTGGTCTACTAGGAAGGACACGTGCAGACACACGAGCACAACACAGTACAAGAGGAGCTGGACTACTGATACCTACTTAATACTGTGGAAGGACTGTGAGTAATTCTATCTGTGGATCTGAAGTAAATCTTTACAGATAAAGCAAGAAGCAGAAGCCTAAGTACCTTCTCAGTCCACTTGCCTTTTCTCTAGAGTCAAAAGCCAGGTGCATAATTACCTTAAGGTGACATTCAAGATGATGTCCTGTAAGATTTAAATGTACACAGTCAACTGTGCTGCAAAAAGTGTGTAGTAACCCAGTAACACTGAGCTGGGAAGGAAGCTACTCTCTTGGCATGACAACAGAAGTTTGCTTTTGTGATGGATGCGTACCTCCTGAGTCAGCGCAGGGCCTGACTTGCTAAAAAATAGTGTCTAGTAGGTGGATTAGAAAAAAAAAATAGAGGGAGGATGAGAGAGCTGAATATAAATTGCCAGGGGAGTCTGGAAGGAACTGATGCTCACTGTATCATCCATGTAATAACAGGGGCCTCTAAGCTTGGCATCAACCGACATCAGTATGCTGTGAGCCAGGGATTAGATCCAGCACCACAGCAAAGAAATATTCCTTTCTCTCCCCACTACAGCCCTTGCCACCTACTGTCATTATTTCCATTATCTCTTCTTCCATGAGGCCACCTTGCTACTGCCAAGCTTTTCTCAGCTGACTGTTGATTGTGTTTATTCAAAGTCCTCTGTGTGTCTCCCTCTGCCTCTGCATCCCCCCCCACTGGACTGTGTAGGGCTGAGGTGCTGTATAACTTTCCATTCAACAGCTGGCAGCTACAAATTAACTTTTTGACTTCATTAGGCTAATATGCTGAATTATCCCTCATTTGGAGCACCTGAAGCACTCCCCTCCACCTTCCTCTCCCCTGGAGCCACCTTCTCTCATCAATCAGGAGCTGAGTAGCAGTGAAGCAGCATATGGAACAGCAGGCAGGCCTGGTCAGAGTCCTAAGTTTGTTTTTCCATCCCTGCTGTACCACTGGACTCGGACTATTCCAATCAACACATTCTTTCTCTGCAGTCAGGGCTGGTGTGAAATGCAAGATGCCTCTGCCTTTGCAAGGGTGAAAATGATCAGAGACCAATCATGTCTTTGCCCTTAGACATGTGCAGTTTCCATTCTGGGTAGTCTAAGTCAGAGCTGCCTTTGGGGCATTGCAACCTTTGTTTTCCTCCAGCTTTTCCAGAAAGTTAGAACAAAGAACCACATTGTTGGAAAGCTGTCACTTCCCTTACACAATCATAAGAAATGGGAAAAGACAGTTGTATATGCCTTCTCAGAATCACACCTTCATCTACTGACAGGTGATCCAGGCCCATTCCCTTTCACGTGGATATTCTTAAAACCCCTAAGTACTTTCACACACTTTATAAAGTTGCACAGAATCTTTGTTACTATCCTGTCAAGCTCAAGTGCTAATTTTCTTCCCAGAGAATTTTCCCTAGAGGCTGCTGAAGGAAATGCAGCCCAAACACAACTCTTCAAAAATCTCTCTGGATCCATGATGTACTGCTCCCTGTAGTGTTAGTGGATAAAGCTCTTTTCGTCATATGGCCTTCCTGGAACCTCCCCTCCATGATAGCTTGGCCTGGAGAATGAGGCTAGGGAGCTGGGAAAGGCAGATAAACAAGATTTGCTGGAACAAAGAAGCCCAAACATCCCTGACTTAAATCTTGTAAGGGGAGTTACAGTTTATAAAAGCAATTCAGATGCACTTTCTACATGGAGCATAAGTGGAAATAGTTTCTTAGAGATAGAATTGGAGCATCCAAAGTGAACATCGATTCCAGAAACTTAAATTGGATATTGCTTAATTTTGGTAGGTTTTGTTTTCTGTAAACTTTTATTTGTATGGTTTACAGTCCAGCCAACCACATGTGCTAACTTTTCCTAGTATAATCCTCATTTCCATTTGCTGGCATGACATAATTTTTAACAGAGTTTTCTACTTTCAAAAATATTTCCATTAGGACAAAAAGTTATAGGGTCAACCTATTTGCTGTTAACTCTCAAATCACACATTTGCCTCATCTTCCAACCTCAAGGTGAGAGGCAGATTGGATCAGCTGCTTTTTGAGAATTTACATTAATGATATGAGTGGGAAAAGTAGCATTTCAAGTCTCATTTTCACTCTGCTACATTTTCCCCCTCACTAGAGGAAAAAGAGTGATTGAGAAGCAGGGTTGGAAAGCACGTGGAATTTAGAGAGATATAGGCTTGAGTTTTGTCACAGCTCTTGAGTGCTTCCTTCTCCTTATTGACTTCACCTGATAAATGAAGTTAATGATAAGTTGAGGAGTAGGAAACATGGGGAGCTTTTCCAGAATAAAAAGTAAGTCCTCTCATCCCAGCCTCCTGCCTTGACTTCATCATAGAAGGAGTTTGGTAGTCCTAGTGAAATCAGGAGACCACAGCAGATAATTTTGAATCTTTGATCAGCCCAAGGGTGCCTAGCACTGGTCCATTTAACAGAGATAACAGGGGCATATGTATTATTTGTCCCACTCTTAGACACACAGTCCATTACTTACACCTAGCATCATTCCTAAATGGCATATCCCCACTCTTTAGAATTAGACCAATGGATTCCAAAGTCTACCTTGTAGTCTGTTTTTCAGCATTCCTTTTCAACTGCCTCTGACAATTAGCACTTTAGTTGAATACAAGGCCTGGGTGAAGCAAAAAAGAAATCGGCTGTAGACAGGAATCATTTTTCTCTCTTTTTAAAATGCATACACACTTATTTTTACAAATCAGGAATTAGGAGTAGCAAAAGGATGTTGTTCTCCAAAAGAATGAGATTTTTACATTCTTAATCCAGCTGTGATGAAATTATGGAATGTAACTCCATCAATTGGCCTGAACATTTTAAGTTTGCAGTTCTGAAATCTGCTGACATCCTTTATGTCTCCAGACAACATAACATACATATAAAAACTAAGAGTTAAAAATAATAAAAATAAGATTTGAACAATCACATTGTCAGCAGTGGTTCCATTTTTATGTGTCAAGATTAATATTTCACACATACCAGCTCATTAAAAAAAGTAACCTTGGAACACTGTGTCAGGTGGAGATATTTTTTAAAGATGTGCTGGAAATTATGAAGCCATAAAGAGCCTTCTCACTAATTACCTTGGCACTCATGTTATGCTGACCAGTTTGTCACCAAGTTGGGGGTGGCAGAGCAGAACACCCCCTCTATGCTGTCTCATGTATTGTTTTGCTCCATTTTTCTCTAAGATTCATTTATTTGATGTTCATATTTGTGTAAAGGAGGGTAATGAGGTAGCCAAAGGTTCCAGGGGCTTGCAAAGGGCTTTTGGATGATGAGAGCATCAGTAACTAGGGAGGCCAGCCTTAGGCTGTCTGAAATTGAAATTTGGGGCTAAATTAATGACTCAACTTGAGCACACACAGTTTTATAGTAAGGCTTCTCTAGGGTTGAAGCTATATAGTTTGACATAAAAGATCCTTTAGAAATTCTAGTAAAAACAAAGTTCAAGATTATCCCATTGTAAGAAGCACATTTGTGAAGGCAACTAGAAAGGGAATTGTGGGCACCCATTCTTGCAACTCTCCCCACTGTGTGCTTTTATGTTCTCTTTTTTTTTTTTGTGGTACTGGGGTTTGAACTCAGGGCCTCATGATTGCTAGACAGGTGCTCTACCACTTGAGCCACTCCACCAGCCCTTTTAAGTTTTCATGTAAGAACTTGTACCCTGTATGTAGTCTTAAGGATCAGTGGTCTTGCAAATAGTCACACGTGCAAGCAGACACACATCTATGCTATGCTTTCTCTCCTCGTGAATCAGTGTCGTCAATGTCTAGGGCAAGCTAAGGAGTAGAGCAAGATGTTGACTAGGCTCATGCTTGTATTTTTCCTTAATTTCCTTGCATTTCAGGAACAGGAAGCTGAATAATTTCTAGAAGTCTGGGTAGAGATGTGGTAGGGTACTGATTTAAGTTTTTCAGGGTAGGCATGTCCAAAGGAGTACTTCAAGAAAAAAAAAAATAAGAAAGAATGACAGCAAATAAACCAGACAAAGATATCTGGGAGACATCAGAAATTGGTGCCTGGAGACAGCAGTCCACAGTCATTCTATAGACTTACAGGGGATAATGATGCTAGACTTTAGAGAAATATCAGCATGAAAACATAAAGCACAATCCTGCCTTTCCTTTCCACTGCCGGATTCTGTACATGATTATGTTTCTAAGTAGCTATGCATCTTGATAAGATCAAGAGGACACTAAATTGATTAGAAAGATCAAGAGGTTGCTGTAAGATAGCCAACTAAAATTCTTTGACCCATATAGTATGGAAAGTCATGGTTAAAAATGACTGATTGGAGATGGAAGTAATGATTTAATAATACTTGCAATTTAAAATACTCAAACATTGGACAAATCAAAGGATACCTTTGTACATATGGAAGAAGAAAAGATTTTAGTGATCTTTTGAATGTTAGACTGAAGCAGAACTAGAGCCCGGGTGTCATGCACACTAGTGAGGGTTTTCCCTTCCCAGCTGTGTCTCTGTGACCTGTGATAGGAGGTAAATTAATGAAATGGACTCTATGTTTTGTCCCAGCGATCTGTTGTTATGGTGCTACCTGATCATCTGTGATGGGCCATTGATAAGGGCCAGTTCTGTCAACTGATAACACAGAGACTGTCAGGTGGTTTATGTCCTTTGTAAGAAATAGATATTCTGTGAAAAGAATTTATTCTCTTAACAATCTAGAAGCACTACAAAGAGAAAAAGATCTCTTCTTCCTTAGCACATTCAAAAAGAATAAAGGTATTTTAAGAAAAGGAGTCTCTTCTGTTTAAGTTTTTAAAAAAGTAGTTGATGGCTGAAATGTTCCTTTTTCCTACTCCTCCAATAAAGCAGCCAGAAGCCAAAGGGCAGGCCTGCTGAGTTTTTACAACCAACACTGCCTACATTTTGGCCCCAGTTTCTACTCCCAACCTAATTTCCTGTGACTTAAACCCTAAGCCAAACTGAACTGTATTTTTCTTTCTAGAAATGCCTATTTTCTCACTCTTCAATCTTTGATAGCATTCTAAGTTCCTAACTTTCATTTTTTTTTTTGCCAGGGGAAAATTATCTGTCCTGCAGCTTCACAGAGAAATAAAACCATGGGTGCAAGCTTAACTTACCACTGCCACACTACCAAACCCTACACTTAGGTTCCTCTTCTCTTGCTTCTCTGATTACCTAAGGTTATTCATGTCCTCTGGAGACCCTTCCCTTCTTTCTTTTATGGGACATTATCCTTCTAGGCATTTGCTTTCATTTGTATCTTAATCTCATCTTTGAGATCCCTACTCTCAAGTTTAGAACAACCCCAAGGACTGGTTGGAGTGCTTAAATGGTAAAACACCTGCATAGCAAGTGTGAGGCCCTTAGCTCAAAGCCCAGTACTGCCAAAAAAAAAAGAAAAATTAGAACACTTTCAGATTTTACCCACTATAAAAATACAACCTCTCTGTCTGATTCTACTCTCCTGACAACATTCATCTTAACTAAAGAATTATAGTTACAAAATTAATATTGTATCTTTATAGTGATAAGCAAGTAATAATTACATAATTATTTAATGTTTTCCTTTCCTCTTAATAAAAGAGTTACAGAGCAGGAATTGAGATTACTCACTCCTAAATATCCAGTGCCTAGCACAGTGTCTAATCCATAGTAAGGAGGCATTGGATAAAGTTTTGAAGACCGATTAGCAAGTGAATTAATGAATTTAGGAATTATGTTCTTTCTTTGAATCTTTGCTCATATGGTTCCTTCCCTACAACAGTATGCTCTTCCCCATCTCCTCTTTTTCTTATCCAAATCCCACATATCATCTGTTGATATTCAAATGTAAGGAATTGTGCTGTCCACCTTCCCCCACACCAGAAGGATTCCCTGATGTCTGCAAGTAAAAATAGCTGCTTCCTCCTCAGAGCTCCTGTTATTAGAATCTTTTGGTAATTATACTTTAGTAATTTTGTGTGCTTGGTGCTTCTCCAGTAAAGTACTGAATGCTCATTGAGGACAGGCTCCAGGATAGTGACATCCCTACATCATCTGTCCTCCACCAACACGCTTTGCGCAGAGAAAGTGCTCATTAAATGGTGAACTAAAGATTCTTTTGTTTGTTCATTCACTCAAGAACCATTTTTTGAGCACCCACCCACCAAGGTCCAGGCCAGGAATAAAATGGCATATAATCCCTAATCTTGGATTGTGGGGCATAGCTCAGTGGAGAGGCCACTTGTCCAGTATACTTGAGGTCCTGGGTGCAATCCCCAGCACTATGAAACAAAGAAACACAACAAAGAAAAGCAGCAACAACCACAAACAATCCCAACTTACAGCAGGTGATGTAGGAAAAATTAGCAAGTAATCATTTAATTCAGTAAGTATTTGGGAAGGAGAACTGCAGAGGGAAGGCGTGTGAGGACATTCCTATTGGGTCCAGGAAAGGCTTCTCAGAGGAAGGGATACTTGAGTCCTGAAAGATGAGTAGAAATTAGCCAGGCTAAGGAAGCAGAGAAAACATCCATAAAAAGTCCCAAAGATGAGTCAGAACATGGCAAAGTCAGGGGTCAAAAAGGGTATGATAAGGAGGCAGGTGGAGGAGAAGCCAGAGCTGGAACATCTAGGGCTTTATTCAAAGGCAAAAAGGAGCCACCAAAGTGGAGAATTATATGACTGGGTTTGTGTTTTAGTAAGATCTTTCTGGCTGGAAAAAGGAACACACAAATAAATGGCTATGTGTATGTATAAATGTTGACTTGAAGTGTATATTATATATACACATACATGAACTATGTATGTATGTGTGTGTGTGTGTGTGTGTGTGTGAAATAAGGGCATTCATGGGAGAAAGTGAAAGTTAAATTTGGTTCTCAGCTTATATATTTTCTGGGATTTACATTTACCCCTGAGGTAAAATGTATTGTGCATCTTGTCCTTTGGTCATTTTTTTCTGTAACACTTTAATAGTCTTCTCAGGTAGTTTAGAATTAATGAGGCAAATGTCCTCAATCAAGAAACAATTTAAGAACATGCTGCTAATTTCAATGAGTTCTGTAAATGAACTAATTTAACACCAGTTGACCTTTTTATTTGGGGAGAATGATTTGTGACTGTGTTTTCCTGATTTGGGCCCACAAGCATTGGCAATCTGAATGGGCATTTTGAGCCCAGGGTTAAACATTGATCATACTACAAGGATGGTGTTCTTCTAAGTGGAACATGGGATATTTACCTCTGTAAGCAAATGGAGGGTGTCTTTCTAACATCACATTTGCTAAAACTGAAAGCTTCTTTGGTTATACAGACCATGTAGAAAAATGTTGAATGATATTATGAGATTTTAAACACAGCCTAGAGACTTTGCTGCCCTACTTTTTATTTTTTTTTAATCTGTATAGAGCTGGGATGGTAGCAATTATTTTTTAATTTCTTTGTTAGCATACAGGAAAATATCACTTCCTGAACAAAAGTAAATCACACTCAATGATACTTTAATGATCTTACCATTTCTCCTGTCTTTTACCACTTCGTCTAGTAAAGAGCCAGGGATTCTGCGGCATTTTCTCTAAAATCAAGCTATCAGTAGAAATGTGTCTTTTACTGATGATTTTCTATGAAGGCTTTTGCCTTAAAACAGCAAATCCACAGGTCTACAAGCAATGAGAACATTTTGCAATGCCATCATGCCGATAAAAGGATGAAATATTATTTCTGCCACTGAACCAGTTTCCATTTAATGGGAAAGTATTGTTCTAAGTATGGTTTAGCATTGGCTAATCAAGGCTGAATCAGCAGCTTTCAAGCCTGGTAAACTCAATCTTCTTTGAAAACGGGGGAGGGAGAAATGAACTGATAAATATCAGGGTAAGGTAGAATTTCTTTTTAAGGGAGGAAAAAAGCACTAACCATAAAGGAAATTATTAATAAAATGACTATTAAAAATAAAAACTCCTATTCATAAAAAAGACCCTTCATAGGACAAAAAGACAAGCCAAAGAGAAGAAAAGGTATTGCCATACACATATGCCAAAGGACTTGTATCAAGAATAAAAATGGAATTCCTACAACCCTACAGGGAAAAATGGCCAAAAGACTTGAACAAACACTTTTAGAAGGAGGAAATTCAATGGTCAATGAATATTTGAAAAGAGGCCCAGGTGTCTTAGCAATAAGGACAATGGAAATCAAACTAACCATTTAGATGCCTATAGACCCTAAGGACTGAAATTAACAGCCCTAGCATTGTCTCCTGATTAGTCTGAACCAAGGAAAACAGGAATTCTCTTAAGATGCTGAGTGCATGTTAAGAAGTCCTTCAACTGCTTTGGTTGAAAAGAACTGACTTCTTACTTGGGCCCTTGAATGAACTGAAAGCAGGCTAAAAGCTTAGCATCTCAGAATCCATTTTGTATCTGTGTGCTTTCCTCCAGCCATTCTCTCTTGCAATCATTTTACAGTCATCTTGCAATTCAGGAAAGACAGGACAGGAGACAAAGACAATGTGCCTGGCAGGAATGACTCTTCTTGTAACAAGGTCCCCCATGACCAATCCTGAGACAATGAAGTGCCAGATCATTTCTTATCACACCTCTTACCACATGAACACAGCAGTGACTGAGACTGTGTAGGGACCTCTCCCCCATACCCCCAATTCTTCCTCTTATTTAAACCTAAAGCAATGTCTATATTGGGAAGATTGGCTGAAATGCTATCTTTCTTCTTCCTGTGGCGGGCCCATGCCAAGTAATAAACCTCCTTTTTCTGCTCTTTATCAATTCTTGTATTTTTATTTGGCATTTTGGGGCAAGTGGTTGGACCTGACCTATGGATCCCAGAAATTTAGAGCTGTAGCTTAAAATCTCTTATAACAGTAGGAGGGAAAAAAAATGTTAAAATCCTGTTGGAAGACAATTTGGCCTTAAATAAAAAAGGGAAGACACACATACTCTGTGTTAGGAAAAACTCTACTCACAAAGAAAGCTCACAAGAAAAGTCTCACGTCCAAAAGCAAAGTTTAACAGCAGGCTCGAACCACCAGGCTGGCTGGGGAAAGATGGTGCAGCACAGACTCTGGGCCAGGTGTGGCTTTTATAGAAGGGGGAGGTTAAGGAAGCCAGTGCATGCATGGTAGTCTCTGGTAGGGGTGGGGCTGTCTTAGAGCACGGGAACTTCTGTTAAGAGGTGGGGCTGCCATTTTGCTACTGATTCACAAATGGCGACATTAGTACTCTATCATTCCCCCATTTTTTGTTTAATAATGATGAGGGTAGAGGCTGGGGATTGGGAATTGGGGTGAAGTGTCAGCCTCTTAGCTACTTCCTGCTGGCAGGTGCTGCTGTATGGGGCAAGATCCTCAGACTCCTGTGGCATCTTGGTAGGGGCCCTCATGCAGTAATCTGGACAGTTTTGGAGAGGTTGATATTCCTGGAGGTACAACTGGTTAAACTTTTGATTAGCAATAGCAGACATGTGGTATGATACAAGGGAGGAAGCTTAAGAATAGAAGAGCAAGAAACATAGGCATTAGGATGGGCATTAGCCAGGAGAACCACTGTGAAATGTTCCCTAGAGGATTCCAAGAGTCCTCCACCTTCCTTCTCCATTTTTCTAACTGTTTCTTGAGAGGTGTCGCCACTGGGGGATCTCATTGAGCTTGACAGTAGTCGGTGTTGTGAGAATGACCAGATGTGGGCTGGTCCACTGAAGTCCTAATGGAGAGGGTAGAAGATCCTTTAGGAGAACAAGATCCTCTGGTTTAACAGAAATTGTTATAGGGTGGGACAGGAGCTGGTCTGCATGCTCTCTGAAAAGTTCCCTGAGAAGGTTAAGATAAGGTAGATAGTCAGCCAGAGGAACAAGGTCTGTTGGAGGCAAGTTTATTAGAAGGAGCATAAAAGGTGTCTGCTAAAGGACTGCATATCTAAGGATACAGGTTCTGCAAAATCCTGTAACTCCCAAGAAAGCTCTAAGCTGCCTTATGGTATGGGGTGGGGGAGGGAAATGGAAGATTGGGTTGATGCACTCATGACTCAGAGAGTGAGTCTGTCCCTTTAAGGCCACACCTAGGTAGGTGACCTGTGGGTGGCAGGGGCTGTCGGGATTTAAATGTAACACTCTTAGATAAAAGAGAGTTCTAGCTCATTTTTATATAACTTTGTAAATGTTTGTACAATATTTAGATAAAGTATAGACACAAAACTGTTACAAGGTGGTCATTTAAGACACATAAGCAAATATGTAAATGAACTCTGATTTAGTAGTACTTAAAGCTTGACAAGATCAGCAGAAAACACAAATAATTTCTTTGATAAAATCTTTCTCTGTAATGGTTATTTGTAGGTGTTACTCAGAGCAGAACAATATTAAGATAACCTTGTTATTTTATAGATATAGAGAATTTGATTTTAGTTTGACATAAAAATCTTTTAGGCAACTCTTAGATTATAGTCAACTTTAACTTTATCACATACCAAAGCTTTTTATTATACACTTTTAAAACTTACTCAGACCTTCATATAACATACTAAACCCTTTGATGGCTTGTCTTTATCCCTTCTATTTGAAACAATCTTTAAGACAAACCCTTCTTTACAAAATCCTTTCTCACTCAAAAACATTCTTTTTTCCTTTAACTTCTCAAAAAATACATTCACTACCTATCTATATCTTTTCCATTTGTTTACTTCGTAACTTGTATTTTAAAATTAACTTTTATAAGAATTTTAAATTTATTATAGTGGTTGAAGCAACTAATTAGTAGCCCTTGTTGTTTTAAGGAATTTATGATAGGCATAAAGTCTCATCATCTCTCAGGCTTGAGGGGTTATTGTTTTGGGTGTGGAAACTGTGAGGGATCTTTGAGTTTTATTTTAATAGGGAAGGCCATCTTGGCTCACCCTACACTTATCTCTTCAGTCCACACTGTGGAATCTATTTGTTCCTAAAGGAGGGGGCAGCAGAAATAGCTGCCTGAAGGGAGGAGAATTTGAATTTTTAGTTGAGATAGTAAATCCCATACCAGCAGTCACTGGAGTTTCAGGAACTATGAGGAAAGAATGATAGAAGAGGAGGTCTCCCAAAGGGCAGGCCAGAGGCCAGGTAAAATAGCACTCTAGGGGCTGGCCAGATTTGCCCCAAATGATAACTTTTGTCATTGGACTGGGGACTGGGAGAGAAAGGTAAAACAGAGAAATGAGCTCCACTGTCTAGAAGGAAAATGATCTTTTGTTTTTCTGCCATGATGGCTACCCCAAACCTCCTCAACATCAATTCCAAGAAGTGGAGAATGGACAGGAGGCTGGGACCCATCAATTCATAAGAGGTGGCACCTCACCTTCCATCTGGAGGCAGGGACACTTAGACCTCCAGTGGTTACCTTTGCAGAGAGGACAGGGTCCCAGTTGGGGGCGGGGCTAACTCCTGGGCTGTCCCCCCCTTAAGCATTCTCTGCTGAAATGCCCCTCCTGTCCCCATGGTAACAGGTTCAGGATACAGGCCCCAGTCAGGTGGGGCCCTCTCTGAGAGCAGCAATGAGGCCATGGTGTCTCTTATCTTTTTCTCTCCTGTTAGTAATGTCCCAGTTATAATATACGGACATGGCTAGTTGTATTACTAGTTGATCCAGTGACCTTTCTCCTTCAGCCACAGACTGAGTTTTCTACAAATATCTGGGGCTGACTGTTAGAAATTTATCTTTGAGGAGAACCTCTCTCACCTGTGACTCTGGGTCCACCATGGTATGCTTTCTGATAGTGTCCTCAAGATGCTGCAGAAAGGTAAGGGGGTTTTCTTCAGGGCATTGCTGTAAAGCAAAGTTGTTATTTTACATTGACACCTGACACTCTGGAGAGCAGGTCTCTGAACTGTTCTGGGCCTCAGTTTCCTCACTTGAAGAATGAGGGATCTGGTCTAGGTTAAACTACTTTCTTCCGCTATGAGATGGCTGAAGTGACATTAACGCCACTTATATTCCTCACCATTTTTTTTTTTTATTTAGTAATGCTGGAGAATTGAACCCAGGGCCTTGCACATGCTGGGCAGACACTCTTCCACTGAGCTACATCCTTATCCCCCAATATTTTTTTCTCTTTCCTTTGGCTGTACTGGGGCTTGAACCCAGGACTTTATGCCTGCAAAGCAGCACTCTACTGCTTGAGCCATATCACCAGTCCCTTTTGGTGTGTATCTGTCAAGGGGATGGCCTGTGTCCCTGTAGGTAGGCACATTTATTCCCTCATTTCCAGGTGCCACTAGTATTGGGGCTCATTGTAAATGGTAATCATTTCCAACCTGAATGGCCTGGGCCAGAACCCATTGCATTTCTAATGAGGAAAGAATCTGTTCTAATAGAAGCATAATATCCTTCCATGTCAATTGAAAGGTTTGGATCACAGAGATAAAGGCTTGAATGTATTTGTCTTGGCATCAGTATAGCTGTCCAGATGTTTTTTAATTTCCCTTAGATCTGATAGCTGGAAGGGGACATAGACTCACCCTCTTGGGACCTTAGTTCACTTTTTTCCTTTTATAGAAAAGGTCTAATTAGAGTATGGTATTACAATTTAAGGAATCCTATGAAGGCCACTTCTCTTGGTCACCCAAGGCATACTAAGGCTGACCTCAGTACAAAGCTTCCAACATCTACAAGCCAGAAGACTGGAAGGTGCAGGTCCCATCTAGAAAGAACAAAACACTAGGATCCTGTCTTTTACCTAACAGCAGGCAGCCTCTTTAATAAAGACTACATTTTTAACAAAGGAATAAGTTGCCTGTAAAGTTAGAGAAGGGCATTCAGAGGGCATCCCAGGCCAATAACAGTACCATACTGTCCATTTTGTGATTTCTGGGACTATAACCTTGAGCTAAAATTGGCTTACAAGGGCTGAGTCCGGTGCCCCGAGGTGTGAGATGGGGCTGGGAGCAGGGCGTGTGCAAGGCACTGACCCCCTCCACACACACACACACCCGGGACAAGTGAGCCTGACTGCCTAGGCCTGATCCTGCGGCCTGTTGCCACTTCCCCCTTCCTGTGTACTCTGTGTGTGTTTATTCTAGGGGAAGTGGCAGCGGGCTGCAGCCACTGCCATGTGTGGCTGGTGGCCTAGGATGTGTGTTGGGTTGGCCTATGGATTCTCTTAGCTATGGCAGGCATTCCTGCCATGCACAAGCATACCTATTTGCTTTCCCTCCTACCCTTGTTGGGGCGGAGTTAGGGTGTTAGTGTGGCAGTCAGGTTTTTGTAAGTGCTTTTGCCTCACTGGATGTGTAGCAGTTAATTTAAAGTTACTTTAAACTGAGAGGCCTGGAAAACTAGTTGGAATAGCTTAAGTCATAAAGTACCATGTTACAAATTTTTTATGGGAGGCAGGGTCCCAGTAGGCCCAGGGAGGGAAAGGCAGACAGAAACAAAGGACACATGGTGAGACCATGGAGGAAGCAGAAAAGGTGTCCTGACATCTTAGGTAAGGGAGGGGAAGGCAGAGCCTGGAGGCATGACACACGCCTGAGGGACTAGCCATCACCTGTGCCTCTAGGTCGCTCCCATTGACTGGTACTGGAACACTTTCAGCAACATGAAACCTCTACTGTCCAGTCACTGAATAAACCCCAGGCTTGGTCTCAGCCCACAGGGAGGGAGCATGAGCTCTCCCAGAGCTGGAATCACCTTGAGGCCAGGGTTAGCAAGGAGTGGCTGGACACCATGATGGGAAAGTCCCTCAGGAAGATAGGAAGAGACAGGCAGTGTGAGCAGCACAAGAAGTCTGCTTACATGGGGGAGGAGGAGGTTCGGGAGAAGATTTGGTTTGCTTAGAAGCTGGTTTAGAGGCTAATAGAACCTGAGCTGGGAACAGGAGGTACAGAGGGAGGGTTTGGTGTGGAGCTAGGAGAAGGATTGGGCATAGGGTATTTCCTTCCATTCACCAGCACACTCACAGAAATTGTATAAATCCCTTAAAATACTGGGATTGAAAATGCCATTAAGTGGCCATTTGGAGGCATTGTCTAATGGATATTGGGGCCATGCCTGATTACAGAGAAAAATGAGCTTTCGTGGCTTAAGATCAGGTGTTAGGCAGAGGGGCCTAAGGTTGGCCAGGAGAAATCCCAATGGTGAGTCTGAAGGAATTTGGGATGATCCAATCTCCATGGTGAGGCCTGACCTGAGGAGAGATATGACAGGTGTCCCTGAAATAACAGTTCCTCAGAAGAGAGTAGTTGTGGAACACCCAGGAAGGACGTCTTCATCACAGGGGTCCACAGTCCTAGGGAACCTGGTTCCCAGGGATGGGAGCAAGCTGAGACCTAGTGCTAGCATTTTGAGGAAATGAGAAAGAGATCACAGCTCTGTGTGCGAGGAGTACTCACTGAGAGAGGACCTTGAGGGAAGATTGGCCAGTGGTGGATGGCAATTGGAGGCACACTGGGGTGGAGGAAATTTCCTGTGAGCAAGTGAGGGAGCGGCACTTTCTAAGATTGGGGGTTCCAGCAAAGCAGCTCAGATTCCGGAAGAAGGGAATGGGAGTTGAGAGAGAGAGAGAGCGGGATGGGGTGGGGGAGGCCAGGAGAGCAAGGTCAGTGTCAGGAACGCACCCGATCCAAGTCATAGCACCAAAATGTTAGGAAAAATGCCGCTCACAAAGAAAGCTCATAAGAAAAGTCTCACGTCCAAGAGGAAAGTTTAATAGCAGGCTTGAACTGCCAGGCTGGCAGGGGAAAGATGGCACAGCACAGACTCTGGGCCAGGCATGGCTTTTATAGAAGGGGGAGGTTAAGGAAGTTAGTATATGCACAGTAGTCTCTGATAGGGGTGGGGCCATCTTAGAGCATGGGAATTTCTGTTAAGGGATGGGGCTGCCATTTTGCCGCCAATTCACAAAATGGCGACATTATTACTCTATCACTCTGCAATCCAGAATTTCCACTCTAAAGTCAAAAAGTAATGCACATATTTATACACGTCATTACAATTTTAAAAATCCAGAAGAGAGCTTTGTTTTTGTTGAATTTTGATGCTCTCCAAAGGTAATTTCCTTTAATGTTTATGAGCTACAACTGGGATAAAGAATTTCTTAAACTAGATGTTTTGGCCTGATAAACTAATGCCGCAAATGGGAAAGAATAGATGGAACCACTCTAATTCATTTTGGATTATAAGGAAAAAATGAAGCTAACATTTATTTCATACTTATTATGTTCTTATGTGTGCTATAAAACCTTCTATATGTAAAAAAAAAAACCAAACAACTCATGTAATTACCATCTTAGATAAATTCTTACCATAACTTCAAATATAATACTACAACTAAACTTTATAAAGTACTGAACAAGTAGGCTAGGCAGTTAACTGAAATTAGACAGTATAGCTAGACAGAAGGATCCCTGGAAACCTCCATTATGACCTCCCTGTGACCTTAAAGGATAGAAAGAAGGAAAAGCAGGATAGAACAAAATAACATCAGTAGGAGGACTACAGTATGACCAATCAAAACATTGCAGGTACAGCCAGTGCTCTTTTCTGCACACCTTATTAACATAGAGATTGAGCAAGACCCTGGAAAAAATGGATTAGAACCTCTGACACTGTCACTTCTCTGGTACCCTCTCTTGGGACTCTCCCAGCTCTGGGAGCTGTACTCTTTGCTATTTTTCTATCTCAATAAACTCTCTGGTCTTACTCACTTTAGTTGCCTGTGATTTTCATTCTTTGAAATATCAGTATCATTCTTATTTTGTAAAAAATAGTGCCAAAGAAAAGCAGAGTTACCAAGGATTATAAAGTTTGTAGATGGTAGAACACAAATTCAAATCTAGATTATCCATGGTTTGTACATAAAACATACAGGTGGACACAGTATTTCTTACATGTGTTAGGCAAATTTAGCCAGAATACTCTAAATCCTAGGTTCTCCTGGAAAGTCAGAAAACCTCTACCACAATTGTGACTTGCAGGAGTGATTGTTCTTGTGCCTTACCAGAACTACCTATCGTCTAAATCATTATTTTTGCCTGTGGAGGAAAATGAAAGGAAAGGAGCAGCTGGTTCAGCCCTCTTTCCCTTCTGCCTATGAGTCCAGCTTTTATTCCTTCACCCTTTGTGCTTCCCCAGGTGCAGCAGAAATGCAAGTGGCATTCATCACTGTCAAGCTGAGTAGCTCACCTTCAGAAAGTGGAGATATTTACTGAGGTGGGTAAGTCAGGTCAACACAGAATTTCCTGAGTTTAAAGATGGGTTATACAAAGATAGAAATAGGTACCAATGCTCATTGACTTACCATGATGTCATATTCTCAATAAATCTATTATAAATTGAAAATATTGTAAGGTGAAACTAACAGGTAGCAGGTAGACATAAGAGAAGCCAGCAAAAAAATAAATAAATAAATAATAATTTTAATTCAACTTCCCAACTCCACTAATCTCTATTTAAGATCAGGTATCCAGAGCCCAAGGGCTATCACAGGATGCTTTTGTGAGAAAAATATCTTTTCTATCAAAGTATTTGTTACCCTCTTAGATTACTTAAAAATTCCTCAGGTCACCATCTTAGGTGACTTGCATATTTAAAGGATCCTTGCTTCCTGTACAACTCCATTGCCCGCCAACTGCATGCCCTAACCCATCTCCTAACCCTTTTAGCCAATGGAGGGAGATTGTGAACCTTTGACCTGGACAAATCCCAGGTGAGGGGCAGGTACAACTGCGTCAGGGATATAAGGAGGAGCCACTGTCAGCCATCTTGTGCTTGAGTGTTGCTTAGCGGGAATAAGCACATGCTTGTACCCTCTTGATCAAGAGAAATTGCCTTGTCAAGATTTTCTGTTTCTTGTGTGTCTGTTTTCAGCACCGGAGGGTTATTAACTCCAACACTTTGAAGTTAGCCACTATTCTAAAGCTTAATTCACTCCTTACCCAAGAGTAACCCATACCCTAAACATCAAGACCTAAGAGCTAGGTAAGGCAAAGGTTAGGAAGTTCAACAGAAATTCTCTATCTAGAGCAGGAACTGGTAGATTACTCAATGTCTTTCTTAACAAGACAATTACCCAAATCCAGGAAATCATCCCAGAGGCCAAAATGAAACTTTACTGTTACTTGTACTAAATCTTTTTGTCTTGCATGAATTCTTCTCCTGCCAGACACAAGAACCCAGGTAATTTTCAAGGCCATTTTTCTGGCAACAAATTGTATTTAATGTATTTGACCTGCTGGACATCACAGTTTAGTGACACAGCACATTGTGGAGTGTTGGCTGTTTCCCCTGGTGATAGTTCTAAGTAGCAGTTAGGCATGAGTGATGAATGAGGCAGGATAAATAGATGAGGAAATGGGGAAATTATATAATTTT
Organism: Castor canadensis; assembly: GCF_047511655.1. Lineage (NCBI taxonomy): Eukaryota > Metazoa > Chordata > Mammalia > Rodentia > Castoridae > Castor > Castor canadensis. The sequence goes on along the minus strand of NC_133399.1, from coordinate 60,546,262 downwards.
AATAAATATCTAAAGGACCAAACTCAAACATTGAAACAAAGAAGTAAAAACTAAAAAGCCAGAGCAACTAGCTCCTTCCATCTGTTTTAGATGTTTAAGATACATGACCAGGGCTTCTACATTTCAGGGCTGTCTGCATCTACCTTTGTCTTTCAAATGTTAACAAGCTCCAACAAAAAGAATGACACACTTAACAAATGGAAGTCCTAAAACACAGCTTTTGTCACTGTGATTTGAATATGCCTCCTTGTTTTAGCCCCCAGATCTTATATCTTAATGACCAGGTGTATTCCTCTGGATTGGAAAGTGTAAGTCTAAGAGATGGGGGGCCACCATTTTCAGTCTTTACTCCTATTTCCTGCATGGGGAGCAGGACATGCATCTTCCTTTTCCCCCCACTTTTATCCTGTTATACTAAATTCCTTTCCTAATAAACTTTACTATTACTTTTACTACACTTTCATGTCTTTCCTGAATTCTTGTGGGACACAAGAACCCACGTATTCACCAGCGCTAATCTTTCTGGTAATAGAACACAGAGCCCAAGTTTGGTGGGTTTTTTGAGGAAAGATTTTACCTCATTGGTAGCATAAATAGAAACTTTTCAGGGGAAATTCACTAATTCTTGTCTTAATGTTCTTTGACTATTCATGTTGATTCTGAATGACACAAATACAGAAATATTTATTACTTATGTTCACCAACTCTTGAGGAAAGTATTGCAAGCACACATACTCTATAGCTGGTACCATAAACAGCAAAAGCAAAGGAGTATAAGAATAAAAAGTATAATGCATATTTTATTCTGGGATCTTAGTATAGTTTTCTTGGGGCCTGAGATTTTCATTAAAGGTAGTTTCATAAGGAAAATAGAAAATAATACATGAGTGACCTTATTATTTTTATCTTTATTCAATTTTTATTAAGGTATCCAAGGTCCAGGTGATTCCTATTCCCTCAAATTCTGCTTTTGTTCTCTGTCTTTTCCTAGCCATGAACTTATTTTCTATTTCACTGATCTCCAAGCAAAAAGAGTGATAGCTATTTTTCCAATCTCCAAGAAATTATGAATGTCAATGATGTAACAGAATTACTCTATAAACTCTTTTTTTTAAAGCTTAGACTGGAAATTTAGCTTTTCTATATCTTTATGATAAACCTATCAAAATGCTTATAATGCACCTATATGTAGTATGCTTTGCGACATTCTGAATATTTGTCACCTTTTCTTGATGTGGGGGAGAAAACTCAGGGAACAGTTAGTTGGCAGTGGACGGCCATCTGGTGTTGATGGGGAGTTACTGCGGGCTTCAATGGAAGTTTAAGAAATGTTTGCCAGTCTGCTGTTTTTGAATACATGTTAGGACACATCCAGATAAGCCCTACCACCAGCTCTTCTTTATCTCTGAAAATTGAGAACAGCCATGGTAACTTTTTGGTATTGTTTTTATGTGATGGTATAATTTTTATAAGGTTTATACATGACTCCAGAATGTGTTTGAACTGTCATTGGACTATGGGTTGGTAATTTAACATTTTTATATTACAGCAATACTATACAAAGTCCTCTCACAGAAGACTCTAGTAAGTTTTTTTCCATTTTCCTGCTGACTCCTTTTGTTTATCTCTTCTCTTACATTCCAGTTCATACCATGTAGAAACATCTCTGAGATTAATATAAAGCTCTCCTTCTACCTTATTCTTGCCAGAAGAACTCTGTCACTTCTAGATTCAGGCAGCCACAACTATGTCACTTGGAACACAGGTTCTTTCCAATTCATTTTGGCCAAAATGAAGAAAGAAAATTTAAAAAATTGTGTCTAAACTTCAAGTGATTGCAATATGCATTTAAGGACCTAAATGCAGTCATTATTATAAGGTGACAATGTAATGATTATTTTACAGATTTTTATATGGTCAATTCAGTAGACATAGAAGAGGTAAATGTCTTCCTTTACTGTTGGTTCAAAGTTCTAAAAATAAAAATTCTGGAAATGATTACCATAGAAGTTTTTTTTTTTTTAAATCATATTCGATTATTTAAAGTGGGAACAAATGGACTCACTCAGTTACTCTCATCTCATTTCATTTGTTTGTTTATAAATCCAAAAGGACCCACTCAGGATAGATTTCTATAAAGAAGTGAGTTAGAACTTAAATAGATCTGAAATTAACGTTGTTCTCTTTGGCAATTGCTTTCTCTCACACAGAATAATGGATGATGTTGTCAATGATTCATTCAGTTTGAGGAAATAACTTTTGTCACCTCACCTGTTCTTTCAAATGGTTTCTGTTTCAGGCTCATGAATACTGAAAGGAAAAAGGAAATGCCTAGTGAGAAGAGACTGGATTTGGGGCCATCTCTCTTTGTTCTTAGTCCTCTTACTGAGAGTTTTGGGAACTCTGGGTAGATGGATTTTCCTGTGGGTAATTTCAGATGTAAGACAGACAAAATTAGTGGGGATTGAGGGTCTGACAGCTCCCTCTTTGGATGATCTCATTATTTAAACCTCTTAATGCCTCAGAGATAAGATGGGAAGTGAGCAAATGATAAAATATTTTTTAAAAATTGTGGCTACTCTGTAATGGCTTGTGCTGCACAAGTGAAGCATTGTGCTATGAAAATGGATGGGATGCTTTCTGCTTTGCTGGAATGTCAAGAAGTGTAATTCATTAGTGGATTGAAAAGTGCTTTGAGCTAATGGAATAAAAGGCACTGGAGAATTTCGAACTAATATTATTAAAAATGAAAAATCTCAAAGAGAAACTTCTTTCCCCCTGAAACACAGACATCAATTTCAAGTCTAATAAAGCCCAAACAACTAGTAGGAAAGAGAAAACACCGGTTGTTTATTTGGACATTTCATCTACATGTTTCCAAATTACCAATTTGACTGATTTTGTTTTCCCACTGAGTGATATAAATTCAGTTCTTTTCTGAGAGATGAGATTCATGTTCACAAGTGGGTATAGCAGATCTAAGTTTATATTATATGGTGTAAATTCTTCAATTATACCATCTTGTTATTTCCACTATCTCATCCTGTAAGGATCACATGTATTTTCTTAGCCTCTCCTCTTACCACTCTTGAAAATCCTATTTCAAGTCAACAGTTTCTTCATCATCTTCAGAGGACTTGAATTCATTATACTGTCAAAGTAATTAAGATGGGAAATTCTGAAGGAAAGGTAATGGATAGCAAGCATTTGTGAATATGAGGTAGATGATTGCTTTGTTCACATTTAGTTTTCCCACAATAATGTTGGCTGGGAATTAACAACACAATTAGGGCTTTTTGATATGGTAAACCTTTGAAACTATTCATTATTCTGTTAACAGAACTTTGCTAATTTTCTTCTAAATTAATGTTCTCCTGTTGTGATGTAGATTATATTTTATAATGCAACTCAGTTGGCTTTCTCTCTGTTTCCCTCCTTTGTTCATTGATTTTAGTTTCTTTGTTCATCCTATCATTCAGATGGGTAGTAAACTAGAATAACTTGCAATAATCTTTTTTGGGGGGAAGAGATATACTTTATCTTAGTGATAATTGCTTATCATTGCATCTCTTTAAATATATCATCCAAATGCAAAGACCAAAAATTTAATGTATTTTTTTAAATGCACTAAAGCCTTTTTGAAATAGTAAGTAAAGAGTGTCCTAATTCCATTTTTTCTTTGAAAATTATACTTCATGTCCTCTGCCAAAGGTCTTAATACAACTCATATATTGTCATTACTTTGTAATGTGATGTTAAGTGCCAACAGCAACTACAGAAAGTGAGCATTAGAACGTCTGGACATATTTTATATTGATGCTTCTGGCCTAATTACCAAACAATTTACATGGGGAATGGAAGGGAGTAAAGGTTAAGTGGTTGCCTTTCAATAAATTTTAAACCTGGATGGGCTGCACTATACCTTAATACAAAAGCAGTGTTGGCTCATGCTAACTCACAAATATATGTGTTGACAATATTTCACTTTGGGTACTATTATTTGTCATCTGTAGAGGAAAGAATCTTTTTCTCATTAATAGAACTGAAAATCAGAATTGCAGTGAACTCAGGAAATGACTACTTCAGTTGTCAGCCCAGTGGGAGATGGAGTTGATGGCTTCTACTTGGTCTTTCCTGGAGACATTTCTCATCTCACTCTTTTTGATTTTTTTAACGGTTTACCCACTGGCATTTACTTTGCCTCTTTACTTCTATTTTTGTTTTGGCTTTTTCCTTCCCCTCCCTTCATGCTTTCCTTCCTTCCATCTTCTTTCCCCGTGGGCAAAAAGAAAACACCACCAAAGTATTTGACACATGAGAATCTACATAAATGTAGGAAGTAAAAATGCCAAGTTCAAATCTTGAGAAATCTTGTCAGAATTCCCTCTGCATAGTTTACAGCTAGATTCTGTGTATGTGTGTCCATCCATTTTAGGCAGCTTTAATGCCCTGGGATCTCCTATGCTTAATCGAATTGAAGTTCAGCCTCACAGAAAAGTCCACAGAGAATTAAGTTTAATGTACTATAATAGGTAACTTAGCTTTTGTTAGTGCACATTTCACAATGTGACTCTTAGTAAGGACCCAGCAAATTAAGTTTGCAAGCATCTTGGAACATTTCCTCATGGCCTTTTGCATTTATTCTTTTTTTGTGGTGATATCCAAAGAGACCATATGACTACTGGAAATACCAAGTGAAGAGTTAGAGAAGGCAGAGAGGAAAAGAGACTTTGAAGCTTGGTGTTTCAAAACTGTTGTTTCAAGAGGCTGATGGTGAGATTAAATTGAATTGATTTACACAAAATTGGATACAGAGTACCAAGTAAAATGTCAAATGCAAGGGAAGAATTACAAAATCTGTAAGCACAACAATTATACAAAAGAATAATAATGGTTTTCACAGCAAGGGGCTAAGTGTGTCTGACTTTAGCTTATTCACCTCTGTGGCAGAACAGAAACTAAGGGCCAGTGAGGGAAATGTGTCACCTTATATTTGATAGTCTGAACCAGAACTGTGCTAAGCAAAGAAGGCAACAGGCTGTGGAGAAATAATTGTAATGATAGCCTGAATGCATTTAGAATTTTACACTTTGCAGAGCACTTTCACTTCCATATTTTTAATTAATGTGCCCAATCACTTCATCTGTTGAAATGGGTAATGCAGGTCTCCCAACTCAACTGATGAAAATAACAACAACAACAAAAAAAATCATCAGAGCAAGTACAATATTTTTCCCCTGCTTTTTCAATACAACAGCATAACTGTGTTCTTTAGCCTTACTGTTCAGGAGTTTTATCTTGAAACTTCAGGCAATGGGGACCACTGAAGTTTTCTGAGTAGGTAAATATCACGTTGAGAGTTGCATTAGGGTGGGGAGAGAATATCCAGAATGGTTTGGAGGAGGTCATTATGGTGGTCCCTGGGAGGGACAGGAGAGTGTACTAATGGGTACTGGTTGGAAAAGACTAAATTGGAAACTGGAGAGCAGGCTACTTGGTCGAAGGGGTGAATCAGCACTGGGGAAAGTAGGTAGAGCTCAGGGCGGGTTGGTAGGAACACCACTGGTTTTGCAGGTATCTATATGTTCAAACTCATTCTTCACAAATTCAGAAGTTAATGCTTACTTGTTATTTATTGTCTCGATGCAATTTGAGCTCTCATCCTCCAGATACAAAGCATCTTAGAGATGGTATACATACTCAAAAAAATTCTAGTTCCATTAATTTGAAAGCTAAGATCATTTGAATAGGGTCTATTAGTTGGAAATTCCATACCATCTGTAGAAAATAATTATTCCTTTGGCACTTTACTAAGGAAGACAGACCAAGCATTGTCCTCAAAATCTAAAGGAAATTAATTGTTTTCCTGTACTCTGAAACTACTTGAACAACAGTCACTGGCATACGATTAATACTAAAAATATAAAGGCTTCATTAATTTTACAAATACAGCGTTTCACAGCCTCCTGTTGGAAATAGTTTGATTAGATAACACATTATATATGTGCTTAAAATAATGTTTTGACAGTTCTATATTCTGGATATTTCACCTCTGCCTTATTATTCTAAATTAATGTGAGCTTACTGAAGTTGATTATCTATATATCAAATCCATAGAATATTTTTATTTGTCCCAATGTTCCACACAGTCAAGCAGTCATGCATTTAAGCATAGTTAAACAAGTTTAAACAAGTTTAGACAGGTTCCAAAAGGTTTTAATAGACTTCGAATTATATAGACATATTGTATATTATAGGATGATATGGAAAGAAAGTAAACCACCATGCTTATCTATAAGGTTGTTTAATTCATTTCACCAGACCCCCACTCCTCAAATTAAATGCAGTTCCCACTGAACACTAAGGCTTTATGGATTTGACTTATCATGGTGGGGCTTGTGGAGGTTTGGCTGCTTAGGTGTAGCAGCAAATCACACTGGGGGTTCCCCACTAGGCTTCTTCCTGGATTCACATCGTGTACTGTAGGATTAGGTTGCAGTAGACATCAGAAGCTGCCAAGCTGAGGCTACATGGAGTAAGAAGTCCACTGTTTTGCTCAGCATTGCTGGCAGGGCACATGGGCTAATTTTATACATGTGTTGTAAGAAGGATTTGAAAGGCAGCTCGCTCTTCCAGTGATCCCCAAGGTGGTGGCCCCAATTCACCATGCCCATCACCACATTCTTAATTTAACCATTCATAATCTCTGCTATGGTTGTATTGAGTAACACGATGCAGTCAGTTTCTGCACTGGAGGGGTAGGACATTCTGTATTCATACAAATAATGTTGAGTCAGACATGGAGGTGAGTATCTATAATCCCGGCACTCAGGAAGCTAAGGCAGGAGGATGACAAGGGCAGCCTGGGCTACATCGTGAGACCCTGTCTCAAACAAACAAAACAGGGCAATAAAAAAGAAACTTGACCTGATTCTTCCTGTGTATAATCAGCTTTTTGACTGCTATTCTTATACCACAGAAACACTCAAACTTCTGTTTGCTAAGGTATTATAGAACAGTTATATTTTTATATATTCATTGCAAGTTTTATTTTTGTCTACCTCCTTTGGTGTGTTCCTGAGAATGTGTGGTATATATGATTATGTGGATGTTCACATTAGATGTTGATTTTTCTGTGGAGAGTTTAAAGTGGAATTATCCATTTCTGGTGGCTTAGCTTTTTGCCTTATCTTAATTGTACTCAGGAATTTTTATGAAATCATGTCATGTTGTCAGAAATGGCCTTCATATTGAACTTTGCCTTGTCAAAATAATTTTATCATTCATAAATATTTCAGTGAAAACCAAAGACTATTTATAAATGATTGATTTGGTAGGGTTCATTGACCTTTTCTGTGACGGCTATTATTAAAATTAGAGTATCTCATCCTAAATCTGACCATTAATTGTTAATAATGTGCTGATTCAAGCCTAGGTTTCTCTAAAACATGAGAAATTAAATTGGTAGTTATAATGATACATTGAAATTAAGAAGGGTCATCACAGTTCAAGGAAACTCAAACTCAACCTTAGCACTAACATGCATTCTGGGTTCTAAATTAAACCAGGCAAGCTTCGTACCTGGAGGTATTCTATATTATCTGGAGAGGCCCAGAACCAGCAGACAAAGAATGCTTGAGAGACTGGACATTAACATGAGTGGGCTATTTGTGTCACCTATAAATCATACTATTTCTTTTATTTTTTGAAATATGACATTGTTATGTCAGTTGGATAAAAAAAAATAATTAGCACATAAGTAACCAATCACCAAGTTGTTTAAAAGTTGAAATTTCTGCTTCATATAGATTATGTCATGGGCACAGGACTAAATTTGAGTTTTAAGAAGTTACCTGTTTCCTTGCTTTTCCATTGTAAGAATAGTATACTTAAAGCATTATTTCTTTTATACTTTGAAAATTCTCTATAAGGACACAAATCATTTGTATAAAAAAGTTAAATGAAAGCAAACAAAACAAAACACCCCCCCCAAAGAAAACCATTCTAATAATCATAGATACCATTTTTAAACATTGTGTTTCTTTTAATTATTTGCCATACTTAACTACCACAGGCATTTTTTTTTAACAAATTGAAGATCTGTGGCAATCTGCATTATACAAATCTATCAGTGCCATTTTTTTCAACAACTCAGGTGATCATTAGCATTTTTAGCAATAAAGTATTTTTTAAATTAAAGCACATTTTTAGGTATATGTTATTGGATACTTAATAGGCCAAGTTGCAGTCTCAACATAACTTTTATATGCATTGGGAAACCAAAATATTTGCATGACTAGCTTTATTGCAATATTTAATCTCAATGTATCATTGTAACTATTGCAGTGGTCTATAACTGAACCCACAATGTCTCTGAAGTATGCCTGTATTTGTAGAAAGCTCTTGTATGCTGGGGCCTGAGAGTAGAAGAGAATAGTAAGATGGAGGCTCTGTTCTGCAAAAACTTACAACATAGTTAGGAAACCAAGTCATCCATCATCTTGTAGAATCAGAAAAGGTACAATAAGTTCTGAATAGGTGGTAGAGACAATGCTGTCTTGGGAAGAGTCTGAAAGAGATGAAGAAGCTCAGGTGTGGAGATCAGGACAGCCTCATGGAGGTAATAGGCCTAAGTCAGCTTTAAAGTATTCAGGTTTGGGTTTTTCTCCAGTGACTCCCTGCTTAATGTGGCAATCTGCAGCAGGTGTTCATAACACATCACAAGGCCCTTGAACCTTCTGGGTACACCATCAGAGATTAAGAAATTAGCTGCTCTTAGTGACCCCATTCATCCTCTGTCTTCAACATTTCCATGTAAACTGTCTGACTTTACACATCATGGCCTGAAGACAATCTCTTGCCATCCCAGTCTGCTCTGCCTACCCTTAGTCTAAGCCAGAAATACTGGTGAGCTGATACCTCAGAGGAATCTGTATTCAATAACTGATGTCATTGGATACTCTATTCTCATACAGAATCTCTGTAGAGCATAACCAGGAAATCTATTTGTAGATATGTACAGCATAATCTATTTTTCAGAATTCCCCAGTGGGATTAGGGACTAGTTTACAACCATGGTTATAAATAATAATCAGACTTCTCAGCACATTTTCACTGAATTTTTCCCTTATCACTCTTACTTCTTTATAATTCTATGATTTTTCCTGTTGAGGTCATGAGTAGCCTTCCAGGTAAACATCTTGCAGTTGAATCTCTAACTAAGGGTGAACAATGGAGAATGCAAAAGCAACAGTGACTTTACTAACTTCCTACTGCCTATTTGTTACATTAACTAATTAATTAATTAATTGTAGTATAAAGTGTGCTGAAGAAAATTCTAAAGATGTGGGTTCATAACATTCAGCATCATTCCTATCTGCAAAATCAGCTTTCAGGGATGGAAGGCATGTTGGAAGTCATCAAATCTAATCACCATCTAGCAGATGCTGTCTGTTCCCTGCCTGCATTCCCCTTTGGTCCACCCTGGAGGCAGTTCTGTGCTGGGATGGTTTCCTACAGCTCTCTGCCTGAGGGTGTGCTCTGGCTGTGGAAGCATGTTCAGTCCTCTTGGGATAGGCCTAAGTATCCCAGAGGCAACTGACAAGCAATAAGTGACAAATGCTGATGAACAAATACCCTGATAGACAACTCTGAGAAAGGATCATCTCACAGGCCTCCAGTAGGATTTATCTTCAACTTTGCACAGAGCCAACTCAAGGATTCCTGCCATTTTTATTTTCTAGGTCTCACTTCCCACAGTATTCACTGTGTTTCCAGAAGTCACTGCCCTAATAAACTCCTTTGATCAGGGTATGCCCTGGAGGGACTCAAACTTTGTGAGATGGTAGAGATTGTGGTATACATGCAGTTTGAATCATGGTTTTGTCACTTCAATATTTTTCAAATGGTTGAACTGAAGTAAATATTTAAAATTTATTCATCATAGAAAAGAATTCTGATTTACTTAACCAAGTCTTTAATGTTGCACATTTGGCTTGATTCATCAATCAACAGAACTGTGGAAACACACAGAGAAATACCTTTAGAGAAATACCTTGAGGGAGAAAAACAGTCAATTCCACCTGATATAGAGGACATTTTTTGATTGCATTTATAACTGCTGAAGTCCACCCTTGTCTCTCTGTATTTATGAATACCAGATGGGCTTTTAAAAAAAATGATAGCACAGTGAAATAATAGCAGCCATTAAGGTCATTAAGGGAAGACTGGAATTTATGATCAGTGGGCTGCCATTTATGCAACCAACTTGGATCCATAAACTGCAAGATAATCTGACAGTGATTTGATTTCTAATCTGAGTGAATGCATAGGAACCTCTACATCTGTAGACATGGAGTGTTTTCTAAACTTTTTTCCAATACTGTCCATTTTTGTCCCATTGATTATCATTTCCACTGCATTATTCAAGGATAAAATTAATCGCTAACTGCAAGGTTTCCTGAGTGTAGTCATTTAATGCATAAGCCTGATTACTACATGCCAGATGGCTCGTTACTTAGAAAGGGACAGATATTGATAAAACAGTGTCTTCTGTGCAAAACTGTGCCACCAAATAGTTCTGTACAATAGGCGTCTGAAGCAAGGGGATTTAGAGAAAAGAATATCTTCCCAGATGATTTTTGTGAAACACGATTAGGCTTCCAAATCCCTCATTCTTTAGCCCTGAAGTTCTGTATGGCAAGAAGGATGGTTTTCTTCAACATGTTTAAAATGGGTCCTACTCTTATTGAGAGAATGAGGAATAAAAGGGATGGTTCCAGGAAGTTGGCAAAATGGTGAGTAGTCAGGGCAGTTGCAGATGGACACCTGGAGATATTTTTATCCATAGCCCCAGCAATTTTTGGTGTTTTCAGCACTTGGAAGTTGCATGCTCTTCTGAGAACTCCTGCCCAGAAATCATTATCTTCTGAAGCTGCTTTTCCATGTTTTTACAGGGATATCTGCACCTTTCATGGGACATATTGACAGAAAGGCACTTACCTGGCAATGCTGTCAGAGTGACAAATACATCTAGACTTCTGCTAGTTGTGCTGCCAGGAGCTGGTGAGTTTGTCCAGGGGCCCTCACCTGAGCAGTGTGCTTTGCTGCTCAAGGTGTATGAGCCATTGCAGAATCATTTTGAGAAGCTGGTTATTGATTTTTTCATCTTTCAAGAAAGAAAAGCTAGAATGAAATTGCTCTTCCTGCAAGTGGCTGGATATGAGGCTGTCTGTGAACTAGACTGGAGCTCTATTAAAATCAACAAACACCATCTTGAGAAAGCTAGGTCTCTCTCTTAGCATAAAGCCCTAGAAACTCTGGCAAAAAAATGCAAGTATGTAAACATGTTGCCTGAGAGGGAGAACACATTAAACTCTTATAAACCATTAACATGTGCATGCAAATTAGATTATTACAATCACTTTAGCATTGTAGCAAGATGTTTTGGGACTAGAAAAGAAGGGAAGCAGAACGCATCGGGAGTTCCAGCAGGTTCTGTGTAGTAGTGGGAAGGTGGACAGCATTGCTCATGTGTGTGTGGGGAGACACTAGTCAGGGTAGATCTGGGGCAGAAATGGAGGGTCCCTAAGTGCACACTTTACTTCTTCCGTAACACTTCCCTTACAAGAATTGTTTTTATTTTATTTTTTTTCTGCATCACCAACAAGATTCTGCTTGCTATCTCAAGAGTTATAGATGTGTGTATGAATATTGATGAATGAGGATGAAGCAGGTATAAAATGATACAGGGTCTCTGGGGAGATTCAGAGAGCCATTTCTTGATCAGATTTGGATATAAGATGCCTATTAACATTACCACTTTGGAATTACCTTATAGACAAAACATCAGCATTTATTTAAAATGTAGGTTAGATTCCTGCATTTATAAATCGAATGGTTCTTCTAACTCAGGAACTAAAAGAAAAATTGTCATATTTCAGGTACTAATTAAAGAAATGTTGATAGGTGTAACTTTCAACAGTCTAACTTTTTTCTTAACAGTTCTGCTGAACTGGGCACTTGAAATCCATCTACATTCAAAGGATTGATTGCAGAGCATTAGTTTCATCAATACAAGCCCAATAGTTGAAGGAGAGGGTTGAGTTAAATGTGCACAGGGCTTGTAGTTATGATATTTGAAAAGTGAGTGAAATTCTGTTCATTCTCCTTCCTTTCCCCCTTCTCTTCTCTCTCTTCCTCCTTTTCTTTATTCTTTCCACTGACAAGTTACAGCTTTTCCTGACCACACCAAGCTTTCCTTTCATGCTTCCTGTTTCTCATGCATAAAAATTCCTTTTGAAGAAAGATGACAAAGGATTTGCTTGATTACTAGAAATGGCTACTAAGAAGAATTGACTATTATTTTTGTTTTAGTGATAAATCTAAGTATTGCAGCTACCTTGAAATTGTTTACATGCTATCTTAAAAATCTGATTTTAGGGAAAAAAAATCATTGTCAAAATACAAGCCTACAGATTTGACTGGAAAAAAAAAAACAAACCTTGAGTCTTTCAACATGAGGTAATACTTTCAAAGTGTAACAAATGAGAGTTGAATCAAGCAAACAGTCTTTATTGCTTTGCACGTTTTATTGTTTTTCAGGATCCCTGAAAAGTCAGCCAGTTCTATCTGTCGTGTATAATAGTGGCAGAGGATGGGGCCAGCTGCTCCAAGCTGGATATCACATGTCTGGTCTTCCTTTTCATACCTCCCTATTGTAAAAGCTGGCTTTTCAGAGGTGGAAGTTTCTCCAATCACTTCCCTGAAGAGGTGCCAGAGAGTTTCAGTTGACCTCACCAACTTAAGTGAAGGAAAAACCACAGTGGAGTTTGGGAATAAAGTGAAAAATACTAAATTGGTAGGTAACATTAAAGAACAACAGTTTCATTTTTAAATTCAGTAAATTCTTGCTGTTTCAGGACCAGAGAAATTGATTCTTAATTTGTCTATGGTACTATACTTCTTCATTATACTTCCTGCAACTAAATAAATGTCAAAGGGGTGCTAGTTGGTAATGATGAGGGTCACTAACTGACAATTGTATCATGTCCTAGTGATTATATTTACCTTGATTAGCTATGTATATGTAAAAGGTTTGTTCTTGAGACTTGACGGTAAAAAACATTTCAGCCTGTAACCAGCCAAAAATCTAGGAATAAATATGCTTATAAAGAGTCCAATCATTTTTGTTCTGCCTGGGAGTTGGCCAGTGGGAGAGGGAAGAACGTAAGAAAAGGGTGTAGGAGAGTGAATAAGGTAGAAATATCATGTATTCATGAATGAAGATGTAAAAATGAGACCTGCTGAAACTGTTCTAAGAATGGAGGGGAAGGAGGTAAAGAATGATGGAGGGGATGAATCTAACTAAGATATATTATAAGCACTTTTGTAAATGTCACAATGCACCCCGGTACAGCTATAATATGATAGTAAAAAATAAAAAGAGTTCAATCTTTGGATTATGGGAGTTTTAAAAATATCACAGTTTTAAGCTGTTAAAGCATTCATATCAGTACACATGTATTTTGATTTCCAACCAATGGTGAATAAAATGCAAGACACAGTTTCTAGTATTCTAGGCTATATTTTCCTAGTTAAGAGAAACACAGGTTTGATGATATTAAGAAGCTTAAACCAGGTGACTGGGGTTGACAATGAGTAGAAGTCATGTCTCTCTAGTAGTTATTCTTTCTGGGGGGCTTTGAGAAGCATGAAAGGGGAAATGAGTTATTTTCTTAAGAACTATGTTAAAATTTTCTACCTCCAGAAAAAGCTTAGTCTTATGCTACTGATAGTTTCTTTGAGATCTGGGATTCTGTTCCAATGTTGAATATCTAATGTCTTAAATATATTCACAAATGATATAAATTGGGGAGAAGAAAAAAAAGAAGGAAAGAATTAGCATGTTTTGAACAATCTTCCAAAATAACAAATGAGTTCTTAGAGCAGTACCTTAGAATTGGTATTACCATTAGTATCTGGCCGATAAGGAGAGACTGAGGCTTAGAGAGGCTCAGGTAAACTCTGTGTGTCCGAGCCAGGGTATGAAACCATGGTGTCTTTCTGTTACATCGTCGGTAATGAGCAACTAACATCGTAGATAGTGATGCTAGTCATCCTGCATACCTGTGTCAGATCCACCTCGATGTCCTTATTGCTACTTGATTGTGTGTGGAATGAAGCATGAGGATATGTCCTATAAAAAATATAAGGAGAGGAAGGAACAGATGTAAGGGGCAGATATTCCTTGCAACATATGAAACTAGAATTAGAATGCATCAGTCTGAGATTCTCCAGTGTGAGTGCTGGATTGAGCTGCAAACCCTTCCAATGTGGTTCTACTCCTGTTTATTTAGTTCTGTAAGTCTTTAGGGCCAGAAAGAAATATAAAATATTTCTGGGTCATGATACATCTCTTTAGAAGAAAAGAAGGAGTTAGAATAGAGTTGAGGCAGAAAATATTTCCATTACTGACATTAGACAGAAAAACATCTAAGATGGGAAATGGAAAAAAGAGGATTTCAATCCAAACAAATTTCATATTTTGTCCTTGGTAAAATGGGCAAACATGATTTTAGAGAAGAAGTTCTTTGAATGTTACTGACTTTCCCAGCTGATTTAATGTATTATGAATATACTTTTCCAGATCTCTGGTTTGGTAGGAGTGAATAAATAGACAAATACCATTTTATCACGAAGTTACAATTCTTTGAGCATAGGAAATTTTGATCAAAACTGACAATCCTGAGGTTCATCAATGTCTTCTAGGCTGAATTGCAAAAACCAGGGGAAAGATGCAAGTACTAGTGATAAGTGACAGAATCTTTTCTTTAGCCTTAGAAAATAAGGAGAGAAAGGGAGGAAAAGGAAATAGTGCTGTTGCCATGTTACAGATTGTGGCTGACATGGAGAACACAGTCTTGCAATACAGACATTAAGTTGCAGGGATCAGAGGCAAGGTTCATGTATTTTACAGAATGGCTTAGTTCAGTCAGTGAATCAACACACTCCCTTAAGACACAGAACAGTTGACAGATGAAGCATGCTCTTTGTTGCTGTTTTTTTGCTTGTAGCGCTCATGGTAATCTTGTCAACAATGTAAGTATAACAAATTGCATCTGCTTATTTCTGCTGTTTTCTAAAGGTAAGTGAAGATATTAAATTCGAGGTCCATCCTTGCTTCCTGGCTCAACCTGCAAACTGTTTCTGCATAGTTCTCAGATTAAGGCACTTACAGAAGGGCCTCACATTGCAAAATGTGTTGGCAAAGAAATTGGGTCTCTCAGAAGATAGTGGTAGTAAAAAACAAGTGAGTGGAGAAAACATGAATGTAGATCCTTTCAGATGGGCAAAAGGATTGGTGTTGCAATTTCTGTCTGTATATCACCTTTCAAGTGTGTGTTAGAGTGTGTATTCTATTATTATTATTGTCATTATTATTACTTGGTGCTGGGGATTGAAGTGTGTGTTTTAACTGAATACCACATTAAGGAATTAATTCCCACCTTCCCCCCTGCTCTGGGGGTCTCCAGCCAGTTATAAATGGCATACCACTTCTCTCAAAGTCACAGTTAGCCTTGACCCCTACATGATTCAGCAGATGTTAAGGAAAGAGAGATAGATGATAAAGAAGGCAGGAAGCAGGAATATTTCAATTTGTCAGCAGGAAGTTTTTGAAGAAAATTAGAATTAACTGTAGGAAATGAGCACTGTTATGGAAAAAGATGTAAACACAGTAAAAGGACAGAATAAGTATTTCCAACAGAAAGTATAACCAAAAAGAAGGGAGTGGGGACTCAGAGAGCACTAATACCTTCCCAGTCAAACAATGCCTTTGTGAGAAATTACAAAATTACATGACCTGGCTGGCTGGGCTGGTGGTTCCTTCCACTCTGCTAGACCACAGCATTTTAGAGCTGAAAGAAATGAAAGGAAATCTGTGTGAAAGTTATGAATGTTTTTGACTCTTCCTGGATGCCTGAAAGGTGTACTCCTGGAATGACAGTGGCTTACTGGTTATGGCAGTAATGTCTGTGTGTGTGTGTGTGTGTGTGTGTGTGTGTGTGTGTGTGTGTGTGTGTGTTTGTTCAGGAGAGAATATGGAAGGCCTAAAAGGACATTTCAGAATACCTGATGTTTGGAGAAATGTGATCTGAAAATATTCTCCAAGTACTGGATGATGATTTTTCTACTCAACTCCTCAAGAAATAGTGTTCAGTAGTTTTCAGATCTGGGGTGTATCAGAATCATGACGGAGGGTTTGCTAAGATTGCTGGCCTCCCTTCCTGGAGTTTCTGATTCAGTGATTCCAAGTGGAGCCTCAGAGTCTACATTTCTGTTAAGAAATGTGTGAAATTCTAATCTGTCCACATCGTTGCCTTGTTTTGATAACCAGCCTAGAGGGTGTGAAGTGGTATGTCATTGTGATTTTGAGTCACATTTTCTTAATGGCTAATGATGCTGAAACACCATTTTAAGTGTTTATTGATCATTTATACATCATCATGGGAGAAATGCCCAATCAGGGGCTTAACCGCCTTTTAAATTTGGTTTCTTTATCCTTTTATGACTGAGTCATAGGAGTTCTTTATATATTTTGTGTACATTTCCCCTATTGGACACATGATCGCAAGCATTTTTTCCTATTTTATAAGTTGCCTTTTCACATTCTTGATAGTTATTTTCACTTTCCTGGAAGCACATATGAATGATTATATGTTTATTGATTATTTTGGTTGTTGTTTTCAGAGAGGGCTTCTGTATGTAGCCCAGGCAGGCTTTGAACTCAGAATTCCCTGCCTCTTCCACTCAAGTGCTGGGATTACAGAGGTGAGTGACCATATCCTGCCACATGTTCTTATTTTCTTTTTTAACTTTTTTATTGTTGTTATACTGGTACATTGGAGTATTTGAAGTTTGAGTATGAAGTTTGGGTATTCTCAGTTTTTAAGCTATGCAGAAGGAATGTTATTGTGTTGACTTTCTTTCACTTTTTATTATTCTGAAGCAAATACTGGGGCATGGAAAGGTAGGTAGCCACCTTAGTCTTCAGATACCTGGGAGTTTTTAGAGGGTTTATCAAAACATAATTAAAATATATTTCTGATTACTTAAATACTCTTAGAGTTTCTGACTCAGGAGGTCTAGGGTAGAACTAAGGAATTTGCATTTCTAACAAGTTTCTAGTTGACATTGAATACTGCTGATCTAGAAACCACACATTGAAAACCACTTTGCATGCCAGGCACAGGTGGCTCACGCCTGTAATCCTAGCTCCTCAGGAAGCGGCGATCAGGAGGACCATGGTTTGAAGCCAGCCCAGGCAAATAGTTTTCGAGACCCTACCTTGAAAATACCCATCTAAGGGCTTGTGGAGTGGCCCAAGTGATGGAGTGCCTGCTTAACAAGTGTGAGGCCCTGAGTTCAAATCCCAGTGTCACCCAAGAAAGCTACTTTGCTAGTGCAAAACCAGCCATTGGGAAGATGAAGTCAGAGGAATTGATTGTCTCCCATTTCATAGGGTATGCACCTGACCTAAGGTTAGATGATACTTAAGCTGATTGCTTTCTTCCTACATGGTTTCAGAAAACAAAATGGCAATCAAATTATTTCAGGAACTTATGCTATGAAATTATGGCAAGAGTTGCTGAAACTGAAATCATAGCTAGAGATGGAGTCATGGTTACAAGGCCATGACAGAAATGAGATGTTAAAATGGCTCAAAGTTTGAGGAAACACATATTCAGATATAAAGGAGACAATGGGAGATGAAAACAAGTACCAGTTTCAAAATAATGATTAAAAACTATGAAAGTTACATGATTGAAAGTAAGTGGTAGAAGGAGGGTTGGGCAGTGGGTAGACCCTTGGGATCTGCATAAACAGGAAAAAATTTTTTTAAGGAGGCAATATTTGAGCTGAGTTTCAAATAATGAGCAGCAATCAAAATCTTTGCAAGATATAAAGGGAAGAGATTTTCAGAGGGAATTCCAAGTACACTTGGAATCCCAAAGTGGAAACGGAAATAGTAAAAATGAGAGCTTTGAATCTAATCTTCATAGCCCTACAACTAACAGTCTGAATGCCTCTGCTCTACTGGTTCTTGCCTGAGTGATCTGGCTTGGTCTATGTGCTCATCACTAAACTATTATACCCAAAGAACCCCCCTGTGCTCAACAGAAAGAGGAGTCTAGGAAACAACCACTGAGGGTGAGTTGGAGCAAGATAGTCACCCAATTGATTCTACTACATTGTCAAAGTGTCTCAATGCACACGCAAATGTATGCAAATACATGACACACTTTCCTGTACACACAATTTGAAAACTGTCCTTGCTTATCATAATATCATGCTTCTTAAGTAAATGCAAACATACTGATTTTCCCTAGTGAAGAAAAAAATCTAATTTTTTCTACTTACTGCATTCACGTTCAAATGTACACAGATCCATATGTATTTCTCATGATTTTGCAACCTTTGTGCAACCATTAATACTTCTGATTTACCAGATATGGAAATGGTAGAATCTTTTTTATTTTCTTTTTTTGATGGGGCTTGGGTTTCAACTCAGGGCTTTGTACTTGCAAAGCAGATGCTATACTGCTTTAGCAACACTTCCAGTCCATTTTTGCTATGGTTATTTTGAAGATGGGGATCTCACAAACTATTTGCCTGGATTGGCCTCGAGCCTCCCAATTTCAGCATCCCCTGAAGCTTGGATTCCATGTGTAAACCACCAAAGCTCCGCTCAAAGAGGTAGAATCTTCTTAATGTGTTTACAGGTGCAGATTTCTGGGGCTCATGGCTCACTAAACAAAAGGAAATTTTTGGAGCTGAAGACAGAATTTGGCATTGAACTTTCTCCTCTTAGGTAGTTATGATGGACAGACTGAATTGGAGCTATTGCTCTCAATATGACCCAGTTGGCCTCAAAATCTCTCTGCACTAAGTGTCTTTTAATATCCTAGCTCAATGCTTCTCAAAATGGCATGCAGCATAATCACTGGGGTGAGAGGGGTGGGCTTGATAAAATACAAGTGATGGGTCCAATTCCTAGTTTCTGACTTAAGAGTTCAGGCGTGGAACCCCACAATTTGCATATCTAAATTCCAGGAGATACTGATGCTTCTGGTCAGGGTATCACACTTTGAGGATCACTGCTGTGGCCCTTAGCTAAGCCAGGCCTATTCCATGAGGTATAAGTGGGCACGCACACATTCTGTAGAGAACCATGGAAAATTTTAGCTTGCAGCTGAGTGTGGTAGCTCGTGCCTGTAATTCCAACTACTTTGGAGGTAGAGATAGGAGGATCAATCCGGTCAAAGACCCTGACTTAACAAAATAAGCCAGGCATCATGACATGTGCCTGTGGTATTAGCTATTTGGGAGGTGCAGGTAGAAGGATTGCTGTCTGAGGTCAAACTCAGACAAAAACACGATACCTTACCTAAAAGCAAAAAAGGGCTAGGGGCATAGCTCAAGAGTACCTGCTTAGCAGGTGTGAGGCCCTAAATTCAAACCCTAGTATCATATGAAAAACAGATTTTCTGCTTGGGAGAATCCTTGGGATCATTTCCTAAACATTTCATTTACAGTTGAAATAAATCAAAGACCAAAAACCTGAAATAAGTTGACAAGGTCACAGCTAAAGACAGTGAGTCCTTTTGAGCACAGTCCCATAAGTTCTGTATTGTTTCCAATTATTAGGAGAAGGAAAAGAATTTTTGCTCCCTAATGAGTTTAAATACAACAGCCTTACTAAGAAGTGATTATTACTAAATAATGAGTTAATAATAGTAGCTGTCATTTAATGAATACCTGCTAATGTTAGACACTGTGTTTTAGATACATCATCACAGCAGAAACTAAAACAAGGCCTATCAAGTCAGGCACTATCCTAAGTGGATATTAATCCATTTAATCTTCATAGCTCTGAGCTAAAGCAATACTAACATTCACACCTACGAGATGAAGAGCAGAAGCAGAGGAGGTTAAGTGACTTGTTCAAGTCACACGTTCAAGCACTGGCCTCCGTCACACTGTTCTCCACTTCCTTCTGATTTAATCCTCACAACAATCTCATAAACTCATTATTATTATCTCTTATTTTATACATGGCAGAGCAGGTCAGAGAGTATACAAAGTTGCTTATAACACTTGCTTCCTAATCAAGTGAAGAGAATGGTTGAAGCCAGGGCTGACTAATATCAAAATCTGACTGTTCTTACAAAGCCAAGTCCACGATCTGTACACACACACACATTACAGTTTGTATAAGGCAGGTTATACCAAACCAAGGAATTGAGCAAGCTGGACTTGTCTGTTCATCTTTGGACATAAGTGCTAGGATCTCACCTATCTATTTCTAGTAGTGATTGCACTGGAAGGTGATGTGATTAGAGTACTGAGGTTAAATTCTTTCCCTTCCCTTCCTTTCGTTTTTTTTCAGTACTGGGGTTTGAACTCAGGGCCTTGTGTTTGCTAGGCAGGCAATCTACCACTTGAGCCACTCCAGCCCTTTTGATTATTTGAGATAGAATGTCCCTTTTTGCCCAAGCTGATCTAGAGCCATGATCCTCCTGATCTCTGTCTCCCAAGTAGCTAGGATTACAGGTGTGAGCCATTGGCACCCAGGTCCCTACACCTCTTCATTAAGCTTTTCCTAATGTCCCAGACATCTCTCCTCTTCAGATTCTATGGCCATGCAATTGACACAGCTAGTGGGTGAGTCACATTGATATGACAACTTTGTTTTGTTTCCAACTTCCTTAACTAAGATTGGGCTATCATTACTTACTTAACAGTGTTTATTAAATGGCAACTATATTCCTGGTACTGTGTTAAACACCACTAAGACAAAATATTAAGATATTGTCTATATTTATGATCTAGTTTTCTGGTTGAGAAACAAAGAGAAATTAATAACAAAATAGCTATAAACAGAACAATAAAAACAACTAGAGGGTTAGATAATCTATTGAATGTTCAGTATAGAAAATAGGTTAAGGGGTGTTTGAATTGAGAGATAATATATTGGAGTTATCTGGGATTGATAAAATAGCTTAAATAAACCAGGAGTTGGTGGCTCACTCCTGTAATCCTAGCTACTCAGGAGGCAGAGATCAGGAGGATTGTGGTTCGAAGCCAGTCTGGGCAAATAATTCTACAAGACCTTATCTCAAAAAAATCCTTCACAAAAAGGGCTGGTGGAAGTGCAGGAAGGTGCAGGCCCTGACTTCAAGGCCTAGTACAGCAAAACAAACAAACAAACAAACAAAAAACATTGGCTTATATAAATAGTGTCAATAATTATGATCTTTGAAAGAGAAAGGAAACAAAGGGAGGGTGGGGGAAGAAGAGGTCTTTCAGGAAGGAAATTCGGGAGCAAAGTGGTGGGCTAAGGTAAGTATTTTATGCAATATGGGTTAAATATTAAGTAGGTTTTTTTGGAGATACATAAAAGAGAAAAAAGATCAACAAATATTGTGTAAGTCTCTGTATCTTATTGCCATTTGGTGGAGAAGCAGGCTTTCTGTTTTTATAAGAATCTAAGACTCTACCAGCAAAGGAAAAACAGACTTAATTTTGCACTCCCTTGTTTTGTTAGACAATTCGTTAGGTGTCTTTTGCATTTCTGCACATCTCGCAAAATGACACATTGACTTTCCTAGGCTCAAGCTATCTTCTTAAGGATGTTAATATAGGAAATAGCTTTAGGTGATCTAGAGTCTACCTCTATAGTAAAAGACGTGTTTGGTGAAAGATTTGAAAAGTAAAAAGTGTTTCTTTCTAGAGTAGAGAGTAAATGTGCTTATTCTTGTTATAAAAGATAGGACTCCCAAACCTCTGTTTGTATCTCCTGGAGTGCAATCCACTATATGTGAGATGCCATCTGTCTGTCCTCATGTCACCCCATGGGCTAAGTGGGCTAGCATGAATGTTGTTACTCTGACTAGGGAGTGACTAACTGTCCCCATCTCTAATCTCAACATCTCTTCTACCAGAAACCCATGAAAATGGAGCAAGCTAACTTGTTAGCTTATAAGTAAAGTGAAATCCCAGACCCTTCACAGTTCTAGAGATATGCCTAGACATGATCATGAAAGAAGTGAAATTCTTAGCCACTGTGGCCAGATCCACGCAAATTGTTAGCACAGTGGCTGATGTCCTTGGGAGAAAGAGAGCAGGACATGAAAGGCTTGTGAAAGAAGAAAGGTAGTCACTGGACTTTTATGCTTATTCCTTCCTACAGCCTATTGTACCATCATTAGATGCATTTGAAGTTGACAATGAAAGGTCTTCATATTTTTGGTAGTGGAGTTTGGCAGGGATGAGGGAGTTTAGCCTCGTTGGGGAGATTTCCCTGAAAAGGCCAAAGTCCCTGGAAAACAACACATGAAATAATGAATATTTGGATTCTTGCTGCCCCAGAATGGGTTTCCATGATGATGAAAGTGACCCATTAGAGAAAGAGAAACTCCCAAAGAAGTTTAAGATGTTGAGAGCAACCCTACCGTCTTAGGGAAACTCCCTTATTCCTTATGTAGAAAGCAAGCAACAATTCTTGAGGTGTCTCCAGGACCATAGGCAGTAAATGCTCAAAATTAAGGTGGACTCCTTAAAAAAAAGAAGGTGGCCAGCACCAGTGGCTCATATCTGTAATCCTAGCTACTTGTGAGCAGAGATCAGGAGGTTTGCAGTTGGAAGCCAACCTGAGACAAATAGTTCTTGAGACCCTATCTGGAAAAACCCAATACAAAACAGAGCTGGTAGAGTGCCTCAAGTGATAGGGTGCCTGCCTAGCAGGACTAGTAAGCCATTAAGTCCAGACAAGTGTGAGGCCCTGAGTTCAAATCTCAATACAATAAAAAAAAAAAGAAGATGCTTGTTGTTGGGGCATAAGCAAGTCTAGAAACTACCTTAACATTTATGGTCAATTGATTTTCGACACCATGTTGAAAAAGACAAACTTTAGACAATTTAAATTTAAGAGAGTTTAATTGAGCAAAGAACAATTTATAAATTGGGCAGTCCCCAGAAACACAATAAGTTCAGAAAGACTCCATGGCTGCCTATTCCATGGCTACCATTAACAGTCAGGAAAAGGGAAGTGATGTATAGAAAACAGAACTGAGGTACAGAGACAACTCTGATTGTTAAAGCTTAGCACTTGCCTTATTGAACCTCATTTGAGACTCTCTTATTTTATTTTATTTTTTTACAAAGACAAATCTCTTAGTTGGGTTTTCAGTTTGTTATGCATTGAGTTAGGTTGCAGTTCAGTATGTAAGGGCCGGAGTGTGGGTGTGTGGAGGCTTTGTCAGGCCAAAGTTAGATAGATTTAACAAAGGACACCGGCACAGTTCATAAAGGATAGAATAGTCTTTTCTTTTGGTGGTATTGGGGTTTGCTAGCAAGTGCTCTACCACTTAAGCCACACCCTCAGCAGGAATAGTTTTTTTCAACAACTGCTGAGACAACTGTTATTTGCTTGCAAAAAAGTGAAGTTGTGCCCTTTCAATACAGAGGAACAAAGATTAACTAAAAATTGATTAAAAGACTTATAAAAGGTAGAATTATAACCTCTTAAAGAATCATAGCAACAAGTCTTTGAGTTCTTGGATTTGGCAAAGACTTCTTACATATGATATCAAAACCAACAACAGGAAAAAAAGATGAACTGGACTTCATCAAAATTAAAATCTTTCATGCTTCTAAGAACATCATCAAATGAAAACACAACCCACAGATATATGCAAATCATGTATCTGATAAAAGAATTGCATCTGCATATATAAAGAATATCTGTAACTCAATAATAAAAGGATCAATATTCCAATTAAAAGTTGGACAAAGGATATAAAGATACATGAGTGCACAGTCACATGAAATAATGCTCAAAGTCATTATTCAGAAAACATAAATAGAATACCCAATGATATACTACTTTATACCGTCTAGATTCATTATAACCAAAAAAGATATCTAATGATAAGGTGAGGATATGGAAAATTGGAACCTTCATATAGAATATAAAACATTAAAGTGTATTAGAACTTTCACATAAAATAATGCAGTACAGTTTGAAAACAGTTTTGGGGCTCCTTCAAAAACTAAACATTTAAGTTATGATATGACCATTCCTAGGTATGTCCCTGTTTTAGTCCATTTATGCTACTCTAACAAAATTACTAGGTAGTGTGTAAAGAATAAAACTGGAGTTCTCATAATTCGAGAGGTCAAGAAGTTTAAGATCCAGCAAAGCTCCAGCATTTGGTGTGTGGTAAGAGCTGTTCTCTGCTTCACAGATGATGCTTTGTTGCTGTGTCCTCATAGAGCAGAGGGGACGAATGTTGTGTCTTCCAGTGGTAGTAAAGCTGAGGAGCAATAAGGGGCTGAACACTGTGTGAGAGGCCTTAAACCCACACACAAGAGCTCTGCCCTCATGATTAAGTCACCTCCTAAAGTCCTTATCTTCTCAATGTTATCACATTGGCGATTAAGTTTCAACACATGAATTTTGGGGACATTCAGACCATAGCAATAATCAAGAAAATTGAAAACATATGTTCACACAAAAACTTATACATGAATATTCACAGAAGCCTCATTTGCAATAGGTGAAAAGTAGACACAGTTGAAGTGTCCATTGTCTGATGAATGGACAAACTATGTTCTCATAGTGGAACATTTGACCACAAAAAGGAGTGGAAGAACTGGAATGTGCTATTGCATCAATGAATCTTGCCAGGGTCAAGGGGAGTAAGAAATTGGGAGTCTGATAAGTATTTGGTTTCCCTCTAGAGCAACTGAAATGTTTTGGAATTAGGGAGTAGTGATGGATGTACAACGTTGTGAAGACACTAAAAACCACTGAATTGAGTACATTTGAAAATGGTGAATTTTGTGTTGTGTGAATTATGTTTCAATAATAAAAAAAATTGCAAAAAAACATGTGGATGGACCTTGAAACCATTATGATAAGTGAAAGAAGCCAGACTCAAAATGCCAAAATCTGCGTAATTCTGTATATGAAATGTCTAGCATAGGGAAATCCACAGAATGAGAAAGTAGACTAGTGGTTGTTGAAGGGTGGGCTACTGGCTTAATGGGGCTCATGATTCATAGGGTTTTGGCTTAGTTAATTGGTTATGTGGTAAAGTTAAAATCTGATGATACAAATTTGTTCTCACACAACTGCCCAATGCCTGTTTTAATGAATTTAGTATGTTTTATTGATTCTTGAATTATTTTCAATGGTCTAGCTATTTACTCTGCTACCTGGAAAATTAGAGACCTGCAGATTAAGCACACTTTTGGGGGAAGATTAGAGAAATCCTTTGGAAAGACCTGTCTGAGGCTGTGCATAGAACCAGGTGTGTTACTCATGTAGATACCCACGGTGAGCGTCTGTTCTTTGAAGAGATCAACCGTGATAACCCTGCTCACAAACATCCACTACATACATTGACACATTTCTGCCTGCATCCTTCATTATGGCAAGACTGAACAGAACAAGATCTTGATCATAATAGACTGGGCACAAAAGACACCATGTTGCTCACACTAGTCCTATCAGCTGTCTGTATGTATGTCCTATCAGTATGTTATGGCCTGACATACTAAGCATGCCTTGTTTGCGGCTTGTTGTTCATGTTCAGATTGAAAATGTGGAACAGTGGTGTAGAACTGATTGCAACAACCACTCAACAATAGGCTGATACTAAAGGTATTTGATGGACCTTCCACATTCCTTATCATCTGCTTTATTGAGGTTAGAATGGTCTCCCCAACATTAGCTCAAAAAGGGATCATCTTCTCTCAGATACTTCCTGCTAATGATCAGGATGGAAGGAGCAGGAAGTTATACAGACTTTTTTCATTTTTGAATTTGGGATTCTCCTCTATGTATTCCTAAGCATGATGCTGTTTTTCTTTTCCCAAATAACAACCCCAGGCCAATCCAGGTGACACATGTTTGAATGACACTTCAAGCATGTCAAATTCAAAATTCAGTCAAAAAAATCTCCGTTAAGGAGTTTCAAATTCAGTTCTGCCTCAGGTTCTGAAATTCTCTTGATTGATTGTTGGGGTCCAAGATTTGAATATACTGCTTGCAGAGTCCCCCTGTGGAGACAAATGTGGGCCAACGTTGGTAGGCACTGCAGGTCTCTGTAAGACTTATGAAGTTCCTTTGTCCCTTTAGCATTTGATCCTTCTAGACAAAAATTCCTCCCATGTAGAAAATAGGCCACATTTTGTAGCAGTGAGATGGAAATTTGCAACACGTGGGAACCAGAATACCTTTGGCTCTGGGGGTATAGCAGAGGAGGAGGATCACCTTTCTTTACAATCTCACTGACAAGTCTATCAGAAACAGCAGAGAGTGGCCCAGCTTCCACCTGCCATTACCTCCTGATGTCTTTGCCCACCCTTTCTAGTCACCCTATGAGGCAGAAGAAACTACCTGGCATATGGTATAGGTAAACAAGATTTGCACAGTAAATATCCTTGGAAGATATAGTGTTTCCTCAACAAAGGACAGGTTTATTTGTAGCCTGGAAATATGTATTGTCTTCCTTTGGAACAAAGGGTAGAAAGGCTTTCTGATCTTTATAAAAGATTCTACTTCCTGAAGCTCAGTACTCCTCTTTTGCAAGTGGGTGGTTTTAACGTCTGTGTATGTTGAGGAAACAACATAGATGATAGTGTTGACACATACTATTGCTGTGACTGGTGAATATAATTCACAAGGCACCTTGTATTTTCCATTTGCATCCATGAAACTATGGCAGGCTTACTTGTTAGCTTGCAAGTAGAGTAAAACGTCACAGTTCTCAATACTGTTTAGAATAGTTACACACCTGTAACTAGAAATAGCACTGCTCATAGTAGAGACCATACAGCGTATGGAGACCTTAGCAGGAATTTCTCTGGCTGGTCTGGAAGAGGAATTATTGAGCAACATAGAACAAATCCATAGAGAAAACAGGAAGTTGTCTACATTGGGCTAGTGCTAAAGAGAACCGACATTAGTGACAAGGGAACTCATGAAGATCTTTATATCTGAAAAAGTATGATGAAAGCAGTTTTTTTAGGTACATTAACTTGAAAACCTAGTGTCTTGTATAATGGACCGTGAATCAATGAAAATTCAGCTAGTGTATCGAACACATACTAGGTACACAGCCAACATATTAGTCTCTGTAAATGATGCAGAGATGAGTAAGATGAGAAATAATGAAAAATTGCTACTTTGGTTGGAAAAAAATTGTATAAAATCAGATACTTGTTTGAATAAAGCAAGGGAATTGTACAAATGCTATAAAATTGAGGTGAAAGTAATAAGGGATTAGACATTTAAAGGAAGTCAGGTGAGTTTGTTCTATTTTATCATGGCTTCCCATGTGTGAATTCCATATCCCTAGTCAGTCTGCAACATACCAATGGAAAGTTAATGGATGAGCTTCTTCATAAAGAAGGCCAGAGCAGGCACCTGAGAGAACCTTCATTAAAGGAGCTGCTAACCTTCACCAAACCTTCATGACATGGACCTGGATTTATCCACCTTAGGTCTCAGAGCAGGCTCACTCATCATTCATTGAGGAAAACATCAGTTGAGATGAGGAGAGAGCAAAAGATGATGGATTTAAGGAAAAGAGGAGACATATAAAGAATAATATTCTTCACCTCCTGATGTTTGGATCTACTCCTGTGGTTTATGTTAACAATTCACAAAGATCCAGACATAGGATTCCTCCTTACATCTCCATGGCTGCACATGGCAGCACAAAAGCATTTCAGAAAAATTCCTTCACTAGCTTACCCCATAATGTTTTTTTCCTCATATACCTGTACACATAGGATATGCAAAGAAAGCCTATGATAAAGAAGTGATTATAATTTTTACACTTTTGAATGATTAGTTGAGGTACCTTTACCTGCTAGCAACTTTGAAAGTCACAGTTTATATCTTCATTTTAGCAATATACTTGATTGGAATCAGGTGTAGGATGGTTGTCAGGATTAACCAGAGTCAATATGTGTTAAAACACTTGACCAACAGAAAAATGGTAGACAAATTTAAGAATTACTTATTTATTCCCAGTCTTGCTCTAGAAACAAGGTAAAGCCTATTACATATATTTAAATTAGCAGCTGGGCATCTGCCTTTTGGCTAGAAACTCAGATACTATCTTAAAAACTTAAAGAGAGTGTCAGTACTTACTGAAGACTCCTTCCTTCAGAATGTAGATGTACCTTTGAGAAAACTTAAAAAATATGCATGCACCTACTATGTATATATGTGTGTTTTTATATATGCACATGTATGTGAATAGTATAGCATATGCTTATTGTTACTTTTTCAGGTAGAACTTTTCTGTTTCAGTATACTTAGAAAGGGAAAAACAGCTGGAAAAATGAAAATTACCTCCAGAAATAACCATTGTTGACTTTATTATACATTCTTAGAATCATTTTTTCCTGAAGATCATATACATTGAGTTCTTAAATTTTTTCACTTAACATATATTATCAGAATGTTCTCATGTTAATAAAATTCCTCAGGATCAAAAATTTAAATTACATATTATTGCACTAGTGTTTCATTTGGAGATAGCATCTTTGGTTTGCTTAGTTGATGTTGTTTGTTAAGATAGTTTAAAATTTTTCATGTAATGAGTTAAATATATACCTACCACATGACACATCCATAATACTGCTTACATATTTACTAAAGAGAAACATCACTTCATAGGAAATTTTGTAAGTGAATAACTTACATCAACTTTATTTGTAATAATTTATAAATAAAAAATGTGGCCCAAATATCCACCAGCAAGTATATGAACAAACAAAATATCTACCTTTACAATGCAATACTCCTTAGCAATAAAAAGAAATAAACTCTAGCTATATATACTACATGGATGAATCTCAAAATAACAGATGGAGAAAATTCAGACACAAAATAGCATGTACTACATTATCCACTTATATAAAACTCGATAGAACACAAAGTACTTTACAGTGACCATGACTGCCTATAGAAGTGGATGGCTAAAGGGCCATGAGGAAATCTTTAGAGGTGATGAAAATGTTCAGTATCCTTAGTTTTCTGATGATTTCATGGGCAGATACGTAAATCAAAATTCAATGAGTTGAAAAAAAAATTCAATGAGTTGTATACTTTAAATATGTGTTGTTTACTGTACATAAATGATACTTCAATGAGTTAAAAACTCCACAATTTGGTATAAAACACTGTTGTTATGTGATTTTTAACTGAGTTCATAAATCTATTTGTACAACCTCCATTTCTTTTAATATTTTTCTAGAGGCCATGTTCCTGAGAAAAATGGCATGAAGTTTTTTGGCTTTGGGCACATATTATAAAATTGCCCTTCAGATAGACCTCAATATTTAGGGTCCCACGAGCAGTGTAAGTATACGCTTGCTTTTGGTCAATTGGGAAGCTACTTTTATTCATGTATCATTTTATACTAAGAGGAGTTAAACTCACTTTGTATCTTAAATAATTTATTTCTGGGTAAATTAATAGGGATATAAGAATCAATTCATTCCTAAATTGGACACAGTCTGATTCTGGAAATCTGTGTCTATGGGACTAATGCCAAGAGAAATGACTCATGAGTAGGATTATCAGTTATTCACCATTAGTTGGGACTGAGCAAATGGAATCCTCATTGAGTTTTCTAAATTGTTATCCTACTCAAACTACCCAATCTCATGGGTGGATCAGGAATGTGAACACATATCCACAGTCCAGGGAGCCTGCCATGGAGATCAGGAGAAGACTTTCATTTGCAATTGGTCATGTAAAGTGGCTGAGATTCAGAATGTAGGATGAGGTTCAGCAGATCCCACAGTTCATGAGCTCCTGCCTCCTGCTTTGCACCACTGACCTTACTAACATCATCATTTGGGGACTGAAACCTGCTACCTTGTAGCTCTTCAGCAGCAATATAGGTTTTTATTACTGCAGATTATGTCTGTTACATATAATGATTTGTGTGATTTCATAGAGCACAGGTGTGAGAACTGGTTTTCTATATGTGACTTGGTACAAATGACTTCATTTCCGAGGCTTAAAGGAGTTAGTATATGTAAAACATTGCCACAATGCCTGGTACAGTGTTAGGTAAATATTAGCTCCCTTCCCAGTTACAAAAAAGAAAGTGAACACATATAAGTCTTGTTTCCCTAAATAGATTGTTACTGTATCTTATCTACTGTGTAGCTGGAAGGAAAATTGGACATCTGTGAATATGTTTCGTAAACTATTGAGTGCTTTCCTTAGCTAAGACACCATTGTTAACTTTCCTTTTGCACCCTATCTGGATCAGAAATAGATAAAGTCTGTGTTGGTTGATTGATAAAAGACAAAGAGTGTAGGGTGGACAGGATTAAAGCAAGATAAATGCATGTTTGGAAATGTTAGAGTGAAACCCATCAATCTGTATAATTCATATGACTGAATAATTATAAAAAAAATAAGAGGGCTGGTGGAGTGGCTCAAGTGGTAGCACGTGCCTCGTAAGTGTGAGACCCCAAGTTCAAACTTCGTATCACTAAAATAAATAAATAAATAAACTTCAACTGATACCAGGATACCAAAGTACTGTATCTACTAAAACAAGAAAAGCCCTAAACTGACTACACTTATTGATAATTACCATGGTTGCCAGAGGTTTTGAAACAGTGTGAAAAAACTGGAATGGAGCCAGGCAATTTTATTTAAGAAAGGAAGGTTGTTGGATGAAATATATTCACAAAATCCGCAATGGGTATGGCTTCTAACAAAGGAGAGACTTAAAAAAAAAAAAAAAAAACAGGCTTGCAAAAAAGCATTTTCTTACCCTTGATAACGAGGTCTATGTTGATAGTGACTGTGAATTTGTAACAGCTGACCTGCTGTTAACAAAATGCTTACATGGACTGCAAAGCTGGGAAGAAAAACAGATAGCCTTGTTTCCTAAGGGGCGGTGAACATGCCAACACGTTCTATCCAAACCTTATAACAGCTTGGGAAATCTCTGAAGTTACCTTGTATTTTTGGAAAATGGAAAGCCAGAAAAAAAAAATTCCTGGGAATCCATCCAAGTTTTAAAAACATCTTCTCTCTTCATGGCCCTCCTGCTGTGATTTCAACTCTCAGCAAAGAAGGACAATCAATAGTTATTTTTAGATATTTAACACACCATGAGATTGGTAATTAACCAAGCCAATGTTTCTGAGAATAGTTTGTTTCTATAGAATAAGCTGGAAACATTTGGATAAGGTACCCCTCAAAGCAAGTGTTTATTAGCCAATTGCAGAATTTAATCCCTGCCAACCATGTACAAAGGTCATGATTATCTGTCATGCTGTAAAGTGCTTGCCTACCTTGTGCCCAACCCGATATAGCAGAATGAAAGAGAAAGGACCAGAAAACCTGAGTCAGTGGAGTGGCTAAAGGTGTCTAGCATCACCAGACCATTACATTCCTCTTTTGGAATAAGAAGACGGATGATGAAGTAAAATAAAAATGACTGAGAAATTTGTAGTAGAAAAAAAGAGATTATATTTGGTAAGCTGTTCTGATAGAATGTGAAAGAAAAATCAGATAAATTCATGAGTTTATTACATTTAGGAAAAGAATATAAGACAGATCTCTCAAGCAAGTAAACCACACTTTTTAAATTTTAAATAAGCCTATAGAAAAAAACAGAGGTGGGTACCCAATGTTTAATAAGCAGCAGGCTAAAACCTTGTTTCTCTTCCCTTTGAAGTTGCAATCTTTTAAGTGATTTTTTTCTTTTTCCACTAAGAGCAGGAAGAAGACACAGCATGTAGACACTACCTGTTCTCGGCTGGAAGTGCCCCGTTTCCTTGTAATTGCAAGATCCTCTTCAGAGGCATGAAATCTATGGGCTAGGGATACCAGGACATTAGCACATTGTGAGCATATGACCCCTGATTTGGGGAAATGATGAAAAATTAATGGGTGCAGATGTGCCCATCCTGCAAGGGACAGATGTTCACTTTATACATCATTTAGAATTCCCCAGTGTGTCTGACTATGGGATGATGAATATAACAGCTAAATGGTACAGGGATAAGCAAAAGTGTTAGAAAGATAAAAGTCTACACTAAGCCGTAAGAACACTGTTCTCCATCAATCAGTGTGAGTGCAACTAGGAGCGCACTGTATGGATGGAGATATGCTCATCATGGAGAGAAGTCACACTCACAATGTCTGGGAATATTGTGATCAGTCCATAGCCTCATCAGAGGACAAGTCACTTGTAAATGTCTAGCTGGAGTCTAGGGTAAATGAACATTGTATTTAATTTGGTTACTTCTGGCTATCTTCCACTGACATGCTCTTGGATTTTTTTCAGCATGAATAGATATTGTGTAGTATCTAATAAACATGCAATAATCAAATATGTTTTTTCTTGTATAAATTTAAAGATTAGTTTATATAATAATTTTTGAGCAGGAAAAATTCTTCCGTGAGACTATTTGGTTAATCCCAACCCAACAGAGGTTTCAAAAAAATGTACAACATTGAAACTTTTTCTATTCAGTATGGTGAATATGTACATGCTAAGGAATGCACTGAGGATAATAGTAGTAATACGTAACAGACAACATCTAATATGTGATGTGTAACGCAGTATGTATTACCCAAACCTGTATTTTTGTGCTCATATGTAGCTTCATGGCTGGTATTTATAGTTTCTCTGGGTCTTCAATCCCTAGCTATGTATCAGAATTTTCATAGTGGGCTGCTGGAATGGCTCAAGTGGTGGAATGCCTGCCTAGCAAGCACAACACCTGAGTTCAAACCACAGTACCGCCAACAAACAAACAAACAAACAATAAAAACATATATACATAGCTATATATGAATAAACTAAAAGTGAAATCTGGGTAATAATCATAATAGTATTTCAGGAGAAAGGAAACAAATATGGTTTGAATAGGTGGCAAATAGTTTCATGGAAGAAGAAGGCACAGAGAAATGAGACAGAGTATGAAAAATAGCCGTCTTTGGGGAGACTTCATGGGTGATTGGAGGTCAGGGGAGCATGGGCAATGAGAGGCTATTTGATATTTTAGGTAATGAAGTAAAATGATAAAGACAGTTTTGAAGAATCATTTCTCCAATTCAAACATAAATCTATTAATATATTGTGTTAGTCAGTCTTTTTGTTGTTCTGACAAAATATCAAGCATAAGAGAGGAACAATTTATATTGACTCATGGTTTCAGAGTCTCAGTGTATGGTTAGCTGAATCCATTGTTTTGGGCCTGAGGTGAAGCAGAATATCATGGTGGTGGGAGCATGTGGCAGAGTCTGCTCACCTCATGGCAGCCAAGAAGCAGGGAAGAGTAACAGGAAGGGACCAGGGCCAACTATGTGCTTCACAGGCACATCCCTAGTGACCCTCTTGTTCCGATTAGGCCTCACCTTCCATAGTTCCACCACCTCTCAATCATCTATTCACACTTTGGATCCATCAATGGGTTATACTATTGATTAGGCCAAAGCCTTCATGACCTAATCATCTCTGGAAATGCCCTCACAGACACACCTAGAAGTGTTCTTTGCTAATCTTCTAGCTGTCTCTGAATCCAATCAAGTTGACCTTCATACATATCAAGGGAGGCAAATAGATTAAATTCAGTATATGCAGTAATTCTTGTATCAGAAGTCTTGGATATGATCATTTTCTTGGATTGAGCAATCACTTGTATCTCTCTCTAGATTGCTGAACCTTGCATACTGAGTTTGGCTCAAGAATTACACGTCCTTAATTTGCCCAAATAAAGCTCTTTTATATAGCCAGAAAGAATACTAGAGATGTCCTGGAAGAGGTCACTTTAGAAAACTCAAAGCATGGAAAAGAGTGCCAATATTTAGCAATAAAAATAACAACAAACATACCTATCTGAAGAACACAGGGTTTGCTGATGAGATAATAATAGTTTTTAGACCCTCTACTCAAGTGGAAAGAGAATAGATGCTTAAATTAAGCAATTCAAGAAGTTGAATGGAAGCAGAAACATGACTAGTCATGACTAAAGACTAGAACCCTAGAATGTAATAAAAATATTTGCAATCAATTTCCTTTTACCTAGGACAGACATGATTCTAAATGAAATAGTTTATTAGCCATCCCATGTTAAGACAAAGACTGCAATGAATTAGATCTTTGGAGATTCTTGCCAGAAATGGGATCTTATGAGACTAAGAACAAGGCAATTAGTAAAGCCCACATTATAGTTATTTCTTATAACATCTCTTCTTAAATCACAGCTATTATGGTAAATCTCTAATTATCTTGTTTATTTTGTTTCATTACTGGCATAGTGTCTTCCCTCATAAGAAGGTGTGATCAAGGAGGACAGAGACCTTCACAGGTTAGTGCCTTGCTTTGTACATAGTACAAGCTCACCAAGTACATGTGGGAAATAACACTAGTATGCACTGCTAAAGTGATGGGGTAGATGAGGTAGCATAGAATGAGAAAATAGGATCCTGTCTTTTAGTGTCTAAACTGTTCACTGCAAAAGAGTGTTTGGGAATCACTTCAATTTTTTGCAGCTTTTTGTAATAAGATAGTAGTAGCAAAAATTCCTCTGACTGAAAACTCAGGCCCTGTGTAGGCTAGCCTCTTCTCAGGCTTCTTGAAGATCATTAGGCATCTCCTGGTCTGATCCTTTTTGCTCGAGGAGTTGGCTGCTGTTCCCGAAATTATTTTTTTTTTTCTCTTCTATTATGCTTGTCCGATGTGGCACTTATACTTTAATGCCTTATAGATAAAATGGTCTCTGTCAGTCTTCACTTCTCATGCCTGGAGAAAGTTTTACTGCTTCATAAAATCCTGTAATGCCCCAGTGTTTAAAAAAGATCTATCACTCTATCACTGGGTCTTTATGGGCTCTGTGTACATTTTTTTCCCTTTTTTCTTTGCAATGCAAGGTTGGTTCCTGAAGCAAAAAAAGGACAGAGACAAATGGATGAATGTGTGTTAAAGAATGTCAAGAATCCAGCTCAATTTATATTGAGGTGATATTAAATAGCTAAAGCAAATTATAGAATATCTCTCAGGCAACAGCATTAAACACCAGGAAGGAACTGTAACTGTAAGAATTCCCTTTCATAGGCAGTTGTAGGAAGACTACTATGCTATTCACTGGTTTGTGTTAAAGAATCTTGACAGTTGCTGTGTTTTAATTTTCTCTCACTTGACAGACACTTAGAAACCTGATGCCTGTTGAGTTTAGTTGGTGGTCAGGGGACACTGAGCACAACCTGCTTCCTGCTACCTGTTCTATACCAAGCATCTCTGTGTGGGCTATAAATCTTTAGAATGAATGCATCTTTTAGAGATGTAAATTGAAGGGGAATCTCTCAGATTATAGGCAGGAAACATATTTCCCTCATCTGTTATCTAAGGATTGCTATAAACAGCAGATTCTGTGTGTGTGTATGTGTGTGTATGTGTGTGTGTGTGTGTGTGTGTGTGTGTGTGCATTTATGTACATAGGTGTGTGTGCATGGGGTCTGTGTCTATACAGGTGTGGATAACCCAAAGTGATCCAGTGCAGAAGTGAGTTACATAGTGGGAGGAATCTCAAGTTACTGCTTCTCTCTGTAGTGGTGCTACGTAACCACAACAATGTGCTGTGGCTTTGATGTGGGCAGTAACTATGTCTCCCACAACCTTAGGCATTTGCAGGGAGAAGAAGAAAACAGCATCACCTGTCCTGTGACCAGGTAGGCTGGAATGATCCAATTACCTGTTGGCAGGTACTCTGACCCGATAGACATTGAACTTTGTCCCCCTCTCTACATGGCACTCTAGAATCCTATTTTCAGAAGCTTTTAGCGAGTAAAGGAGTATCTGTTTCCACACTGCTGAACAATTTGTTGTGTTAGCCTTAGAAAGTATTTACTAAGTAGTTTATTTATGCTCTGTGCTTTGATAGCAATGATGATGAATAAACATACAGCAAGAGTAACCAAAAAATGGGAGCTGATGTAGGTATACATGGGCAATTTAAGTGAAATAATGCAAACAAATAACACAGAAAGCTGGCAAATAGAAAACAGGCAGTCTCCAAGGATGTGCCTTTAAAATAGAACCCATTGTACAAAACTCTGCATTTCTGCAGCTGGCCAGAATGTGTCAAGAAAATGCATATGGAGTGATCCCTGCATGTCCTCCTCAGGGTAGGAGATCAAAACCACAAAGCATACCAGTATACACTTAAAAAAATGAAGGGCGGGGGGGGGGCAAAATAGATCTTTTCTGGGGGTGGATACCAGTAGGAGGGAGATGGTCATAAGGAAAGGGGGAATGAGTGTGAATATGGTGGATGTACTTTGTATACACATATGAAAATAGAAGAATGAAATCTGTTGTAATTGCTCTAAGCGGGGGAGGGGTGGGAAAAGAGAATGATGTGGGTGGTAAATCTAACTAAGGTATATGGTAAGCACATATATAAATATCACAATGTATCCCTCTATACAACTATGATATGCTAATAAATTTTAAAAAACTGAAAAAACCTAAACAAAACAGAAAAGCATGAAACACAGTTGCCTGTCACAAAAGTGTTTATTTCTGACAAAGATATGATTTTAAAATGGAAGGAGAAGGAATGGTGTCAAGATGGTGAGAAGGTCCCCTCCTAGTCCTGCTTGCAACCTTACAACACATGTCCACTTAAAAGGGCAGGAGCGTGGGAGCGAGAAAGCAATAGTAACAGGGGAGGTGGTGGAGAAGAGGGTGCATACAAGGAAAGGCACAGATGCTGGCCATACACCTTCCATACTTTGTGTTGTGTGACTGTTTTCTTTAAGTGTTAGGTTCCTTTTATGGGGAAAAAAAAAGTGTGTGTGGGTTAATGGAAAGCATGAAATGTGTACTTCTCAGGGTTATAGAGTCAAGAATCATGCTATGCATCCAAAGGTTTTGTAAGATGAGCAGTGCTTGGGAGTCATTATTCGTAGCATGTGAGATGTGGGCTCAATGACAGATGGCCAGTGGATTCAGGTAAGTGATGCTCACAGGAAATGTGCTGAGAAGGAAAATCTTCCCGTGAGCATGTATGACTTGGTCTTCATGCTCTTTGCTTCCCTACTCCACAAACCCCAAGCATTGACCAGCACCCAATAAAAGGTAACTTTATTACTATTTTTCATATAATTAACATTGAAATTCTAATCAAAACAATGTAACCTCTCAGGAGCAGTACTGGATCCCAAGCAGAGGTTCACTTAGAACCAATGACTTTGGAATAATGAAGGGCAGGAAATGATAGAGGTGACTTTGGTATAAACACATCATTTTACAGGACTACAGGCACAATCTACTTGAAGGAGGGTACAAACTAAAAAACACAAAACTTTGGATGTGGGCAGGGCTCTTCCTTACTTGTGGTAATGAGTCCCATTGTGGTTGTTTCATGTGGAGCCATGCCTTGTCTGAGGACAAACTGTCACAAAGGAGGACCAGGAATCTGCTGTGTTGAGTCTGAGTCAGTAAATGCTGACTCTGCCATCCTGTTACAATGGGTTTGATTAATCTGCTGCTGAGAGAGAGGCGTTCCAGGGCCAGCCCTTCCGTCTTCTCCCCCTGGAGGGGTCCAAGTCCCATTTCTGAGTTCTGGTCCTGGGTCCTGACTGCACACTGGCTCACTTGAGTGCCTGGAGTCCAGTTCAGTCCTAAGATTTGACTCTTCTCTCACTATCTGCAAGGGGCAAGTCCTATTCATAGTACTTTCCACTCCATTGGGGGTCCAGCTTGAGTTACAGAATTCTCTACAAAGCAAGGTGATCCTGTTCTGGGTTTTGATGTCTGATTCTGAGTTCATGATGTGTAAACACTGAGCATTTTTTGCTTAAATTCTTCAAGAGAATGTGAATGTTTGAATTTGTATTTTCTGCATGACTAAAAGACTCATTTATTATAGAGTTCTCCCAAACAAAGATTCTTTGCTCAAATAATGATGTTTAAGGATTCTGATCCTTAAAGAGAGACAGAAAATGGAAATTGTGAGCAGATCATGTTCTGTTAGGAAGGGCTGAAGGAGGAGGAGGGAAATGAACACCTAACTCCAGTTCTTATTCTGATCTACTGGACTGGTTTAGGATCTCTAAAACTAAGAGACAAAGTCTGTTCACTGTAAAACTATTTGTGGGAAAAGGTGTGGGTCTCTATTCTTCATCAAAGTGCCATGTAGCTGACAAAATTTGACAGAAAAAGAAAGATGCTCTCTTTGCTTCTGTCGAGGGCTCAGATCTGTGTTGGCTACCTGAGAAATGGCAGCTTTTGGATGGACCATCTGAGACTGCCTCATGTATTGAGGTTCTCGTGATATCACTGTGAGAAGTGGTAGGATGTGATAAGTAGAAGCCAAAGCAGAAGAGGGAGAAGAGGATATATATATATCATGTGATGACATATATCTGACTGACTTTTGGGTACTTATGAGGTACCACTTTGAGAACCACTGAAGGAAAAGAAAAACTAATAACACTTATCAGAGAAGATAGATGTAGTGCTATTATGCATTTGGGTACAACTGGGCCAAGAGAACATGAGTTGCATCCGGAGCCACAGTTCTGTTCCATATTGGATAAAGAGGGATTGCTGTTGGTGGTTCCTGGTGCTCATCAGATAGGACATTCAGATGATCAGTACCAATTTCTATCCACCTGGAACGCTCCTTGGGCATTAGTTAGGCCTGCTGATAAGCATGTCTACAAGATTAATTCTTTGAACCCCAGAACAAACTTAGCTCCTTTTCTGGTGTTAAAACCTACAGATAAATAATGTGAGGAAAATTATGTGAGACTCTGGAATGCTTGAGTGATTATAGGTTTGGGAGTCAGCCATGTGAAAGGAGATAAATGGTGGGGAGACTTAAATATAGTGATAAGGCAAAATGTGAGATGATGTATCTATGAAAAACAAGATGCATAGACAAGATGGACATATTTAACCAAAGAATAGACTAAAAGAACTAGGGAACTTCATTTAAAAATGAAAAAAAGACAAAAGGAAATGGAAAATAAATGTTTCACCACCATCTCAACATAAGAAAACACATAATTTTTAAAACTTTGTGTAATGCTTTTAGCCACTATTTTTTGACAGTTTTGAAAATATTTTTTAAATATTTTGCAGTAATGAGAAGTTTATGATCCCAGCATATCCATCACTTCTACAGTTGATAATGTGCACAATGACTGTTTTCCCCCTATATTTCCTACTGCCATTGACTTGGACATGATTTTGGTAGCATAAACAATAGAAGGAATCAGTGCTGGTGTTTACAATATCTTGGATTGTTTTTTGAGTACTAAGCTAATAATGTATGAACTTCACATTATAACCTTTAAAATAGCAAGTGAATTAACTTTTGTGAGTCGAGTCTGTTGCAATAGACTAAAGCCCTATAGAGATGGGTGGAAACACATTGGCTACATTAATTTAACTGGTTAACTCCTCAAATATACTTATGAACTTCCCAGAAAAAATGTTTTTAGCATATTAGAAATGTTGGAAATTCAGCCTCACAAGTATCTATTGATCCACTAATGTCTTCCAGGTCTATGGTGAACACCAAAATTTAGAGTTGAATATGATGGGGCCCTGCTTATATACTTTGTAGAAAAAGATACGCAGTAGTGTTTTCATCCTCCCATTGAGTGAGTTGTCTAATTTTCCCTCTAGGAATTCAGAGATACAAATTTGATATTCCTGGCACTTAAGGAAATGTTATTAAATGTCTCACTTCCAAGTCCCAGTCTACTCTTCCAGTGCCATTACCTCATGGCAGCCATAGCATCTGGGCTGCTATAGTTGCTGCTTAAAACACATCGGAGCTGAATTCCTTTATGGAGTGGGGTGGGGAATTTGAGATGCAGAAAAGGGAAAGGATAAGAGGAACTGTCCCCTTTTAGGGAAGAAAGATGAAAAGAAGGACGAAGGAAT
This sequence comes from Castor canadensis, assembly GCF_047511655.1. Classification (NCBI taxonomy): domain Eukaryota; kingdom Metazoa; phylum Chordata; class Mammalia; order Rodentia; family Castoridae; genus Castor; species Castor canadensis. The sequence continues at coordinate 60,506,237 of NC_133399.1, read as the reverse complement.
GGAGGGAGGGAGGGAGGATGGAAAAAAAGAAAGAAGGGAGAGAGGGAGGAAGAAAGGGAAGAAAGAAAGAGGAAGGGAGGAAGGAAGGAGACAACAAAAAGGCAAAGAAACTTGATATTCTTCACACTGCATACATTTGGAGTTTTGGCAAGTCTTGTTTAATGAGGATAACCTTCAGACCTTCTTATGTTTGTTTTAAAAATCAAAAGCCAATTTAGTTGATAGTCCTAAAATGGAGCATCTGTCCTCGATTTTGAAAAGTAATCTGACGTGATGACTAAGAGTACCAACAAAAGTAATACAGTTAATATCTAAAATATTATGAATGCATTTCCTAATTTAAAATGTGCTAAGAGGAAATATGTTTGTAGTCAAGAGTAGCATGCATAAAAGGAAATTCTGCCACATTTCTAGTAAACTTAGTTAATATCTTGAGTACCATTTGAGATGCAGTTCTCAGAACAATATATATTAGAATTCAATAAAATTAAACCAGTTTCTCTTTAAGTCAATACTCTTATGTAATATATAGAAAATTATTTAAAAGAGAGGAGAACAGTGAAGTTGAGAAGAGGTCAGAGACAGGACTGATGATTAACCATTCTTGGGGTGTTTGTATTAGTTCCAATTGAGACAATAGCTAAAAGTTCCCATTATTTCCTAGGGCTGTAATAACTTAGCCAAGAGAGAAGGAAGGTGAGTTTCTATTGTTAATAATATGCCTGTCTCTTGGGAGGAAATGGAATAGCTTTAGTGTTTTCTAAATGGAGGGAGTTCTATGTTATCCCTATGAGTAATTCCTAGAGCCTCTGCAAGCTGTAACTTGCTGAGTGGTAATATGTGATATCTGCTTTAGCACTGGAATAATACTTCTCTGGAATACACAGCCAGTCAATTAAAGAACTCTTTAGTGCCAGCTCATTCTCCCTTGCTCTTCCCTTTTTACCCCCAGTCTGGGTGCACAAACTCACTTCTATGTTCTGAAAATTATTTTTTGAGGACCATCATAAAATTCAGGTATAGCTGGCTGGAAAAGTCAATTGGCGGCCAAGCATATCTCAGCTAAAGAAATCTTTTATACACATGCACCCCATTTCATCTTGTTCAGAAGAAGGATGGAGCTGGATTCTGTACAAACCAAGACACTCAGGGTGTTCTGCTTTGATGTCATGTCAGAATCCCTCTTATTCCCTTTTCCACAGTCATGTTAGAGGATTGGCGACAGCCTAGGCAATGTGAGGAAGCCTAGGCTTTTGATCTGGATAAACCTTCCTGAGTTCCAACACCAAACAAAGTGGATCTAAGTCATTTGCTTAGCCTCCCAAGGTCTCTAAAAATAAGGTTCACAGCACCAATCTTACTTAATCATGAAGATTAAATGGAATAACATGTGGAACATTGGAATGAATGAAAACATTCAACGAATGATAACTTCAGTATCTCCTTTCCTATGTGAGACAAATATTAATAACCTATAGGAGATATGTATGTATGTATATATATATATATATTTAACAAATTGCTGAGCCCCTTGATTTTCTGCAAAGCTTATCATAGGGAGAAACCAGTTTTTTACATGTATGTTCTTACACAGCAATTTTGAAAACGACACAGATTAGCACGGGACCCAGCTTTGTCACTAAATACAGTATGGGCCCAATCATGCCTCACCCAGCAGGCATTCACCAGGACTCAGACCACAAACCACTCAAAGAGTACCAGTGCTGGCGAATTTTGCTGAAAGGGCTCAATCAACATTAATCCTTGAACAGTACTTAGAGTTTATAGAGAAGAAAATGTGATTAATCCACACAAAAAGGGAAAAATACTCTGCTTCTCAACTGAGGGAGAAAATTCCTTTGAGCATAAACAGATTGCACTATTTATACATGAAATATTTTCTGCATCCATAAACTTACCATGCTCAAGTATTCTAATTAATCATGGTGGTTGCCAGGGAAACCAAACTAACTCAATTATAGGTCTGTGGGAAGGTGCAGTGTATTTATGACTAGGAAGCAGGTAGTTTTCTGTGCAAAACTTGAAGATTTTAAATGTCTACAGAACACAGTGTTATCTTGATAGATTTCCTTAAAGTGTCTCTTGATTTTCTTCTTTTATAGCAACTTCATTTGGAAACATGGACAAGAAATGTGATATGTTAAGAAGAGGTTAAGAGGAACACCATCAGCAATTAAACCACAGGAAATGACTGAATGAGGAGCTGGTGAGTCCCACAGGAAGAGTCGTAATTTCCTACACCATTTGTACTTAGTTATCTTATTATCTAAATATCCAAGGTCCAAATACTGTAAGAACTAAGATGGAAACATTCATCAAGAAAACAAATAATAAAAACAGAACCAGTAAGTTTAGATAAAGTAACTGTTAGAAGAAATTATGAGAAATTGAAGACATTTGGCTGTTGGACCCAGGAATGTCCACACCTGCCCTTCCAGTGACCTCTTTTAGGATCTTCTTATGAAGATACTAAAAAGATATATACAGTACAAATCTGTGGGTTTGCTTTTTGAAGTTTCAGTCCCTCAAGATCAACTATGTCTGAAAATATTAAACAGAAAACTGCAGAAATAAATGCTTTATAAGTTTTCAGTTGCATACTGTTCTGAGTATCATGATTAAATCTTCAATTACTCTGCTCCTTCCTACTCAGGATATGAATGATCACTTTGTGCAGAGTACCCAGGCTGTGTATACTACCTGTACCTGTCCATTAGGTACTTAGTATAACTGAGTTATTACAATGACTGTTGCGGTTTCACAGGGCTTATCTTCAAGTAATCCTCATTTTAGCCAGTAATGGCTTCAGAATGGAGGAGTAATGACACCTGAAATTTTATTGCAATATTTTAATATAATTCTGTCTTATTAGTTGTTGTTAATCTCTTACCATGCATAATTTATAAATTAAACTTTATCATAGGTATGTATGGATAGGAAAAAAACCATAGTGTATATGGGGTTCAATACTATCTGTAGTTTTATGCGTCCACTGAGGTGCCGGAATGTATTCTCCATGGATGAGGTGGGGGACTGCTGTACAAAGAACTAGTAGCAAATTAAGTCCATGGAAGGTGAGGGGAGAAGTTTGATCAGGTTTGAGAAAGTTTCTGACATAGCATTTTCATTAATTATATATACTAAAACTTATTGTTTTACTTCTATAACCTAGATGACCCTGATACTTCTTTACTTTACTAATAATATTTTTATTAGAGTTTCAAGCAAATTATGTACTCATTGTCCAGAAACAGGATAATCTTATTTATCTCGTAAACAAAATAGACTGCTTTTCCAAAGACCAGACCATCTGTCCATCCACCAATCCACATATTTAGTCAATTAAAAACTATGAATTATCCTGCTTTGCCCTTATTCCTATGTAGATTGTGGATATACAACAAAGACTGGAATTTCTATCCTGAGTGAGTTTATAATATGGTCAGAAAGACAAAACATAAACTGCTAATTATAGAAACAAACTTTTAATGAAATGCTGCATTTAGCATTAATCTCATTATTTATAGTAATGTTCCTTGCTTTGAAGTCCACTTTTTTATTGATCTGCTATAGTTTTCTTTTGTTTAGGGTTACAATATTTCTATTTTTTTTTAATTTAAAGTTTGTGTCTTACAAGTAGTATGATCAAATGTATTCTAAAATCCAACCTGATCATTAATTTTTAAAATAAGACTATTTATTCTATGTAGATTTAATATGATTACGAGTGCATTTTTTTCCGGTGCTGGGAGTTAAGCCCAGAGCCTCGTGCATGCTAGGCAAGTGTTCTGATACTGAGCTGATGCCCAGTATGTATTTGGCTACTATTTATTTATTTTTATTATTCCTTGTCCTTTTATTCTCCTCATCTTTTTTGGAACAACTATTTTTTTCCTATTCAGTCTTCTCAGTCTACTAGTTTGCAAGTTACACACATCATTAGTGTGTATACTAACTCTTCCTCTTCATTTGCCCTGCACTCCCAGGTCTCCACCTGGGAGCATTTTCCTCTGGTCTGAACTACTTGCTTTAATAGATCTTGTTATGTAAGTCTATTGGTGAAAAACATTTCTTGGTTTTATTTTTGGTTGTTTAAAAGCATTTATTTTTTGGTATTCATGAAGTATGTAAGTATACAGTCACTAGAAACAGTTCTAGATTTGACCCTGAGCCCCATCTTTTTCAATACTCCTTTTTATTGCTTTCTGTTTTGCATCTTTTTGGTGGTACTGGGATTTGAACTCTGGGCCTCATGCTTGGTAGGCTGGTGCTTTACCACTTAAACCACCCTGTCAGCCCTTTTTTGTGTTGGGTATTTTCAAGATAGTGTCTTGCAAACTATTTGCCCAGACTGGTTTCAAACCACGATCTCTGCCTCGTGAATAGCAGGAATACAGGCATGAGCCACCTGCACTAGGTGACCTTTATGTATGTATGTGTTCATTTATAGACAGGGTCTGGTTATATAGCCCAAACTGGCCTTGAACTTGTGATCCTCCTCCCTCAGCTTCCCAAGAGCTGGGATTATAGTATGTGCCATCACACTCAGCTGCTGTCTTCCATCTATGTTGCTTCTGTAAAGATGCACATATTTTTTCTACTTTGGTTGCTTATGAGATTTTCCATTTTGTCTTTGGTCCTCAGGAGTTTCACTATGATATGACTAAGTGTGGGTTTTTTTTTTTTTTTTTTGCTTTAATCTATTTAAGGTTACAAAGAGCTTTTATGGCTTGATTTTTTTTCAAACTCAGTTTTGGAAAAATCTTGGTTATCATGTAGTTTTCTCCTCTCCATTTACATACATATCACAGCTGTCTTTTACATCCTTTCTTTTTTTTTTCTAGGTGATTCTCTTGACCTATCCCTCATCTCTTCTCCTGTGTTTACTATATACAAAACCATCTATTAAATTCTAAATTTAATTTATTTTTCTTTTAATATTTTCCCTGTTTTATGTTGCAATTCTCTTCTATGATCTTGAACATATTTTCTATCTTATTTCTGATATCTTTGATATCTTATTTATTTATAAATTATAATTTATAGTTATACCTTATATTCTTATTTCTTATATATTATTTCTTATTTCTGATCTCTCAATCTCCTAAGAATTTACCTGTATCTATTATTTTTTACCTTATTTTTTCACATGGTGTTAGTGGGGTTTGAACCAGGGTCTTATGCATATTAGGTAGGTATTCTTGCCATACGTGCTATGCCCCAGTCCTGTTTTTTTTTGTGATTTGGTACATCTGCCTGCCATATCTACTATTTTTGGACTGTGGGTGGACATTGCCATTTTAAAGCATGTAGATATTTTCAGGATCTGGCTCGGGCTGCCACTGTCTAGAGAAGATTTACTTTGTTCGGGACAAGTTATTACAGTTCAGGTCTGAGCTATTTCTGGTTTGGAATTTAGATTTTTACGACACTAGGTCTAGTTCTGGCTGTCCTTACTCCTAAGATGGATCCCGTCTGGGTCTTAACTAGCAGTCTGAGATAATTACCAGGGCCCCTCTGTCTTTGTAGGCCTTGAAGTATATTTTTGTTACTTCATTTCCATGAAATAGTCAAAAGTTCTGCCAAGTTTCCTAGCGTCTTAGCCACTGACTTCTCCTTGGGTTTTGTTTTTCTGTCTTGTGCCCTTGACAAAAGTTTTAAAGGGAAAACACTCATCTCAATCATCTTCCCTCTGGAACCATAAGCCTCCAAATCCTGACTGTCATGGTAATTCTGCCATGCCTTCAAACACAATTTTTAAAAACTGTCTAGCATTTCTAGTCTTTGACAAATGGACAGTCAGTTTGCAACAAATATCCCCATTACCAGAAGGGAAAATTCATTATTATTTTATTTTCATTTCCCTAAATTTTCACATTTATTTAAGCTTCACTGACAAATCAGAATCGTAGGCATTTTTCCCTCCTTTGCATCCTCGACTTATTCTGAATTATTTCTTTCAATAAACAGAAGAATTTCTTATTCTCCTTGTGTTTTTTTTTTGTGTGTGTGTGGATTTATCATTCACTAGTCTGCTGGCAAAAAGACTTTTGTCAGTCTTTATTCATTCCCTTATTAGGTGGTTTCTTGATAATCTTCATAGTGAGATAATTCATTGCTTGGAACAGTAATTTTGGTAATAGCTTTCAAATGGAGAGCTCTTTTTTGTTTGCTTGTTTTGTTTCATTTGAGACAAGGTCTTGCTATTTAGCTCAGGATTTCTTTGTTTTTTTTTTTTTTTTTTCTTTTATTATTCATATGTGCATACAAGGCTTGGTTCATTTCTCCCCCCTGCCCCCACCCCCTCCCTTACCACCCACTCCAGCCCCCTCCCTCTCCCCCCCACCCCCTCAATACCCAGCAGAAACTATTTTGCCCTTATCTCTAATTTTGTTGTAGAGAGAGTATAAGCAATAATAGGAAGGAACAAGGGGTTTTGCTGGTTGAGATAAGGATAGCTATACAGGGCATTGACTCACATTGATTTCCTGTGCCTGGGTGTTACCTTCTAGGTTAATTCTTTTTGATCTAACCTTTTCTCTAGTTCCTGGTCCCCTTCTCCTATTGGCCTCAGTTGCTTTAAGGTATCTGCTTTAGTTTCTCTGCATTAAGGGCAACAAATGCTAGCTAGTTTTTTAAGTGTCTTACCTATCCTTACCCCTCCCTTGTGTGCTCTCGCTTTTATCATGTGCTCATAGTCCAATCCCCTTGTTGTGTTTGCCCTTGATCTAATGTCCACATATGAGGGAGAACATACGATTTTTGGTCTTTTGGGCCAGGCTAACCTCACTCAGAATGATGTTCTCCAAGTCCATCCATTTACCAGCGAATGATACATTTCGTTCTTCTTCATGGCTGCATAGAATTTCATTGTGTATAGATACCACATTTTCTTAATCCATTCGTCAGTGCTGGGGCATCTTGGCTGTTTCCATAACTTGGCTATTGTGAATAGTGCCGCAATAAACATGGATGTGCAGGTGCCTCTGGAGTAACAGTCTTTTGGGTATATCCCCAAGAGTGGTATTGCTGGATCAAATGGTAGATCGATGTCCAGCTTTTTAAGTAGCCTCCAAATATTTTTCCAGAGTGGTTGTACTCGTCTACATTCCCACCAACAGTGTAAGAGGGTTCCTTTTTCCCCGCATCCTCGCCAACACCTGTTGTTGGTAGTGTTGCTGATGATGGCTATTCTAACAGGGGTGAGGTGGAATCTTAGTGTGGTTTTAATTTGCATTTCCTTTATTGCTAGAGATGGTGAGCATTTTTTCATGTGTTTTCTGGCCATTTGAATTTCTTCTTTTGAGAAAGTTCTGTTTAGTTCACATGCCCATTTCTTTATTGGTTCATTAGTTTTGGGAGAATTTAGTTTTTTAAGTTCCCTGTATATTCTGGTTATCAGTCCTTTGTCTGATGTATAATTGGCAAATATTTTCTCCCACTCTGTGGGTGTTCTCTTCAGTTTAGAGACCATTTCTTTTGATGAACAGAAGCTTTTTAGTTTTATGAGGTCCCACTTATCTATGCTATCTCTTAGTTGCTGTGCTGCTGGGGTTTCATTGAGAAAGTTCTTACCTATACCTACTAACTCCAGAGTATTTCCTACTCTTTCTTGTATCTACTTAAGAGTTTGGGGTCTAATATTAAGATCCTTGATCCATTTTGTAGCTCAGGATTTCTTTGAATTTATGATCCACCTGCCTCAGCATTCTGTGTGCTGGCATTACAGGTGTGTGCCATCATGGCTAGCCATGGCGGTTCTTATACAAACTATTTCTGTTCCTCTTGACTCTCTTATCCTGAAACACCTCAGTTCTACCACTCCCACCCAAGCAGATCACTGCAGACTATGGAAGGTCATTCTTGATGAATGTCTGAACCCACCTACTTGCAGGAGAGTTTTCTATTGTACAGCTGCCTTACTTGAAAAACAAGTGAATTACTCAATGGGAAAACTGAAAGCCAAGTCTTAGCAACTTCTCTGGTGCTTGCCTCTCTACAGTTACTGGAAGGGTCTCTCTGGTGACTTATATCAAGAGTGATAAGATGAATCCTGGACAAGTAAGTGCCTATGAGCTGCTACTTTTTCCAAGAATAGCATCCAGGAAGGAGACTGTTCTGCGCTGTTTGACCAACCTGGCTGACAGCATATTACATAGTGCCTTTGACAGCACCGAGGATTGGAAAATGGAATTGCAACTATCAGCCTGCGAGTTATGTTTTAACATTTAGTTATAAAGGCCATGTCATGCCCTCTGAGATGCAGCAGGAGTATTAGGCCTGACATTTTGAATTTCAAATGCAAATTGGAAAGTCCACCCTAAACTAGGAAAGGACATTGTGTATGGTTTGACTAAGTTCAGTATTCAGAAATGGCTCCTGGGTTAGTGTAATCAAGTCTCCCAAAGACTCCTGTTTTATTCTCTCACTCACATAAATGAAGAAAAGTTCCAATTAATCCATCCAGTAATATCCACAGAGTACCACTTGACTATCTTATTTGCCTGTTAATAAGACCTATCCATGTGATACAATAAATTATGCCACAGTAAATAGTTTGCTCTACTAGATTATTTCACAAATTATTTTAACTGATATCAAACCCTTCCAGTAATTCTACCCATATTTGTATTTTTTAAAGCCCAACCTGTTATCAACAATGTTTTTTCAGAGTTGTTAAGTGATTTGTCCATAATTTCACTGTGAAGAAGTAATAGAGTTGAGACTAGAATGGAATTGTTTGATTTCAACTTCACTGGTCTTGCTCTGACTTTAGCACAGAGTATGGCTGAATGCCACAAATAAAACAGTTATGAGTAATGAAGAAAACTCATAGGTTAGTTGAAACATGAATCCAAGTTGAAAATATATGTAAGTCCAAGTATAAAAATTAACCAATAGACACAGGGCTTTAATAGTAGTCCAAGAAACTTACTATGTCCTCAATGTTCATTCTGAAACACAAATTTAATGAAATTGTTTCCCTGCTTAAAACCCTTTAATGGCTCCTGACTGCCTGGGGTAAAGTCCAGCTTCCTTTGTGCAGCTTACAACTGGTTGCCAAAACTTTATGATCCCTTGAATGCTCCATGCCTTCTTTGTAGCTGGTTTTGCAGTTTTGCTGGCCTGTCTATGAAACTCTCCTTTCCTTCTACTCTTTGCCAGACTTTCATCCATCTGGGTTCGGCTGGTGCCACTCTCTGTAAGATATATTATGTGTGTCCCAGATCTAAATTAGATTCACCTCCCATAGTTTCAGGTCCCAGTACTTGTCTTATCTCTGGCATCATAGCAGGCATTGTAATTGCCCATTTGTTGGTTTTTATTATCCATTGTTCTCTATACACCATGTGTGCAGGATCCATGTCTGTCTTGTTCTTCATTATATTTCTGGCATTTAGCATCTTGTCTGGCATATAGCCATCACTCTATATATCTGTAGAATGAATGAATAAATACATTCTAACTCTTTCAGAACAGCTTTCAGTGGGCAAAGGGCTTCCTTCTCCAAGGACACATGTCACACTGATTTAAAATCTACTACATACAGCTATTTTCTATAAATTAACTCAGAGTTATTTTTATGAAGAAACATTTTTTAAAGAAATCAAAGATCTCATGACAGATTGTTTTAGCATTCACCGATATTTAGTGGTCCACAGTGTCCTATCGAACTCAGGTATGGTCAAGGGACTTCCTTACCAATGAAATGGGAGTAGAAATGGCATGCATGACTTTTGCACACTAGATGTGTGAACCAGCTCTTGGTGGTTTGCAATGGACTTGATGATTGATAAGTTTCAAAAATTATCTTTGACCTCAGATGCTATGAAACTGAACCCAACAACTTGAGCTGGGCATGCAGCATAAGTGATACCACTCACACACGTGTGTGTGTGTGTGTTCACGTGTGCATGTGCGTGTGCGTGTGTGTGTGTGTGTGTGTGTGTGGTGTTGGCACAGTGTGCTCTATTCTTGCCTGATAGAGTTTCATTCAAGTGAAGGGAAGTTTTGGGAAAGGAGTTAGTAGGATATGGACATCTTAAATTAGAACACTCAGGATTCATTGGAAGGAAACTAAGAAGTCAGGAACTGGGGCTACTGTTCTCATATCTTAGCTACATTTTTGCTTTTCTCTGCTTACCTGTTACTCTCCTCCCATTGAATAAACTTTATATACTTATTAATCATAAGTGTCGCAGAATGGGGATGGTCCCCACCTTTGTCTCCATTGGATCTTATAGCTCAGAATTCTCTACTAACTACCCTCACTCTCTGAGTCTCTTGCTTTATTTTTTTGAGAGATATAGTTATGGCTCTATTGCCTCTGTCTAGATCAATCAAAAACTAGATGTTATGGCTAGTCTGTGCTTCTGGTTACTGGTCTTAAGTTTGTCCATTCAGTTGTGCCTCAGTGTGATTATGTTGGCGGGGGGAGTGTGAATGGTTCGATTGTTTGTTTTAGTTAGAGAAAAATCTACACAGTGAAATATACACACTTAAGTATACTATTTCATGAGTTTTCACTAATATATAAACCTCTGTAACCTGACTTCTTCATAAGAATATCACTGTCACTCAGAAAATTCTCTCCTACCCTTTTGCACATTGCCATTAGTCTTATACCCCCTACAGATAATGAGTGACTTTGCCAGGTTCACACCTCTGTGCAAATTGAATGCAGTCAACCTCTGACTAAATGAGAGTGTGGCTTACAATTTTTTAACTTTACAAAGATGTAAAAATGAAAGACCTTCAGTAGAACTCATATTTTGGATTTTGCTATTTTCCTGCCTAGTAATTTGATGTTCTGTGTCAAAGTTGGGCAGCAGTGAGTCATAGCTTCCATGTAATTCCAAGGGCAAATGATGGACGCACTGCAGTGAGCCATATTGCTCAACTATGGCTTTTGGGAGGTTAGATTGGTATATCCACTACATTTTGACCTACCTTATGATGGGGTTTATTGGGATGTAGCTCCATTGTAAGTAGAGGAGCATCTGTGAAATGGTCTGTGTAGTGCTGTATAAAGCTTCCTTCACTTGAATGGTTTTCAAATGCAGCCTTACTAGTGTTTATATAAGCAGCTTGTTCCTTTTTACCAAGCAAGGAGATTGGAGGAATTATATTAGACAAATACCTTAATTTTTTGTTTCTTCACCTTATCAGTCTTAAGCAATAACTTGCTTGAGTCTTACCTGTATTTCTGTAGTATAGGATACACTACCTATGGAGTAGATATTTGGAATCTACTTTCAGAGTTACCATATCCCATAGTATCAATGTACCACAGTTTCCATTCTATGGACAGAATGTGGGTTTTGCCCATTGGAGTTATTATGAATTAAACTCTTTATTAACATTCTTATTCTGGCTGGGGATGTGGCTTAGTGGTAGAACACAAGACCTTGGGGTCCATCCTCAGCACTAAAAAATAAAATCTTTTTCAATTCCTTTTGTGAATGTAGGTTTCCATTTATCTTCAGTAAATACCTGGGAGTGAAATGACTGAGTCACAGGGTGAGTGATTGTTTAGTTTTATAAGAAATTACCAGGCCTTTTTATAAAGTACTTGTATCATTTTGAACTCTCACCAACGATGTATGAAAGTTCTGGTTTCTCTGCATTCTCACCAACATTTGGTGTTTTTAGTCTCTTTACTTTTAGCTCCTCTGGTGGGTGTGTGCTATCTTTAACTTTCATCTTTGATGACTAATGATGTTGGGTACTTCTTTTGAGTGCTTCTTCACCATTTGTATATCTACCTAGGTAAATTTTTCATTTAAATGTTCTTCCCGTTTTTTAATTGGGTGGTTTGTCTCTTTGTTATTCAGTTCTAGAAGTTCTTTTTTTTGTCCTGGATATTAAATCTTGTTTTGCTAATATTTTCTCCTACTCTGTGACCTGCTTATTTCTTTTCTTTTTTTTTTTTTGGTGGGTCTGGTTATTTTCTAAATGATGTCTTTCAATGAAGATTCTTCTACCTCCACTTCCTAACAAGCTGGGATTACAGGCTTGTATCACCACACTCAGAAGAGAGTAATTTTTTCCATAAGAACATTCAGCTTCTGTAGTATTATTTGTTGCAATGTCTTTCCTTTTCTCTGTTAGATTGCTTTGGCTTCTTTGTGAAAAGTTAAATTGTCCTTCATATGTGGGTCTATTGGTAGGCAGTATTCTCTTCTACTGATTTATCTGTCCTTACACTAATACTACACTGTCTTGATTGCATCTTTAATAACAAGTCTTGAACTATGCATACGTATGGAATTATCACCATGAAATCCCTTACATCCTGTGACTTTCTTCAAGATTGCTTGAGCTATAACTCCCTTTTATCCTTTATGGGTCAAATTATGCCCCCTAAAGATATCCACATCCTAGTCCATGGTATCTTATCTTGCAGATGTGATTAGGTAAGGATCCTTCCAGAGCAAATGCATATCAGGCCACATACATAGTACCAACAAAGTAAATAGCTCCACCAAAATCATGATAGAATTTTCTAGACTTATTACCTCATACTGTACTATGGCATCATACTCTAGGTTTGCATTTGAGCCTCTAGATTTGGTGTCAAAGTCCTTCCAATGACTGGTTCCTCTTACCTAGCCTTCTTGTTGATTCACTCATTGTACTTTCTTTGCAAATTTGTGGTTTTCTTTTTAAAATCCCTTTAAAAGCAAACACTCGATAAAGGCATAGGAAGTCTTTCTGACCAGTATGAAGTCCCAATTGCAGAGGACAGAGTTGATGGGTCCTTTTACATTATACCCCAGACATTGTGAGTCATGTTCTTTATTTTTTACTTCTGCTTCTTAGGGGCATCATCATATCATGATGTCGTAACTGCTTTAGGCACCTCAAAAGTGTTACTCGATAAATGCATTCTTTGTACCAGATGTGCCTCTTTCTCATCAGCAGTTATAGATGCTATTTTTAATCAGAGCTGAGTTTTATCTTTCTCCAGCAGGGCTGTTGCTTCAATTTCTTTGATTTTTATTTTGCTTCCATTTGTTTTTAAAAAAATGACTCATTTCAAAAAATTTCCAAAGATGCCTTTAGCAAATTTCAATGCTATTTCTTCTTGTTACCCAAATAGAACAGCCCAGAGAATGTAGCCTTTAGACACTCTCTTAAAGGTTGGTATTTGATTTGGGGAAAACAATCTGAACTGTAGTGATTTGAAGTAAAAAAAAAAAAAACCTTCTAAGGATTGAATATTTTTATTTGAAAAGGCAAGAAATAAGTGCTAAAAAGGCAATGGGAAATGAAAATTATAAATACAAAGTTCCTCATGTAAATGAAACTTGACTTCTGCAGCAAATGTATGCTAATGTTAAAATAATTCTTTTGATCTATCTCATCCCATAGGAAGCTGCAAGTGATAGAGGGTAAAAGCAGTACAGGACAGTTTCCAGTATCCCTTTCAAATCCACCCTCCAATGTTCCTACCCTGCTTTGTGCTTGGGCTCTTGCTGTGAAGGACTATCATTGGAGGCTTCCTTGTCCTCTGTCCTGAGCTTGGGTTTGGCTAATGGGAGGCATCAGCAGGAGACAGGGGGCAAGAGGAGGCTGAGGTATGGGTATCACTTTTCAGGTCCTTTTCCCATGGACTGCCTCTAAATGACTACATCTCTTTACTGACAGACACACCTTCTGTTGTGCAGCTCTATCTTACAGATACTTTCTTTGTATTCTGGTGTCTGATCCCTTCCTCACTCCATCAGGAATAGGGATAACAGCTTCTGCTGTTTCTGGTCCCTGGGTATTGCTCCATTTTTATTGGCTCACTCAATCTTCCTCATAGTTTAAATTTACCTAAGCTTCCTCATTTGACTTTTCTGAGTCATACTGGGACCCTAATACAGAAAAATTTAATTATATTTATTTACTAATTTTCTCACTCATTTATTTATTCCCTAATTGTTTATTCAGCAAATATTAAATATCTCTCCTATGCTCTCCTGGGCTTTAGGAATACAAACAGTGAACAAAACAGGGAGAAATCTCAGACTTATGGCATTTAGGTCAATTTAAAAGAGACAGATAATATAAGAAACAAGTAGCTAAATTAGTACAGACAGTCTTCCATATCAATGGGGCCTGCATCCACAGAGTCAACCATCTGCAAGTAGAAAATGTTTGAAAAAAATTGCATCTGTACTATATAAACTTTTTCTTGTTATTATTCTCAGAACAATACAGAATAACAAGTATTTGCATATAATTTATATTGTATTAGATATTCTGAATAATGTAGAGATAGTTAAAAGTCTATAAGATGACATGCATAGGTTATATACAAATTTTATGCTACTTTATATAAGGTATTTAAGCATACACAGATTTTTATATCCATGGGGATCCTGGAGAAGTTCCCACAAATACCAAGTGCCATCTTGGTATTTGAAGAAAGAATAAAGGAAGGAAGAGGGATAGGAAGCATGTGTACAGATTGTGGCAGTATGTGATCAGAGAGGTACTCACAGAGAAGGTGACATTTGAGTAAAAATCTGTAGGAAATGAGAGAAAAAAGCAGGTATCTAAGAGGAAGACTCAGAGGCTGAATATTTAAACTGCAAAGTCCTGAAGTGGAGGATATTTAATCTTTGCATGAATGTTTGAGGACAACATGGTTAAAATAAAATAACAAGAGTGACATTCTGAGAGATGAGTTCAGAGAGCTAAGGGGATGTGAGCAAGCAGGCATTTAGTAGACTTTTGTTTCTATCTTGGGTAGTCTGGGAGCCACTGGAAGGTATTCAAAAGATGAGTAATATGACGGAGCCTCTGTTTTAGAAGGATTACTTTGGATTTTTACTAAGAACAGACTGTGAGGAAGTAAGACATGGAATGAGGAGAAAAACGAGTTGGTATTGCACTAAGAGGAGAGAAATGGTGGCTTAGATTTGGGAGAGGGCAGAGGAGATGGGAAATGGTTAAATACTGTACACTGAACAAAACACTTAGAAGATATACTGAGAGGTTGTTTGTAGTATGTGAATGAGTACATCCAAAGATAATTCTAGGATTTAAAAAATTTATTAGTATACATTAATTGTACAAGGGGATTCCATTGTGATATTTCCATAGATGCATACAATGTACTTTGAACAATTTTACTCCTGCTATTATACTCCCATAACACCCTTTTCCCCTCCCATAGTCAAGCATTATTTATATGCTACACCCCCCCATGATGTACTGTACATATATGTATATATAAAATGTACTTTGATCATGATCACCCTAAAAGCTCTCCTTTCCCCCACCCCTCCCACTGATTCCCCCCGGAATCTCTCTTCTATACTCCTGTTCTATTATTATTATTATTTTAGTTCTAGATTCCACATATGACTACAAACATGCAATATTTGGCTTTTTGAGCTTGACTTATCTTGTTCAACCTGATGATCTCCAGTTTTATCCATTTTCTAGCAAACAACATAATTTCATTCTTCTTTATGGATGAATAATACTGCACTGTGTAGATTTACCACATTTACTTTATCCATTCGTCACTTGTTGGGCCCCTAGAATGATTCCATAGATTGGCTATTGTGAATAGTGCTGCCATAAACATGGTTGTGCAGGTATCTCCTTATATGTTAATTTACACTCCTGCAGCTATATGCCAAAGAGTGGTTTATCAGTATAAGGTAGTTCTATTTTTAGATTTTTTGAGGTCCTCCATATTGACCTCCGTAGTAGTTATGCTAATTTACATTCCCATCAACAGTGCATAAATGTTCCTTTTCCCCTGCATTCTTGGCAGCTTTGTTGTTGCATTTCTTTTATGGGCAAGGATGTTGAATATTTCTTCTTGTACTCATTAGCCATTCTTCTGAGAACTGTCTGTTCCAATAATTTGCCCATTTATTAATTGGATTATTTGTTCTTTTGGTGTTTAGTTTTTCGAGCACTTGCATATTCTGGATGTTAATCCTTCATTCAACAGATAGCTGGCAAAGATTTTCTCCCACTCTCTGGGTTGTATCTTCATTTTGGCAACAATTCCCTTTGATGTGCAGGAGCTTTTTAATTTCATTGACTCTTCATTTATCAATTCTTGCTCTTATTTCCTGGATAATTAGAGTCTTATTCATTAACTAGTTACCTTTTCTTCAAGTGTTTCCTCTTCTTTTGTCTATTGTAGTTTCCAAGTTTCAGATCTTAAATGAAAATCCTTGATCCATTTTGGATAGATTTTTGTATAGCATGGGAGATAGGGGTCTAGTTTCAGTCTTTTGTGTGTAGATACCCAGTTTTCTCAGTATCATTTGCTGAAGAGGCTTCTTTTTCTCAGTGTATATTTTTGGATTCTTTGTCAAAACTCGGATGGCTGGAACTCTTGTTTTGTTTCTGGATCTTTTATTCTATTGTTTGTTTGTTTATTTTGTGTGTGTGTGTGTGTGTGTGTGTGTGTGTGTGTGTGTATACTATGGTGAATTTGTTACTGTAGATTAATTTAAAGTCTGATATTGTGGTACCTCCAGCATTGCTCTTTTGGCTCAGGATTACTTTTGCTATTTGGGGTCTTTCATGTTTGAATTTTAGGATTGTTTTTTCTATTTCTCTAAAGAATGACATTGGAATTTCGAAGGGAATTGTGTTGAATCTGTAGATTCTTTTCAGTAGCACAGAAATTTTCATACTATTAAATCTGCCATTTCATAAACTTGGGAGATCTTTGCATCTTGTCTTCTTCAATTCCTTTCTTTAAGAATTTATAGTTTTCATTTTGTTTATTATTTTTTAAATAATTTTTTTAGGATATAGTTATGATATGGGGGGTTGCCTAGAGACAATTCCAATTAGACTTATATTGTACATTGGTTACATTGCCCCTATCATCTCTCTCCCTCATCCCTCTCCCCATCCCACTTAAACAAATTGCAAGAGGTTTTCTAGTTCTGTTTCACATAGGTATATGATGTCCATCTACTATATCGTCACCTTAATCTCCTTAGTTCACTCTCTCCCCTCTCACTAATACCCCCACCCCCACACACAGTGTGCCTATTTTACAGTCCTGGTTTTAATAATTAATATTTAAGTTCATGTTCAGATCAGTGTATGCACTCTATGTGTGTGCTTTACTTTGGTTGGTTCAATCCCTTAGAATACTCTCCCTTACCCCTTTACATCTCACTCCTCATTTTTTCAACATCCTTTAATACACACAGTCTTATATCCTCTACACTCACATGTTGTGGTATGTGATATTACTGTTGTTCTATCATTCTCTCTTTCTCCAAGTTACACTGTTCCAAACATGTTCTACAACTGAGTTTGTATATGATCATGTTTATTTTTGTGTATATGTTTATCTTTGGAGCTATCTTCCATGTATGAGAAAACGTGTCTTTTGTGTTTCTGATCCTAGCTAACTTCACTTAACATGATGTCCTCCAATTGCATCCATTTACCTTCAAACCCTGTGTCATTATTCCTTGTGGCTAAGTAATATTCCATTGTGTAGGTATCATAATTTCATGACCCATTCATCAGTTGTAGGGCATCTGGGTTGTTTCCAGAGCTTAACTATTGTGAATAGTGCTGCTATGAATATCAGTGTACAGGTGTCTCTACTGTACCCTGTTATATGTTCTTTTAGGTAGATGCCCAGGAGTGGTATCACTGGATTGTATGGCAGTTTTATCTCTAGTTTTTTGAGAAATCTCCATATTGTTTTCCATAGTGGTTGTACTAATTTGCATTCCCACCAGCAGTGCATAAGAGTTCCTGTTTCACCACATGCTTGCCAGCATTTGTTGTTGTTATTACCCTTGATTCTGGCCATTCTAACTGGGGTGAGATGAAATCTAATGGTTTTGATTCCCATCTCTTTTATAACCAGTGAATTTGAATACATCTTCATGTATTTACTGGCCATTTTTACCTCTTCCTTTGAGAATTCCCTGTTTAATTCATGTGCCCATTTCTTCATTGGAGTGTTGATTCTTTGGAGACTGAGTTTTTTGAGTTTCCTGTAGATTCTGGATATTAGACCCTTGTTAGATGAGTAGCTGGCAAAGATTTTCTCCCATACTGTGGGCTGTCTCTTGAGTCTGGTGATTGTTTCTTTTGCTGGGCAGAAGCTCTTTAGTTTGATGCAGTCCTATTTGTTCATTGTTTCTTTTAGATGCTGAACCTTTGGAGTTCTGTTTAGGAAGTCATTTCCTATACCTATCTGTTCTAGTGTATTTCCTACTGTTTCTTGGAGTTGTGTCAAAGTTTCAGGCCTTATATTAAGGTCTTTGATCCACTTTGAATTGATTTTGGTGCAGGGTAAAAGAGGGGGATCTAGTTTCAGTCTTCTGCATGTTTTCCCAGCAGCATTTGTTGAAGTGGCTATCTTTTCTCCATCATGTGTTTTGACTCCTTTGTTGTAGATCAGCTGGCTATAGATGTGTGGGCTTATGTCTGGATCTTCTATTCTGATCCATTGGTCTTCTGTCTGTTTTTGTGCCAATCCCATGCTGTTTTTATTGTTATGGCTCTGTAGTATAGTTTGAGGTCGGGTATTATGGTGCCTCCAGCATTGGACTTTTTGCTCAGAATTGCTTTGGCTATTTGAAGTCTTTTATGTTTCCATATGTACTTTATGATTGCCTTTTCTTTTTCTGTGCAGAATATCATTGGAATTTTGATAGGGATTGCATTGAACATGTGGGTTGCTTTTGGTAGTGTGCCCTTTTTCACAAAGCTGAGTCTACCAATCCATGAGCAACTTATGTAGTCTTCTTCAATTTCTCTCTTCAGTGGTTTTATAGTTTTCATTAAACTTTGATTTCTTTTGTTAAATTTATTCAGAGGTACTTTATTGTTTTTAATGCTGTTGTAAATGGGATTGTTTCCCTGATTTCTTTCTCAGTCTGTGTGTTGTTGGTATATATAAAAGCTACTGATTTCTGTAGGTTAATTTTGTATTCTGCTACTTTGCTGAAAGAGTTTATGATTTCTAATAGTTTCTTGTAGAATTTTTGGGGTCTCTTAGATAAAGGATCATGTCATCTACAAATAGAGATAGTTTGACTTCTTCCTTCTCCATTTGAATCCCTTTTCTTTCTTTCTCATTTTCTTGCTCTGGCTAGGAATTTCAAAACTATATTGAATAGGAGTAGAGAAAGCAGATAGCCCTGTCTCATTCCTGACTTTAAGGGGAAATGGTTTTAATTGTTCTCCATTTAGTATGGTGCTGGCTCTAGGTTTGTTATATATAGCCTTTATTATGTTGAGGAAGAAACTATTCCTAGTTTCTTCAGAGCTTTTATCATGAAAGTGTGTTGGATTTTGTCAAAGGCTTTTTCTGCATCTATTGAGAGATCATGTCATTTTTGTTCTTGAATCTGTTTATGTACTATATTACATTTATGGATTTATGTATATTGAACCATCCTTGCATCCCTGGAATGAAACCAACTTGGCCATGGTGTATGATCTTTTTGACGTGTTGTTGAATTCTGTTTACCAGTATTTTGTTGAGAATCTTTGCATCTATATTCATTAAAGATAGTGGTCTATAATTCTCTTTTCTGATTATGTATTTATTAGGTTTTGGAATGAGTGTAATGCTGACTTCATAGAATGAGTTTTGTAGTGTTCCTTCTCTTTCTATTTTCTGGAAAAGTTTGAAGAATATTGGTGCTCATTCTTGTTTAAAGGTTTGGTAAAATTCAGCCATCAATCAATCAGGTCCTGGGCTCTTCTTTGTAGTTATAGTTTTTATTACTCTTTTAATTTCAGTGCATGTAATAGGATTATTTAGGTGGTTAATATCATCTTGGTTCAATTTTGGTTGGTTGCATGTGTCTAGGAATTTACCCATTTCATCTAGATTTTCCAGTTCACTTGAATATAAGTTTTCAAAGTACTCTCTAATTATTTCCTGGATTTCATTGGTATTTGTAGTTATGTCACCTTTTCATCTCTGATTTTATTAACTTGGGTCTTCTCCCTCCTCTATTTTGCCTTGTTGGATGAGAGTTTGTCTATCTTATTAATCTTTTCAAAGAACCAACTTTTTGTTTCATTGATTCTTTGTATAGATTTTTGGTTTTGATTTCATTAATCTCGACTCTGATCTTTGTTATTTCTATCTGCTGGCTTTGGGATTGGTTTGTTCTTGTTTTTCTAGGAGCTTAAGGTGCATCATTAGATTGTTTATTTGAGAGGTCTCTATTTTTTTAATGTAGACACTTATAGCTATAAAATTTCCCCTTAGCATGGCCTTTGCTTTGTCCCACAGATTCTGGTATGTTGTACTTTCATTTTCATTGGATTCTAGGAATATTTTGAAATCTTCCCTTATGACTTAGTCACCCACTGGTTTTTTTTTTTTTAGCAGTATTTTGTTCAGTTTCCCTGTGTTTGAGTATTTTCTGGGGATTCTTTTGTTGTTGAGGTCTAGTTTTATTCTGTTGTGACCTGATATGCTGCAGGAAGTTATTTTGATTTTCTTGAATTTGTTAAGGCTTGCATTGTGTCCTAAAATATGATCTATTTTGGAGAAAGTTCCATGAACTGCAGAAAATAATGTATATTCCCTAATTTTTGTGTGAAATATTCTGTAGATGTCAACCAAGGTGGTCAAATGTGTGTAGTAGCTCTGAAGTTTCTTTGTTTATTGTTTGTCTGGATGATCTATTTATTGGTGATAGTGGGGTATTCAGGTCTCCCACTATTACTGTGTTAGTGTCTATCTGTGCTTGTAGGGCTGTAAGAGTTTTTTTTAAAATGTAGATGGGTGCCCCTGTATTTGGTGCATATATGTTAAGCATTGATATTTTCTTTTGATGAATTGTTCTTTTCATTAATATGAAGTGACCTTCATTGTGTCTTCTGATTGATTTTGGCCTAAAGTCTACTTTGTCAGATATGAGTATAGCTACTCCTGCTTGTTTATGGGGCTCATTTGCTTGGAAAACTTTTTTCCATTCTTTGACTCTGAGCCAGTGTTTATTTTTATCAGTTAGATGAGTCTATGGTAAGCAATATATGGTTGGGTCTTCTTTTTAAATCCAATTTGAAATTCTATGTTTCCTGATTGGGGCATTGAGGCCATTTACATTCAGTGTTAGTATTGAGAAGTGCCTATTGTTTCCAGTCGTTCTTGTTTCCCCATTGTTTAGTTTTACTTATTTCTTGTTTATTGGTTTGCTTGCTCTAAAGGGTTTGTTCTTTCTTGAGTCTACTTGTCTCACTCTAGTTTCTTCTTCTATATGTAAAAGTCCTTTAAGTATCTTCTGTAGTGCTGACTTGGTGGTAGCAAGGTCCTGCAGTTTTTCCTTGCTGTGGAAGGTTTTAGTTTCTCCTTCAATTAGGAAGGATAGTTTTTCTGGGTAAACTAGTCTGGGTTGATAATTGCTTTCTTACAGGGCCTGGATTATGTCTTTCCATGACCTTCTTGCATTTAGACTTTGAGTTGAGAAATCTGCTTTTATTCTAATAGGTTTGTCATTATATGTGATCTGTCTTCTCTTTTGTAGCTTTCAGAATTATTTTTTTATTCTGTGTGCTGAGTGTTTTGATTATGATGTGTCTGGTGGGTATTTCTTTTTTGGTCCTGATGGTTTGGTGTTCTGTATGCTTCCTGCACTTGAGTGACTCTCTCTTTCTCAAGGTTAGAGAAGTTTTCTGCTATTATTCTATTAAATAGGTTGTCATTTGTATCTCCTCTCCTTCTACACCCACAATTCATATGTTTGATCTTTTCATGGTATCCCAGGTATCTTGCATGTTCCATTAATATTTTCTTAGCATTTGTCTTTAGTTCCTGATGCTCTACTTTCAGCTTATCTATTCTGTTTGCCAAGCTTTTCATTGTGATATTTATTTAGGATATTGAGTTGTATATTTCAGATTGGTTAATTTTCAGGGTTTCCATATGTTTATTGATTTCCTCTTTCATATCCTGGATAGTCTGCTTAATTTCATTTGTATATTTGTTTGTATTTTCTTTGAGCTCATTTAATTGTTTAGTCACATTGTCTTCGAGGTCAAATACTAACTTTTGTGTTTCTTCTTTGAGGTCATTAATCATTTTTACTATTTTTTTAAATTCATTATTTGATAGCTGTTACTCTACACAGGTGTTTGGATCCTCAGTAGTGGAATTGGCTTTTGATGGGGAGTGGTTGGTTGTCTTGCTGTTTCATTCTGTGTTGAGATTTATGCATCTGGAGTGTTTCTGGTTATGGTTTTAATCTCTTGTGCCCCTGTAGTTGGTGTTTTGAGTTGTTTTTCCTCCTGGAGCTCCAGCAGTGTTCCTCAGAGAGTGGTATTCTAGATAAACTACCCTTTACAGAGTTCTTGTTGTGGCCAATTGCCTCTTTTCTCCCCTCAGTGAGGGGGCTGGAGTTCCTGCTCTTTGATGGGGGAACAGGAGCTCTCCTGCAGTCATGGTAGAGAGCACTGGGTCTCTATGCACTGTGGGGGGAGGGAGTAGGCCTCCCAGCACCATCAGGGTAGTGAATTGCCACCCAGTGGAGGAGATGGGATTCAGCTCTTGGACAGGAGAGATGTGATTCTCTTGCAGGGAGGTGTAGTATGAGGTGCTCAGCTTCCATGTGCCTTGGGAGAACAGAGCTTCTGGTACCACTGTAAAGTAGCAGGTTCTATCTTTCCTCCTTTTGGTGGTGAATCTGGTATTCTTGCTCTTCGAGGGGGGAGTAAGGGCTCTCTTGCTGTCAGGGACAGTGGGGGAGTGCTGGGCCTCAGTGCTCTGTGGGAAGGGAAGCCTCCTGGCACCAGCAGATTAACAAGGCCTGGAGCCTGGGATTCACTTGGGTGTATGGTAGCAGGCTTCTGGCACTGTGTAGCAAGTTGGGAGTATCCATGGGGCAGCAAGGCTGGTGGGCTTGAATCATCTGGTGTCCACCAGGCAGCAGCAGCCTGAGGTCTACTTGCATTGGTGTGTGGGCTTTCAGGAGTCACAATGGCTGCTGCTAGCTTAGAAGAACAAAATCTGCAGGCAGTGGGCATTCCAGGGCCTGATTTCCCACATGGGCCTCAGGGAGTAGAGTTCTGTGGGGCTGCTACCCACTTAGAAGAACCAAGCAGGCAGTGGGAGTTTGGGGGCCTGATTTCTCACATGGGCTTCTGGAAGTTTAGGCCAATGGCACTGCTGCCGGGTTAGGAGAACAGAGCCTGCAGGTAGAGGGTATTCCAGGGCCTGATTTCCCACATGGGCCTCAGGAAGTGCAGTTCTGTGGGACTGCTGCCCACTTGGGAAAACTGAGCCAGCAGGCTGTGGGAGTTTGGGGGCTTGATTTCTTACACGGGCTTTTGGAAACTTAGGTTCTCGGTGTTGCTGCTGGCTTAGGAGAACAGAGCCTGCATGCAGCTGGAGTTCTGGAGCCTGAGTTCAGTTCTGTAGCACTGTTGCTGGGGGAACTGAGCCTACTGGCTTGCACCTTCAGGTACCCACGGAGCAATGGGAGCCTTGGGACCTGGTTAGACAAGGCTGTTGGTTTCCCTGGCGTTTCAGGGTGAAGGTAGCAAGTTGTATATTGTGGGGCAGCATGGAGCACCAAGTTCCTGTGCATGCTGGGCAGTGGGACTTATTGCCCAGTAATGGAGCCCAGAGCTGTGTGGTGGCTTCAGGGGCTAGGGATCAAGAGTGTTGAGCCGTGGGTTGGTCTTTCCATTCTTCCTGTAATTAGTTGTTCCTCTATTTGTAGATTCAGAGAGAGTTGTTTCCCACTGGTTATGGAACCCTGTGGGTGCCTTTTGGGGTCCTCTGTTATTCCTTTTTTGGGGTTGTTAGTTGCCACTAGGTTATAGGAATGTTAAATGTCTGCCATCTTAATCTTAGCTCCTATAATTTTCATTTTAGAGATCTTTTACTTCCTTAGTTAAGTTTATTCCTAGATATTTTAAAAAGTACTAATATCTTTATTATATAGTATAAGGCAGTATTTTATACATTAACTCATTTTATGTGCAACTGCTGAGAAACCACTACACAAATTGCTAACATAAAAATGAGTTGTAATTTAAAGTCCATTGAGTTGTTCGATGCATACATTGGAAAATATTTTCCCTATAAAAAATAGTAAAAATGATAACATTTCCCATGCGTGCCCTATAAATCCATTTAAACCAAAGAGTAGCTGAATTATACAAGTAAGTATAGTTTAAAATCTGGGCCTTGAAGAAACATTAGCTTCATTTGTTGAAAATGCCATTTAAAAAAAAATAAGCCAGTGAAATTCTTGTTGTTCTTCCCTCTCACTCTAGATTTATACCTTTTTTCCTTGATCATTTCACTTTAGGCTATTCTGCAGTCCACATCTAGGTTTTAGCTGTTCCTTCCAAAATGGCAGCTGCCATCTCCTGTTAATCTGCTTGGGAAGGTACCCATTCCTATCCAAATCATGGAAGGTTTTAGTTATTACTAAAGCATGCCAAGTATTTGGGCAAAAACAGTTCCTAGCTATTTTTTTTTGAGGCTATTGCAAATGCAATTATTTTCTTGATTTATTCCTCAGCCTGTTGATGTCTGGTATATACAAAAACAACTGATTTTTGTGTGTTGATTTTGTATACTGCTACTTTGTCAAAAGTACTTTATCAAATCTAGTAGTATTTTTTGTGAAGTCTTTGGAGTCTTTTAGGTATAGCCTCATATCATTACAAATAGGGATAATTTGACTCTTTCTTCCTTATTTGAATTCCCTTTATTTCTTTCTCTTATCATATTGTCCTGGCCAAGAATTCAAGCACTATATTGAATAGTGGGAAGAATGGATATCCTTTTCTTTTCCCTGAATTTAGAAGAAAATATTTCAGTTTTTCCCTTTCTATTGTGATGTCTGCTATATAGCCTTTATTATGTTGAGGTGTGTTCCTTCTATTCTAAGTTTCTTCAAAGCTTTTATCACAGAATTTTGTCAAAGGCCTTTTCTGTATCTATTGAGATGATTATGTAATTTTTATCTTTGATTCTGTTTATGAGCTGTATTACGTCAGTTGATTTGTATATGTTGAACTATCCTTGCATCCCTGCTTGAGACCAACTTGATTTTAATGTGTTGTGGAATCCAGTTTGCAAGTATTTTATTAGGAATTTTTGCATCCATTTTCATCAAGGAAATTGATATAATTTTCCCTTTTTGTTGTGTTTATCTAGTTTTGGCAGGAAGGTAATTCTAACTTCATAGAATGACTTTGGCAGTGTTCCTTCTCTTTCTATTTCATAGAATATTTTGAGGAGTATTTCTGTTAGTTATTCTTTAAAGGTCTGTTAGAATTAGGCAGTGAATACAACAGTCCTAGGCTCTTCTTTGTTGGGAGACTCTTTATTATTGTATCAACCTCAGTGCTTGTTGCAGATCTTAAATTTAGGTGCTTTATATACTCTTGGTTCAATTTTGGTATGTCAAGTTCATCTAGAAATTTATCTATTTATTCTAGATTTTCCAGTTTATTGGAATATGTTTTCAAAGTATTCCCTAATGATCCTCTAGATATCATTGGCATGTGTTATGATATCCCCTTTTTATTTTTAATTTGATTAATGTGAGTTTTCTCCCTCCTTCTTTTGGTTAGTTTGGCTAAGGATTTATCAGTCTTGATTGAATTTTCAGATAACCTACTTTTTGTTTGATTGATTATTTGCATTTTTTATTGTTCCTTCCATTAATTTCTGCCCTAATTTTTATTATTTATTTCCACCTACTAATTTTGGGTTTGATTTTGTTCTTGTTTTTCTAGAAACTTGAGGTTATTTGAAATCTTTTTAAAATGAAGACTGTCATAGTTATAAACTTTGTTCTTAGCACTGCCTTTGTTATATCTCAAAGGTTCTGTTAAGTGGTGTTTTTTCATTTTCATTCAATTCTATGAACTTTTAATTTCCCCTCTTATTTTTTGATGACCCACTGGTTTTTTCAAAGGTTTATGTTCAGTATCCATTGTGCTTTAATGTTTTCTGTAGTTTTTTGTGCTGTTCATTTCTAGTTTTAGTCCACTGTAGACAGATAGAATACAGGGGGTTTATTTCTTATATTTGTTAAGAATTATTTTATGTCCTAAAATATGATATGTTTTGGGTAGAGTTTTATGGTCTACTGAGAAGAATGTGTATTGTGTAGCTGCTTTATTTAATAGATTTTAGATGTGTATTAAGTCCATTTGGTCTACAGTATCATTCAATTCTGAAATATTTTTGTTGATCTTTTATCTGGATGATCTATATATGGGTGGGAGTGGGGTATTGAAGCCTCTCACTATATTTTACTTGCTTCTATATCCACTTGTGTTTATTTTATGAAATTGGGTGTGTCAATATTTGGTGCATATATGGTAATAATTACTATCTTCTCCAGAAGGATTACTCCATTTATCAACATGAAGTGTTGTTTGTCTCTTTTGATTAAGTTTGGCTTGAAGTCCATTTTGTCAAAAATGAGTTTAGCTACTCCTGCCTGTTTTGGGGTCTGTTTGCTTGGAAAAATTTTTTCCATCCTTTCACACTAAACCAGTGTTTTTCTTTGTCAGTAAGATACATTTCTTGTATGCAACAAATAGTTGGTTCTTCTTTTTTTTAAAATCTAACCCACCATTTTAAGTCTTTTGATTTTAGAATTAAGACTGTTATCATTAAATGTTATTATCAAAAGTTATATAGTATTTCCTATCATTTTGTTTTATTTGTTATGCTTGCTTCTTTCCTAATCTTGATTTGCAATTACTTGTCTATGAGATTTATTCTTTCTTGCATTTTCCTGCTTGCATTTATCCTCCCCTCCTCTGTGTAGCTATCCTTTAAGTATCTTTTGCAAGGCTGGTTTAATGGTCATAAATTCCTTATTTTTTTTTTAGCATAGAAGGTTTTTATTGAGGATTTCTTTGCCAGATGCAGTAATCTAGATTGAGGTATTTTTCTTTCAAGGCTTGGAATATATCATTGTATGCCCCATTGCTTTTAGGGTTTCTGTTGAGAAATCTATTATTCTGGTGGGTTTGCCTTTATTTATGACTTGGTGCTCCTACCTCATTGCTTTCAGTATTCTTCTGTATATTTAGTGTTTTAACTCTAATACGTCTAGTGGTGTTTCTTTTCTGATCTTTCTTTTTGGTGATCTGAAAGCCTGCTGTACCTAGATAATGCTCTCTGTCAAGATTAGGCAAGTTTTCTGCTATTATTTTATTGAATATATTTCTATGCCTATAGTTTGTGTCTCTTCTTCTTCTGTACCCTTGATTCGTAGCTTTGACTTTTAATAGTGTCCCATTGGTCTTGGATGTACCATTTATATTTTCTTGGCATTTTTCTTTGTATTTGTCTAATTGTTTTAATTCTTCTATTTTATCTTCAATCTCTGATATTCTATCTTCAACTTGTTCCATTCTATAAACAGGACTTTCACCTGAGGTTTTTTTTAAAAGAATTTTTAAATGGGTTATTGAGCATTTCATTTTCAGAATTTCACTTTTATTTTTTTCAGGATTTCTATAACTTTATTGAGTTCTTCTGTTATATCATCATTGCCTTATTTCATTCAACTGTTTATTTGAATTCTTTTTATGGTCACTCAGTTGTTTATTTGTATTGTCTTTGAATTTTTCAGGTACTTACACATGTCCTCTGTAATTGTGCTGATCATTCTTATCATTGTTCTCTTAAATCTTTATCTGTTTCACTACAATTCAACTTCCTTTTTGTGAAATTGTTTACTTTTGAAGGAGTCATGTTGAGTATCTTTTTCATATTACTTATGTTTCTACATTGGGATTTGTGCATCTAAGGTCAAGTTTTTGTTGGAGGTTTTAATTTCCTGTGTTCTTTCACTTGATGTATTCACAATGTTTAGGCCAGACTAAGTAGTGACAGAGTTTTGGTGTGTTTTATCATGACTGAATTGGGGGGAATGTGACTCAGTGGCCAAACATTTGATTAGCTTGTTCATGATACTGTGCCTGGCCCATTACTTCACTCAGGGAGAGGAAGGTTAGCTGCAGAAGCAATCACAGTTGACAGATATGTACGATGAAAACTCAGCAATTTCTGATGAAGAACAACCACTCCCATGGCTGCAGGATCTCTAGAGGAATAAAGAAGAAAAGATAAAACTTTGTGAACAATAAAGACCTTAGTTAATAAGGGTAGTATTGGAAAGAATATAAGAGAGATAATGCTAATGAATAGTACATGATGTATGGTGCTATAAGGCTGTAAGAAGAAGCTGCTAAGGTTAATATAGGGGGATGATGAGAAAGCAAAATGAGATAGGTAGAAAAGATCTAGCTATAGTGTATTGAGAAAGAAAAGGAGAAACAGAAAAGCAGAAAAACAAACAAAAACAATCTGTAAGTCTAACTGTCTGTTAAAAATAAAGGCAACAAAGGATTGTGAATGGGGTATAGAAAGAGAAGAAAAAAAGCAAATGGACTACTCAAATGTATGTAGAAGTGGGGAAGGCAATAGGAAAGAGGGAGAAGATATGGTTAGAAATTGAATGTTAAAGATGAGTATGTGGCTTACATATAATGACTGCAAAAAAGGAAGGGAGAAAAAGTAGAAATAAAAAGTTAGCAAGAAAGAGAAAAAAAAATACCTAAAGCAAGCAAACAAAAAAAAAATCAAAAGACAAAGACAAAAGCAAATAGCATTTTCTACATTGCTCTCTGGAGCAAATGTTTTCCTTTTTCTAAAGTCTAAACCAATGAATTAAGTAAGAATTGCCTGGTTTGGAGGCTTAGCTCAGTGGGAAAGTGGCTGCTCAAAATTCTGAGTTAGTTCTCTAGGACAGAAAAAATTCCTTCATCAGGCTTACTATCTACTGCCCATGGAGTCTGTGTGTGCTTTACACTGCTAGTCCACACTAAGGGTGCCCACCAATGAACTCATAAAATGCTGGCAAAATCAAATCTGCTATGCTGCCAGTACTGACTTCCTTAGAAGTTCTGCAGGGAGTTGGTGTGGAAATAATTATTATTGTGTTCAATAAGGTGTATTCATGAAGAGAGAGACTGGTTGATGTCACTCAGCTGTCATCTTGTTCCTCATGAAGGGTTTTTGGATTGAGAAAATGGTGTAGCCATTAATAGAGGTATGAGGGACTATAGAAGGTGAAGGTTTGGGAATGCTAGACTGGGTATTAGGTTTGGAAAGTTTGAAATTATGTTAGTCATTCAAGTATAGAAGTTGCAAAGGCAGTTTCATATATGAGTCTATATTTTTTTTACCCAGAACTTTCCTCTAGTCAAAAAACATAATGTGGTAACCACTGGTTTTTATATTATTTGGAGTCATAAGATTGCATAAAATTTTCAAGGAATGGAAGTATCCATGGAGAAGAAAGAAGAGGTCAGAGGACTGATTCCTAGACTACTCCAAGAATATAATGTTCTGAATATGAGAGAAATCATAGAGTAGGTAAAGACAGTGTCTAATGAGGTAGAAGGATATCTAGGATTGTGCAGAATCCTGGAAGCCCAGTAAATAACATGTATTAAGCAAGAGAGGATAATTAACCATATCAAATACTCTGACTGTACACATGAGGATTTAGAATTGTCTGTTAGATTTGGTAATATGGTGGTCATTGATGACCTTGAAAAGGATAGTTTCAGAAGTCAATTGCTTTATTGTAGTGAGCTCCAATGTAAATAGTGTAGAGGAAAGAATTGAGAAAAGAATATAGACAACTCTTTTGAATATCTTTACCTAAAAGAAGAGCAAAAAAATGAGGGCAGTGACTAGATAAAATAGTGTCAAGAGGGAAGAAAAAAAGGATCATGTTTTTGTGTGGATAGGGAATGTCTATTTTACTTTTTTCATTTTTGGTGGTACTGGGGTTTGAACTCAGAGCCTCATGCTTGCTAGGCAGGCACTCTACCCCCTAAACCACACCACTAGCCTTGGACACATAATATCAAATAGAGGGGCAAAGCAGTATTATCTATGTCAGTGAAGTAAGAAAGTCTATAGTAATGTCTATAAGGAAAGATTTTGCTTGTGTAGGAAATAAGCCCTTGCCAGTTGCACAAATGCTATAATAGTAATCCTTCAGGATTCCAGATTGTCCCTTTTCCTGGGAAATCTGTAAAATTGCTAGGATAGACTTCTGCCTCTGTTGGTATGACTGGTCTTGAGGCTGTAACTGATTGATAATAACATTCATCATTCTCTGTTTCCTTCTGTAGACCATTGGTACCCTTAACTAGTACCTCTGGTAGTCTTTATGGCTAACCTAGCATTGTCTAACTCCTGGTTGCCATGCCCCTCAGGGGCTATGACCAATGCATCTGTTCACTTACTGTGAAAAGATAGAAAGAAAGTACTGTGGATCCTAAGGTGGTCAACAATGATTCCTCCTTCCTTATGTTTATGGCCTTGGGTAATACTCTCCTCAAGAGTATGGGTGAGAGGACTGGAGGTATGGCTCAAGTGTTAGACACCTGCCTGGCAAATGAGAAGCCTTTAGTTCAAATCTTAGTCACAGCAGAAAAAAAAGAAGAATATGGGCGGGGCCTCTCGTATGCTTTTAACCAACAGAATATGGCAAAGGTGATGGGATGTCACTTTGTGATAACATGAGAATTCTTAATCACACTCTAAAAGACACATTCTTGCCCTTTTGATGGACTTGACAGTTTAAGCTTCTACAAATCTGTGGACACATGCCAGGGAGCTATGGATCTCCTCCAGTAGCTAAGAGCAGCCTCTGGCTGGTTAAAAAATAAAAAAAGCTCTCAGTCCCACATTCACAAGGAAATAAATTCTGCCAATAATCTTAGTGAGCTTAGAATTGATTCTTCTCCAGTTAATCAGGGTGAGAGCCTTTCACAGAAAGGATAGGGCCACATCTGTCACCCTAGAGTGTTCAAGGATATCTGGGCATTCAAAAAATTCATGTGAGCCAGGCTCACAACCATAATCCTAGCTACTTGGCAGGTTGAGATCTGGAGGATCACAGTTCAAGGCCAGCCTGTAACACATCTCTAAAATAACCAGAGCAAAATTGAGTAGAGGTGTGGCTCAAGGGGTAGAGTGCCTTGTTTATAAGAATGAACACCTAAGTCTAACCCTAGTCCCACCCCCTCAAAAAAAATTTAAATGCCTGAATGTTCCCATCACAAATCTCAAAATCACAGTATTTCCCACCTAAAACCCTCGGCTTGGCGTTGCAGACTTGCCAGGTTTCAGTAGTCAACCTTATATGATGCTGAATTATTGGTTAGCTCCTGGGCTTGATCTGCTTTTTCTTTTCTCCAGCTCCA
The DNA here is from genome assembly GCF_047511655.1 of Castor canadensis. Classification (NCBI taxonomy): domain Eukaryota; kingdom Metazoa; phylum Chordata; class Mammalia; order Rodentia; family Castoridae; genus Castor; species Castor canadensis. The sequence goes on along the minus strand of NC_133399.1, from coordinate 60,474,980 downwards.
TTAGATGAAAGACTCTTTGCATGCAGCTAAGGAAACTTTCAACTGTTCGTCTTAAACTGATGATTAATCACTGTTGTCCTCTCATTATCCTTCTAAGATGCTTTAATAACCTTCAGCAAGAGCCATCAAATTCTACAATTCTTACAATTGGTATCTTCCTATATCTCTCAAATGCTTGAGTCATTGTACCTGCCAGGATACTCTCTTCCATGGATATCCCATCTCAGTTTACTACAAATGGTAGATTTATAATCACACTGCAACATGCCAGGAGTTATAATAACCCCACCTCCCACCAGTGATGCCGTACTCTGCCAGCTTGGAGACAGATGATCCAATTCCAAAATCTGACTTTAAAATTTGCTTTCTGGCATATCTTTGTATGCTAACTACTTAAGACTCATTTCCAGCCAAAAAGACTCTGAACTGGAGATTTGTGTGCAAGTGTTTTATAGGCAGCAATCTTGGGGATAAGCCTGCAAGGCATTGAGGGTAGTCGGGTCATGCAGAGGAAGAGGCTGAAATGCCATGTGGTTGCAACAGAGCACAGTCCTTACCTGATCTCACTGGGAGAACAGAGCTGGGATAGCTCCTTGGAGATGTACCTAACTCTGGAAAACATCTGGGCTTTTGAATGGTCACATCAACCAATTGCTGGATGTAAGCTCTTCTGGAGAGGAGGTGAAATCTTGGGCAAGTTGGCTGTCATTGGTGGAGAGAAATTCCTACAGAAGAGACTCATTTGTAAACTTACTGCATCTATGTGAGTGAATGCCTCTGACCTGAAGGGGGCTTCTAGGTGGCACACTAAAGCAAAAAGGTAAAGCTGGAGAGACCATGGAATTTAGGTGAGGAGGAAAAGGAGGACATAGAGGGGGAAGAAGTAGTAGAACAAATGAACTTTAAGTTCTAAGGATGTCAATTGTTGGAGTCAGTGAACCAGAGGTAATATGCTAGAAAACATAAAAGATGATATTTAGAGATTGGGATGATTACGGTTGAGATTTTGGATTGCTTCATTCTCAGATCCTTACTTATTTACCATTTATTCTAAAGATTGAATCACTCAATCACAAAGTCTTAACGTACATCCAATTACCTGGCAAATGAAAACTTTTATACATATGCCACTGTACAATTCTATTAGAATTATACCTATTGAAACACACCCACATATAAAATCTTAAGAGTGTGAAGACCACAGTCATTTTTGCTGTAATAATGGTAACAAAGTATACTGAGAAGTTTGGTGACAACTAGTTGAGCAGTTTTCAAGTTATCAATGGAAATAAATGGTGTTTTTGCATCAGAAGAAGCTATCACTACACCATCCTTCATCTACTTTAAAAGTGTATATTAAAACACAAGTAATCGAATATTCCACCTTGTCTACCTATATTTCAAAAGCCAATTCTCTTACCTTCCAGCCTCTGAAATTCTTTTAATCACAATTGAAGTGCAGGAGTTTCTCGGCAAGGAAAAGTTTGCAAAAGAAAAGAAGTTTTCAGACTTTTAAACTTTAACCAGAATGTCCTTCACTAGGAACTTTCATTTTTTTCGTTCATTTTCAGAAGAAATTTTCTGTCCTCCACTAAATATTAGAGGCTGCCAGAATAATTCAGGATAGAATGGCTACTTGCACATAGATAGAAGGCAGTGATGTGAACTTCAATCAAAATTAGATATTGAAAAGAATATTCAAATTATTCCTTCCCTAGGGAGAGATATTCCCTACAGTACATTAAACTTTCATTTTAAAAAAGCTACCTCTAATTCTACAGCCACACTTGTATAAGTATGCACATTTCTATATGAATAGCTCAATTCTAGATATAACTAATTACAACCTAACTGCTTGACTTTTTTTCCAGAGCCCCATAAACGCTTTTCATTGATAATTATGGCTGATTTTAATTTGTGTTGAGTTAGTTATTATGTATTTCATAGGGTTGTAGATGGCATGACAACAAAGGGTAGTTAGTCTCACAAATGTGTATTGAGTACTGAGTAGGTAAGAAGGATAAAAAGGGAATCTGGCTGGGAGCTGCTCATGACTGTAATTTTAGCTACTTGGGAAGCTGAGATGTCAACCTATAAGTGGGCATGGTGGCATAGCTGTCATCCCAAGCTATTCAGGAGGCTGAGGTCAAGAAGATCATGGTTCCAGGTCATTCCAGGCAAAAAAAATTTTTGCAGAAACCCTATCTCAATGGAAAAAAGCAGGACATGGTGGTGCCAAAGCATGAGTCCTGAAATAGGAGGATCCTGGTCCAGGCCAGTCTAGGCAAAAAGTGAGATCCTATCTCCAGAAAAACCAGAACAATAAAGGCTGGAGGCGAGGCTTAAATGGCATTGTGCCTGCTTAGCAAACACAGAGCCGAGTTCAAATCCCAATACTTCCAAACAACAACAAAAATCTGTATAAACGGAAAAACTTATAATGAGAAAATTATTAAAGTAAGCAAGTTAACTATTCTAGATACATGGTATAATTTTATCTTTGTAGACTCTTTGCCTAAGGATGGTTGGGTGGCTTGGATCCAAGTGAATAGACAATTAGATCACTTTGAGATTAGTTTTGTATCTCCTCTCATCTTTAAGATAAAATATTCAAAGACTGTTTGATTGTTTTTAGTAGATTCTGATTAAACCAGCACATTAAAGTTATTTTTATGAAAAATTGACTGGCATAATGGATAAAAAAGAAACTACACTTTGATTTTATTTTTATAAAAGAAAGACAAACTTGTATCCAGTTAGGGAGCACTCAAATCTATAAAGAATGTTTTCTATAGCTCCCCAAATGAGATTGGGATAGAAGGAAGGATAAGCAGGGTCTTCAATTGCAGTTTTCTAGTTATTTAAAAATATCAAAAGGAAGGCTATTTCATTATTAACATAGCATTTCACAAAGCTTGGTGATGTCTGTATGTTTACATTAGTTCATAATAACATGTAAGGGAAGATGCTTCTGTAAATAATTATAATATTAGTGGGAGTTTATGGAATTAATTGTATTAATTAAAATGCAAAAAAATGATGATTTCATTTGATTCAACTTAATAGCATAGAAATTTGAAATATTCCTTCCCTGCAACTGTTGCTGGGAATAACAGTTTGGACAGTGTAGTCCGAACAAGGAGAATTTCTCATGTTTACAAGGTTATATGTTACATTACTATTCCTTTCTCCTAGAGTCATACTTATTTTGTAACCAAAAGCTATAGTACATCTGTATTGCTCTAAATAGAAAAATCTTATGATATATGTCAATTCTGTTCCTTGATAGTGATGTTAAATACTCAAAATGGTTCTATTTGTTTGTTTGTTTTGAGAAAGCTGGACTCTTCCAAAAAATCAAATGAAAAGAAAAGCATTTCAAGTGTATGGTAGGCTCACTAATGGCCCTGTAAAGATGTATATCTTGTAATATTTCCATCTTATTCACCTCAAAGAACTCCCTTTAGCATGCCTTGTAGGACAGGTCTGGATGTGATAAGTTCTTTCAGGTTTTGTTTGTCTGGAAATATTTTCATCTCTTCATTTTTAGAGTATAGCTTTGCTAGGTACAATATTTTTTTTCAGAATTTTTTTCCCTTCAGTACTGTGAATATCATATTCCATTCTTTTCTGGTCTATAACTTTTCTTTTTGCTTGCTTATTTGTTTGAGACAAGTGTCTTGCCCAGGCTGGCTCAGGCTGGCCTCAAACTTGAAATCCTCCTGTCTCATCCACTTGAGTGCTAGGATTATAGGCATGCACCAACCACACTTAGTCTCTGGCCTGGAGAATTTTTGCTTGAGGAATATGTTCTCAGACAAAATGGAACACCCTCACGTGTTGTTTCTTTTCTTTTACTACTTTGAGAATCCTGTTTTGTTTGTTTAATTACAATGTGTCTTGGGGTAGATTTGGTTGAATTGAGTCTGATTGGTGATCTTTGACCTTCCAGTATGTAAATAATTGTATCCCTCTCTAAATTTGGAATTTATTCTGTTCTCATCTCTTTGAATATGCTCTCTACCACTTTGGCATTCTCAAGTCCTTTTTTATCCTCAATAACCTGAATATTTACTCTTTTAACAGTGTCCAAAGTACCCATAAACATTCCTCATTCTCCGTCGTATTATTTTTTTCTCTTTCAACTGTGTATTTCCAAAATAGTCTGATTTTGATCTCACTTATTCTTTCTTCTGTTTGATATATTCTGCTAGTGATGCCTAGAATTACAGTTCTTCATTTCATTTGGTGTACTTTCTATCTCAAGAAAAACTTTTAGAAAATCACTTCACTCTTACTAGTAAGTTTCTGATAGAGTCCTGAACTGTTTCTGTTTTCTTGACATTCATTGAGTTTTCTCAAAACAGCTATTTAAAATTCTTTGTCCAAGAGTCCTCACATATCAGTTACTATATGACCAATTTCTAGTGCTGTATTTTGTCTGTGAGGTGAGATCATGGTTTACCGTCTTATGATGATGTCTGAAAACTGAAAGATTTGGTATTTATTCCAATCTTTTTTTTGGTGGTATTTGAGTTTAACTCAGGGGTCTCGTGTTTGTTATGTGGGAATGTACTGCTTGAACCCCATCACCAACCATATTCCAATCTTTGAAATCTGTTTTTTTCTAGAGCCTATCAGTGGCACAATTTATACACTAGATGGTGCAGTAAATCCAGGTTTTCTATGAGTCCATGGTTGGTGTATTGTCACTGTTTCAGCACTAGAAGGTAGACTAGGTCCTAGGTTGTCTCAAATCTAGAGTTGGCATGTTATTCAGCATGGACTGGGAGAGTGCCTAAAATGGTAGTCAACTCTCACAACACTTCATGGAGGTACAGGTGCCATGGAATTCTGCTTGATATTAAGCATCGTTATGGAGGGACCAGTCCTAGGTTTGTATGTAATGAGACCTACGTTTTTCTTCTTCCAACCAGACAATAATTCTCTTTGTGTTGTGCTGCCTGGGGTTTGGTGAGAAACACAAATGCCACAAGGCTGGATCACACCCAGAATTCCTAGCCCACTGAGTCTAGCACAGTAACAGAGGCAGGATCTCAGCCCAGGTTGGTATGGCCTCCCTGCTTCTGTGGTATATTTGTAGTACAAGTCTGCTGCAGCCAGCTGTAGGTGGTGCCCCGTATACAAACCTGTCTGACTAGGACTTGGGTTTTTGCCTGGCAACAGGGTGGGTCCAGAGTCTCCATTCTACAGGTACTGTCCTGTGGACAGGGACACTGGTGTCCCCATCCTCCCTACCCTATCCTCCCAAATAAAAAGCAAGAAAAGTACCTCAAGAGGTAATTCCTTGGTCACCAGACTATTGTGGATCCAGTCTGCAGACTGGCCTGAAGGCAGAAGTTGTGAGACTCACTTGGTGCCAGGTTACCCTCCTATTCAACCAGACAAGTGGCATACCTCCCCACATAGCACTACTAAGACATGGGGAAGGGGTGACACAGGCAAGTCTTTTCTTCCTGCCTTCTTCAATACATTGTCTCTTATTTTACTAAAATCATGTACTATGATCCCTATCCTGAGTTCCTTAGCTCCTGTGAAGGAAGTTCCATGTATGAATAGCAGTTCAAATTGGTGTTTGTTTGGGGTGATGATCACTGGAAGGTCTTGCTGTGTTGCCATTTTGTTCCACTTGCTAAGGTGTTCTGCCAGCATCAATGGAGATGGAAACTGAAGGAACATTAGCTCTGTAGAGATCACCTACAGGATTGCTGCCAGAACCAGTTTCCATGAGTAGGAAGAGTCATTGTAAAAGACTAAAAAGTATTCTCCAGAGCCTACTCCTCTTTCCATGAAAGTAGTCTGACTCCTAATGTATTCTCTAAGAAAGTAGAGATGAAAATACCTTAAGAATTAATGACAGTTTCTTAATGACATCTGACTCAATCAATATGTTAACTAACTATGTATGACAGAGTTACTTGACAAGGCACTGAGGGAGAATGTCTGCAATCCTTAAATTGTTGGCTTAGTATACAAGAGAATATACACCGGCCTCAGGGCCTAGCTTTGCTACTTAAAAGAATCATGCTTCTGGGAAATTTCAAGTCAGGGGCAAAATAATGCAACTCTTGTTCATAGTAGGGGAAACTCTCAGTTCTCCCATTTCCCCCCTTTTTTGACTATGAAGAATAAAATAAATACATGTTGTTGAAAAAGCCACATTCCAATATTTATGCTTGTAGCCAAGAAATAATGATAAAAGAAAGCTAATGATAAACACCATTTACTTATCTTCTAAATGGATCAACCTAAAATCAACTTTGTCTATTGGTGAACATTTTGTAAGGAGCTGGTATTTTATTATTTGTAAGGAAGAGAGAACTAGAACTTCAAAGTCTTTAGTGAAAGCAAAGAACAAATTCACAATATACACCTCAGGAATTGCCATCCTGCCTGAAACAACCAAAATATGAACAAATAAAACAACAGCTTCACTTGGTTTTCAGGCCAAGGTACTAAAGGGAAAATTCAGACTAAGGCTGGGAGGATTCCTGAATTACAGAGGCAGAGCCTCAAGGCTGGCAGAATAAAAGAAATTAGGTGCCATGGGGCAGAGAAACATAGAGTAGAAAAATACCCAGAAAAATAACCCCAGAGAGATGCAAAGAAGTTCCCTCAAGTATTTAGTAGAATACTAAAAAACTTGTGTTTCTAGGAACAAGTCTGGGGAAAGAACAACCTGAAAGATGAGAAAGAATAGTGCCTGGCACTCATTGCCAGAAATAGGGCCCATTTCAGAATTGCTTAATACACATTGTCACTGTGGAGGATATTCAAAAACCTCTATCCTCATTAGTGGAGCATAATTAATCCTATACTGAATAATGCTCTTGTCCAGTCTTACAAATCTTATGATCAATACAGAAAGGATTACAATGATTCCAAATAAGTTAAATGCATTTTAGAGCAAGGCATAAAAATATTTGTAGTAATATAAAAATATCTAGCATGCAAAATATTCATTGTCTAGGTTCTAATATAGCATTACTAGACATGCAAGAACAACCAGAAAATGTAAACTATTCGCTCAAAACCAACCCAAACACACATAATTTTAGAATTAGCACAATAGAATTTTAAAAATCATAATTACATTCCGTATGTTCAAAGAATTACAGAGTCATGCTTCCATGATACTTCCAGATACAACAGATACTTACATTGAAATTTTAGATTGAAAACTTCAGTGTGTGAGATAAAAGATGCATAACTTCTAGCAGACCAACTACATATAATTAAAGCCCTTCAAAGAGAGCAGATTGGTGGGTAGGTAAGTAAAAAGTAATTAAAGAAATAATAGCCTAAGTTTGCAGGTTTTTACAAAAACTATAGACTCACAGATCGAAGCAGTTTAATGACTATCAAGCATAAGAAATACAGAAAAAAACAACTCCAAGACAGATCATGATCAAATAGCACAAAACTAGTGACAAAGAAAAAAATCTTAAAAAGTTTCAGAAGGAAAAAATAACTTACATAAAGAAGGAAGGAAGATGGAAATAAAAGAGAAATCCTTCAACTTAGAATTACATGTGCCACACAATTTTATTTCAATATAATGGTCAAACAAAACCTTTTGGTTTCAGTGTTGGAGATTGACCCCAACTCTGTGCAACTCTGAATGAAAAGTCAAGTTTACATACTACTTAACATACTACTTAAGCACTCTACTACTGATCTACATCTCCAGCCCCCCCACAAACCAACATTTTTTAAGCATACAAAAGTTTAAAGAATTTACCACAGAGGGAGGCATGAGAAGATGATAATAATAATTTTAGTGAGATACACTTGTGAAAGGGAGACTATCAGAGGGGGTCAGAAAGATAGTGGAAGGGGAAAGGAGATATATGTAACATATATTTATATATACATATATGTTATATATATGATATCTTACATATCATATATATCTTATAAATCATATATATAAGATAGCATGATGAAACCCACCAAACACTGAAAACTGAAGGGAGGGTTTTAATGGAACACAATTTAGAGGATGAACTTATTCAGAGTACACTGAATTTATGTAATTGTCATGATGAAATCTCCTTGTATTATTAATGTGTGCTAGTAAAAAGACTAAAAAATCAGAGGAAAATATAGTAGTAATTATAAATTATGGTGATGTTTATCATTATAATCTCACTAAGGAAAACTATAATTAAACACAGCCTCAATTCTTTTAATAAAAATGGACATTTGACTTTAGGAAAAGAATTTGCCACAGACTACTACTAGAAGATATTTTAAAGAAAGTACCTCAGGCAGAAGGAAAATGAAAGGCAATGGAAACATAGGATTTCCAAAAGAGAATAAAGAATGCTAGAAAATGTAGCTATATAGTTTAATATAAAACATTTTATTGTACTTTTATTTTTTAAAGTAATACCTTTTTAAAAAAGCAATACCTTTTCTAAAAAGGCAATTTAAAAAGTAATTTAAAAGATAATTCTAAATGTCTTAAACAAAATAACAATAGTGTCTAATTTATATATATCCTTAATAGTTAAAAATTCAAGAAAGGAGAAATTGAATGCAATTAAATCTTATAATGTCACCTGAAAATAGACTTTGATACATTAGATTGTATACTATAAACTTTATAAAATGCTAAAATAAAAAGCCAAGTTATAGATAAGCCAAAAATATAAATGAAATAAAAAATACAATTAATCCAAAAGGAGAGATATAATAGGGGGAACGTGAACAAAGATTAGAATACAATCAGCAAAACATCAGATTTAACTCACCTATATAGTTAATTATATAGAATGTAAATGGTGTAAATACTCAAATTAAAAAGCAAAGATTATTAAGATTTTAAAAAGCAAGAGCCAATGATTTTCTGCCTAGAAGAAACATAATTATAAAATAAAGACACAAATAGTACAAAATAAAGGATATAAAAATGGGTATCATCTTAACACTAAATAAAGAAGTATATGACTTCTAGGGTAAGATGGGAGATTAAAAGCTTCCTCTGTGCTACTCTGAATGAAAAGTCAGAGTTACATAGGACAGACTATACCCAGAAGACAGAAAGAGGAAGTGCATCTGGAGTCATGAAAAAGGTGACAAGATAGCTAAAAAGCTTGGAGAAACAAAAACATAAGTAGACAAAAATAGGATAGAGCTTGTATTTCCAACCTAGGTTCTCTGGAGGGTTGGTGGAGACAAAACCACAATCACAAGGTAAGCAAGGCAGGTCTGGTGACAACTGTCCAGCAGTCTTACCCACAGAAAAAGCCCACAACCTTAAATCCACTGCAGAGATTTTGTGTGACAGAGACTCCTCCTCTATGGCAGGCCATCCCTGAAAAAGAAATTAATTTTGTTGTTTCCCATGTCTTGGAGATCTACAGCCAGGTGCCATCTTGAGTAGAAGCCTGTTGTTTGAGCTTGGGCTACTATGGAGACCTAAAAACAAAGAATAATCAAGTCAGGGAGTCTGGGGTCACTCTCCTGAGGTTCTGGATGGGAACAACCAAAAATGGCAATAGTGGACACATGGAGGGTCAGACATGGATCCACTAAGAAGTTTAAGCAAGGATCTTGGGCTATGAAGGGTGTGGTGGTTGGTGGCCCTGCCCTTGGCAGCCAGGAGGGAACCCCATTGCTTGTGGATCACCTCCAAGCTTGTGGCTCACCTCCAAGATTGATAGCTTTGAAATCATGGACAGTAGATTACTTGGTCTATGGAGCTACCTCTCTGCTGTATGTAGTTTGGTACTGGGTGGGACTGAGAGTTCTGAGGTGAGGTCCAGCTAATTACTCTATTTCCCTAACTGCCTCCTACCCACAGTCTGATTTAGTGATAGGTGGGATCTGAAAGCACTGAGACAGCAGGTAGAGTGCTGGGTTCTTCCTCTTCCAGTGCAGAATTCAGTTTTCTTTTTGCTTCCCCCATTCTCCCACAAATTAGAAGTATACTCCTAGGGATGGACATTTGCTACTAGTGGATGCACAAACTGGAGGACCACTGAACAACTGGGAACCTGTCCAGCCCACAGGACACAAAACTCATTGTGGCCAGCAATGGATCCTGGTATGCAAAGAGGGGAAGCTTCTAAAGTGAATGCATCCCTGAAGATGACAGCTGACCCTTGACTGGTCTGGCCCTCGGCCAATATACAGCACCAGCTTAGTGTAGTTTCTGTTACCGCAGTTTGTTTTCTCCTTTCTAGGTGTATCTCAATATATCATCAAGACCAAAATATCAACAAAGAAACATCAGAATGAAGCCACACCATAGATCAAATGGACTTAACAGATATCTGCACAATATTTCATCCACAGCTGAAAGATTCATATTCTTCTCAGCATCTCATGAAACTTTCTCCAAAACATCACATTTTAGGTTAGAAAGCAAGTTTCCAAAAATACAAAGTTGAAATAACTTCTTGTATCTGATCAGATCATAATGGAATAAAATTACAAATCAATAGAAAAAGAAGCTATAAAAACTATACAAACATGGAGATCAAGCAAGACACTTTTGAAAGATTAGTGGGTCATTGAAGAAATCAGGGAGGAAATTAAAAATTTCCAAGATTTAAATGAAAATGAAAACACAACTTACTAGAACCATTGGAATATGGTAATGGTTGTTCTAAGAGGGAAATTTAGAGCTGTGAGTGCCTACATTAAATAAAAAACATAGAGAAATCTCAAATAAATAACTTAATGATGCACCTCAAGGTCATAGACAAACAAGAACAAGCTGAACTCAAATTAGTAGACAGAATGACATTCTGATGATCAGTGCAGAAACTAATGAAATGGAGACTTAAAAAATACAAAGGATCAATGAAACAGAGTTGGTTCTTTGAAAAGATAAATAAGATTGAGAGACGCTTACCCAAACTGGAGAGAGAAGACCTAAATTAACAAAATTAGAGATGAAAAGAGGGATATTATAACCTCTATCATTGAAATCCAGAGGATCGTTAGGGAATATTTTGAAAATTTATATTCCAATAAATTGGAATATGGAAGAAATATCTAAATTTCTGGATGCACATGACCTAACAATATTGAACCAAGAAGATATAAACAATCTAAACAGATATATAAAAAACAGTGAGATTGAAGTAGTAATTAAGAATTTCTTAACAAAGACAGATTCACTACTGAATTCTACCAGACCTTTAAAGAATAGATAATACTAATGCTCCTCAAACTACTCCATGAATTAGAAATGGAAGGAATGCTTCCAAACTCATTCTGTGAAGCCAATATTTCCCTGAAACCAAAACCAGGTAAGGACACAATAAAAAAAGAAAATTATAGAACAAGTTTTTTGATGAACAGAGGCACAAAAATATACAATAAAATATTTACAAACCAAATTCAACAGTACAATAAAAATATCATACACCATGATCATGTTATTTTCATTCAGGAATGCAGCATATGCAACTTAGTAACTATAATATAGCATATAAATAAAATAAAGAACAAGAATCACATGATCATCTCAGCAGATGCCAAAAATGTATTAGACAAAATTCAACATCCTTTTATGATAAAAACTCTAAAGAAACTAGGAACAGAAGAAGAGTACCTCAATATAATAAAGTCTATATAGGTTAACTTATAGCCAACATTGTACTAGATGGGAAAAAATGGAAGCATTTCTTCTAGAATAAGGAACAGTATAAGGGTTTTTAATCTCTCCACTCTTGTTCAATATAGTGCTTCAATTCTTAGCCAGAGCAATAAGGTAAGAAAAAGAAATACAAGAGATAGAAATAAAAAAGGAAGGAGCCAAATTATCCCTATTTGTAAATGGTAAGATCCTATACTTAAAAGACACTAAAAACTCTACCAGAAAACTCTTAGAGTGAACACTTTCATAATGTAGCAGAATATGAAATCAACATATAAAACTCAGTAACTCTTCTATATACCAACAATGAACATGCTGAAAAAGAAACTGAGAAAATGATGCCATTCACGACAGCCTAAAATAAAAATAGTGTACTTAGAAATAAATAAGTTGAATGACCTCTACAATGAAAACTATAAAACACTGAAGAAGGAAATTAAAGACACTGGAAGAAAGAGCTCCCATGCTCATGAATTGTCAGAATTAATATAAAAATTGCTATATTTTTAAGATCACAAAAGTGATCTTCCTTGTAAATGTAAGCCCAATCAAGTTTCTAATGATATTTTTTCACAGAAACAGAGAAATAGTCCTAAAAAACACAAAAGACTTTGAATAATCAAAGGAACTGTGAACAAAATGAGCAATTCTGTAGGTATCACAGTATCTGACTTCAAATTATATGGTATACAGTCATAGCAACAAAACAACTGGTAATGGCACAGAACCAAACATGAAGATCAACAGAATAGAAGAGGACACAGAAATAAACCATGCAGCTGGAGCCACAAAAATATACATTGGTGAAAAGCAAACTTTTCAACAAATGGTCCTGGGAAAACTAGATATCCACAGGTAGAAGAATGAAAGCACATCCCTATCTTCTACCCTATATAAAAATCAATTCAAAATGGATCAAAGACCTTAATGTAAGACCTGAAACTTTGAAACTACTACAGAGAAACACTTCAAGATGTAGGCATAGGTAATAGCTCAGAAAATAATAGCAGGAATAAAGGCTGCTCTCTCAAGTGAGAGTCCCTGCCTACCAAGAATGAGGCTCTGAGTTCTCACACCCCAGTACTGTCAACCATAACAACAAACAAGAATAGTAAACGTCTTCACACCAAAGGAAACAATTACCAGAATGAAGAGAGAGTTACCAAGAGTGAGAAAGTCTTTGTTAGTTATTTGTCTGACAGGGATTAATATCCAGAATATACAAAGATATAAAAAAAAAACAGGCACAAAATAGCAAATAACTCAATCAGTTATGGGCAAATTAATTGGACAGTCCTCAAAAGAAGGATAAATGGTCAATAAATACAAGAAAAAGTGTTCAACATTTTTTGATGTCATGGAAATGCAAATCAAGACTACAATGAGATTTTTCTGCAGCCCAGTCAGAATGGCTGTCATCAAAAAAACAAACAATAGCAAATGGTGGTGAGAATGTGGGGGAAAAGGAACCCTTATACACTATTGGTGGGATTGTAAATTAGTCAAGTCACTATGAAAATCAGTATGGAAGTTCTTCTCAAAACTAAAAGTGGGATCATATGATCCTGCTAGACCACTCTTGAGCGAATACCCAAAGGAATCAAAGTCAGCATACAAAAGAGATATTTGCACACATGTTTATCCCAGCACTATTCACAATAGCTAAACTATGGAATCAGCCTAAGTGCCCATCGACAGATAGATGGAAAATAAATTGGTATATACACAATGGAGTTTTATGCAGCCATAAAGAAGAACAAAATTATGTCATTTGGAGGAAAATATATAGAACTGAAGTTCATCTTATTACATAAAGTATGTAAAACTCACACAGATAAAGATCTCATAATTTCTCTCATATACAGAATCCAGGTTTTAAATGACATGAAAGTAGAAAGGGTATTATGTGGGAAAAGGAAGGAACCAGCGGGTGGGACGGGGGAAACGGTAATATGGGAGGTGAGCATGGTCAGAGAGGATTGTATACATGTATGAAACGTCATAATGAAACCTATGAAACTGTTATTTTTAAACAGAAATGCATACATACATATAAACCATGACTGTAATTGAGAGACCGTCTTGGGGTATAAGGGGTAGGGGAAGGGAAAGAGAGTGATAGGGGAACAATGCTGGAATCGATGCTTTCTGTGCAAGATGGTGGCACAAGGCAACACTGAAAGCTTTTGAAAAACGGGAAGAGGAAAAAAGGCAGCAAAAGAGGGGGTTAATTTGATCAAAGCGCAATATATGCACATGTGGAAACACCATTGTGTACAATTAACACCTCAGTGCAATTAACATATATTAATTAAAAAAAGAAATGTGGTTGGGTGTGGTGGCTCATACCTGTCATTCCACTCAGGAGGCAGAGATTGAGAAAATTACAGTTTGGGGCAGACTAGGCAAAATTTAGCAGGACCCTATCTCAACAAATAAGCCAGGTGTGGTAATTACTGCCTGTGATTCCAGCTGTGTGGGAGGCTATGGGTAGGAGGATTGCAGTCTGAGACCCATCCCCAGGCCAAATTTGAGATTCTACCAGAAAAGCAACCTAAAAAAGCAAGAAGAGTTGGGGGCTTGGAGCAAGTGCTTCAGTGCCTGTCTAGAAGCATGAGACCCTGAGTTCACATCCCAGTACCACCAAAAAAACAAGTAGTGTGGAGCATCCGTACTAATATCACTTAAAGAAGCTATCAGGGAAAAGAATACTGCTAAAGACAGAGAAAGTTATTTCATAATGATCGAGGGGTCGGTCAGTTTACTGTTGGGATAATGTTCTTAAATGCTTGTTTAACAACTGAGCCATGAAGTTTGTGAAGGAAAAACAGCTACATCTTCAATGAGAAATAGAAAAACTTACAGTTATAGTGGGAGATTTTAATAGCCCCCCTTGGTGATTTATAGAACAAGTAGACAAAAAAATCAATATAAATATAGATTTGACAAGCCTGCAGGCAGCGCTATCGCAGTGGGTTATAAAGAGACTTCCCTCAGAAGAATGTGCATACTGTCCTTCTATGATCAGGAAACTTTCATCAAGGTAGACAATGGTCTGAGCAATAAAGTAAATTTCACCAAATTTAAAATAATTCAAATCATGCAAATCATGCTTTCTCACCAAAACAGAATTAAGTTGTAAGTCAATCATAGAGGTAGCATCTTGATTCTAAGAACTCATGTGGGAACATAGGAACACAAAAGATTTAGAATTGCCAAAACAGCTTTTCAAAAGAACAAAGGAAGAAGACTAACCTTGCCTGATTTTAAGAGTTATTATAAAGCCACAGTAGTCAAAACAGTGTGGTGTTGGTATAAAAATAGACACAGAGATCTACAAAACAGAATGAAATCACACACACATATAAGGATAATTAATTCCCAAGAAAGTTACAAAAGTAATTCAATAGAGAAATGAAACTTTTAGTGTCTTAAAATTGGTATGCAAAAAAAGAAAAAGAAAAAGAACATTGATTCATATCTCACATTAGACCTAAAAAATTAACTGAAAATGAATTCTAAAGTAAGATGTAAGACCCCAAACCAAAACAATAAAGCTTTTAAAATAAAACTTTTGTGAACTTGAATTATACAATTTTTTAGATATGACATAAAAGGCATTATCCATAAAGTGATAAATTAATATATTAGATTTCATCAAAATTTAAGTCTTGTTCTCTGGAAAAACATATTAAGAGAATGAAAATACAAACTGAACAAGATATTTTATGAATATTTTCAAATTATATAATCTGAAGGACTTGTATCTAAACTGTGTAAAGATTTCTCAAAATTTAGTAATAAGAAAACCAAAGGCCAATTATGAGTTAGGCAAAAGATATGAATAGATTCCCCAAAAGACACAGGGAAATAATTATACAAAATATTATTAGTCTTTGGGAAATACAAATTAAAATCACAATGAGGTGCCAGCCCGTATCTATTAGAATGTCAACAACGACTGATTATATTGAAAGTTAGCAGTGACATAAATGGTGGGAATGTTTTTTTAAAGTATTACCTTGGAAAAAGGTATTTTCTAAAACCATCAGCCATATATCTAAAATATGACCAGCTATTGGTAGGCATTTTTCCTAAGGAGAATGAAAGCATGCATCCACACAACTTTATTTGTAATAGACAAAAACCAGAGAAGATCCAAATGTCCATCAACAAGTGAAAAACCCATGGTATTCACATATGATGGAATATCTCTATCCAACAATAAAGAGAAACAAACTATAGGCACTGTATCAGCATTCATGAATCTTAAAATAATTATATGGAGTGAAAGAAGCTGGACAACAGAGAGTATACACAATATGATTCTATTTATATAAAATTTCTAGGAAATTCAAACTAATCTGCCATGACAGAGAGATCATCATTTGTCTGGAGGAAGGCAAGTTGGGAAGGCTGGAAAGCAAGAATTAGAGAGGGATATAAGGAAATTTAGGGTGGTAGTGGATGTATATTCATATATCTGGATATATGTCCATTATGTAACATGGATATATATATGTTAAAAATTATCAAATATATGCAAATATACTTTAAAGTATACATAGGATTGGGGGAGGAGGGGTGAAAGAGATGGTGGAGAGGATGAATTCAGGTATCATATATGATACATTTGATATATTGTAAAAACTTCTATAAATGCCACAATGAACCTTCACCCAGCACAACAATAAAAAACAAAAGTATACGCAGTTTATTCTGTATTAAGAAAAACCTTTCAAACTAAAAAAAATACCCTTCCAACCACACATGTCTCTTTGTCATAAAGGATAAATGTCTAAACACTACAACAGTATTATCAAATTATCTTCCTTTAATGCTTTTCATCATATACAACACATGGAAGATTATAAAATTTTCATATAGTTCATTTAATCTTCAAAACAAATCAGAGATTATATACATCCATTTTCCAACTCCTACTCGTTCTAAACCTCATAAATGTACACAAAACTTGAAAATAGGATATTCGTCTGAGCAATGGCTTCCAAATGGGCATGTTAACAGATCAAAGCAAAGGCATGCAAAATTCGCCTTTAGAATATGAAATGTTTCCAGGAAGCAACACTTGGTTGAGATGTAAAATTATCAATTTGATTGAGTTTGTTGAGGAAAGAAAATGTCAATTCTGAAGAACTTTAGTCACTAAGAGAAGCCTAGGCAAAGGAAGAGAATTGAAATGACCTCTGTGACACATAAGGACTATTCAGAAAAGAACAGGCCCAAGAACTTGATGGAACCAATCTGTGTGGCATATGCTTCCTTGCTGTGAGGATGGGTTTTCAGGTCTGAGTGTGTTGTAGTCAGATGTCTGGTATCAGACAATTATGTGTTCTGCATATACAGAATGCATCCTTCTGGCTTTTCATAGATCTGCCTCTGGAGATAGACAGCATGCTGGTCAGAGGACCAGTGTACTTTGGTATTTCTACTTTTCATTTTAAACTAGAAATTGGCCCTCAGGAGTTATGCCTCGTATCCGTGTGGAAAGCTGAGGCTATGCATCATGGAAAGACCACATTGTTCTCCTTGAGCTTGCAAATCATGTTGAGCCTGCAACATAGAGATTGAGAGCAAGTCTATGACACACTTCTTACAGTATAACCCTGTGGGGACTGGGCTGTGACCTTGTGGAAGGCTTTTCTATAAAAATTTGCTTGGCTATTTTTCTCTTCTTTAAGAACTTCTATAATTAGGTATTGTTAAAGCCATTTTCACAGATGAGGAAACTGAGTCCCAGTAAACCCTTGCTTAAGTTCACCA
Organism: Castor canadensis; assembly: GCF_047511655.1. Taxonomy (NCBI): domain Eukaryota; kingdom Metazoa; phylum Chordata; class Mammalia; order Rodentia; family Castoridae; genus Castor; species Castor canadensis. The sequence continues at coordinate 60,457,561 of NC_133399.1, read as the reverse complement.
AACTTGTGAAGGATAAAACTGAAACTACTACCCAAGACTTCTGACTCCAAAGGGGAAAAAAATCTCTCTTTCTCTCCTTATTCTCTTTCTTTTTTTTTTTGGATACAGGGTCTCTACTAGCCCAGGTTGGCCTTGGACTCATGATCCTGCTGTATAAGCTTCTCAAGCACTGGGAGTACCATCGTGCCCGGTGCAACCCTCTCTTTATTTCTTCCGGAAAGTAAAATATGGTCCATACCGAGAGACTAAGCTGGTATCTGCAAGATCTCTGTAGATGCTGGTGAAAGGCCTTGTGGTTGATGATGGGTGACTGAAATGGAACCGGAAGAAAATATTTCTTAAAATGTATCTAGCAAGTGCAATGAAGACATTTGAATCTTAAGTTGTCAGCCTAAATCCTTTCTAGCTCAGTGTAAGCATCCATTTCCAAGATCCAGCCTCCAGCATTTATTGACTTGGTCAGTCAGCACCTCTCTGCTTTGATCCAGGAATAACACATATGCACGTGTATATTCTGTCTGAGCTATGTATTTAGGTGTGTGCAATGTGTGTATGGGGGGTTGCTGTCTGATTGTCTTTAGACACTTCTGGTAACTGGAAAGGATTTGACTCCAGCAGTGAATGCTGAGTAGAAGCTGACTGGAATTCCTCCATGCTTCGCTAGCATGGGAAGTCTCCAGGGCTGGGATTATCAGGCTTAGTTTAGCAGCTAGTTCCATTACAGTTCATTATACATGACTGGATGTCTCCAGAGTCTGGAGAGGCCTGCTAAGGCATTCAGATGAGATCAGCCTGCATGGCTTATATGTGAGAAAGGGGGAGGCACTTTTTCTTCCTTGTGGTAAAGCTGAGGTAATTAAAGATGACACAGCTAATCTGTTGTTGGGATCAGTATGGCGGATGGTTATTTCTGCACATTCAAGGATGGCAGCCTCACCTCAGGCTGTCTTCTTCCCAAATGAAACAGTCAACACTTACCTATCTTGCTCAATAAACTGCTCTGTATAGATCCACAATCAATTCACTAGGGGAGGGTTTGAGGGGGGTGCATTTTGTAAAGAACTGGGAAAGTAAGAACTAGAATTTCCAAGTTTTTAGTGAAAGTGAAGAATGAGCCTCCAATCTAATCGACATTTATGGAGGATTTGGTTTTAAATTCTTTGACGCACACTTGTCATTTGTGTGTCATTGAATAGTACTAGTATACAGCAAGTACCTGATTAGATATTTGCAGCATTTCATTGAACTGTGATTTGAAAAAGAAAGCCAACTCCTAATTCGGAGTTATTAAAAGTGTATTTCATGAATTTGTCTCAATACTGTTAACTGTACCCTGCCTCCCTGATACTCAGTATATACAGGGATATTGAATTTTCAATGGTAAGCTCATTCTTAGTGACTATTTATTTGTGCATACTTGTTATATCTTATTTTTATATTTATTTTAAGTCTACTTTATATGCGTTTATATATTAATGTGTACATTTGTATTGGATTTATATGGTAATGAGTGAGACCATGCAAATGAAAGGGAAATCTGTCCTAGAAGGATCACTTTTGGCTTTTCAGCAGTCTTGAAATATTGTACAATTAGTACCAACTTGCTGAAATAGTTTTTTGTTTCTAAGACCATACGACTGGTTTACTGACTTTGGCCTTATTTCAAAATCCTATGAAAACCCAAAACATGAAGCATTTGATGCCCCCACTCCAGAGGAACTAACACAGAAACCTTAAAGCGACAGAGGTTAACATGAGAAGGGCATCAGGAACCAGTGTAAAGATCAGTTAGAGATGAATCAACTTGGCTTGTAACACATTTGTACATGAAAGCAATGCTAGGAATCTTTCTGTATAGTTATCCTTAACTAGCAAAATCTCTTTGTCTTCCTTATTATACTTATGTCTTCTCTTCAACAAAATTAGGGATAAGGGCAGAACAGTTTCTTCCTGGAAGTGAGGGGGAAGGGGAAAGAAGGGCAGAGGGGAGAAATGACCTAAACAATGTATGCACATGTGAATAAATAAATAATAATAATAAATCCTATACAACAAGCAAATAGAAAGTGTTTTATTTTTTCCCATGAAGTAAGTATTATTTAATTTTTAGGTAAACAAGCAAACAGATACATGGAGATTACTTATTGGTCACACCTTTTAAAAAATTTTTTCTTCTTCCATCCTCAGACTGTACCTATTTTACAGTCTTGATTTTTGTGATTAATATTTAAGTTGATATTCAAGGGGGTGTCTCAATGTATGCCCACTGAGGGTGTGTTTTATTTTAGTCTGTTCAACCCCTTCTATTACTCTCCCTTACCCCTTTACCTCCCACCCCCTGTTTTTCAACAGCTTTCAATACACATCGTTAAATCCTCAATCTTCCCACGTTATGTTATGTGATATTACTGATGCTCTATCACTCTCTTTTCCTTTCCCTCTTTCCCCGAGTTCCATACAGTAGTTCCACGGTTATAAACATGTACTACATCTAAGTTCGTATAAGATCATGCTTGTTTTTGTGTATATGTTTATCTTTGGATCTATCTTCCACATATGAGAGAAAACATGCATCTTTTGTGTTTCTGATCCTGGCTTACTTCATTTAACATGATGTCTTCCAATTATATCCATTTACTTTCAAGCCACATGTCATTATTCCTTATAGCTGAGTAATACTCCATTGTGTATATATAACACAATTTCTTGATCCATTCATCAGTTGTAGGGCACCTGGGTTGTTTCCAAAGCTTGGCTATTGTGAATAGTGCTGAAGTCAGCTATAATCTGAGGTTTGAACCCAGGACCTGGCACTTTCTAAGTTGGTGCTCCACCATTTGAGCCATGCCCCCAAAACATACAAATAAAACTTAAACCCCCTAGTCTTCTTAACTTTTTGGCTTAGCAATTTGTTATTCTTACATTTATGCCACTTTCATAATATTTTAGTATCTTGCTTCAAGTTTTACTTTTAAAAATAATTCTTCCAATGCACATTATTTTACCTGAGCATTCGTTTTGTTACATTTTTGTATTCTTGCACTAATCATTACTATTAACTATAATTATGTGCTATATATCTAAGCTATTTATGAAGTCTATGTAATCTTAATATTTTTTACATTTTAGAATGTTTACAAATTAGTGAGTTGTGATACTTTAAATATTAGAATATGTATGACCATATATGCACACAGGTACAAACATGAATATAAATACATTCATACTGACTTTGGAGTCAGATGGACTACTGTTGCACCAAGAGGTCTCTCAACACTTACTTTGAAACAAACATATGTGTGTGGTTGTGTATGTGCATATGTATGCATGCATAAAAATTTTTCTTAGTGCTTGGTATCCAACCCAGGATCTTGCACATGCTAGGCAAGTGCTCTGCCAGCTTCCTTTGAAACAAATTATCTGGAGGAATTAAAGTTTTGACAGTTGCTGTAAAGATTTGAATATGAGATTCCAGGGACATAGACTACATTTCAGAGGATAAAGTATCTTCAAGAACAATACCTTATTTTTCAGATACTTCAGAGACAGAGAAACCAAATAATTTTGTTCCTGTGTTTGTACTGCTAAAAAATGAAAGACACATATCAAGTGTATATTTGCACCTGGAGGCAACAAAATCTCTAAAAATATTGTGGTGAAGGTTTTTAAAATTTTCTCTTAATTAATCCATCAGTCAATACATTTATCAAACATCAATTATGTGGGAACCACTGTGCTAGGCAGAATAAATAAAGGGCATATTATCTGTCTTTCGAAGGTTTATAGTTTATTTGAAGAAATATTTTGATGTGAAAAACTTTATTTACACGACCCTGTAGAAGGATGCGTTTGGTGTTATGATGCCTATAAAAAAGATTAAAACACAGACCTCCACACTCAAGAGGCTTATTGTTTAGGAGGACAGATAAAAGCAGCATACAAACCATTGAATGATGGATGGAGCAAAGCATGAAATATGTTATGAAAGAGAGCTAAATAAAGTGTTATGGACTTGAAAGGCAGAGAGCACCTGTGATGTCAAGGGTTTCACTGAGCTGGTGGCCTTTTGAATAAAGTTTGACAGACATAAAATTCCAATTGCTTTCCAGTCACCTTCAATATTTCTAAGACACCAAAGGCAGTGTGAAAGTTTCCCCATTTCTCTTAATAGTTGTAATTCCAGATGGCTCAAGAGAGAACCATGATTGAATACAATGTGTGTACATGGGGTGGGAGGCATGGAGAAATGTAACCTTATAGGATACCTACAGATGCAATCTATAGATACTTTTGCAATATCGTCCATTAGCATGACTTCAAATAGGTACATATATATCAAAGACCACCTGGCCTGTTTCATTAGCCCAGACTGCTCTGAGCTCCTAGTCCTACAAAGGCAATAGCTTAGTTGTCACATTGCTTTGGATAGTTCAAAGACATAATGAACTCTACATGTCTACAAATGAACTCTTGATCTTCCTCCAAGCCTCATGGTAATAGTGCTGCTTCATTAGTGCTATTTCTGGACCTTATAAGATTGATCTTCTCTGCACCCTTGAAGTTTGGTGTGGTGTCTGTCTTATTAAGTGATATCTACTACCTCCAAATCAGAAACTCTGAAATTACTCTTGATACTAGTCTCCATCTCATTCCTCATAGCCAGTTATCCACAACTCCTGTGAACTTTAATTTCTGGATATTTCTTGCATTTGTCTATTTTGGTATCTTTTGTTTTTTATCACTGTCATTCAAGTTACTGCGACATGAACTCACATTTCTTCTAGAGTTTCCAAATTCTTCAAAGACAGTAATCTTCAGGGTTTGAGAATGAGACATCAGAATTCTCAAAAGTTCTTTGAAAATACTGAAATTGTTCTGCCTTCCATAACACTGTCTATGCTTTTTTAGAGAACACTGATGAAGAATTTAAAAAATATTCACATATTTAACAAGGAGTAGTCATAACCATAACTAGTGTGTAATTTTTCTGTGACACAAAATATATTAAAAGTTTTGGAGGTATCTTGTAACAATATAATAATAAATGCATATTTCTATCACTAACATATGTGATAGAAATCTGTATTTCAATAACATTCAAACACTGATTTCTGCCTGGTAAAAATATTTAGTAACAAAAAACATTAAGCAGAATATTAACAAAAAGTAAACTCCAAGTAAAAATCATTTAAAAAATGAAATATGAAGCTATAAATATTTAATAATGCAAAGTTATCCTTGAAATGAAATTTAAAAACTTAAAAGCATTAGCTCTCCTATCTACTTGCTTTGGCTTTTCTTTGATGACAAATATTGCAGAGGTAGAAAAATTTCTCATTTGTGGTTAAGTTTTTAAGAGTTCATCTAGAATCATTTTGATGCTGCCCTTAGATATATAATACTTCATATAAGCACATTTTATATTTATCAGTGAAAGTGTTCTGTTCACTTGTCCTGCTGTTGCTTTTGCCATGAAATCCCATTGCTGTGCTGATTGAGATCTTTGACTGGTTTATGATCTTTTGGCTGAAATGTTCCATAATGCCTTCTCTTCTTCTCTTTGTACATCTTCTGTTGATGTGTGTACACTGAACCACAGCCCACAGCAAATATTAAAACACTAGAAAATGCCAGTGAATAATTTATTTGAAAATATTCAAATAACATGACTTCAGATCTCCTAACAAGGCTGATAATACTGCTCACAAAGATGTGCCACAATTGCTCATTTAAAGACTTCTGCATATAAATCTTGTTATTTTTTGGAACATCACCCACAGAACTCTACATCTATACATTTGTTAATAGCTGTTATTTGTGAGAACAACTCACCTTTACCAGCAGACAGGACCAAGAGGCACACTTAGAATGTGACAAGAGCTACAAGTAAGACAGACAGATTAGACCGTGACAGCTTCTCTCCTATGGGCTGCTGCCCATTTTAGAAACATCAACCTTCAGCTTTCCGGCTCTGGCTTGTCATTTGATGCCACGGAGTCCTCCAAACCAGCCATCTCTACATTGGTGGCAGAGCTTTAATTCTCATAGGAGGATTACGGTACTTTTTTGTTTGTTTGTTTTACTGAATTCTTGACTGAGTTTTCTTGGTATTTAGAAAAGCAAAAATCTTGAGAAATGTTGCAGTAACTCTTACAATAAACTCCCTATATCTAGTCAAACTTTCCTTCAGTCTTTTACCATATCACATTCAGAATCATTTTCTAAAAACACAAATCTGATGAGGTCTTCCCTTTTGCTTAAATGTCTTTAATGAATTCCCCTTTGTTCTGAGGATAAAGGCCAAATCTTTAAAATGTTCTGTAAGGCACCTGTAAACCTCTCTGGTCTCCTATACCACTATTCTTCCTCCCAGCTCTGGGTTCCATTTGAGACACATAGCTCTGCTTGTAGTTCCATGCTCTTCCCACTTTAGGGCTTTTGCACTTAAGTTTCCTGCATCTGATTTTTTTTTTTCTTTCTCTTTTTCTTCTTCTCCTCCACTTCCTTCTCCTCCTTTTTTTTTTTTTTTTTAACAGTACTGGGGATTGAACCTCATGCATGCTGAGCAAGTACTCTACCACTGAATCATGCCTTTAACCCTTATTGTTTTTGTATTATGCTTTTCAGATAGGGCTCACTAACATTGCTTAGCTGGCCTTGAACTCCCTTGAACTGCCACTGCCTCCCAAGTAGCTGGGATTATAAGCATGTACCACCAGCCTTGGCTTAAAATTCCTTTAATTAAGTTTAGCCTATTTCAAATGTCTTTTAAGCATTCACCAAATCTATCTTTTTTCCTCCAAAGCACTTAGCTCCACTCATGTAATAATTTACTTAGGGTTATCTGATTAATGTCTTTCTCTGTATTTCTATAAGTTCTATGAAAGCAAAGCCATGTGTTCTTTTGCTTACCAAAGTATCTCTGATGCCTACCGATATGCATAACACACCACAGACACTTAAAAACATATGCTGAGTGAATGTTCGGTGAATAAAATAATGGTTAACACAAATATATTTACATAATATGTAAAATTTATGGTCCTTGTCAGCCACGAAATAAAAAAGTCCTATAATCAATATTTAACAATATAATTAAGTACCTATTATATATAGTCACTGTGTTAATTGCTGTAATATAAGAGTGAACAAATCAACAAAAAATGCCTATCTCCATTATAGCATGTATAATCTCATGGGCGGAGACAGCCATATGCAAAATTAGTTATCTCCATATACCAGATGGAGATAAGTGCTATGGGGAAAAATAGGGGAGGTAAGTGGGATAACAAACTGGGGAAGGAGGGGAAGTTTACACATTTATAAAGATTGCCCAGAAAGCCTCACTGCAGTTTAATGCAAAGACCTAAAAGAGGCGAGTGTGCTGGATAGCATTTGGGAGAGGAGTAATTCCCAAATGAGCAGATTGCCTAGCATGTTTAAGGATTTACAAGGAAGCTAACAAGGTTGGAAGATAGTGAATGAGAAGTCGAGTAGGAGGAGCTAGGTTTAGAGGGGAAAGGGAGAGGTGACAGTAGTGCAGGACCTGTAGGCTACTGCTAGGTTTTTGGCTTTTACCAGAAGTGAGACAGGAAAACATAGGAGAGTTTTGCGCAGAGTTCAACATGACTTGACTTATATTTTAACAGGATAATGCTGGCTACTTGGCTGAGAACAGACACTAGTGGTTTAAGAACAGAAGCAGGGGGCTAGAAGGTAATTGTAGTAATCTCAGTAATAGCTCCTGGTAAATGGTACAAAGATCAGGATGGGAGCAGAGTTGAGATTCTGGAGATATTTTGAAGTTGAACCAATAGGAGTTGCTTATAGATGGGACATAGGCTGTGAGGAAAAGGGAAGAATCAAGAGTGATTCCACATTTATAGGTCTTCATTAGATAAATGAAGGTTCTGTTAAATCAACAGGGTGGCAGGGAAATTGTGACACTGTAGGTTTGGACTAGTAGAGAGGATCAAGAATGTAGGTTAGGACTTGTTAAGAATGAGGTGCCAAGAATGAGAATGAATCCAGATGAAGATGCTGAGTAGGGAATAGAATAAATCTGAAGATCAGGGTTGTAGATAGTAATTTGGGAGTTACCAGTGTATAGATTGTCGTTTTAGTCATGAGATGAGATTATGCACCCAAGAGAATGACTACCATTAGAAGAAGAGACTCAAGGCCTGAGTCCCAGGCTTTGTAATTACAGGTATTATGGAGAAGAAAAGAAAACCAGCCTATGAAGCTGGAAAGTGGATGGTACTCTTACTTTGAGAGTAGATGATTTTTTTTTTTTTAATCTTAGCTAGTTGGCAAAGAAGCAGTCTTTTTTTTAGTTTCCTTTATTCATATGTGCATACAATGATTAGGTCATTATTCCCCCCTTTCCTCCGTCCTCTCCCTTTCCCCTCATCCCCCTCCCTCTCTCCCCCACCCCCTCAAAAGTCGCAGTCTTATGTTAAGTACACAGTCTCCTTGATTCCTGATGATAGAAGTTCCAGGGCTGACAGAGGCTTGGTGCCTCTTGAGTATACAAAGTTCCCATTTGACTCCTAATGACAGAATTAGGAAGGCAGCAGAGCTCTGAGATTTTGGGTTGCTCTTTTTGAGGTCTGTTGATGAGGGTATCAAGGCTAACCAAGAGGTGGTCTTATTTAATATGAAAAATAAATAGATATTTCTATGAATGAAAAAATACGACTTGCAAGAGAATTCTTGAACACAAATCTTCTTACTTTATGTTGATTAGAAAACACCTTTTTTAGGTAACCTTTTTTTTGGGGAATAAAGAAAGCAATTAGGACATTGAGTCCTGACCAAAAAACTCTTGTTACTGGTGCTGACTGGTAATATCACACAATAGTGGATAGGTTAAATTCTGATTCTAGCTGCCTCCTCTTAAAGGGCTTTGTATCCCATAGGATAATTTTCTATGGCTTTCAGATTTTATTTTTCAGATGTTTTTGTATTAAATAAACTATGATCATTTGTTTGATCTCATCTTAAAATGAGAAGGAGTTATAGATTCTAGCTTCCTTTTCATTAAAGACAAAACTGAATTATTCTAGAGGCATGATGATATTAGTCTACAGCTGTTAAAATGGAGTATCTCTCTCTCTCTCCCTCTCTCCTTTTTTATGTTTGGGAATTGAACTCATGGTAGGCAAGTGCTTTACCACCATAGATGGTTTTATGTGTCAGCTCTATCAGACCAATACCCTCAACTGAACACACTAGTTTTCCTTAAGACATTTGGGAACCTAGTGGCAAGCTAAGTTCAAATCCTGACCCAGACACTTAGATATGAATTACTTTGTGCAACTGCATGAAGATCTCTGAGCCTTGGTCACTATTTCTATAATAGGACAACATCTCCCTCATCAATTTACTTGGGGATTAAAGGAAACACCCTATGTGAATTCACCTAGCATAAAGTTACTCAATGAAGTTGAATATGTGGGTAAAGAGATCTGGTCATATTTGTGTTAAAAAAGAAAAAACAAAGAGAGAATCAGCTCAAGATTTAGAAGACTTAAGAAAATAGTTAAGGAAGAAAAAGTTAAGGGAGTATTTAATTCTGTGATTTCATAGTAAGTCACTTCCTGGAGGGGTGGCAGAGCCACACATGAACCACAATGAAGGAAAAACCAGATGGGGCCTGGCGGCAGGTTTATGGAAAGCACATGAGGATGCCAACCCACAGGAGATATTTCTAACTGGAAATGAGAAATAACAGTAATGGCAAGTAACAGTCATTCAGAAAGCTCCCTTCATTGTAATTACCCCATTTTGAATGTGCTATTGTCCTCATTTCACAGATGAAGAAAGTCAAATACAGTGTTTAAATGACTTAATCAAGGCCACTGAAGGAAAAAACAGTAGAGATGGTTGTGGAATCTCAGAAGGGCTTACATGTTTTCTTTTAGAGTTGATTTTTTTGAGAAATGAAAAAAGAATACCATTAAAAGGAGAAGAATGCAAAGTTGAAACTTGATAACTGAAAAAGCAGAGTAGCTCAGGAATATATAAACATTTCTTGCAGAATAGTTGAAAATATGTTAAAATCACAAGGTCATTTTTAGCTGGCATCAACAGCAAAAGTAATTTAGAAAAAGGGTACAGTAACCACCAAGGCCTGTGGGATGATTAGCACTTGTTTGCCTCTTGAAGAACAGAGGGTATGGAAATGGTTTAGAGTAAAATCTATTGCATTTGTATGAAATGTTTTGGGTCTAGTGTCCAAAAAAAAAAAAAAAAAGTCTGTGATTGAATCATTGAATCATTTTCAGGTTTCTAAAACTGCACGTGTTCATCTTTATTTTTCCCCTAGACATCTATGAAATGAAGGATTTTGACCAAATAGTCTCTATGTATCTTTATAGTTCTTAAATTTCATGATTCTATTCAATTTTTAGTTGAGAAGGGGAGGAAAATACTAACTTTTAGTAGGCAATTTCATTTGATCAGAAAGATACAATAACATGTCCTTGATTTACTAATTCTCCATATAACATAGCTTTCTTTTTGTACTTAATGCTTACTATATCAGTAAAAATAAATAAATAAACAAACAACTAAATAAATATTTTAAAAAATTTATTTCAGGCTGGATGGAAGCAGAAGTATTATAAGCACAGAAGACAGAATGTTGAGTGTAGGACGTTGCATTAATTTTTAGGTCTTTAGGGCAGGGAGCACCCGCCCCCCAGCTCCATTTATAGAAAGGAAAGGACATGTGTAAGCAGAACTCAGGGGCACATGCTGTTTTTCTTCAGGTTCATATCCCATAAAGAGCAAAGAGCCTGTGACTGACTCTTGCCAGAAAAGAGAACAAAGACAGGGAGGGTTCTGAGAGCCTAGGAACCACACACACACAAAAGAAAGCCATATGCTATTCATATACCCTAGTCCCAAATTGAACTTCACCAGATAAGGAGACGGGAGAAGAGAAAGGACAGCATGGGAGGGACCTTGTTGAGGACTTTCTTCTGAGTTCAGAACTTGACGTCTGGGGACTTAAGTCAAGCCCAGTGCTAACCTCATTGATATTTAACCTCATAGTTAAAGGGGACCACTAAAAAATGTACATTTCCCACACCTGATTAACATACTCATCTGGACAATACCCTCTTCAATTAAATAAATATCCGTAGACCGAGCAGAGTCCCTGGCATCCTGTTCAGGACCCCTCCCTCTCCCATTTTGTCCTTCAGCTTAATAAACTTCTTGCCTGTGCTCACCCTCTGTTGTCCATGGACTGCATTCTTCATGTTCACGAGACAAAAGAACTTTTGGAACTCTCTGTGGCTGGGCTGAAATTGCTGTGACCTAGCCACTGCAGCAAGACCCTAATCTCACAAGAAGACGCCAGTTGCAGTGTATACACTCAGAACCCTAATTCTAAATTGGAAGGATCTATAAGCCTAATTTAAAGTTAGGAACCAATGAAAGTTTCTGCATAATCAAAATTACCAAACCTTATCATCTTGACTGACCTGTTTAATCTGGCTCTTCTAATGGTCAGTTAGGTGAGAGAATAGGCTGATTGTATTGAAGAATTAATCAACACATTTTCTATATTGAATCTGTTAATAAAAGTAAATTCTTATCACATTGTCAATGGAAGCTTGAAGTCATATAAATATTTTAGTGGCAATATACATTACCATTGAAATATTAAAAAGCCCAGGACAAGCTCATCCTATGAAATGCTTAGCTTCTGGGTCATCTCAAATTTGTACTATTTTGTTAAAATAGTTTCACCTTACAGAGGAACCACAGAAAATTGAATAGAACATAAAATATGCTAGAGAATTCCCATTACAAAGGCACAAGTGACATGTGCTGTTGGCTGTTGATGATGTTATCAGGCTAATCAAAAATTATCACCAATAAGAATGTAGCTACTCTACATTCTGACACAACTGAAAACAGATTTATCCAATATTGGTTCAACAGATATAGAATGGTATTAATGTGACAAGTTTTCTAATATAGTTCTGACATACTATTTTGGGTAAATTATTAGGTTTCTGGGACTCAATTTCTTGGTCTGTAAAAGAAGTCTGGATCATATTAATTATTCTCAGACAATGAGGACTATAAATATAAATACAGGAATTATGCTAACAGCTTTTACATGCATAATTTCATTGGGCCTTTAAAATAAAGTTATGAAGTAGTTACTAATACTTCAATTCTTAGTTTTACAAATCATAAAACTGAGGTAGAGAGTGTGAAAAATTTGCTTAGGATCTCATAACTATCAAATGTGATAAGTGGGAATGTGACATCAGGTCATCCATTACTACAGCCCATGGTCTTAAGCACAGCACCCACCATACTGCTTCTCTTTCAGAGAACTTATTCTGTTATGTTCTCTGTGCTTACTTGAAAGCATTTCCTATGAAGGGCAGAACAACGTGCATGCCCTAATCTGGGTTAGAGTACCTGTGAGGTCCTTTTAGTTCTGAGACCATACACATATATAATATGCATTTTCCAGTTACATTTGATGAATTCATGTCCTAATAGGGAGTCTTTAAGATGATGCTTTACAAATAGCTCTCATAGGATGCAGGAAAAAAGAACCTTCATATACTGTTGGTGGAAATGTAAACTGGTGCAGCCACTATGGAGTATGGAGATTCCTCAAAAACACTAAAAATAGACCTTCCTTGTGACCTGGCCATACCACCCCTGGGCATCTGTCTGAAGGAATGTAAATCAACACACAAGAGAGATACCTGCATACCTGTGTTTGTCGCAGTTCTGTTTATAATGGTTAAACCATGAAATCAGCAAAATGCCCAACAACTGATGAATGGATAAATAAAATTATACACACACCATGGGGCTTTATTCAGACATAAAGAAAAGTGAAATTATGTCATTTGCAGATAAATGGTTGGAACTGGAGGTCATCATGTTGAGTAAAATAAGCCAAGTTCACTTGTTCTCACTCATTTTTGGAACCTAGACCTAAAATAATGAGGAGGTTGATGGTGGATAATGGTGATAGGACACAAATGAGCATATACGTATATGCTCAAAGACAGCATGATGAAACCCACCAAACACTATATGAAAAAGAAGGGGAGAGGGAGAGGGAAATAGGATTATAGTGGGGAGGGGAGCTTATTCAAAGTACATCATACACATATATGGAATCACCACAATGAACCTCCACATATTATTAATGTATAATAATTGAAAAATATAATAAAACTATTAAGAAACCAAAAATCTGAAATGGCTCTAATAAAACAAAGCAGCTATACCTTTGAGGTAATACATAAAACTTACAAAAATCTGAGTAATGTTGACTCTAGGGTTAATATTTTTCATATTGAATATGCTCTGTAGAATTATTTAGCAAAAGTTTCAACCTAAAGAAACAGGTAAATGAGTTTCTTTTAGAGTTTATAAATTAGAGAACTCTGAACTACAGTCAGATTCTATTTGATGACAGTCTTAATTTGCCATGTGAATATATTTGAGAAAACCTACTTTCTTTTTAAAATACCATTTTCTTGTGCCAGGAAGAGTTAGTCACAAGCACTAATATTTCTGATTCAGTGTTTAGAATTGGTGTGTGCAAGGATGTCTCTAACAACCTAAGATGACTTATCAGAATCAAAGTAGACATGTATGGTTTTTACCAAAGGCGAGATGAAAGAGGTAAAGATGACTAGCTGATTGAGGTAGTTTCAATGTCTGTCATCCCTAAGCAAAATCTGAGCTGTGATATAAAAAGGAGATTTTAAAATAGAGGATTATGCTACATTCACAGATGAAAAAAAGCCTATGTGTATAGTTCTTTGCATAATCATTTGATGAGCTCTCTGATATTTGAAAATTTCAGAAAATTCAGAGCTGTTCTTATGGCAATATTTAGCTAACAAAACTGATTTTGATATTGTCTTATATTTATGTTGCATATGAAGGCATTTTTCTCCCTTACCTTCTGGGATATCAGAAGGAAGTTCAGAAATGAATTAATTGGAAAACTCTTTGAGAGATACATTCAGGAGCATATAAATTACAATGTTTTATAATGGAAGGTAGCTAAATCTCAGTGGAGCTTTTTAAAAAATTTCTAACATCTTAGGATTTCCAGTCCATGTGGAAAAGTGGATTCCATTTCCTAAAGAGAATATAATAACTGTGTGAGTATTTGAACAGAGTTGCTTATGTAGCTCAGCTTGTTTTTCCTGGAACTTATTACTGTACAAGTCAAAAATGATTGCATGCCTTTTACAAAAACATTGTGTTGTGGTGAAGCAGCATCTTCTATCAGAGGTGTGGGGTTAGGAAGCTCATTTTTGTGCATGAACAGTTGTTTGTGAAACAGGAATTTATAAAGTGCAAGTTGTATAATTGCAAAGGAGCAAAACAGTAGTTCAGAAAAAAGGAAATGAATATGGTTTCTCAAGGATCTATTTAGACAAGCAAGACATGAATATATGCAAGAGATGGAAGAAAATGGAGCACAGAGGCAAGTGAATAGTAACCTAATCTGGGCCCAGGCCAGGAGTGCCCTGGAGATTCTAAGTGAGGAATATCAGTGTAAAGCTCAGTTGGTGACAAGAGGCTTCTTGGGTGATGAACCTGTGGAAATTAACTCAGAATTTATATGGTCTGTGGAAGCAAAGAAGAACATTCCAGAAAGATGAAGAAGAAGGAATAAATGGGTACTCATTGAATGATGGCTGTATGTCAAAAATAGTGCTAGATACAAATAATGCAGCACTACATAAAACATTAAAAATCCTATCATATATAATATTCTGTAAGAATAAGTAAAATGAGTCGTTTGTTCAGTTTTGACAATTACTATGGAAAAAATAAAGCAAAAGAAGGATGATTTGGGTCTATCAGGGAAACAACCTTAAATAAAGTAATTAGGGTAGTTCTCGCTTAGAATGTGACACTAAAATCAGATCTGAAGGGGGTTAGGAGGTAAATCACAGGGAGAGCAAGAGAAGAGTATTTGGGGCAGGATCAGTGCCTGCATGGTGTGTCTGAACAAGAGTGGCAGGGAAATGTGGCTGGAGCAGGATGATCAAAAGCAGGATTACGGGGTGAGGTCAGAGAAGAGACAAAAAGCAGACAGTGTAGGACTTCCTGAGTCTCTTTTAAGGACTAGGCTTTTCCTCTGAGTGAAAGTTAAAGTAGAGGAGCAAAACGAACCTGTTTATGTTTAACAGGACCACTCTGCATGATGTACTGAGAATATAGTTCATGGAGCAAATGTGGAAGGGAACATAGGTGGGCATCCAGAAAGCTGCAGTAATAATCCAGGAGACAGAAAGTGGTGGCCTGGACTACTATAGTGATTGTGTAGTTTGTAAAATGTAGTCAATTATCTTATTTTTTAGGAAGAACTAACAGATTTTGCTAAGGCATTAAAAGTATAAGGAAGGTAAGAAAAGGAAAGAAGGAAGGAGAGGGAAAGAGGAATAAAGGTAAGAAGGAGAGAAAAGGTGAATGAGGATGAATTCTGATCAACTGGTAATATGGAGTTGCTAATGGAAAGGGGAAGGTTGTAGGAAGAGCAAGTTTGAGGTACAGATCAATGCTTAGCTTAGGGCATGTTAAACTGATGACACCTCCTAGCTGTGGTTGGATGTGAGTCTAGAGTTCAGGGAAGAGTTACATGAGGGAGATTCATATTTGGCATTTATGATATGAGTACAGGTTGTATTCAAAGACTTGGGATTATAAAAGTCTCTTATCAAGAGACCAAATACATATAAAAAAGAGGTTCAAGCCATAAACTCTAGGATATTCATTACAATGTTTTGGGGTTGAGCAAGGAAGAGAAATTGGGGCATAAGTTTGAAACCAAGGTACCAGGAGAGAGGTCAGGAGGATGTGGTGTCTTGGAAGCCAAATAAATCAGTGTTTCCAGGAGGAAAGGAAATCAGCTGTGTACAATGTTGCTGAAAGGTTAATGTGAGAACTAAGAGTTTTGCATTAGATTAAGTAATGTGGAGTTTCATGGTAGCTGAAATACTTGGTGAATTCTGACTATATTGATGTGGTCATCATTTTTCTGTTGTCTTAGCTTCCTGGGGCTCCAACATAGTTTCTTTTTTAAAAAATTTCCTTTATTTATATGTGCATACAATGATTGGGTCATAGTTTTAATATCAATAATAAAAGTTTTAGTCCTTTAGTGGTTTAAAAATATGAACACCAATTCTTTGATATACCCTTCCAGAAGGTGGGGCTTAATTCTCTTCCTCTGGAAGGAGGCTGAGCTTACTGACTTTCTTCATGCATTATAAAAGTAGAAGTGTGTGACCTCAATTGGGGTATCACAATGGGAGCTTCCTTCTGAACTTGGTTCTAAACTCACGAGATACTGTAAGCCTGAACCAACCCGACAAGCTATGCTTGAATTAATGACCCACAGAAACATGAGTTTTGGGATAATTTGTTTTGTGGAAATAGATAGCTAGCAAAATTTGGTACCTGGGAGCAAGATGTGGTCATAGAAAATACATAAAAATGTGAAGTGGCTTTGGGATTAAATAATGTGCAGAAACTATATAGAATTTCAAGAGTCAAAGCTAATGTACCTTGAACAGATTGTCAGTAGAAGGCAGGACTTTGGAGAAACTGTAAGTTAGACTCAAAGGAAAGCAAGGAACATTTCACTGGAAATGGGAGGAAAGGTATCCTTGTGTGGTGGCAGGTACATTGGCAACACTGTCGCCTACAGTGTTTCTATGTAAAGTAGAAAATGTACTGAATACACTGGATAGACAAGCTAAGGTAATTCGCACGGAACATGAAGATGCTGCTTACTTGCTTCTTTCTGCTTATACTAAAATTGAGAGAAAAGGTAATATTATAGAAGAACCCTATCTTTCTAGGTGGCAACTGATGCTGAAAGCAACAAATAAGCTTCCGATTAACTATCAGACCAAGGACTCTGCCTGGTACAATAAAGCTGAAGGTGTAGCCATAAAATCTCTTATTAAAGCATCAGAAAGTCATCTAGTCAGAAACACGGCCTTCAAAAGATCTCTATGTTCCAGAACATCCCTTAGTCAAACAAAATGGCTTCCAAGTAGCATAAATACATTTGTCAAAAAAGTCCCAGGTAGAGACGTGCTTATCTTGATATGGCTAATGAATTAGATTCTAATCATATGACAAGGAACTCTCAAAGTTTATGAAAGAATTACATCAACAAAAACACACGCCAGCTTGAACTGAGAGAAACAGAGACAGTACTAAATAAAATGAGGCCTTTGAATCTTCTAAAATTGGACTAATAGGAAGCAGGCTCAGACAATCACTCACCTAGAAACACATGTTGCCTTTCATGAAAAAGGAAGAATGCCTGAAAGCAGACACAAGCACTTTAGAGAATTATTCTCAGGCCCTGAGTCCCAATAAAGAAACAACCTATGCCAGAATGGATTTCAGAATTGGTATAGGCCAGTGACTCCTATACGTCTCTCATGTTCACTTATCTGAACAGGTATGTCTAAGGCAGTAACCTTGTGCCTATAATCACAGGTTACTGGAAGAGGGCAAGAACTTGTCTCTTTAGTTCATAGGACTTCAGATCAAGAAAACTGTATGTAAGGAGTTGTATGTAAAGAAATATATCTGAGATACTTTATTCACCTCATCAATCTCATTTATATGAGTACATTCTGGATTTCAAGATAATAGTACTTTGAATGTGGGAAAATATAAATAAATTAATGTATTTTGGATGTAGGAAAGTTATAAATAAATTATGGCCAGAAGGCAAATTATCATGGCTTAAATTAAGTATGCCTATGTATTTTTTGATATCACTCTTTTTAGGAAGTAGAACTTAATGTCTCTCTCCTTGAATGTGGGTTGGACTTTCTCATTTCTAATGAACAGAATATGGCAGAAGTGGCAGAAGGTTGGCCCTCTGACTGCCAACTCTTCAAATAAGGTGCCTGTACACCTGTCCTTCTAGCATCCATCTTATCTACAAATAGACGTAAGGACGCAAAAGGAACTGTCTCTTCCTCCTTTATGTCAGGATTGTTTGCCTAGGGAAAGGCAATTGCCATATTATAAGAACATTTTAGCAGCTCTATAGAGGTGCATGTGTAAGGAGGTGCTGGGGCCTCCAGTCAGATTGCAAGTGAGTTTAGAAGCAGATCATCAGTCTTTACTCAAGACTTCAGGTGGCTGAAGCCTCAATGATACTTTTTGAACCTCGTGAGAGACACTGAATCAGAACCATTGAAATTCATCATCTATAGAAACCATGTCGTTTTATGCCACAATTTCTTTTGAGAAAAATGTTACATGGTAATAAATAATCAATAACTAAAGCTCAGGGCCCTGCAGTGCAGTCACTGGAAGCCTGGCCTCTAAATTCTCAGTTCTGCTTCAAGAGGATAGTGATGGGGGTGTGCATGTGTGGCAGGGGATAGAGCCGAAGCCCTTATGCTTCCATCTGGTTTTCCTCTTCTAGTCATGGGAGGTCACCTCCTCTGCCATATACCAACTCTCCTTGTGCTGAGCTGGACAAGGAGGAAGAAAGTATAATTCTTCCTTCTTCCTCATACTGTGCTATAGTCTGTCATTAAGGCTACAGAAAAGAATGCTTTCACATCCTTAGCTTCTAGCCAGGTCTCTAAGATTGCCATTTATTTGCCTGCTTTGGTCTCAGTGCCTTTGCTCCTCAAGGGCCAGGCTGCCAGGCAAGGTGGAAGACAACACACCCTTGAGCACTCAGCCTCTTCTCTGCCCTCTGACTGCCAACCACTGAAGATCAGGTGCCTGTATACCTGTCCTCCTAGGCATCCAACTTATCTACAAACTTGATGTATGCACAACATGACTATGACAGTGAAGATAGATTCTTAAAGTTTGAGAACTTAATGAACAGATACGATCTAAAATATCTTAGACATTGGCCTAGCAAGTGTGAGGCCCTGAATTCAAACTCAGTACCACTAAAAACACCCAACTAATATAGACACTGTGATAACTGTTCTAGTCTCTTCTTGACTATATCTTTCCAAAATAAATTCTCATATATAACTATGTACTTTAAAATAAATAAATAAAATATCTTAGATGATTTTGTCATAAGGTGGATACATTTAACATGCCCTAAAGGTAGTAATAATGATACAGAAAGTCCTTTCTCAATAGAACTGTCCCCAAGGGGCCAGAAGGCCAATACTCACTCAACCTTTCATCGATATTTCTTCGATAACAATCCCCAAGTCGTATAAGCAATATAAAAGCCCTTTAATTGTCCCAGACAAAATGACTTAAAGTGATTACAAATGCACATTGTCAAACTTTAGGCCCCTTGACCTGGCCATGCTGACCACCAAGGGTTATGTTAGGGGGCTGAAATTCAGCCACAGGCAATCACTTGTGGGGGCTGCCCAGAGGTCTGCGAGGGACTTGAGTGAGAAAACTGCTTTATACTGGACTATAACTGTAAATTCTAAAACAGAATCTAACTTCATCAGTTAACTCTGGGACACAGAGAAAGATCATAGAGTGCCAAAGAAGACATACATGTAGAAAAAGAACAGAGAATTGTACAGCAGAACATTTGGCACTTGCAGAGTAAAAGCAGAGCTGCGAGCAGTCAGAAAGACAGAAAAACTCTATGGGAAGACAGCTTCACAGTGTCTCAAAATTCTAATTCTCCATCAGGCTCTCGAGAAATACCAAGGAGAGTGATTTCCCTTTTTTTTTTTTTTTTTCACTTCCTGCATGGCTTTGCACTAAAATCCTATCACTAGATACAACTTGAGCATCTGGTTATTTTAGAAAATTTGATCAAGCCCAGTGGTCTTTTCTTTTTTAGGGCTGGTTATTAACTACATTGTGTCTATTTGGTCTTCCCATGTGCTTCCTCAAGGCCTCACAAAAAATGATCCGTCTGGAGAACTTTCTCTACCTCCACATCCAAATTTAGATGACCCTCCTCTTACAATGGGATGTCCTGACTTCCCCATTGTAAGTGGAAATTATCACTGTTCAAGTGCATTGAATCTACCTAACTTACCTTAATGTGCTCAGAACATGCACATCCCCTATAACTGGACAGCACGCACAAGAGTATCTGACTGTATATTACTAGTGTGAGGAAAGATCAAAATTCAAAACTTGAGGTACAGTTTCTACTAAATGCATGCCACTTTCCAACCATTGTAAAGTCAAAAAATCATTAAGTTGAACCATTGCAAATTGGGGAATTGGGGGCCATTTATTCAGAGAGATACTGTATTTTTTTTTTAACATACATCATCCCAGACCCCTACATAGACTTGAGAGTTTCATTCACTGAGGTGACACGTGCTTATTTTAAGGTTTAGGATCCTTATTTTAAAAATGAAGACATTAAAGTTCAAAATAACTTGAACTGACCCAAGGTCACATAGCTAATGACTTCCAGAGCTGAGATTCAAACTAAGCATGAACTGTCTCCAACCATCCACTAAACCTGTACTTTCCAAAGGAAATGAGGAGGATTTAGTCATTCAGCTAGTAAATAGTAAGCAACAGACGTGTACCAGGAACTGGTCTCAGCACTGAGGATTCAACAATGGATACAACAAACCAAAATCTCTGAAGTCTCAGCCTATATCCTAAAAGATGGAGATGACAAATGAAATGGTAACTGGGGGCTGGGGGGGGGTGCTTAAAAACAAAAATTCTCAGGTGTTAGCACCAAAGATGGTGCTTTTGTAGGGCAAGGGTTGGGCTATGAAACATGTATTTTTAGCAAGGTCACCAGGTAGCATTTTGATTGTTCGGTCTTGGTTTGACTCCACTGCACTAAAGTCTGTAGATTCCTTCTGACCACATCTTTACATAGTGTTTTCTTAAGGTTAAATTTTAGAAGAAATGTTAAACATCTCTTAAAATTAGAGATTAGCCCTGGATAGTGCAATATATGCTAAGTGATCATAAGAATTGTGCACACACACACACACACACACACATTTCTAAATATCAGATTAGTACTGGAGAGAGACTTTGAGACCCTTTAAAACTTCCTAGTAAGAAAAGCACTGATTTTAAAGTAATAATCCTGAGCTTTATAAAAAAAATTCTCCACTGGAATACTATTTGTAATTTAGATTGTTGTAGGTCCAATACCTAAGAAGGAATGTTGAGATTGGAGGTTTTATCTAGGAAACCCTAAGTCTCTAGTTAGAACATGGGATGAAGCAAGAGGGACGCTTGAGTCCACTGACTAGGACAGAAGGCAAGTCTCAGGGAGGGGAAGGGAGAGGAGTAGGACAAGTGTGAACATAGGCCCTCAGATCCTGACACATGCTTTGATTTAATATGGGGAGTGATAGAGAGCTATTTCATTCCAAACTGGGAAGGAGGAAATAGGCAATTAGAGACTGTGGCTGGTCTGGGAAGAAGAGTAGCAACTGCCAAATTAACTCATTTGCTCAGGGAACAAGGGGCCACTGGTGAGTCACTGGCTCTAAGGACTTGCTTTGTTGCAAAGAGACAATTTTAAGGCCTAGAATTGAAGTCAGAGAAATGTTGGGAATAACCCCACTCATCATCTAATATGGTTTCATCACTATTCTGGGTTTCTGGCCTTCCCTGAGTGGCCTGGTGCCATACAAATGTGCTTAGTCTATTCAAACTGTGACCTGTTTTTGGGGTGCTTACACTGAGATGTTCAAATTAGGCCAGTGTTGTGGAAAGAATATTCTCAAACCCAGAGACTAAAAGACAAGCTGCATTTCTCATTGTTTTCCTTTCCTTCAGCCGGGACTCCAGAGTACATGTTGAATAATAACCATGCAAGAAATTACCAGCATGAGTCAGTCTTATTACAGATGAACAGTTCATCACTAATGTATTTAACTCAAGTTCTTCTTGATCTAATGAATTAACTGCACTTAAGTGGCCTGCAGCTGAGAACTTGTTTGGGAAAAATGGCTTGGATACAAATCCCATCTGTAATCACCCTTTGAAAACACTTCATACTTGTGCAATATTTAAATCAAGGCTTCTTTCCAATTCCATTGTCAGAGCATCTTAAAGGAACGTAAACAACTTGTGGTTTTTTAAATATAGCAATCTGCAATGCATGTGGCAGACCATTAGAGATAAGTAAAAGTAAATGTGAAAAGCCCCTGTAACAGGGATCTCACAGCCTTTAGGCTGTGATTGCTATACTCCTCAGCAGCTTAATTACTTTGCTGAGAACATTGCAGCTGATGACTGCATCTACAAGACACAAAATCACATTGTAGATCAATTCCAAATTCTGTAAAGTCAAATAACCATTATTTGATTTACCCACAGTTTGGAGAAAGGAGATTCACATGTCTAAAGTGATTCCTTAGCTTTAATATCAGAAGTGCCATTAGAGCATCTAATGTGCAGTCCACCATGTAGCACTGGGGAACCTCATGTCACTTCACTGAAGAAGAGCCTATAAATAAACACTGCTTAAAGTGCTTTGCCTATGAGCCAACAATGTCAGCAATGTCTAGATAGCTAAAAATGCTCTCAGAACCCACACCCACTTCCTTTGGTCAGCAAGCAAAGAAACAGTTCTTACTTGCACTGTTCTGATTTTAAGAGGCTCAGCCAGGCTACACTTGAGCTACACTTGAGCATGAAAGGATTCTCTGTCAATAGCTCTGAAGTTTTAATAAGACACAGAAACATAAATGCTATTCAAAATTGGCCAAGACCTTAAAAGCACATTGTACCAATTTTAATTGGTGTATCAAAAGAGATGTCTGGAAATTGGATGGAGTCCAGACCAGAAAATAAGAAAGATGATTAAAGGTATGGGAAATAATAGTTTCTTGAAAAGTCCAAAAAGATTGAGATTCTTTTTTTACTCTGATGAAGATGGAAGCTGTGTAGTCTTTAAAAGTCATTTTCCTTTCCATGACAATGTATTCTAAAGTTAGATTGAGAAGTTGCACATGGTGATGGCACTTAATACACACATGTAGGTAAATGTAGAATAGGGAAAATATGTTCTCTGATTTGAAGATTTTCCAAATGCAAGAAAAGGAGACTAAGGGCATTGAAAAATGCCTTGTTCTCTATTTGAAAATCATGGTATCAGAGGCTGGACTGGCAACCACTAGGTCATTTCTGCAATTAATTTCCAGTCTGATTTCAGTCTTAGTTTTTTTCCTTGCAGACATTTATTAATGTTCCCCACCAGAGACTTTCTAACCATGACAACTTTTTTTCCTAATCCTGTCTGGGGAACTATTTTTTTCTACTAGTTTTTCATCTACTTAATACATTAAAACATCTGATGCAGTCTACTAAAGCAGAGTACTCTAAAATTCTTCAATCTATATTTTCTCAGTCCAAATCACACATATCTGAACACCAACCTCCTTCATTTTATAAACTGCAGTCTAGCAAAAGAAGTAGCTTTAACTTGCTGGCTCACTCAATTTCCATTCTGCCTACTCTTGCTGTGGAGATAGATATGCAGGCTGTAAAAATATTAGTGATTAATTTTGCCTACCCTACATAATTGAATTCTCACGTAGGTAAAGGTCTTTTGATAAGGCCATTATATAATGTAATTAGTCAAATAGTTTTTATAAGTGGGGAAGGGAAGGGATTGATTTATCTCTTTGAGTGAAAGATGTGTCAAGATTATGCTGAATAAAACTTTATTATCTATGTAAATACATATATAAAACATTTGTGGAATGAATGAGTGAATGGATCTTTTTTAAAAATAGTGATTTCAATACACAGATTACCCTCAAACCACATACAGTGGTTAAAAGTTCTTATTGGCTATTGTCCTGGCTTTGTTCTTTTTTTGAGTAGGTCAGCAGAGTATTTTAGTTCAATAGAGATATGTTTTTCCATCATAAATTGGTAATCAACTCCACCTTCTCTCTTCCCATACCCATGAGCCATAGCAGAAAAGAATAAATGTTTACCATTAAAAAATCACTGTGGATCATGAGTTCAAGTATGATTCTATAAATAATGAATCAAAGATTCCACTCCATTCCTGTAACTTATTGAATCACTGTAAATGTTCTGTGGTGTGTTTAACAAATCTTTAGGCATGTCCCAAAGTGTTACTCTTGATTTAGTGTGAAACACTTAGCAATTTCATGAAGTTTTGAATTCTGGCTCCAATGTGAACTTTTAGAACAGAATTGAAAATTTAAATGTGTTTTATGTAAGTAGAAGTAATATGAATTCCTACAATACTAAATGCTTTCATAGTTCTTTCCATTTAATGCTGTCCTCGTGGCCATTAATTTATGTTGTAACCAACAGATATTAAGCCTTTTCTTTCTACTTTATAATGAAGTTTATAGATATGATAAAATAAAATAAGATGCTTTCATACAGATCTATTTAGTGTCCTGGGATGTGTGAATGCTACCTTGCAGGGACAGAATTCAGAATGCAAAGGAACCTGCACTGTCATTGCTGGCTGGCTAGGCAAGTTCCATACTGGTTGACAAGACAAATTATTTTAGGGGAGAGGATAAATGCCCAAAGTCATCATAAAATTATGTGTGTCTATCAAAGCAGCCACTGAGCTGATTCTCTCCTGTCTTTCCTTCAACCTTGTTTCCCTTTCTACCACCTTCTTTTTCCATTCTCCTCCTCCACTTCTTCAACAAACTTCACATTTCCCCCAAAGCCTAGTCTCCTTCCCTGAGGTGTTGATTGTCAGCAGATCCAGCCCTTCTGGCTGGACGCACCTGTTCCTTTTGTTTCTGCACCATGCAGACAGGTTGACTAAGGAGGAGTAGGAATAATGAGAATTATGACTGAGATCCGTCCCATTGTTCCATATTCATCTACTGCACAGCTTGCTGCTCATGCTCTAATCTACAATCTTAATTTAGAAGCCATCTCATATTTGTTCCTGTGAGTGAAAGTTTAAAGTAATCGGAAATACTGTAAAACTTTTTAAAATAGCATTGTATCCAAGGTCTATTAAAATACTTTGTTGTCTTAACAAAAGCTGGTATATTTAATATAGCCTATTAGTTCTCTATCAATGTATAACAGCTTATATTTATCGTCCCTTGGGTCAGGAGCCTAGTCATGGCTTAGCTAGACCTCTGTTTAGGATCTCACAAGGCTACAGTCAAGGTGTCAGCCAGGAATGGGGTCTTAATTGTGACTTGGTGTCCTTTTCTAGGCTCATGTGGTGTTCAACAGAATTCATCTCCTTGGGGTCATAGAAACAAGGCTCTCAGGACCTCAGAACTTCTCTCCACATTGAATATAGAGGTAAGGGCAAAATAGTGTCTGCCGGGTATTGAGGGGGTGGGGGCGAGAGGGAGGGGGCGGAGTGGGTGGTAAGGGAGGGGGTGGGGGCAGGGGGGAGAAATGACCCAAGCATTGTATGCATATATGAATAATAAAAAAAAAAATTAAAAAAATAAAGAATATTAGAAATACAGCTCTTGGATCCTTAAGGTCCAGCAGAGGTTCTTCTATGACCTTTGTGAAGGTTAAACTTGATGGTCAACTTGGTAGGATTAAGAAGTGCCTAGTAGATTAGTAAAGCACACTTCTGAGTGTGTCTGTGAGGACGTTTAGAGAGAAGAATAACTGAGGGGGGAAGACCCATCCTGAATGTGAAAGGCATCATCTCATAGTCTGGGGCTTGAATGGGATTAAAGAGGGAAAAGGAGGAAGGCCATATAGCACAGCAGGAGCTCTCTCTCTCTGCTTCCAGGCTGCTATGTTGTCAGTTGGTTCACTCTACAACACCCTGCTCCCACCATGATGAACTGAAACCTTGAACCAAAATAAATAATTGCTTCCCTCTAAGTTCTTTTTCTCAGGTATTTGTCACAGAGATAGAAAACTGAATTAACACATCTTTCACCCCTGATCCATATCCTTTTTTAAAGGCTCACCTAAAAAAGTCATCATCGACCCAGAATAAGATTCTTTATTAAATTTTAAAGTTAACTGATTAACTTAATTATATCTGAAAAATGCCTTACCCTTGCCATACAATGTAACATAATCATTGGAATGTTGGAATGATATACAATATATATATATATATATATATATATATATATATATATATATATTTTTTTTTTTTTTTTGCAGTACTGGGGTTTGAACTCAGGGCCTACACTTTGAGCCATTCCACCAGCCCCTTTCTCTTTCTCCTGAGCTAGGATTGTAGGTGTGAGCCACCAGTGCCCAGCAACAATCACTTCTTATATAGGGTTGGTTAGAGGAAGTTATAAGTTCCACCCATACTCAAGGGGTAGGAAATTCTTCAAAGGTATGACTCAGCCAACCATACCTCAGAATCAATAAGTTCAGGAATTTTCTTTTGCTTTGATAGCTCTCCTTGCAGTAATTACCCCTTCCCTGGAAGACATATCAATTAATGCTATCTTCTCCATTACCAAGAATGACTTCAGTGTCCATTTCCACAACTAATTCCAATATGCTATCCTTAAATTTCTTTCATTTGTTCAACTCTAAAGATTTCCCACTCAAGCTGTATACTTTTCTTCTCCCAACCATCCTCGTCATTCAGAAATCAGAACTATATCCTATCGGAGACTTTAAATGCAAATCTGCTGCTCTTAAATCTCAAACTCTCATCCGTCATGGTCTTTCTGCCCTCATTCCAACTGTTCTTTGATGATAGCTCCATTGTCTTCCAGATTATCAGCTCACTCATTTCCTTGACTAGCCCACACTACTTAGTTATTAAACCAATCACACTCTCACCAACATCTGCAATTACTTTGAGCCCCAGTACTTCCACTTTTCCTGCCCTTCATCACTCCAACCTTGTATTTCTTTCAATCCTCTAGGATTAAGAGTGGTGAAGATAAATCAACCAAATGCGTTTTTTAACGTCCTTACAAATTCACAGCAGGCAAGGCTCTCAATTAACTTTTACTTGTTCTGTTTTCTACTTCCCTCAGAGACTCCATGTATTTGGCATTCTATTCAAGTCTCCTGCCCAACCCCCATGTCCTTTAATCTAAGCCAACATCCCGTATTTCACACAGAAAGTTAAAGCATTCTCAAATAGCCTGATCCTTTCACTATCTACAAAACACAAACAAAATAAGTATCTTTAATTATACTTATTGCCTGGCATGTCCCCTAAGGTCAATCAGTATACTTTCTCTTTAATATAATTACCTTCCTTCTTAATTTTTTGTCCTATAAACATTTTGTCTGTTCAGTAAGAATAGAACACCCCCACTCCCATCTTTACCTATTAACTAGAACTCTAATTCATGACCTTACCATCATTCATTGAATCTGTGGAAATAACCTCCGAACGGGTCTCCCCATATTTACCACTGCCAGAATCCTGCATAAGAACTCTGAGAAAGAGAGAAAAGAATTAAGTGTAGAGATCAAGCCATATACTGATCATATGCATAACACTTTAATATGAACGAAGTGATCTCTGATTTGTCTGTTCCTATACTTCTATAAGTTTGTAATTCATTTCTGGAGAGCAAGAATCTTGCTATTAATTTATGTATTCTAAAAGAACCTAGTACCTGGTCTTGTTCATGACAGATATTCAATAAGTGGTATATTTAGTTGGTTTATATCATGGAGTGTAGTAGAATGTGTATTTGCCATTAATTATTTACTTGTGTGTTCATTTGTAGTCTCCCACGAATAGAAGTTGGATTCCATGAATGAAGGAAGTCTGTGTGCTTTGTTTGCTGTATATCATTACTTCTTTGAACAGTTTCTGGTACTTAATGGATAAATGAATAAATAACATAAACATCTGACATGTAATAGTCATTTAATAAATTAAAAATACATTTTTGGAACATATGAGGTTCACTTTAACCTTCATTTCCTTTCAAATCAGCCTCTCTTCCCATTTTAGAGAAGAACATTTTATATGGGAATATATTTTAGGTTTTGAGAAACATTCATCAGAATAGTTCCACAGACATTATTATTTCTCTTTGGCTTTTAAAAAAATCTAAAGCAGTATAAAAAAAACATGTCTTGTTGAATGACACAAAGCATTATCCAAAGCTCAGCGAGTGTCTGAGCAGGTAGGTTTAGTCATATTGTAATATGATTACATTGTTTTGAAGTTTCATTACTTTTCATCTGAATGAATATGAAACCTAGAATATTAATACAATGAAGATTGGCAGTTGATGACCCCATAGAGGCTGCTCTAAGTTGCTGATAAAACATGGACTGTGGTACCTCCAAATCTCAGAGTCATTTGTAGGTGTCTTGTATGTAATCAAGATTTGCAAGTGATTTTGCATGCGCTGTTCTCCAGCCATTGTTATTCAATGCCATCACCTACCATTGTCTGCAGTCTTAAATGGGCTGTCTCATCAATCAAACCTTTCCTTTCCTATGCCCACAGTATCTGGAGGATCAACAAAGTGTAAAATCAGCACATCATTCAGTCCTTGAGAGGATGCTGTTTTGCCATGAGGAGAATCCCTCCCTTCCACACAGTTCCCCATGACAATTTATAGCCCCTTCTGTACTTTCCCTCAGACATAAGGAGGTTCCCTGGGGTTGAAAGTTGAGAAGGGGTTCTGAGGAATGCCATTTCCTTTTTTGATGCCTTAGTGCCAGAGTGCCATGTGGAAGATTTAACACCAATTCTATTCCTCTGATGCATATGACAATATAATATCCTCTAATTGCATCTGTTATGTCTTTGTACAAAGAGGAAAAATATTCCTTACAGCAAAATGACAAAATTACACACATTACAACTGAATATTCAGGTATGAAAATAGGTTTTCTTGCTTGTTAGGATAGAAAGAAAGTAAGTTGTTTTTGTTTTTATTTGGTGTCTCATACTACATGGAGCTGAAGGAGGTGGGTTGGGTAATTTTACAGGTGTTTTGAAATACATGGCTTATGGATACTTGATAGGAGTACCTCAGCATGGTGATGCAAAAGTTCCTTCAAGCAAACAATGGATAAATCCATGTCACATCATTATTAATGATGGTAGAGGAAAGTTAAAGGATGAATGAATTGCTTAGTTTTCTTTTAATAGCGTCTATTTTGTTTTTAACCACTTTCGGTCAACCAAAGTTGACTAAAGCTATGATCAATCCATGCAATATTTTCTTAAGGGCATTTGGTAAGTACACAAAACTCTGGCTTCATTTCTGTCCATATTTGATATCTGTATTTCGAAGATAGGAGCTATGCCATTTGCAAAACACCAGGCACTCCATGGCCACTAAATAAATGTAAACTAAATGCAACTGAAAATGACTCTCAATCATTAAAAGAAATCATTTGCTAAGCATTTGCTTATCTTTCCACTGTGGTATGTCTCATTTTTTAATCCCTACTTTTAAAGAATAATTTTCAGTAACCAATGGCGTGGAGCAACTGATAAATGGCAAGAGAACATATAAATAAATAAATACTTTTAAAAAATGTAAATATGGTGCTGCCATGGTCATTGAGGTATGGCATAACTCAAATTTTCTTGTAGAAAGGTAGGGAGTAACACTCATACTTAGATATCTAAAGCAGAATATTGTCCCTATAAATCAGGTACTCCAGATGAGAAAGGAGATTCACCATTTTGGTCTTACAAAAATATTTTGAATTAATAGACCCAGTAGTCTCTAATTTTTTCCTTACCCACTAAAGTTCCTAAAATTCTTTCATCATATCATACAAGAAGTCTATAAGTTATGTCTTTGAATCAAGGATACAATTTAAAATATAACATAAACACAGTAAAAATAATAATTTATAGAAATATGTATTTTCTCTTTGTCATTGGGTTTACTAACACTCTTAGAATTACAAAGAAACACATACTATCCTTGAGAAAGGGGATGTATAGTTTTGTTTATTTCCCTCTTCTTGGTCCCATCAGAGTTTATCAGTAATGGCACATGCAGAGCTCCACAGAGTCTTTTGGACTTGATATGAAGTATCAGGATAGACTAAGTGACAGAAAGAAATGCAAAATGTAACAAGTTTTTCAAGTAATAATTAAAATCATGGTGATCTGTGATAAGTGAGAACACCAATTAATACTCTCAGAGATAACAAAGTGCAATGACTTTACTTCTCCTTAGTCCTTTCCCTTGCCATAACTAAAAAGCAATTAGATAGTGCGAATTAAGAGATTTCATACTCAAAATCAATAGTTCACACTGATATGCAGTTGACTTTAGATTATTGGAAAATTCAGAGGTCTGCCTGTAATCACTCTTGTCAAACTGTATCTATGATATTTAAAGGAAATGCTATGTCACCATGTAAAACTCTTCCATGTTTTCCCCAGGCCTCAAAAATAAATGTACATCTCTTGTGTGATATACAAGCCCTTTATAATACATATTTCTATCTGAACCCACCTTTTTACTGTTGACTTTGTTGCTCTGTGAAATAAATGCAAAGAATGAGGTTCAGGCCTCAAGTTTTCATGTTTCCCAAGATGATCAGATCCAGATAACATAATCAAGTAAACTCAGTGTGTTATCTTCAGTATGTCCTTGTTGCTTTCTCTCTTTCCAGAATCTCATTTTAGATATTTTTCCCAAAACTAGGTTCACTTGTTCACTAAGAAAATCCTCACTTTTAACTACCAATTTTCTACAATGACAAGGTAATAAAGGAATCATAGTTTTTTAGACCCAGAGAAATTAGAGACTACCAGGGTCCTTATTTCCAGATGAAATTATTGAAGTCAAAAGAGCCAATGACAGATAGTAGTAGAATCGAGATTAGAAAACTGTGTCCTTACTTCATGATCAATATGGCAACTCTTAAACCATGAAGTTTCAAATGACCCAATATGACAGCAAACTAAATGCTTCTACTTATTTTACCAAGTCAAAAGGACTTAGCATTTACCTTTGTTCTCTTCTAGGTTATATAGCTAAAGCCCATCTGCATCTGTCTTCAGAATATTAAAACATTCCATTCTGTTAATATACCTTTGAATTGCCCACCAGCTGCTTCATTTATTCAATTAATATATAACCAATACCTATTGGAAATTGTTCTGGCCACTTAAACAAAGTGCATACTTACTCCATCCTCTGAAATAGGCCAGAAGAAAACAGGATGAGAATTACTTTAGATAAATTTGGAGCTAAAGAGGAGGACACTGAAAGAATACACATCTGATGGAATCTATTGCACTGTTTCTATTTTTTATCCTCAATAGAAAAGATGTGATCATATGTTGAGCATAAGGTGATGAGATATGGGAGGAGGTTTAAAGGAAGAGGAAACTTTGTTTTGAAGAATGAAAAGGGTACATTAGGCATTAGAGGTGAATTAAAAGATTAACAAGCAGAGCTGAGATTCTAGCTGTGCTCTCAACACTGGAACAGCACAGGAGGAAAAGAACAAGTCATTATAAAATCTATTACATTGATCTTCTAAGTCCAAGTACGTTGTGAAGCTAAGTCTTATATACAGTCATATAACAAAGGAATTTTTAAAAAGCTTGTGAGTGCATTGAAATATTTAGTCATGAGTTAGTCATTTAGATCATGAGCAGATGAGAGAGAAAATAAAATTTAGGAGGTTTGTCCTGAAATGGAAGAAAAAGGAATCAAGGGTATATAAATCAATAAGAGTGTTAAAGAAAAAATTCAAAAGGAATTAGAGAGGAGTGTGATAGAAAGAAAGACATTTGTGATCTATAAGAGGAGGATATTAGAAGTTTGAGATGATGGCAAATTATGACTTTGAGAATGGCTCACCGAAATGGAATATATTTCAGGAGAAAAATTCAAGGAACTGTTCAATAGGGTACTGAATAGGCCATTAATGTGACCTGGTTATACCTTCAGAGAATTAGGAGCACAATGAGTGATCAGGAAGGGGGTAGATATCAACCAGGAGGACAAGAAGAGAGTACATTTATAGTTTAGTTATATATCAGGTACTGTGTTAGCCACTGGAATATGAAGTAAATGAGAATCTTACATTCTAGCTATAAATAAGTACATGAACAAAATATCTTAGGTAGTGATAACTGCTACAAAAGCAAGGTGATGCAGTGGAGAGTGACTGGAGGAGGGACACACTGGTGCTGAAACACCTCCTTAAGGAGGGAGCATTTGAACTGTGCAATGAGGAGAAGATAGCCATGTTAAGATCTGGACTCCACATGCTAGGTAGACAGAGGTAAAATGTAGACAAAATCCCAGAGTCAGGAAAGAGTTTGGTGCAATTCAGAAAGACAACCATCATGGCTGAAATGTAATAAATGAGGCAGTCACTGAGAGGAAGTAAGATGAGGGAGGAGTAAGGGTCAGACCTCTGGGGCATTCTTGTCCATGAGAAGGAATTTAAATGCCATTCTAGGGACAATCAGAAACCAGTGGCTTCAAGTGATGTCAAAGTGGCAAGGATTATTTAAGCAGAAATAAAAAGTCACATTCTCAAAATGACAGAGCCAAAAGAAGGCTAAGAGTTCTATGCCTTCTTCTACCGGTCCGTTAATACGAAAGGAGGAAAAATGGAAGAAGTAGGAAGACACAGGAGAATTAAGAGTCAATATTACTTTCCCACAGCCTTTGACATTGAGCGTTTGGGCATTGAAGGTATCAAGGCAGCAAATGAGGACAACAAACCAAATTAAGAGTAGTGATCAAGCCTTTCTTCATTTATTGCAAGAGTAGCAGCAAGAGACAAAAATAAACAAACAAATAAATAAATGAGGAAATGAGGTGCCAGCTCCATTTCTCCTGTGGCACAGCACCAGGAAAGGAGTAGTTGGGCACAGCACTGATGAGGAAAATCATCATACTAAGTCAAAGTGGACAAAGTACCTCAGCCCAGGCCTCTGGCAAGTGACCTTCACATGAAAGACCCCAGGCTAGGATTGCAGAAGTGCAAGAATATAGCTGAGCCAAAGCAGGGGCTGGTTGTGAAGTGTGTCCTTGATGACAAATATCTCTAGAAAACTGTTTTACAGGTTATGTACCAAGTCAGGACTGGAGAGGGCAGCTTCTTCCTATGGGGCCTGATTGACAAGACCTTGGCTGGGCCTAAAAGAAGACTCAGAGGACTTTGGATGCAACAGGAATCTTCAGAGATGAATCTATCATTTGGTTAAGATAGAAAGGTAGGAAGAATATTCTGGGGAAAATCTGAGACATGAAAATGTGAAGGGAGGAAGAAAATATCTAACATAAGTTGACATCAAGCAAGCCCTTTTTGAGAACAGAAAAAGAATTGTTCACATAAAGCAGGTCTACTCAGGCCCTAGGTTTTCTGTAACAACCCCAGTGCCTTTCTAGCTTTTGAGGAAGGGACTTCATCTTTGTTTCTCTGGCATTAACCCAGGTCATGAAAAATACTCAATTCAATTAAGTGAATCAATGAATTATGGCTGGCTTCTGTGACATGCTCTACTGAACAGTTCTTGCAATAACATTAGCAGGGTTCCAACTTAAATGCCTTCAACAACCAGGTGGCCAGGGAAGGTAAATGTGTCAGCTAGTCAAGGTAAAGACACGAAGATGGAATTGGTAGCATCCATGACCTGCCAATAGACATTCAAATTCAATGAAAAGAAAAATAAAAATCATACTGTGTTGACAAAGACAGTTCTGCTGACCTTTGAGAAGTGAGGCTATTTGCCACTAGCCACGATGGGGGAGATTTCAGTGGAGCAATTTAGGAAAGAAGATAAGGCATTCAGTTTAGTGCCTTATAAATTTGGGCATTCATATGGCCTTCTGTGACAGGATGACTCTGTAGTGATGTAGCCTGATCACTGGACTGCAGCTAGCACGTAGCACTCAAAGCCAGTACACAAGGTTATCTACTGTGACTTATGTCATTGTATCCCAGAGTCCCATATCAATCTCCTCACCCGGAAGAATGTTTACTGTACCCCCACTGCTTTCCTATGGCTGAATGAACAGGCTAATCCTTGTCACACAAATGTGATGCTTATACCTGAATTTTTTTGATGTAAATCTTACTAAGAACTTAAAAATTCTTTTTTCATATATGTAAGTTCATTCTCTATGATGTTAATATGCACTGAGTGTACATGGGCTTTGTCCAACACCTCTATCCTAACCCTCCCTGCAAGTGAGCAGCTTCAAGGACATAGGTGATGCGTTGGTGTTTAGAAGCACAAAAACATTATCTTCAAGGTGGTGAAGATATGGCTTCTTTCCTCACACCACCAAGAAGTCTGGGCTGTGGTTGAGACCATGGAGCTGGTAAACAGGATAGAACATTTTTGAGATGTTAGAAGATTGTACTAGGATGCACCAAATATTAAAGCATCAATGCCTTATGCCATACTGTTTGAAACTTTGACTATTATATTCTTTCATGTAATAGCTCCCCAAACTGTGTTAATGGGGACAGACAGACAGTAGTCCCATTTTATAGATAAAAAAACTGAAACTCTGAACTTGGCCTAAGACTACTCAATCTGGTCAGGATATATGAAACCATCTGTTCTAACAAACCTCCAAATCCAAGTGGCCTAACAAAAGTTTCACACTCAGACAGATTCTAGGATATATGTTTGTAATCAGGGGATCCATTCTATTATCCGGGTCTAGTACTTTTCCATCTTGCAGCTGTCCCCTTCTTTAGGTGACATTTATAATGTTGTATTCATTCAGCCAGCAAATGGGGAATGCAGTGGTTCATTCTTGTTGTTCAGGCATGACAGTGGTGACGGTCATGTCCACATTGACCAGCACTCAGGAGCATGCCCACACCTAACTGCAAAGGAAGCTGACAAGTGGAGTCTAGCTGGACAAGAATGAGACCAGTTTTGACAAACAAATGACAGTCTCCACCTCAGTCAGAAACAGATCACAGGATATGTCACCATTTGGGTGCTTTTTTCCATTAGACTGCTTCACTTTTGCTAGTGGTCACACATAGTCCCAATTTTAGAATTATTTTGTTCAATTTCTCAGCATAGGGAACATTCTAGAAGAGAGGGTGTACTCATAAATTCCATTTATTTCACATCCACCAAGTCATTCTAAAAGTCACAGCTCTCTCAAGAGGATTTAGGAAACAGTCAGATAACAGAGCAGCAAAATGAGTTTTGACCATATCTGGGAATTTGAATGCTGACAGGGACATCTCAATGCCATGAGTTTGTCATTACTCTATTAAGTTTTGTGATAATGACTTAACACAAATTCTAGCAAGGTAGTTTGCTGGTTCTGTGATTTGCAGATAGGAGGTCTAGTAGGTGAAAAAATAAAAAGTACCTCTTTGCCATTTTGACCCCTAAACTCCCTTTCTGCCAGGATATGTAGAGAACCCACAAAAGCAGTCCCAGAGTTCCTGTTCATCAGGTTTTTCACTTTTCATGGCTTTCTGTGCTCATGGCTCTCCTCCAAGCTGGAGAGCTTCCTCCTTGGGCACCCTCCTTAGATTTCCAGTTCCAGTTCTCAGGTATATGTAATTTTACCTACAGCTTTCTCTAAGCAGAACTTTCTCCTAATTTGTGGCTTGGCAAACTTAGTGTTTCCTTTCCACTGCTTTTTAAGGAGCTCTGAGGTTCAAAGAATAAAGTAGGATATGCAGATGAGGCAGAAGAACAAGCCAGAGGGCAAAAGCTCACACATATAAGTAATTTTTAGGATGAACCATCTTGCCTTTACTATAGGCTAGGACCATTTTAATTTTCACCAGCCTTTAGCACATTGGCAAGTGATTATCTGCAAAGTCAGATAAGGTTTAAGGATGCTGGCCTTTTCTTTTTTGTGTGGAGCCCTGAGCCTAGCTCTGGCATTTATTCTCTGTTGTAAAAGTAAAGGGGAGCAATATTTTCCTTCTGCTATCCTCCATGACACAAAGGGAGTCAATGACTGCTCTTAGGGTCATGGTTTTTATGGGGTCTCTCAGGCTGTTTCGGTTTTGACTGATTAAAATGACAACATTCCTTATTTTTATAAACAGCAACACTCTTAAAACATTTGAGTTATTTTTCCATTACTCCTAGGATTTCCTTTCCCTAAAATGGCAATCTTTATCCATTTACAGGCCATATATTGAATCCTTTCTTTATGCCTGACATGTTTCTTTGGACTAAAAGAAACTGTTAAGGTGAGTAGGGGTCATTCCTAACTGTGAATACCCGAAAGTCTACTGAGAGAAAGGGCAGACTTTGGAACCATTATGTGCAAAGTATCTGGAGAAAATGTCATGGTTCTCCAAAGAACAGAGAGACCAGTACAACTTATTTTTCCTGGTGGTTCCCTGTTGAGCTGGGAATGCAGCAATGAGTATGTGGGACAAGGGAAGAGTTACAAGTGAAGAGGGTGAGATACTCAGGAGAGAAATGTAAAACCCCATCTTCTAACAAGCCCCACTCAACAAAATACATTTTCTTTAATACAGACCAGAGGTTCTCAATATTATTTTACAGCTGAGGAACACCTGAGAGGTGGCATGTGTGATCACTGGTAATGGTAACCCTATGATTTGCAGCACATCAGAGTCTATCTGCATCTCTGCAGGAAGAATCATCATGGGCCATAGTTTTTTAAAAGCCTCAGGAGTGATTCTGACTCTGGTTAAGAATCGCAGGCACATATGCACCCAGGGAAGGGAGAATGATGTCTTACCTTTCCTTGCTAAATTTATAACAATACAAAAACACAGTGTGATAAAATAGAAACAAACGTTTCAAAGCAATAAAAGAAGTCTTTTCAGGAGGTGGAGGAACAGGGATAGTTATGTTCTCACGCTGTTGAAAATATACTCATATAAGTACACAGGGACTTATTCAGCAGTCCCTATGCAGAAATTTTTTAAAAAAGATTTAGCTTCAAAATTCATTCTTTTGAATAACATCTTTAAAAAATTGTAGCATGAACAATGGGGATTGGAAATCTTTTTAAGGTAAGTTATACTCCTAACAAAGTAAAGGATAAAGTAGCAGCAATATTCTTCACTCTCAATTGAAGTGAGGATTTTCTCTCATTAACTTCAACTCTGAATAAAAAAAAAAATTGTGCACCTTCCCCAGGAGATTCATTGCCATATGGAAGAGTCAGGGCAGAGGGACTAGTTAAAGTAGGATAGATGAAGATGTTCCAAAAATATGAAGGTCTCTGGAACAGTACTTTTTTATGTTGTCTCATGGCACAATGAGTGTAGTGCTACAAAGTGATCAGATGGTAAATTTAAAGCCAATAAAAAGGAGACACTTCACAGGGGATGTAACTTGTTTCTGGGTATCTCTGACATGGAAGGTCAAGGAATTAAATGCTGGAGTTGGATTTATACTAGAGCTGACTGTTTTTATGGGCAATATAACATTTATTGGTATGCTAAGATAAAGTTAATCAAGACTTGGGCTTCATGGGGGGAAGCAAAGATTTCCTTGCCAGAGTCAGGAAGGAATCCCTCCCACAACAGCATGACATGTACACGATCATTTAGCTAGCTTTCTCTCCTTTCTGGAGGCTGCTAGAAGTTCAGGTAACGTTTGATAAACACATGGGCTCTTAAAAAAACTGAACATCTCTCTAAAGTTGTCATATTTTGAAGGTGCACTGTCCAAGCATTTTTCATTTGAAAGTAATTTATCAAAAGGCAGAATTTAAACCTGATTCTTTTTGTAGTAAAAAGGTAACATCCCAAGTTATCTTTTTGGACTTCATTTGTATTTTCCAATCTGGAATGTAATATATTTTAGAGGTGGATAGGTGATTAGATTAATAAGAGTAGTTTATACTCTCTTGTTCTGAATGTGTATCTTGTAGTCTAGTCCTCAATTGTTAGTGACCATCTTCGAGGGTAGAACTAGTGCAGTGTTATGCTGAAAATCTGAGGTACCTTTAGGTCATTGTTTGAGGAAGACACAACCAATTTATGGTTTGGATTTTCATGAACATGAAAAAGGCAGCACAACATGATTAATTACTATTTTCAGGCCAAGATTTCAGAGTTTGGCTTAACTGGGTTAGAAACATGAGAAAGGCTGACCAGTTATAAGTTATCCCCTAAGGAGCTGCTTAGCACCCTGAAAAAATATCACTAGAGTTCAAATCCTGGTTCTGCCACTTAGTGTCTAGGTGACCTTGGGCAGTCATTCAACTTTTCTCAATCTTAGTAACTTCCTTGATAGAGGGGATATGAAAAGTTATCTTGAAGTTCTGTGGGTAAGATTATAATTAACGGATGATTCTCAATTGGGGAAGTTTAGTCCCTAAGAGGGAATTTGACAATGTTTGCAGTTTTGGTTGTTACTATGTGGGGAAGAAGTGCTACTGGCATCTAACATGTAGAAGCCAGGGATGATACTAGATATATTACAATATTCAGGACAGCCTCCCAAGTCCACCCCAGAAAGAGCTATCTGGTATAAAATGTCTATAGCTTGAGTTTGAGAGACCCTGAGCTTAAATTTATATAAAGTGATTAGAATCACACATGGCAAAAAAAAAAAAAAAAAGATTGGTCATTGTCATGGCTGAATTGTGTCTCCCTAAATTCCTATGTTGAAGGAAGTCCTAGTCCACAGTACCTCAGAATATATAACTGTATTTGCAGATAAGGTCTCTAAAGCGGTGACTGAGTTGAAATGAACCCTTAAGGCAGGCCTAATCCAATAGGATTTCTGTCCTTATAAGAAGAGACACATTTGGACACAGATAGAAACACAAGAAGCACTTGTAACAAAGGAAAGACAATATACAGACACAGATAAAGCCAGTCACCTACAAGACAGAGACAAATCCAAAAGAAACCAAATCTGCTGATATCTTGATCTTGAAATTCCAGCCTCCAGAACTGGAAAAAAATAAGGCTCTGTTGTTTGAGTCATCTCCTATATTTTCCTTTGGCAGCTTTGGCAAGCAATTTCAGTGACAGTTATTAGTATCAACACTATTAAAAAGTATTTGATTTTGGAAACATTACCACAAAACTTAGCACAATCATACCAACACTTTACTGGTATTCTAATAGCCTAAAGCCTTGTTACCAAAAGCCTAATGAGATGGTAAGAGCAAATTATAAAATGGAAATACATAACCCATGAATGATGCAAAGTTCAACATTAGTAAGGATCAGAGTTGTAAGGATTTATCAAAAAGAATTTATCTCAAGCACAGATTTACTTATACTTCTTGGGCCCCAATTTGCCAAAACTGGCCACGGTGAACCTGCTAAGTATCTGCTAATATCACAAATTCCTGAGATCTGCATAGGGCACAAAGCCAGAAAATGAATAGTCTTATTAAAGGTCTCTGGACCCAAACACTATGTGGAAACCCAATTCTGAGGTGCCTGACTGGGCATTTGCTGGGCACAGGGCTTCTTACACCTTGCTGTTATGCGGCATCCAACCAAAAATAGGACTAGTCATGCTCTTCTCCTGAGCCTAGAGATTCATCTGGAATGCTAAAGCCTTATTCCTCTGATGATGATAAATTGCAAGAAGAGACAAGCCTTGCAAAGAGTGTTTCTCGTGATGCCTGCAGCAGAGCTTGTCTGACTGATGTCCCTCTAAACATTCCCCCTAGCCTTCTCTTGACTTATTCCTTCAAGACATCAGGTATACAGGGAGGGTATGTCACTAAAAATTAGTGAACATCAGGTAATGCTTTTATAAGGATGAGGCATGGCTACTGTCACCACGTGCTTGTCCTCAATTAAAAGGATATGATAATTATGTTAATCCACAGTTCAAGAGAACAGCATAAAACCTGTGCAGGTCTCACTTCTATTTTTCTAGAGACCGTGAGAGACCATTAAGAGCAATATCAAGACTGGCCTCATGGCAATTAAGAGAATTTAAAAAAGTATCCCCTTTGTCAGGCACATGGGACAGTCATATTCTTATTAAGAGCTGACATATTGAGGACTGGTAAAGGTAAAACTTTGTTCTAGAAGACAAAGCCTAGTACAGTGGACTGATAAATTTCAGCCCAAAGTCCCTTCCTTCAGATGCCCTTGTGCAATGAAAAAGTTTGGATTATTTTACATCCAAGGATGTTTACAATTCTAACAACCTTAGTTTATAAGTGTAACATTGAGGGTTGGAGAAGTGACAGGATGTATCAACTGCAGACAACTTGTCAGTCACCAGGGCTTCAGGATGCAAATGTTCTGATTTCTTGACATGGCTCTCTGCATTCTCCATATGCAAGGCACTCAGGGGAGGATCTTTCCAGGAGAGAGTGAAGATTCAGGAAGCCACCTATTCTAGAGGATTCATTATCTCTTTGTTCTCTTCCTACTAATTATATCTGACTGTCTTTTGTATACCTCTCTTCCTTTCCACTCCTCCCCCCAAGTTTCTACTGTGTTAGCCAAGATGGAAAAATAGTCATGAATTTTTTTTTTTGGGGGGTGGTAGTGCTGGGGACTGAACCCAGGGACTTACACAAGCTAAGCATAAACTCTACCATTGACCTATACCCCCAGCCCAAGAATTATTTTTAAATTAAGTAAATCCATATTACAGACTACAATTTAGGTTTTATTTAAGGAATCTAAAATGTTCAGTTTTAGTCTTGACAAAATCCAGCAACTCCCAAATTTTCCTGTTATTAGAGAAAAGTGGAATAATTGAAACAGATGCAGTTAACAAGACCTAATGAGATTTTCAACAGAAAAAGAGAAAAAAAGATACTAGGTTTTGATAAGAGAATTTAACACGATTAGCAACTATGAAAATAGAAAAATATATGAAAGCAAAGGGGAAAAGGTTTGGGTCACACAAACCCTGGTCCATCTTCTTATAACTTAGGGTCTTAGACAAGTCACTTGTGTCTCTAAACTGCAGTTTCTTCAACCCTAAAATGAGAAAGTGATATTTCACTTACTGAGC
This sequence comes from Castor canadensis, assembly GCF_047511655.1. Taxonomy (NCBI): domain Eukaryota; kingdom Metazoa; phylum Chordata; class Mammalia; order Rodentia; family Castoridae; genus Castor; species Castor canadensis. Next base: position 60,416,760 of record NC_133399.1, on the reverse strand, counting down.
TCTTGTAAAAACTGGTGAAATGTGTGTAAAGACCAAATGTGTATTAATTAGTGAATCAATGCAAACTTGACCATTCTTTACATTTATACCCCTTTCAAGGTCACTATGTAGCTCTTCCCAGGATCACGGAGTCTAATTCTCCACCTAATGAATTGAGCAGAGCTTAAACAAAACATATTTGGTCACAAGAATATTTGTGCTAGTCTGCTGGAAGATGAAAGAAATGTAGTCTCACAATCCATCTACCTGTCTCGTCCCTGGTAGCAGGCCTGCCTTGCTGACATGCATTTGACTACACAGGATGTCCAAACAAGATCAGAAGAACTACAAGATAAAACCAGCCTAAACCATTAATGTACAGAAATATAAACTAAATTAATGGGTGTTGCTTTATTCACCAAGATTTGGGATCATTACACAGCAATAATAAACTGATTTAAGTAGTATTTCTATTATAGTGTTTCAATATCGAGATCTCTAAGTTGAAGCAATCTCAGATCTCATAATTTCCCTAAATACATAATGAATATCTGCAGAATTTTTTCACAGGACAGAAGTAACCTCACTCAAAATTTTTAATTTGGCTCTGGAAATACTGTTTTTTTCTGAAAGACCAGGAAGTAGCTTCAATAAATGATTAATATAGAGCAAGTATAAATGATAGAAAAACAGACTGGAAGTCCTTGTTTGTTGCAAAAATACCTCTTCTAAAAAGACTTTAAAAAGCAGTTGAAGGAGTAGGGAAATCGTTGTAAAATGTTTTGTTGAAATCTGTACGTTTTGGTTATTAATTACACACTCATTCTCTCCTTCTTTCCCCCATCTCTTCTGCCCCATCTCTCTCTCTCTCTTTCTCTCTCTCTCCACACACACACACACACACACAAAGTCATTCTTTCTCCCTGCAATGTTCTTTCCAAGGGCGATCTATAGACTGCTATGCTTCCTGCCCCTCTTCTCCAGAAAACAGAAACAGCCTCAGGCCACCCATTGTCCCCAAAATGTTCTTTGTTTAGTCCTTCTGTCAGAAACAAGTCCATTTATCCCAACTGACTCTGACCTCTCATCTTCAGATGAGTTCTGACAGAGTACAGCTTGGCCCCGGTCTTAGATTGCAGGTCCAGGAGGAAGCTGTGCTGTGTTCCCCATGCCAGATGTCTGCCTAATGGACAAACTGGGTATGGTTTGCAAACAGACAGAGATGGAGACTCTTGAAAGCGGCTTGGTTTGGCTCTTGCTGGGAAACAAGGTCCAGACATCACAGAGAATTGGAAAATCGGGTCACATGCAATGGGAACTTGAACAGAAGCAACTGTTGCTTTTTATATCTGCATTTATAGATTTTTTTTCTGTACAAATAGTTTTGAAGAGCAGCAGGCTTGAGAAAGTTTGGCAGAAGAGAAAGTTTCTTATTTCTTTTCAGCAAATTGCTCTTGGATATATCTTTGGCTGGATGCTGGACAAAGGACACCTGCCAATTCCACCTAAGGTTTTGATAAAGTAATTGAGTTATGAAAGAGAGTGTGGTATCATACATCATCCAAAACTCAAATCCAAGTAATCCACACAGAGAGATCAAAGGGAATGGTTTGGTTTTTTATTATTATACATAGTTACGAGGATTCACTACAAATTAAGTTTAGTTTGAGGGGGCGAAATATACAATGAAATTAGAGAAAAAGCATTTAAGCAATTGAGTACATCTTGAATATCTTAATGTTTAGCAGATTAAGAAACTGGGGTCCAAATAACTGAAGGTGAGAGCAAGTACTTGCCCCCAGAAAAAGAGGTAAATATTGAGACCTGGGATTGGTCAGAGTACATTATGCAAATTGGGAGTGACTTAATTTCCTCACTAAATTCTTAGAAAAATTGGCAAATGAATTTTCTAAACTGTAGCAATAGCATCTAAATTTTCTCTCTTCCCCAGCTTTTCATTTTTAACAACAATGTTTAAATATTTTTGGAGATCTCAACACTAATTCTAAATTAACTCTAGTTATTGCAGAAACCAACCCATATATTTTATACATTGAAGATAAAAATGTGTATTTCACTAGGCCCTCCCTTACAAAGTTGAAATTCTTCAATTATTTGAAAGAATAACTCATTAAGTACTTCTAATATCATTTCTTTAGAAGTGGTACAAGACTATTCCTGGTAATTATCTTCCATCCCCACAAAATGAGCACAAAAGAGCTGATCCTCATAGTGTCTTTACCTCTATCCCCAACCTTATACTTTACCAATTTGTCCCAGCAACTCTGGCCTCATTTCAATTCCCAGAGTTCATCAAACCAAACTCTCTGGTCCTTTCCACTTGCTGTTCTTGCAACCTTCAAAGATCCTCAGCAGCCTCATTAGCAGGCTGGCTGCTTCACATTCTTTAGGTACCAGCTCACCTGTCTTCTCTTGGAGTGCTTTTCTCAGATAGCCCTCTAGCCCTCTCTAAATCTTCCTCACCCAATATTTTCTGCCACAGTGACCTGTTATTTTACTTTTTAGTCCTTAATACTCTGCTTCTAAACCTGGAGTGATATCCATCCAGCCCTAAAGTATATTTGGCAATATCTGGATATATTTAGGTTGTCACAGCAGTGGGCAGGGGAGTGCTTGCTACTGGGATCTGATCCAGCAGAGGCCATGGATGTCAGCAAATATCCTACAATGCACAGAATGGCCTCCACAATAAGGAATTGCTTTGTCCATGTTACATTACTTTATTTGCCCATTTCCTTATTTATTATATTATCTTACTAATTTGCAAGCTGCAAGAGGCCAAAGATAATATTTTTTATTCACCATTGTATACTTTACACTTCATCTAATACATGACATGTAGCAGAAAATTAATAAGTACTTTCAACCAACATGTAAGGACTAAGCTATGGCAGACAGCCTTTTGAAGTACAAATAGGAAAAGGCCATAGAGAAAACATACATTACAAATTTAGCAGAAGGGAGTAGTCAATGTGTTATTAAAGAAATACGTTTTCTCATTAAGGTCAGGAGGCTTTCTCTAAGATTTGATACATAATTTGTTCTGGTCAAGGACAAGTGGACAAAATGGTAAGTAGGTCAGTATCACTGGAGAGACAGAAGGGTCAGGGTGGCTTGGTGTGACTCAGCCTCAAAAGCCAACATACCTGGAATGTTCACAAAACCAGAAAGAAATTAAAGTGTGACTACTCAAAGTTTCACCCTATATACTTTTTTGATCGTTGATATATGTCATTCCATTTTTGATTATTTACCCCAATAAATACATAGACATTTATTAATAAGTTATGTGCATATAGTACTGGTATTAGTTTACATCACAAAGAATGCAAATGTTAGGCAGGCTGGAGTTCATTAAGGGATACAACTAAATTGCATTCATTAACAGTGATCACAAATCCACCTTCCAAAAGTTTTTCTGGAAAATTTATAAAAATTCTGGTAACTTCTTATGAGCCTGATCACAAGGTCATTTTTTTCCCCTTGTAAAACTTGCAAAGAGAAGAGGCAAAAAAGGTAGATGATCATCTCTATCAATATTTTGCTCCGTTGTACTTGTTTTGTTATCTTTAATTGGTAGAATTTTTACTCGGGAATATATTAAGCCAGATGTGCATTTTGAGGGTTAATCATATCTAGAAAATACACTTTATAAATTCACTTAAGTGGGCAAATGTAAACGGCACAATATTGGGGCACTGTAAGGGCAAATGAGGATGCCACATAACTGTGGCGTGATCTGTCTCAGTGGCAAAACTCCCACCTTTCTTCTAGGCATCTCACATGCTATGTGTAACATGATCCCTAGAAAGTAAGGAAAAATGAGAAAGTGCTAATGAGATTGTATACATAATTTCCTTCCCTTCCCTACTCCAGAGGATCATCCTCCACAATCTGGGAGGTGTCTGCACCTCTGGTTGGGCATCTCTGACTTGGAGGACAGGTAGGATTACCATTGTGCTCTTGGACCAAGGGCTGAGGTTCTTAGGGAGCAGAACTCAAGCATAGTCCTGGTCTTACACAGAATACCATACACCCTGGAAGTGATCTATTTTGAAATCTTTGAGAGTAAGGAAAATATCCCATCACTTTTTGAGGCTGGGGAATCTGGCCCAAAAGGAGTTCAATTAATACTTCCTAAATGAGTAAATACATGACTATACTGAGAGAAAAAGTGTGAAGTACCTCTATAAAGATAGAAAAGGAACAGAATTCTCTCATAGAGGAGTAGCAAAACCTCGTAAGATGGTCATCAGGCTTCAGGTACAAGCTTCTGCTTGCTCAATCCTATCTGCAGTTAGCAACTTTTGAGGTCTAGTAAATATGGACCCAAAAGAAGAACAAGACAAATCAGTATAGGAAGAAAGAGAAGTTCTAGAACTTGGGTTATGTTTTTCTACTTACGCCTACCTGTCTCTGCCTATACATATGGTTTCTATAAGTCTAACTGAGAACATCTCACATTGAAAATGAAAAAAAATATTCTAACTTTAACCTCCTTATCAACAGCAAGAACTATAGTAGAACAAAATAGCAAATTAGAAAAAAAACAGCCTTGTGAATTCTAGTAAGTCTCAAAATATTTTTCTTTCTAGAATAGTTACTTAAGTGTGTTTCTTTAGTCAAGATAAACCAGTAATTAGGTCCTTGTTAATTTTAAGAGTAAATAAACAAATGAACCTTCACATTGTGCTTCTGAGTTTAGCAATCCTAAAGAAGAGGGGCCAGTGCTATAGGCTCGATTTTGGGTGGACAGGGATACTGAGAGAATGTACCTTAGCTGTAAGATGGAATCAATGAGGATGGAAAAAAATTATGTGTTTTTTTTTTTCTCATAGTACCTTAAGATTCTGATTTATCTTTGCTTTTGTTTTTGGAAAATGTCTCATCAAAAACCCAGCACAATCATGTCATATTCCAGAGAGATTATTACTTTAGAATTGGCTACCAACCACATCTATCTCAAGGAAACACATAAGCAATCTGTCCTAGGGTCTTCTTGGAGGAAAGAGGATTAGGCAGTTGGTGCCACTTCACCTTTGCCCATTGCTGCCCATCAAATAAGCCTCTTTGCCCTGTTGTAAGAGTCCAGTGTTACTGGTGCTCAATATGACTGGTCAATGTTGACAAGACCTAGAGCAATGTGAAAAGAAATTCCCTTGTCTTCGTACTAATTCATAGCCATTCTGGACATTATGTAAACTATTATAAGCACTTAAAGACCCTACAAAGCCTGTTTTCCTTTATTTGTAAATAATTCATTTCCGCACCTTGCTCAAGCATCAAGATAAAGTACTTATTCATATATTTTAAGTTAGAATTTCTTTGACTTGGAGGACTTAACCCACCCTAATAAGGCCTAGGGTAATAGCCATTCAGGGATTGGTAAACAAGTATAATTGTGACAGAAGTGACTGCCCTTTAGTTCTAGAACAGACCTGTCATGGATTGGTTAGCACCTATTGGTTTCTGATCTGAGGGGAAGTTATGAGTCCTTTAAGCAACACCTGTGCTGTGTACAGAAGACTTAGAGTCTTGATCATTGATGATCCACAGATGCTCTGAAATTCAGTCCTCAGGAGGTGATTCCTATTATTCTGCAAATTGAAATTGTCATACACAGGATCATTAAAACCCATAAAGGATATGATTCAGTGAACTATCACTGAGAGAAATAGGAATGTATGTATGATGGTTGGGGGAGCAGGGAGAGTATAATGTAGGAATCTTAAATCTAAGGAAATGACAGCAATTTCTGTTTTAACCTCTTCAGCTCTGGTTGCTAAGTTACCATGACATACTACTGTGTGTGCATTTCAGTTTTTGGTCTTGGACCTGACAGTTTGATTAATTCTCTGGAGTGCAAAAATTTTCACACTGAATATTTAAATATTACACACATATGCACACAGATGTACACCTACTCATCCAGCACCCCATTATTGCTTCTGATTTATACAATCTGTTTTCTAATTAAATTGACATATGTAGGTGGAAACCTAAAATGACATTTCATTTTGAGGAGAGAAAATCCTCTACTCAGTGATGTTTCTTGAAATTTTTGAAAGTTTCCTTAAATACACCACAGTTCCCAACAGCAGGCATTTCTTCTCCTCAATGTGTTCATTTAACCCTTGACTTTGTGTCTAAGAAATATGGAGAAATAAAGCAAGTATTATTTAGTAGTCATCATTGCTTTTCTTTCTTCTGTATGTCTTTCTTCTTTTCTGCTTGAGTTCAGAGGTGTCCATAAATATTACTATAAGTTGGTGGCTGGTGAACTGGAGGCTGTCAGATATATCTATAAGAAGATATGTCTGTGCCAACAGTCTAAACTAGCCAGCCTCAGAATCCCTGGGCATTGCACTGAAGATGATGTAAAAAGGTGCATTTTAAGAAGTAAACTGAAAATGGATCCTAAGTTTTGCTGTTGTCTTGTTCTTCATCATTTTGGAGCAGGGTTCTGTATTCAATAGCAAATGTGTTCCTCTCTCAGTCTGTGTGTGTATTTCCATATTTTTAGACTTTTCAAACCAAAGAGTGACAACTTCAATTTTTTATCACAAAAACAAAATGAGTTTTTGCAGCAGTTTAAGAAAGGATTCTCACAGTGGGTATACACTATGTGGGGGAAATCCAAACAAACCTAATTCAGATGCTGAACAGAATTGACCATTTACTACCACTGTTGCCTTGTTGACTGAAGTCTGGCATCCGACCTCCAGAATGCAGCTAGAGAATTCACAATCCATGTTTCTGTTGACCAGGCAACAAGGAGAAGTCTTTTGACTTTGTTATTTCATTTTTGCATAATTAGGATATAGTTGCCCTTGTGATGGCTGACCTGAGCATGTGATGGACTCTTCTCCAACTGTTAACATAAGGAGGAATTTGATAAAGTCAGAAACTGATCTACATTTGTTCTGTAAGGCTACAAACTCAACTGTGTTCACTTATTTTCCTCAGTCTTCCTACAATAATAGCTTAAGTTTCTCTCCTATTAACAAAATCCCATTCCTTATTTGTTTTTTGAACCTCATTTCTTCTTAGTGTCCCAGGAATCACTTTTGTAGAAAGTCTCTTTTTGGATTAATTGGTAGTCTATTTTATCTGCACTAAAACATTATTATCAATAGATAAACATGCTCGAGAATCTTCCATTTAAAAAAAAACCTTTTATTTTCTGCTTTTCTTGAGATATTGTCACATTCCTTTGCCTCCTTGAATGCCAAAGCTTTTTTTTTTTTTTAACTTTTACTTTACTTTTAATTGACAAGTAATTGTATGCACTTGTGGGATACCATGTGATATTTAAATACATTTATACACTGTGGAATGATGAAAATACATTGGTATTAACTATAAAAATAAGGCACCATCCTGTGCACTAGAACAGCAGAAAATATTTTTCCTGCCCAACTATAACTTTGTATCTGTTGATCAAAACCCTCTGATTCCTAATTTACCCCCACCCAAAGCTCTTGAAACAACTGTCTCCACATACTGTCTCCACTTGCTCAGTCGACATTCACTATTTCATCCCTCTTCATTTAAAATTAACTTTGACATGTTTTTCAACTTCTTTTCATTATAGTCCAATCCCACCATTCAAACAAAATTGCACTTGTCAACATCACTACCGGCTTTTGTGGCTACAAATTCTGTAGACATCATCTTCCCCAACCTCTCAGCAGCTCCAACACAAATGACTGTTCCCCCTTTCTGACATCTTTCTTCTTTTGGCTTTCATGTAGTGATACTATTTTTCTTTTTACCTCATGGGCCTCTCCTTTGAGTCTCGTTTGCAGGTTCTTTCTCTTCCACTCAACTTCTAACTATTAGAGTTGTTGAAAGTTTACCATGTCTTCTTACATGTTTTCTCTCACGTATTTAAATTTTATGTACAGTATGTCTGTCTTATTCAAGGATTTAATACACATGGTTTTGACCAAGTGCAGTCAAAAATAAAAAATAAAAAATTAAAATTCCTGCATTCACTCTAAATGCCTTGGTTGATGCAGAGAAGTTCTCAGTCAGTCCCATGTGATTCTCAGGTGTGTTTAAATCATCACGTGATCTGTTGAGTGTTTCCCTGCTCTTAATTTTGTGAAAATCCACCTCTCAAAAAGTAAATGGTGCCCCAAAAGCAAGGTAAAAGTGAATGGAATTAAGTGATAAAGTAATAATTTGAGATTGTTGAAAAGTGTTACGTTTTTAGAGGAAGTGGGATGGCATTTTGGGGAAAGTGAATCAAGCATGTACATTGCGTAGCGTACAGTACAGAACTCTGCACATCCTGAACAGATGCGGTTTTCCTCAATAGTGGTTTCCTTGCAGCTATATACTACCTGTGAATACCAAGGGTCTACTGTATCCAAAGGTTTTATCTCTAGTAGTCCAATATCTAGAATGAATTCCAGGCACATATATTCCACTAGATGGTTTGATTAAAAGACTTCCCAAAAGCATCAGGAGCAAATACAGCTCTTTTTTTTCTCTGTCCTCTGTAATTATTCCTTTCCTGATCTTCCACACCTTAATAAAAGATATTGTCATCCACTCATTTGTACAAGCACAAATATTAAATGCATCCCTGATTGCTTCTTGTACTCTATATCCTACATCTAAAGTAGTGGAACCTATCAGTGCTACCTCTGAAATATATTTCAAATGTGCCCACTCCTGGTGTGGATACTTCAAAAACATAAACGATCTTCCTTCTACCACTCTTGCTGTGTACTTCCCCAATCCATTCCTCATTCCAGAATCATAGGTTTGAAATATACCATATTATTCCCTATTTAAAATGTTGTATTACTCCCTATTTAAAATTCTAAAGTGGTATCACATAGCATTTCAAATTGATTCCATATTCATTATCTTCAAAATGTACATGCTTTGGTTTATGCCTACCTCTCCAAACCTCATGCTCTGACTCCATTTCTGCTATCCTCCAATCACTCTCCTGACCTCCACCTCAGAGTCTTTCCACTTCAACTCTGCCAAAGGCAGTCATTCTCATACCACTTCATAAAACAGGCTTCTTCTCATTCTTCTCGATGTGAGCAGAGGAATCTCTAGCTACTTTTATTTAAATCAGTACTCTAGGTATTTTCAATCACAACTCACAGTTTATTCTCTTCATAAGTATTGAAACAAATTTTAACAATATTTCTTACCTTTTTTTTTCCTTTGGTACTGGGATTTGAACTTGCTCTACTACTTGAATCATGCCCCAGCCTTTTTTGCTTTAATTATTTTTTAATAGGGTCTTGCATTTTTTTTTGCCAGGACCATTCTGAACTGTGATCTCCATATTCATGTTTCCAATGTAGCTGAGATGACAGGTGCACACTACCACATCTAGCTTTTTTCGGGGTCTGGCTAGTTTTTGCCTGGGCTGATCTTGAACCAGCATTTTCCTGATCCCCACCTCCTTAGTACCTTGGATTTTAGGAGTGAGCCATCATGTCCAGCTTATCAATATTTCTTTTATTGTTTATTTACTCATTTACTTGCTTACTAACTGTCCTGTCGTCAGACTATACATTCTATAAGAGCAGAGTATTTATTACTTATCAGTTTTCCAGTGTTTAATACAGAACCTGGTAAAATATTTTTTTGATTTGTTTACATTTTTATTAGCATATATTCATTGTACAGGGTGGGATTTGTTGTGACACTTCTGAATAACCTTACATTGTACATGGTTAAATAACTTCCTCTGTCTCCTCCTGCCACCCTGCCCCATCCCACTTAAAGCAATTAAAAGAGGTTTCATCATTGTTTCCTTTATGTATATGAAGTCTATTGATCCTATTACTTCATTGTCATCTCCTCCATTCACCTCCTCCCCTTCCCACAGTATTTTTTGACCAAATGAATTACTGCTGTTGCTAACAGACATGATAAATACGGGAGAGGTGAAAGGGATATGCACTGACGCTAATCAGCCAGGGAAGAAGAGCTTCAGTTAAACAATGAATCCCTCTTTGAATTCCTGAGAGTTGCTGAGGCAACACTCAATTAATTGTAAATATGAGCCTGTTTCCCTTTGAAGGGAGAGGTGTGTTCCTAGAGCAAAGAGAATTGGTACAAATGTGTATATTGACTTGACCATGGTTTTGGGATCACTGTGTGTGGCAAACTTAAGGATGTCTAATTTGTCTTCCACCTAACTTCATCTTGTCACTAAGAAAACATAACACAGTTTGCAAATTTTCAGAATAGTGGTCTGGGTCTCTGACTCTAGGATATATATCATTTAATAAGGAATTTCCATGTACCATAGCTCAGATAAAGTCCTGGAACAGATGACATGCCCCCATGGAGAAAATGCTGATAGGGCTCAACCCATCAAAACCTTGTATAAACATATCTCATGGAAAAGAGATCTTTTGTTTCAAAGGGAAGAAAGGTAATTCATATTGATCAGGACTGATTCAGTGTTCTTCTTATCTCACTTTTGACAGGATTCTACTAAGCATTTTTAAGTAGAAAATGTAGTTGTCATCTACAATGGAAAGAGGATTTTTTAAAAAACAAATTAGACCTCCAACTTTTTTTTTTTTTTTTGCAGTACTGGAGCTTGATCTCAAGGCATACATGTTGGGCCACTCCACCAGCCCGATTTTGTGAAGGTTTTTTTTTTTTTTGAGATAGGATTTCACAGAGCTATTTGCCAGGGTTGGCTTCAAACCGCAATCCTCCTGATTTCTGCCTCCTGAGTAATTAGGATTTTAGATGTAAGCCACCAGTGCCTGGCCAAGTTTTTTTTTTAAGGGCTGAAAGTTTAGGAGAATTATACATAGGGAGCTATATTCAGAGTGTACAAATTAGAATGCTCTTAATATTTCAAGTAGAATAGAAATGACTGTTCAGACTAGCCATTTAAATAAGACTATCACATATTTGACATTGAATGTGGAATTGTGCATCTTACATAGGTCTATGTTTTATGACTTAAAAGGAGTTAGAAAGCACTCAATAATGAAAACCAACTAGAAGACACTCCCCTGTTTAGGTGAATGAATCTACCATTCTTAGAGGAAGGAAGGAAGCAATAAAGAAAAGAAGAGAAAAAGAACTCTATAAAATATACTGCAAAATAATACATGAGAATATAAACTGCAGAAGACAAAATTATTTTTTAAAAAGGATTCACAACTGGATACAGAAGTAAATTAAATTAATGAGTATGTGGTTTATAGTCTCAAGAAAATTCAAAAAACTGACTTAAAAATAATAGGTGAGTGTTGAATAAAACACAAAAAACCTGAAAATTAAAAGGTGGTGACTCAAAAACAAGCATAAATAAAATGAGAACAGAAAAAGAGAAAGTAATACTGTGCACAAGTATAAATTCAATAGAATAATAAAGTCAGTATTAATTGTAGGGAATGGTAGAAACAATTCTAGGTGATACTGAATTGTGGATGACATACTAAAGACATTCTTCCAAAATGTGGAGAGAAAAGAAACAGTAAAGAGAGAGTAAAGCATGGAAAACAAAGATTGGAGACAAAAGATGCAGATAACTGATTATTATAGCTGGAGGAAGTAGATCACTGGGGGCATCCCTTTAGAGGGTGCCTTGTCCCTGGATCCTTCCTGTTTCCTCTCTCTGCCTCTTGTCCATCATGAGGTAGGCCACTTTAACCCACATGCTCTCTGCTTTGATGTCTAGCCAAAGAAGGACAAGAGTAACAGAGAAAAATAACCATGATCCGAAACCATGAGCCAAAACAAATTTTCTTCAGCATTTTGTCACAACAAGGAAAAGTGACTAGTACACTGACATTCAATAAGAAGATACCAGAACATATAAAAGTGAAGAAATAAAGACATACTGAAGTTTAGGAAAGACTTAAAACAGAAAATCAAAATAGCTAAGCAAAACTAACAAAATGGAATATGTAGGTAAACATACCATTCTATATCAAACTTAAAAGCCACCAGCCTTTAACTACACCCCCAACATACCAATATTTCCTCTCTAAAACTCACCTGTTATCACCATGCCTCTCTCCTTCACCTCCTTGTCATTCCTCTTTCATCAATTACATGAAGACCACATTAAATGAGGTTGCAAGTATCATATTTTCTTTAGTTGTTTAGGAGAGTTGATTTTTTCCAAGTCAATAAAGCCTTATCTCTTCTTTTGTAATTAATTTTTATTTTTAGAACATTATAGTGAGAAATTCTTACCTGAATAGTAATCAAATATTTGTTTTCGCCATTTATCTTCATTTGAGATACTTTCCCCATAATTCTTAAAATGCACTATATCCTCCAGAGAGCACAAATATATGCATGTGTGCTCTTTATGCAAACCCTTAATATGCATTTTTATGGACAAGCTCTCCCATACACATTCAGCTCCAAAGTTACAACTGCTCTATTTCTCATTTTCACTAGTGCATCCTTAGATCCCGGCACCAGGCCAGGCATACTCAAGAACTATTCATTGCTAAATTAATCATTACTTTGATTTCTCCCTCTTCTCTAAATGATCTGTCAAAAACTAAAAAATGTATTAAAAATTCCCAATTATTATTGTTCTGTCAAATTTTCTTTGCAAGTTTAAAAACACTCATTGGGTATACTTATTCTATATTATTTGGTACATCAAGGTTCATGGGTGTTTTTGTTCACTGTGGATTTTTCCATCAAAATGAAATTATCATTCTTGTCCATTTATTGCCTCTTGGAATTGATTTCTATTTTGAGGCATTTGACAGTACTTGTGGTTCTTTTCTGTTGGTAATGCTTGATATATCTTTGTCTGAGTTTTTTTTAATTTCTTTTATTCATATAAAACAAATAAATGCATGCAATGTTTGGGTCATTTCTCCCCCCTTCCCCCCGCTTCCCCTGCCCCCTCCCTTTCCATCACCCCCTCCCTCTCCCTCCTACCCCCTTGCTACCAGGCAGAATATACAGCTTCCAAGCAGTCAAAGTCAGTGTACTTTCTGATGTTTCCTAGTCCATCTGTCTGAAAAAGGTGCCCTGATACTGTGGGGGAGGTGCTAATTTGGTTGCCAAAACACTAGAAGTATAAAAGCAGCTAAAAAAGGAACAGAAAAAATGTCAACATCTGTTGGAGTAGGCCAAATCAGAAAGGTGGTGTGGTGAGACATTCAAGCTGGCAGAGCAAAAATCTCAGAAACATAAACAGTCAAGGACTGGAAATGAGTTGTTGCAATCTGACAGCTCAGCTCTTCATAAACACTGAAACATCAAGAAGGGAGACTGAGAAGACCCTAGCAAATGAACCAATGAACCATTGTACAAAGAAGAGTGTCCTTCTGTATCTAAGCTTACCAAACCCAGTTAATCTCATCTCAAAAAATAATAGTCTCCCCATGGGTAAAGCAAAACTCTCATACAGGAGCCAAATACAGTGGTGGTGGAAAAACACTTCCCATTTTGTAGTCAGAGGAAGAGGCAGCTTTAAGAGAAAGGAGGAAAAAGAGGAAAAAATAAGATCCCAGGAGAGGAAACAATCAAAGGCCACTGAAAGGAATTTGAAGGAAGTATTCAAAAAGCAATGGGAACCCAGATTTGTAGTCTTGTCAAAGGAACTTGAGGAAAATCTGATTACTTCAAGCAGAAGAGAGTGGATTAGGAATGTAAAAACAAGGTAAGAGAATGCACAGAACAGGACTCTGCTTGTGCTCAGTATCTCAGAACATTCTAGCATTCTAGAGATGTCCTTTCCTATATGGTAGCCACTACACACATGTAGGTATCTAAATGTAAGTTATTTATTTAATTAAAATTAAATAGGATTACTTTGCAGTGGCTGACTTTGCTTGGAAGTCATATGTGGCTGATCACTTCTGTAGCTACTGATAGGACAGTACAGATAGAGGATATTTCTATCATCACAGAAAGTTCTATTTGATAGATCTATCTTAGAGTAAATCAGCCCTCTCTCTAGATAATAGAAATTAAAATTCTGCATGAATTCTGGCAAAAAAGTAAGTAGAAAGGAACAAAGTCTGGCTTCAGACTTATAAATCTGAAGATCAGAAGATATGTCAACTGTAGTTCACCTGAAAGGAAAAGGAAGAATTGTCATAGTGACACAATCAGAAAAGTATACTATATATACATACATACATACATATTATATAAATATATATATATTTATATCTTCCTATGGAAGCAAATATTTAAACATGTTTTGAGGTAGCTTAAAAATAAATGAAAATTGTAGTATAAAAGCTTGTGTAAACCTTGAAACTAATTAAACTTACAAGTAAGACTAAAGACAAAAGTATTGATGAGATCAAAATAACTATGTCAGGAATAATTCTTAACAAAGAAGATGTATAATATAAGTGACATTACTATATATAATTGGCTCAACAATATCAGATTTTTTTTTTCTGAAATGTGTATAGGGAATTGGTAGAAAAGGTCCTGGGAGAATAAAAGCATGCCTTTTTCCAAATTTAATACAGACAGGGAGCAGTAAGTTGATTCCTTTATTACACTGATGTATTACATTGATGTACTATAGAAACACAGTCTATTTTTCTACCTTATTACAGAAGTAGAGAAAAGCAAACAAAAGATATTTATAAGCATCTTATACTAAAAAAAATGGAAGCATAAAAACCAGAAGCATAAGAAATATTTATGACATATCACTATGTGGAGGTCAAAGTTTCATATTAATTAAAACAGCCAAAACACAAAACTTAAATTGCTTTTGAAAGAAAAAACTACAAAAGAATTTCAATTAAAAGTTAAAAACTCAAAGATATATCAAGCATTACCAACAGAAAAGAACTACAAGTACTGTCAAATGCCTCAAAATAGAAATCAATTCCAAGAGGTAATAAATGGACAAGAATGATAATTTCATTTTGATGGAAAAATCCACAGTGAACAAAAACACCCATGAACCTTGATGTACCAAATAATATAGAATAAGTATACCCAATGAGTGTTTTTAAACTTGCAAAGAAAATTTGACAGAACAATAATAATTGGGAATTTTTAATACATTTTTTAGTTTTTGACAGATCATTTAGAGAAGAGGGAGAAATCAAAGTAATGATTAATTTAGCAATGAATAGTTCTTGAGTATGCCTGGTCTGGTGCCGGGATCTAAGGATGCACTAGTGAAAATGAGAAATAGAGCAGTTGTAACTTTGGAGCTGAATGTGTATGGGAGAGCTTATCCATAAAAATGCATATTAAGGGTTTGCATAAAGAGCACACATGCATATATTTGTGCTCTCTGGAGGATATAGTGCATTTTAAGAATTATGGGGAAAGTATCTCAAATGAAGATAAATGGCGAAAACAAATATTTGATTACTATTCAGGTAAGAATTTCTCACTATAATGTTCTAAAAATAAAAATTAATTACAAAAGAAGAGATAAGGCTTTATTGACTTGGAAAAAATCAACTCTCCTAAACAACTAAAGTAAAATACGATAATTGCAACCTAATATTATTTAAGAATTAAGGACAATGAGAGCTCTATGTTCTGTATGAGAATTATAGCATATGTTCAAAACTGTACCCAGAGGAAAATATATACTCTAAACGCTGATTAAAAATAAATGAGCCAAGTTTGGTATGGTGGTTCACATCTATAATCTCAGCCACTCATGAGATGGGGACAGGAGAAAGGTGAGTTTGAGGACAGACTAGGAAAAGTTAGCAAGACTCCGTCTCAACAACCAAATGAAAGCGAAAAAGGGCTAGAGGCATGGCTCAAGTGGCTGAGTGCTTTGAGACTCTGGTTTAATCCCCAGTACCACAAAAATTAAATAAGCAGGTGAATGATACATACACACATAAATAAGGTAATCATTTTGTTCTAAACACTAGAATGAGATCAAGAAAATGTACCAGAAACTTTAAAGTTAAAAATAGAAAATAGTGGCCAGGAGAGGTGGCTCAAGCCCATTTCCAGCTACTTGAGAGGCAGAGATTGGGAGGAGTCAAGTTAAAGTGTAGCCTGGGGAAAAAGTTAGCAAGACCTCAGCTCAACAAACAAGAAGGGCATTTGATCTTTGTCTGTGGACCCAGCTACACAGGAGGCATAGGTAGGAGGACTATGGGCTGAGGCTGGCCTGAGCAAAAAAGCAAGACCTTATCCAAAAAATAATTAAAACAAAAAGGACTGGGGGTGTGGCTCAAGTATCAGAGCACCTGCTTAGCAAGAGTGAGGCCCAGAGTTCAAATCCAGTACCACCTAAAATAATACCCCTCCACACACACAGATACCTAGATAAAAATCTTATAAATATGTATCAAGGAATACCTTCTTATATATTACTTAGAAATAAACAGAACAAGTGACATATATTGTCTATATGAATAAAGGTACAAAACATCTAAACCATGATGTTTAGAAGTAGAGAGATTTATTGCGTTTATGGAAAGGAAAACTCAATATTGGAAAAATGCCAGTTCTCAGTATTCTATACTGTTAGGAAAATGAAAGCATCCTCAAGATTGAGTGGGGGCAGATTGGGAACTATCAGTGAGGTTATTTTAGATTCACCTAAGAACAAATTGATGAGAAAGTGTGCTAGGTCCCCACTCTAATGTTATCGTGATTATAGTCACTGCACTATAGTTGAGCCAGTTGAGTTTACTGATCATTGTATCATGGGAGATTGTGCTGCCTGGGGATGGAGGGGCAGCTTGTTCAGAGGTTATTAAGGACTAATTACTGAATTTGAGTTTTTCTTGGGCAGTTTGGGGGAGAGTCTCAGAAAAGAGAGGTTTATTGTGAATTTAGTGCTATAAAAATGGGGTATTTTCATAATTGGATATCTTAACAAATCTTAGCTCTAGAGAGAACAGGCTAGAGTAAGGCAAAAGTTATGAGCTGGTTAAGAAAGTTTGGTATTTTGTGATGTGTACAGTGAGAGTGACTGTGCTTCGCTAATATGCAGAGGTCTTGTTTTGCCTTACTTTGTCATGGTCTCATAGTGACGTTGTCTGAAGTTGGTGTTCTGTGAGATTATTTAAGTCCAACAAGAAAACAGCGTTACTCTGGCCTTGAATGCCAGCCCTACTCTCATAACTCCATGGCCTCGCTGTTTGGGAGCTCAGTTCCTGGATCTCAGGGGTTGTGTATTTTCCTTCTTGCAATCATATTTGAATTTAGTGCTATTACATTATTTTTTGCCACTTAAAGCTACTTTTTAAATTCTTGTTTTTCTACTTTTCTGTTTTCATGTTGAAATAATATATCTTTGTGCTTTTGTTGTTGTTGTTTTGTATTTTGAAACAGAGTCTTCGTCTCCCAGGCCAGGCTGGGACTACAAAGGTATCCACCATTCCTAGCTCAAAATTTCCCCTAACCCTGTGAGTTGTGCATGAGTTCTGGAAGTTTTAAACTCGTATTTACACTCATTTCCCATGCTATTTCTTCTACTATTTTAGTTTCATCTTATTTTTAGATACAACAAAGTAGGTCGTTAGTAATGTTGTGAATATTTGATCTTCATTTAAATTCTACTAACGTATTTTCTAATTCTTTATTCACATTTATTTTTTGTATCCCCTTGCTTGCTTCTGGTTCCATTTTCTTTCCTATTAAATGAAATAGTTCCTTTTAGAAGTTCTTTTACGTGGGGTTCATAAATGTGCCAATTATCTTGTTTGTGTCTTGGAAAATGCTTTTTACTTTGCTCTCTACTCCTGTGTGATAACCTATCTGGGTTCAGAATTTCAGATTGAAAGCAATTTTTTTCCCCAGCAGACTGCACATAGCATTCTATTGTCTCCATGACACCATCAGTGCTGATGTGAGTCTGCTACACAGGAAAAGTGATGTTCTGTCTTTGGTTTGCTTTTATGATTTTCTTCATTTTTGAGTTCTCATTAAATTGTTCAGGTGAATGTTAAAAATTTGCGAAGTTTGATAGATTTTATAATATGCTAGCAAACCAAAGTGGTCCCAAAATTTGTGCATTTATTGCTCCAACAAAATTTTCATTAAAAACCAACTACTTGCCATGTATAAACTATCATATATGAAACAGGTTAGCACCACCTACTTTCTAGGTGTTTGGCACCAAAAAGCTGAGAACTATTGTTGCTTAATGATCTCTGCAAGGCTGGTTTCTTGACTCCCAGTTTATCAATTATCTCCACATTTTGTAAAATAAGGTTAAGAATTTATTAGAAAGTTGAAGATTAGCAAATAATATATCCTTAGAGAGTTGTCAAGGTTTTCAAGGTTCCTGGGGAAGTGACTCAAAAGGTTCTCAGAATAATTGATACGCTCACTCGAATTTAGGGGATTCAGAGACTCATGGGCCACATTTATGAAAGTTTAAAAATTATGAATCAGCCAGTGTGGGCTCTCACTGCTCCATGAGAAGAAGAGGGAGGTTCAAAAAGTAGTTAGCAAACACAGCTTTCACTGACAGCAGGAGGCAAGGTTATTACGCTATCGGTGGGCGAGATGGTGAATCATACTTCAAACATACTCCAGTCTTCCAGTCCAATTGTCTTTCTTTCACCTTCCTCATAATAGTATAGCGAAGGGTTAATGACTTGCTACTGAGTCCCACACTGCTGTCAAGTAATATTGCCAATCTTCAGAATACCACAGAGCTCCCACTTCTGACCACAGTAGAGCAATTGTGACAAGGTTTACCTTCTTGCTGAAAACAGGTAAATACCAGGCAAAAGAAGTAAGACAATACTTTTTTAAAATATCAAGTTAAAGGACAATGACTGTTAAGAGAGGGAAATCAATGAGATAAACATTACAATCATACTTGATCAGTGCCTGGAGACTCAGTTCCAGGCAGCCACACTATCCTGTGAGCAAAATCAATGAGTTTGAAGTATCAGCAGAAATGTCATTCAGAACCTTTTATTGACTCCCATAAGTGGGCCACAGTTCAGGCTCTTGGAATTTTTGGAGCAAATCTCTACTACTCTTTGTGGACAACTATTTTCCATTTCAGAAACAGAGTTGTCCTGCTCCTGGGTCTTAATAAAGACAAATGATTAACCATGGGCCACCAAATTGCCAAGCTACTTGAGCTACCCATCATGAACTGGATGTTTTCTTACCCACCAAGTCATAAAGTTTGGGCAGGCATAGTAACATTTTGTTATCAAATAGCAGTGATAGGCCAACTAGGTCAGTATGTTTCAGGAAGAAGTGACCAACATGTTCTTTGTCCTCACTCCTTCTATACTACTTTCTCCCTCCTAGCTCACCCCTAACACCTGTGGGAGTTCCTTACCATCAGTTGAGTTCAATGTCTTTGGGTTCATCAGGATCTTCCCATATGCCTCCATTCCAGTTTTCAGGATCCCACTCATTTCTTATCAGTGTCCTCCTTTAATAGTATACTGAGAGGCTGGAAATTCAATTTGTGTTGTAATTTAGGCGCTTGCCTGAGGAGATTCTGGGTTTGGTCTTTAGCAGTGTCAGCTCTGCAGCTGTAGGTGATTAGAGTCTGTTTTCAGGGCAGACAGAAGGTTTCAATTCATTTATATAGCACATGGGCTAAAAATTTGAATCTCTGAGCTCAACTGTTCTTTTCCCACTCTGTCCAGTGAAATTAGGAGCAACGAGCCAATCTCATCTTATAGTTCTCAGCTGATAAAACATCCAAAGGTATCATGTACTTAGACACCCCAGAATTTTATTTGTAAGTATTTGATTAGGAGTATCTAATAGCACTATGTCCTATATCCTACTGCCACATGCTGCTATAGACTGCGCCCCCCCTTACTACTGGAAATAGAGTCACTGGTGCATTTAACTCTAACCAGATGAGAGAATCAATCTATTCTATTTGTGTTGGGATCCCAGAAACCCCAGAATCAACTCAAAAGACCCATCTTTAAGATTCTGTTCCTCTAAATCCTCTCTTATTGTCAAAATCTATATTAAATTTCTGTACCAAAATCTCTATTCTAGAGAAACAGGACCAAGAGGATGTATGTATATGCAATAGTGCATGTGTGTGTGTATGTACATGCAATCACGCACCATTAGACAACATTTCAAGCACTATATGATGGTGATCCCAAAGGGTTATAATGAAGCTGAAAAATTCCTATTGCATTATGGTATCATAGCCATGCTAATGTCATAGCACAATGCATTAATCATGTTTGTGCTGATGCTGATAAAACAAACCTGTTTTGCTGCCAGTTATATAAAAGTACCATACAATTACGTATGGTATATAGCATTTCTGTCTTTTATAACATTGTTTTATTTAGGTGCACTCTCATTTATTTTACTATTCCCCTTTTATTTTCATTTGAGCTTTTCTCTTGTAAAAGTAAATCAAATGCTCACTTTGAGAGTAATACAATCTGTATTATTCCATTTTTTGTTACTAATAACACCATACCACAGATTGGGTAAATTATAAAGAGGTTTATTTTTGCTTTTAACTTTGGTCCAAAGGGGCCACATCTACTGGAGGCTTTCTTGCTGGGTGCAGGGTATCACATGGTGAAAGGCCAAGAACACGTGATAGTGCCATCCCATAAATTTATCTAATCCAATCATCTCCCAAAGATCTCACCTCTGACCACATAGTTGGATTAAGTATTTGCCCTCTTACTACCTCATAGTGGGGATTAAATTTTAACACACAAAGACTTTGGGAACACAAACAAACCATATCCAAACTACAGCACAATCTAATGGTTTCAATTTAAAACCATAGCCCATTTCCAGTCCTAGTGATGATTTTGTCTGACAGCTACGCTCTAGAAAGGTATTTATAACTTTTCACCTTGTAATTATCATAGTGAATTCCAGGATATCTTAAGCCTGCTAACTAAGAAACAGATCTTAGTTGGAAATAGGTGAGAAGGAAACAAAATTCTGTCTTCAATGTCAGAAAGGACATGCTGTCCTAAAACCTGAACATACTGAACACCTAGCATGGTTATAACACTCATATCCTTTATATTTAGCTAAAATTGCTATATATCTATTTCTGCATTGAGCTTTGTTCTTAGCTAGACATTTAGTAAAAAAATTTCGATTGTTTTTATTCTGTCTGAACTCTTTTAAAGGGAGAAAGTCCAGAAGACACTTTGTCTAGTTGAGCTATGTGTTGCTGGATGAGCTAATGACATAAGAGATTTTCACTGAAATTGAAATAAGTTTTTTCCATTTTTAATTGACACATAAAAATGTACATGTTTCTGGGGTACCATGTAATGTATCAATATATATGTAGATATATACACACACACATTGTATAATGCCCCAATCAGGTTAAACTGTCTCCTTAAACATTTATCATTTCTTTAAGGTGAAAACACTCAAAATGTTCTTCTAACTCTTTGAAAAGTACAACACATCATCATTATTTAGACTTCCCCTACTGTGCGATTACTCAGCAGAGCTTCTTGCTCCTATCTACCTATAACTTAGTACACCCAATGACCAGCCTTTCCTCATCCCCCCTCGCCCAACTCTCCCAGCCTCTGGGAGCCTCTGTGCTTCTCTCATCTTGGATGAGATCAGCTTTGTTAGATCTCATGTGAGTGAGAACATGTGCTGCTTGTCTTTTTGCAAGAACAAAAGTTTTCACAATATATCAAAAATAAGTTCAATGAAAAAGCTCATAAAAAAACCGACATAAATATTTTTGTACAAGTGCACATGTGCTTGTATTAAACTAAGTGTTGTTAGAAAGTCAAAAAGTTAAAAAATGTTTAAAAGTCCATGAAATAAAAAAGTTTAGCTACTATATAGTTAATTTATTATTGAAGAACTTAGTGCAGGCCAAGTGAGAGTGTTGATGAAGTCAACAGTAACACAGTGTTCTGGGTCTTCATGCCCTTGCACCCCCACCCTGCTCGTTGCCTCACCTAGAGCAACTTCCAGCTCTTCAAGTGCTTGGTAAGTACTCAGGACATGTGCACCTTTTTTTTTTTTGGGGGGGTAATGGGGCTTAAACTCAGGATCTTCACCTTCAGCCACTCCACCAGCCTTATTTTTGAGAAGGGTTTATTCGAGATAGGGTCTTGCAAACTTTTTTTGCCTGGGCTGACTAAGAACCATGATCCTCCTGATCTCTGCCTCCTGAGTAGCTAGGATTACAGGCGTCAGCCACTGGCGCCCTGCATTTTTTAAATCTTTTATACCACATTTTATTGTGCCTTTTCTGTATTTAGATACACAAATACTTACATTTGTGTTATAATTACCTATAGTATTCAGTACAGGAACATGCTGTACAGGTTTGTAGCCTAGTTTTGCAGTAGGCTCTACCATCTAAGTTTGTGTAAGTGCTCTGTGAGGTTCACACAGTGATGAATTTGCCTAGTGATGCATTTCTCAGAACATGTTCCTATTGTTAAGCAATCTATGACTATAATGTGCGTGTGGGGAGAGAGACAGAGAGAGAGAGAGAGAGAGAGAGAGAGAGAGAGAGAGAAAGAGAGAGAGAGAGAAGATGATTGAGATGATTGAGAAAGCAGGCAAGTTGGTTGCAGTCCAGGGAAGAACTGATGTCGCTTGAGTCCAAACAAAACCAGTCTGCTTGCAGAAGCTCCCTTTCCTCAGAGGAGGTGAAACCTTCTCTACTCAGGACTTCACTGACTGGTTGAGACCAATCCGTACTATGAGGTTATTCCGCTTTACTGAAAAATCTATTGATTCAAATATTAAATTCATGTAAAAATACCTTCACAGTAACATGTAGAATACTCTTTCACCAAATACCTGTGTACCATGGCCCAGTCAAATAGATACATAAACTTGAACTTAAATTCTGGTTAGTACATGCAAAGACATGGTACACTAATAACTGGTTTCTAGATGTGTAGTGTCATTTTCAGGAAAGCCCTTTGTGTGTATTTTGAAGCAAATTACTTTTTATGTGAAAAACAAATGAAGATGGATGTGCATTTCTCGGTGTCATTTGTTTCTTTTTAAGTGGATTTTTCTACAAGAGATCTAAATTCATACTTCAGGAATCCAAAATAGAAACTTTATTTTTATTCCATTTTCCAGTGAGGCTTCAGAAAGATAGTTACAGTTATACTCGCTTTCATTTTTTATTCTTAGCTACACCACATGCAGAATCCTGCCATTTCCTCAGTGAGGCACTTTATTGAATTTTTCCGTTTGCAGGGAGTAATGGCGGTGGATGTTTCAACTCTATATTATGCCAAATTTCATTTCTGCAAATTGCAGTGATAAGTTGAATTTTAAAAAATAACTCTTTTCCCATTTTACTTTTGGATCTGTTCTGTATGCGAACAGCCCAATAACTTTTGCAGAAGGAAAACCACCATGCTGATTTGAAATAACCACTTGGTATCTTCACTACTTTGGCTAACTTGTGTGCAGTTCACTCTAAACTTGCTAGATTGTTTCAGTTTTACCTCTGATTTCCTAACTCTTGCTATTTGTGCTCTGGTTCCACCCCTCCGCAGTGATTTGTAATCTCTGAACGATGACTGCTTGGGTAATGTACTAGTTAGCACATTGCATGAATGGTAGTGACTTTTAATAGTGATTTTTGTAATTAAACTTGTTATTTGAAAAATTAAAGGTAACATACATTTGTAAGAAATATGCAGAACGTTCCTTCTATGAATCCTTTACCTAGAGTGAAAACCCATAGTGCATTAGGACTAAGATGTACACATTGACTCAGTCAAGATGGCGAACATTTCCATTGCTACTTCTCCCTCAACCACTGGCAACCACTAGAATGTCCTCCATTTCTACAATTTTGTCCTTCTAAGAATGTTATATGATGGACTCATACTGCATAAGGGATTGGATTTTTTTTTTTGTGCCTAGCATAATTCTCTGAAGATTTTTCTGGGTGATCGTGTGTATTAACAATTTGTTCCTTTTTATTTCTGAGCAGTATTTCTTGCTATAATAATTTAACTATTCAGTTATGAAAGAACATTTTCACTATTTCCAATTTGAAGCTATTATAATTAAAACTGCTGTAAACATTTGTGTTCAAGTTTTTGTATGGTGATGCATTTTTATTTGTCTGAATAAATGCCCAGGAGTGTAACTGATGGTTTTCATGGTAGATGAAAATTTCTTTTTTAGAGAAACTACCAAACTGCTTTCCAGAGTGGCTGTAGTATTTTATGTTGCTATGAACAATGTAGGAATGATACAGTTTCTCTACGTCTTTGCCAGCATTTTGTGTAGTCACTAGATTATACTTTATCCTTTTGAGAGGCATGTAATGATTTCTCATTGTAATCTTAATTTGCATATCTTTAATGGCTAAGGGATGTTGAACATACTTTTGTGTGTTTGTCATCTGCATATCCATTTTAATGGACTATCTTTTCTTTTACCCATCTTTCCTAATGGGCTATTGATTATTTTATGTTGAGTTTTACATTTTTAAATAAATTCTAGATAGTAGTTCTTTGTCAGATATATCGGGCCCAAATATTTTCTCTCAGCTTGTTTCATTCTCCTAACAGTTAATTTCACAAAATAAAAATTGTGAATTTTGCTGAAGCCTAGTTCATTGGTATTTCCTGTTGTGGACTGTACTTTTGATGTGAACTTTAAGAATACTATGCTCCTGGAAATTTTCTCCTACATATATTTTCTAAAAGTTCTACAGTTTTGCATTTAATTATATGATCCATTTTAACTCAATTTTTGATTGAGGTGTGATACTTTAAAGGTCAAGATTCTTTTATTCATCATCTCATGTTGGGATGTCCAATTTATTCAGCACAATTTGTTGAAATAGCTGTTCTTCTTCCATTGATTTCTTCGACACCTTTGCCAAAGATCGGCAAAGCATGTATGTGTGTGCATCTATGGATTATCATTCAGTTCCATTATCTGTGTGACTGTCCTCCACCATCACCACACAGTTTTAATACTGTGTTTATATAGTAAATCTTGAAATTAGATTATTAATTACTGGCACTTTACTTTTCTTTCTCAAAATTGGTTCAACTTTTTGAGTTCCTTTGCTTTTCTGTTTAAATTTTAGAAACACAGTGTTGCTCAGATTTGTATAGAAATTGCAGTAAACCTGTATATCATTTTTGGAAGAAATAATATCTTTATTATATTGAATCTTCTAATTCATAAACTTTGTACATATCCCCACTCATTTAGATTTTCTTTTATTCCTTTCATTAACATTGAAAAATTTCCTGCAAAAAGCTCTTCACGTTTTATTAGTTTACCCTCTGCATTTCACTTTAAAAATAAATCACAAATGATATTATATTCTACAATTTAGTATCCATGTATTTTTTTGCTTATGTACAAAATGCAATTGATTTTTTGTATGTTTAGCTCATATTTTGCAATGTTGATATTCTAGGACACTTTTGTAGATTCCCTGGGATTTTTGTCAGTATATAGTTCCAGTCTTTGAAAATAAATCTCTAATTTCAACATCAAGTTCTATCAATTTTCCTCTTAGCACTAATTTGTGTACCCCCAAAAGTTGATGTATTGTATTTTCACTTTCATTCAATTCAACCCATTTTATAGTTTTCCTTGAGATTTCTTCTCTCATGCATAGACTGTGAGTGTGTTGTTTAGGTTCCAAGTTTTGGATATGTTCCTATTATATATCTTAGATTCCACTGTGGTCAGAATGCACTCTATATATTTTCAGTTATTTTTCAAAGTTGAGGCTTGTTTTATGGCCCAGATTATGGTCTGCATGGAGGTATGCTCATAGAAGAATGTGTGTTATACAGTTGTTGTTGGTCCTGTTATTGATGAGGTTAGTTCTTTCATCTTGTTGCCAATTTACTGTCTAATTTTCCACTCAGTTGCTGAAAGTAGGGTGTTAGAGTCTCCAACACTTAATTGCTAATTTGCTTCTCCTTTCAGTTCCATCATGTTTTTCTTCACATACATTTCATCTCTGTTGTTGTGTGTATGCATTAGAATTGCTATGTTTGTTTGATAGAATGATTTTTTAAAATCATTACATGATGTCCTTTTTTCTCCTGTTGAAGTAGTCACTGTGCTAGGAACTATGTTATTCAATATTAATAGTAATTCTTGCTCTATTTTGATTATTTTTATTATATCAACCCTCTACTTACAACTTAACTTTTGGTTATATGTGAAGTCCTTTTTTATGCACAGTATATAGTTGAGTCATGCTTTTATGTTTGTTTTTGGTTTTTGAGACAGGGACTTGCCATGTAGCCCAGACTGGTCCTGAACTCAGGATCTTTCTGCCTCAACTTCCTGAATGCTGAGATTATAAGTGTGTACCACCATGCCTGTTTTAAGTCATGTTTTTAACCTACTGTGCCAATCTGTCTTTTTTGTTGTTATTGGCAGTACTAGGGATTGAACTCAGGGCCTTGTGCTTGCTAGGCAGATGCACAAGTCCTTTTGCTTTTAGTGTTTATTAGTTAAGGTCTCACACTTTTGCCCCAGGGCCAGCATGAGACTGAAGTCTTCCTACCTTTGTATTCTGAGTAGCTAGAATTACAGATGTGCACCAACATGCCTGACCTTCCAATCTGTCTTTTATTTAGTATGTTTAGACAAGCTATATTTAATAGACCTATTGATAATGTTAAGGCTTAATTCACCAATGTTTTTTGTTTTCTCTCATTCTTGTTCATTTCTTTGTTTTCTGTAGCTGCCTATAAATTACTTGAGTGGTTAAAAGAATCACGATCTCAAAAGAGAAGGAAAACACATGGAATTCAGGATAGTGTTACTGTTCCCATGGTTCTTTCTTACGATAATCCAAGATTCATTCAATCATATCTTTTCTGTTTAGAGAATTACCTTTAGCTATTTTTTTAGGTTAAGTCTGCTAGTGACAAACTATCTTAGTTTTTTTCTCCCTTCAAAAATTTAATTTCCCCTTTTCCTGAAAGGTATTTCACAGGATATAGAATGCTATATTGATTGTTATTTTCTTAAAACTCTTGAAAAATGTACCACTTCCTCATGGTCTTCAAAATTTTGGATGAGAAATCTGCTGTCATTCTAATAGTTTCTCCCTGTGCCCCCCATAAAAACCTCCATTTATAGGGAATGTGTTTTCCTCTTGTTATTTTTAAAGATTTTTTTTTTTCCTGGGTTTTTAGTTTCCAGAAATAATGATGTATCTTCATAGAGATTTTTTTTCTTTTGGTAGAACTGGGGTTTGAACTCAGATCCATGCTTGTTAGGCAAGTGCTTTACCACTTGAGCCTGCCCCCAGCCCCCTTTTTGCTTGTTACTTTTTTTGGATAGGGTCTCACATTTTTTCCAGGTCTTACCCTAGAATGCAATGCTAGAACCCACCTATGGCCTCCCATGTAGCTAGGACCATTGGTGTGTGTGCCACCATGCTTAGCTTGCTTGTTGAAATGGGATCCTGCTAACTTTTTGTCCAGACTGGCCTTGAACCATGATTCTCCTGATTTTTGTCTCTTGAGTAGCTGGAATTACAGATGTGAGCCACTGTGCCTGGTTTTCATATAGACATTTTTGGGTATATTCTGTGTGGTGTTTTCTCAGCTTCTTAGGTTTATATCTTTTGTCAAATTTGGGATTTTCAGTTAGTATTTATTTTCAGTTTTTCCCTCTTTCCTTTCTTTCTGGAGCTCTGCTGACATAAGTGTTAAGTATTTGTTAGAGATCAACAGGTTCTTTTGTTTTTTTTTCCTCAGTATAATTTTTCTCTGATGTTCAAATTGAGCAATTTCTATTGCTGTAGAATGGAGTTCACTAGTTCTTTCCACTGCTGTCCCTATTCTGCTACTGAGTCCTGCTACAGACTGAGTTGTCCACCCCTGAATTTATACATTGAAGCCCTAGTCCCCAAAGTGATAGTTTTTGGAGATGGACCTTGGAAAGTAATTAGGTTTAGAGGAGTTTATGAGGGCATGTTGGAATTATTCCTCTTAGAAGAAGAATAAAAGAGCAATATTGCATTCTTTGTCCATGTTCAGGCAACTGAGAAAAGGTGCTGTGAGTTCAGAGAGAGGAGGTGGCTATCTGCAAACCAGAAGGAAAGCTTTTACCAGAAACCAACTATGCTGGCACTCTGCTTTGACATCCAGACAGCAGAACTGTGAGAAAACAAATGTCTGTTGTTTAAGCTGCCCAGTCTGGCATTTTTATTTATGGCAGACCAAACTGACTAAGGCAACTTCTACTGAGTTTTTTATTTTAGCTATTGTATTTTCAGTTCTAAAAATTCCATCTAAATATGTTATGTTATAAATTATATAGTACATTTCTTTGATGAGCTGTTGCATTTTTTTTTCTTTTTGATGGGACCAGGGTTTGAACTCAGGGCTTCACACTTACAAAGCATGTACACTCCTGCTTGAGGCACACCTCCAGTTCATTTTTGCTCTGGTTATTTTGGAGATGGGGGTCTCACAAACTATTTTCCCCAGCTGACCTTGAATTTTGATTCTCCCGACCTCAGCCTCGCAAGTAGCTAGGATTGTAGGCATGAGCCACCAGCACTAGGCTGAGATATTGCATTTCTTTGACAAGACTTTCTAGTATTTCATTTGTTTCAGGCATGTTTGTAGTTGCTCATTGAAGCATTTCTATGATGTGTACTTTAAAATTTTTGCTGATAATTCTAACAATTCTAGCTTCTCTGTCATCTAACTAGTGACATCTATTGATTTTTCTTTTCTGTAAGTTGGCATGTTCTGGATTCTTGGTATATCAAGTGATTTTGTTGTTGCTGTTGTTTGGCCATTTGGGGTATTATATTATAAGATTCTGAATCTTATTTAAACCTTTTATCTTTGCTAACTCCCCCTGATACTCTCCAATAGGGAAAGAATGAGAGGACTGCACTGTACAGTTGGGTGGGAGTAAAATCCAGTTCTACACTGCCCTTTGTGACAGCCACTGCAGTGAAGAAATCCTCATTGTTTTGGCCTAGAGGAAGGAGTTCTGGCTTTCCACTAGACCTCTATAGATACCCTCTGGTGGAGAGGAGATGGAGAACCTTGTTATCGCTCCCCATGTTCACTGACACCATGGGAGGACAGTCTCAACACTGTCAGGTGGCAGAAAAAAATTCCAGTCTACCAAGGTCTTTTCTAGTATCACTTCAGTGAGGGGGAGAAGGAATGTCTAATTTCCTTCTGGGCGAGGGAAGTCTGTGAAACCCATATGATACCATGGGGTGGGGCTTGTTATTGCCGTGCAGTGATGAAAGTTCTGCTTCCTCCTTGGTTTGCCTGACATCATGCTTGTAGGGTTTTGGGCATCTTTCAATTATGTCACTTGAGTGGGATTCTTTGCTTCTCCTTGGCCTTTACTGATATGGATAGGAGGGTTGTTTATGTTTATTTTTTTAAAGTATTTTGACTGGAGTAGAGAATAAACAGTCTGAATGTTTTCTTTTGTGCGATGTCCGCCTGATACTTTGGGTACAAGGCTAGAGAGAACAGGATTTCTTGTGTGTGGGGTGGTTTAGACCTGGTTTTTTAGCTATATATTTGGGATATATGAGGCAAATAGAAAACACATGAAATTCACCACCATGTTGCTCCTCAGGTCCTGATATTCCTATCTATCTTTTAGAATGTTCTTATGCTTGCTTTACATATAATTCTAGAGTTTTTCAGTTGTACTTAGTGGGTAGAATTGGGAAAATTATATTTAGTCAATGTCTCCAGAAGTAAAAGTGGTGCTATTTTTAAAAAAATCTCTAAAACATCACATCAAAGTGTCATAATTCCTCTCTTTTTTGTTTCGTCTCCCAATTTTTAAACAAAAGAAACATTCTACCAATCAAATTACCATCCTTAATTTTAGTCAGATTTGTTCTTTACTATCTTACTTTCCCCTAAGCATATATAAATCTTCCTCTCTAAGGCAAATGTGGTTAGTGAAACAGCATTAATCTCATAACTCAAGCTGCCTTCCCATTGTATTCCATGGTGCTTGCTTCACTGTTGAACCCAGGAAAATCTATAAAACTTGCTTGGCTGGTTAAGGAGGGGCACAAATGCAAGAGTCTTAATAATAAGCTTTGTAATCTTGAGATGGAAGCCATGACACCATTTTTAAAGAGCAAAAACAATTGTAACTTCTGGGGCAATTAGTATTAGTGTTCTCAGGTTCTTTTGTTGTGATTGAAAAACACCAATAGGGCTTTCTTGCCTCCACGTTCATGGTCACTTCCTCATTTATAGCCTTAAGGAAACATAGTAAAGAATGTGAACTCATTCCTCCTGGTTTTTCTTTTTTCCAGAGTAGGTACCAGTGAGCACTATTTAAAAGAAGGAACATGTAGCAAATTTGGACAAACTTCTCCGAAAATTGACTGTGGAATAGAGGGCCATAATGGCATCTTTTCTTTATCTCCCTTCATGTATCCCCCAAATCACTTTACATTTCTTTGATAATGTAGAAAATGTTGCTACTTCATAAGGTTTCTTGCAAATGCTGAGTGCTATAATTGTGACTGGGAAAGAATTAAAGAGGATGCCTGAATCTCTCTATCTCTGTATTCACATCAGTAATCTAGAGAATCTGTATTGAACACCTCAGTTCAGAGGCTCTTTACCACTACGTCTCCAAGCCAGAAATATGAGCTTGTTTTTTGTTTGCTTTTTTGCTTTCTGTGTTTCAGAGTAGGAATGAATAACATTTACCAAAGGTGTTTCTGCACCTTAGTCCAAGTTGAGTTTCAAATATGTGTTGAGGATAAGATTGCATGCAAATTCTTTTTTTTTTGTTTTTGGAAGGGAAGGACTGGGGTTTGAACTCAGGCCCTTGTTCTTGCAAAGCAGGTGCTCTACCACTTGAGCCACACTGTCAGTATATTTTGCTCTGGTTATTTTAGAGTTGGAGTCTTACAAACTACTTGCCTGGGCTGGCCTCAAACCACAGTCTTCCTGAACTCAGCCTCTTAGATAGCTATGATTACAGGCATAAGCCACTGGTGCCTGACTTCATGCAAATTCTTGATGCTGTCTTGAGTGTCTCTGATAAGTAGAAATACAGATTTTGCATAAGCATCATTTCTCCATGATTCAGGATAATGTAATTGAAGCTTACACAAGAGTCCTCTGTCAGAAAAATAAATTAAAAAATAAGCTTTAAAGTTAATATTTATTTGCAATTAGCAGAGATACCATGGCAAAGTTAATCACAATAATAATTATTGTTATTATCAATGCTTTCATCTATTGTGGTTGATAAATATCTTTTTTGTGAATAAGGGTTTATAAAAATTCTAATTTTTTTTAACTTAACAATTCATTATTAGTGATGTCATAAATTTTTAATGGTATAGCTAAAATTTTAGAAACCTCTATCTAGTTTCATTCATTTATGAATTAGGTGCATAATAATTGCTATTTGTAGATATTTACAGTACTCTTTTAGTTTTGTGCTCTACATTAATGGGAACTTTGGTAAATTCTATTTTGCATGATTTATATGCAAAAATAAAACTGTATGGTGCTTTTTCAATTTTATATGTTGCATTATTGACTATAATTCTGTTTTGACAAGCCACCAGTAGGAGTTGAGCTATCTGTATTAGACTCACATGTCTAATGTTTGAAAGAACCTTTGTACAGATAAGCTGGTATTTGAATACTTTGTTTTTACTCTACTACTTACAGTTTACCAGACATATTTATATGGACAAAGCCTCTAATTCTGTGTCATAATGCTAGAGCGGTGGTTGAGTGAGCAAAGTGGCCAGAAATAGAATTCCTGAAGGTTTTTCTTCTGAAATTATTAACGTTAAGTTACTTTTACTCAGAAATAATTAGAAACAACATCAATATATTCTGGTAAATTAAAACTAAATGAATGCCCAGCTCATCTTCTCTTAGCCATATGCCAAAGAATGCCCACAGCCACTTCAATTCTTCTCGTCAGAACAGAAAATTGATAGAGGAGAAGTGACAATAGAAACAGATATGTGTTTTGCTTTTTACAAATTTACAAACACATATGATTTCCTTTTGGTGGCTCTGGGGGCTGAACTCAGCCTTGTGCTTGGTAGGCAGGCAATCTACAACTTGAGCTATGCCCCTAGGCCTTTTTTTCTGTTGATTACTTTTGAGATAGGGTCTTATTTTATGTCCAGGCTGGGCTGGACCACAATATTATTTCTGCTTCCTTATGAAACTGAAATGATAGGTATGTGCCACTGCACCCAGCCATTGGTTGAGATGGAGATCTTCTAAACTTTTTCCCTGGGCTGGCCTCTAAATGCAAACCTTCCTACCTCAGGCTCTCAAGTAGCTAGGATTACAGTTTTGAGTCACTGAGCCTGGCTAACACATATGAAGTTATGCACACATTTCTTATGTTGCTTTCAGGACTCTGAAAGGAGCATATAAAAGAGAGGGCTTCTGCAGCATGAGCTTCATGAATTCATAGGAAACCCATTGCTGCCATCACTAAATTGACCATTTTAACTATTTTCAGTGTTCAGTTTTTTGACTGAAAGTATATTCATACTGTTGTATGAATGGTTGTATTCATACAACCATCTCTGTAACAGATGAACAGAAAAACAAAATATGATATATACATAAAATGAAATATTTTTCAGTTCTAAAAAGAAAGGAAATTTAACACATGTCACAATATAGATGAACTTAAAGATATACTAAGTGAAACAACTAGTAATAAAACGACAAATATTGCATGAGGTTTCTAGAGTATGCAGTCAAATGTACAGAAATAGAAAATAAAATGGTAGTTTCTAGGGTCTTGGGAGGTATGGAAATGAGGACTTGTTGTTTAATAAGAACAGAGTTTCAGTTTGGGAAGATAAAAAGTTCTAGAGATCCATGGTAGTGAAGATTGCACAACAATATAAATGTACTTAACACCAGGGGAGGGATCCAAGATGGCGACTATGGAGCAGAAGCAGACAGAGTGAGCTCCATGAATCAAAAACCTTGCTGAGATGCTGGAGCCACACTTTGCAGAAATAAAGAACTAAGAAGAATCAGAACTTCAACACCCTGAACCCCTAACCCACAGAAAGCTTCTCCACATCACATTACACTAAAAAAACAGGAGGGCTCCCAGCTGTCAGATAACAGCTCCAAACCTGCTTGGGAGACATTCAGCATACCAAACAGGTGAGCACCAAGCATCACATAATATTCCCCTAGCCACCCCTGGGATAAACCAGCATAGCTCCCTGGGCAGACTGACCCCCCCCACTCCTGGCAAAGATAAAACAAAACAAAAACTGAACAATAAACAGTGAACTGAAAACTAGCACACAGCAGAGGGGGTGGAATGCTGAAAGCACACCAGAGAAGCGGGGAGGGGCAAGGAGCCAATCTCCAGGTGAACTTTCAGTAAACAAAGGCTGGAAAGGTAGAAGGGACTACAGTGGGTGGGTGATAAGCCGCTGCCTGATATAGGCCAGGTAGAGGTCCATATAGCTCATCTCCTGAGCCAGTGAGCAACATCCAAAGTCAAATGACTTTTGGGTTTTGGTTTTGTTGTTGTTTGTTTGTTTTTTTGTGTGTGTGTGTTTTTTTTTTTTTTTTGGTTTTTTTGGTCAGTTTTACTATTGTGAACTAGTTAATAATAAATTACACCCAGACCATGGACAGAAATAGCACACACACACTTAACTAAAAGCCCAATACAGCCACAAAACAAATTTAAACCAAGGGAAAATAAAACAGCTTACTGAAACCACCAACTAGCCTATCAAGAACATAGTTGCACAGTGGAGTGATGGGAAGAAGAAAAAGGATGGAAACCATTCTCCCCTCAAAAATAATTTAATACAGGATTCAGTGGAAAATGAACAAAACAGATAACCAGTTCCAGACTCCAATAAAACAAAGCTAAATGATGCCAAGGAACTCAATGTTGCCCACAAGAACTTCCTCAAAGAAGAAATCTTGCAAGTAATCACTGAGAATTTTGTGGACATGTTACTAGACATGATTAAGCAAAATGTGTAAGAGGCACTCAAGAAATTTCAAGACACCAAAAATAAAGAATATGAGAAAACACAGAAACAAATAAATGAACTCATAGGAACCCTAAATAAACATCAAAGTGAAACAGAGAACACTTTAAACAGAGAGATAAATGAATTAAAGATGAAAATAGACAATATTAATGAGGAAGTGACCCAGGATATGAAAACCTCAGAAAAAAAGATGAAACAAAAATACAAAACACAATGGAAGGCCTCTCCAGAAGATCAGAACAAGCTGAAGACAGAATCTCAGGACTTGAAGATAAAATGGAAATTAAAGGAAAAACTAAAAGAGCTGTTAGTGGAACAACTCAAGACCTGTGAAAAGAAAATGCAAGAACTCACTGACTCCATCAAAATACCAAACCTGAGAATCATGGGCACTGAAGAAAGAGAAGAGGTGCAAGCAAAAGGGTTCATAATATATTCAACAAAATAATAACAGAAAATTTCCCAAATCTAGAGAAAGCTATGCCCATTCACATATGGGAAGCACCCAAGACACCAAACAGACTTGACCAAAATGGAACTACCCCACGACATATTATCATTAAAACAACAAGCACAGAGAATAGAGAAAGACTATTAAAGCGTCTAAGAGAGAAAAAACAAATAACATACAAAGGTAAACCCATCAAAATCACAGCAGATTTCTCAATAGGAGCCTTAAAAGCAAAAAAAATGGAGCGAGGTATTCCAGGCACTGAATGAAAATAACTTCAACCCTAGGATACTCTACCCAGGAAACTATCATTCAAATTAGATGTGCAATAAAAGCCTTCCACAAGAAGCAGAAACTAAAACAATATATGACCACCAAGCCACCACTACAAAAGAATCTTCAAGGAATTTTGTACACAAAAAATGAAAGCAAACAAAACCATGAGAGGACAGGCAGCACCAAACCACAGGAGAAGAAGAGACAAGGAATCAGAGAGTGATATTAACTCAGCACATACACACTCCAACACAGTGGTAGTGGGAGACTTTAATACCCCCCTATCACCAATAGATAGGTCATCCAAATAAAAAAATCAATAAAGAAATTCTAGAACTAAATCACACCATAGATCAAATGGACCTAGCTGATGTCTACAGAATATTTCATCCAACTTTTGCTAATATACATTCTTCTCAGCAGCCCACAGAACTTTCTCCAAAACTGATCATATCTTAGGGCACAAAGCAAGCCTCAGCAAATATAAGAAAATAGAAATAATCCCATGCATTCTATCTGATCATAGTGCATTAAAACTAGAACTCAACAACAAAAACAACAGTAGAAAACAATTGGAAGCTGCACAACACATTGCTCAATGGTCAGTGGGTCATTGATGAAATAAAAGAAGAAATTAAAAGGTTCCTGGAAGTTAATGAAAATGAAAACACGACCTATCAGAACCTATGGGATACAGCAAAGGCAGTCCTGAGAGGAAAGTTTGTAGCCATGAGTGCATATATTAAAAAGACTAAAAAATTTCAAATCAATGATCTAATGCTACATCTCAAACTCCTAGAAAAACAAGAACAAGCAAATCCCAAAACAAGCAGAAGGAGAAAAATAATAAAAATAAGGGCAGAAATTAATGAAATAGAAACAAACAAAATACAAAGAATCAATGAGGCAAAAACCTGATTCTTTGAAAAAATAAACAAGATTGACAGACACCTAGCAAACCTGACTAAAATGAGGAGAGAAAAAAACCAAATCAGTAAAATCAGAAATGCAAAAGGGACAATAACAACAAACACCATGGAAATCCAGGGAATCATCAGAGACCACCTTGAGAACCTATATTCCAATAAATTTGAAAATCTTGAAGAAATGGACAAATTTCTAGATACTTATGACCACCCAAAATTGAGCCAAGAGGGTATTAATCACCTGAATAGATCTATAACACAAAATGAAATTGAAACAGCAATCAAGAGTCTCCCAAACAAGAGAAGTCCAGGACTTGATGGATTCTCAGCTGAATTCTATCAGATCTTTAAAGAAGAACTAATACCAACTCTCCTTAAACTTTTCTACAAAATAGAAAGGGAAGGAACACAGCCTAACTAATTGTATGAAGCCAGTATTACACTTATCCCCAAACTAGACAAAGATACCTCCAAAAAGGAGAATCTCCTGAATGAACATCAATGCAAAACTCCTCAATAAAATAATGGCAAACTGAATCCAAGAACACATCAGAAAGATCATTCACCACAACCAAGTTGGCTTCATCCCAGGGATGCAGGGGTGGTTCAACATACACAAATCTATAAATGTAACAGCATAGTAATAGAAGCAAAGACAAAAACCACTTGATCATCTCAATAAATGCAGAAAAAGCCTTTGATAGGCTCCAACACCACTTCATGAAAAAACCTCTAAGAAAACTAGGAATAGAAGGGATATGCCTAAATATTGTAAAGACTATGTATGACAAACCTATAGCCAACATCATATTTAATGTAGAAAAACTGAAACCATTCCCCTACAATCAGGAATGAGACAAGGGTACCCACTATCCCCACTCCTAGTCAATACAGTCCTGGAATTCCTAGTCAGAGCAATTAGGGAAGAAGAAGAAATAAAAGGAATACAAATAGGTAAAGAAACTGTCAAAATATCCCTATTTGCAGATGACATGATCCTATATCTTAAAGACCTAAAAAACTCTACCCAAAACCTCCTAGACCCCATAAACAGCTACAGAAAAGTGGTAAGATACAAAATCAACTTACAAAAATCATTAGCTTTTCTACACACCATCAACGAGCACAGTGAGAAAGAATATATGGAAACAAATCCATTTACAATAGCCTTCAAAAAAAAAATCAAATATCTAGAAGTAAACTTAACAAAGGATGTGAATGACCTTTACAAGGAGAACTACAAACCCCTGAAGAAAGAGATCGAGGAAGCCTACAGAAGGTGGAGAGATCTCTGGTGCTCATGGATTGGTACAATCAACATAGTAAAAATGGCTATACTACCGAAAGCAATCTACGTGTTTAATGCAATTCCCATCAAAATCCCAATGGCAATCATCACAGAGATTGAAAAATCTACCCTAAAGTTCATTTGGAAACACAAGAGACTGCAAATAGCCAAGTCTATACTCAGCCAAAAGAGCAATGCTAGAGGTATCACAATGCCCAATTTCAAACTACATTACAAAGCAACAGCAATAAAAACAGCATGGTACTGGCACAAAGACAGATATGAAGGCCAGTGGAACAGAATAGAGGACCCAGATATGAATCCACACAGCTATGCCCACCTTATTTTTGACAAAGGTGCCAAAAACATATGATGGAGAAAAGACAGCCTCTTCAACAAATGGTGCTGGGAAAAGTGGCTATCTGCCTGGAGAAAACTGAAACTAGAACCATGTTTATCACCCTGTACTGGTATCAACTCAAAATGGATCAAGAACCTTAATATCAGACCAGAAACTCTGAAGTTAATACAGGAAAGAGCAGGGAATACTCTGGAAGCAATAGGTATAGGCAAGGACTTCCTTAATAGAACCCTAGTAGCCCAGCAACTAAGACAAAGGAGGGACAAATGGGACTACATAAAATTAAAAAGCTTCTGCATGAAAAAAGAAATGATCTCTAAATTGAAGAGACCACCCACAGAGTGGGAGAAAATATTTGCCAGCTACACATCAAACAAAGGACTGATAACCTGAATATATAGGGTGCTCAAAAAACTAAACTCTCCTAAAATCAATGAGCCAATAAAGAAGTAGGCAACTGAAGTAAACAGAACCTTCTCAAAAGAAGAAATTCAAATGGCCAAAAATCACATGAGAAAATGCTCACCACCTCTAGTCATAAAGGAAATGCAAATCCAAACCACACTAAGATTCCACCTCACTCTTGTTAGAATAGCTATCATCAAAAACAACACCAAGAACAGGTTTTGGTGAGGATGTGGGGAAAACGGAACCTTCATACACTGCTGGTGGGAATGAAAGCTAGTGGAACCACTTGGAAAAGAATATGGAGGCTTCTTATAAAACTAAACATAGAGCTGCCATACGATCCAACAATCTTACTCCTAGGGATATACCCAAAGGAATGTGACTCAGGTTACTCCAGAGGCACCTGCACACCCATGCTTATTGCAGCACTATTCACAATAGCCAAGTTATGGAAACAGCCAAGATGCCCCACTACTAATGAATGGATTAAGAAAATGTGGTATTTATACACAATGAAATTTTACTCAGCCATGAAAAAGAATGAAATCTTATCATTTGCAAGTAAATGGATGGAAGTGGAGAACATCATTCTGAGTGAGATTAGCCAGGCTCGGAAGACCAAAAAGCGTATGTTCGCCCTCATATTCAGACTTTAGATCTAGGGAAAAGGCAGTTATGTTGTTGGACTTGGGTCACATGCTAAGGGGAGAGCACATTCGGAAGGAATGGGGATAGGTAGGAAACCCAAAACTTGAAAGTGTTTGATGTCCCCACTGCAGAGAAGCTAATACAGTAACTTTAAAGTGACAGGGGTCAATATGGGATGGCGACCAGGAAATAGTGAAGAGGTCAGGTAAAGATGAATCAATTTGGGATATAATACACTTTTGGAAGCAATGCTAGGAATCTCTCTGTATAGCTGTCCTTATCTGAACTAGCAAAAATGCTTTGTCTTTCTTATTATTGCTTATGTCTTCTCTTCAACAAAATTAGAGATAAGGGCAGAACAGGTTCTGCCTGGAAGCCAAGGGGGTGGGGAGGGAGAGGTAGGGGGCAGGAAGCAGGGGGAGAAATTATCCAAACAATGTATGCACATATGAATAAATGAATAAAGAGAAAAAATGTACTTAGGGACAGTATTGTGCACTTAAATAGGGTTACATGGGTAAATTTCTATGTATATTTTACTGCAATAAAAATGTACAAAAAGTTCACAAAGGCTTGGGCGAATTGAGAGCAGGCATTATTAATATTGTGAATAATTTCTAAGTCGAGGAAAGTTCAAGTCAGAGACAAGTTAAAAATCTTGTGCAATAGTATACAATTAATCAGTATAGGACTGAGTCTCAAACTCATGTATCCTAATCAAAAGTCAGTTTCTTTTCTTTTTCTTTCTTTTATTTTATCATTTTTACATTTACTTGCTTACATGTGAACACATTGTTTGGGCCACCTCTCCCCCCACCTCAGGGCAGAACCTCTTCCACCATCTTCTTCAATTTTTTTGAAGAGAAAACATAAGAGATAATAAGAAAGACATAGTGTTTTTGCTAGTTTGAGATAAAGATAGCTGTACAGAGAGATTACTAGCTTTGCTTCCATGCACATGTGTATTGCAACCCATGTTGGTTCATCTCTGCCAGTCCTCTTTGTTACTTGCTGATCCCCTTCCCATAGCGGCCTCTGCCAGTTTAAGGTTACTTTATTTGCTCCTCTACAGTGAGCATATCAAACATACTCAAATTTTAGGTTTTCTTTCCCTATTTCTCCCATGCCTGTTCTCCCCTTAGTGTGTGACCCATGTCCAATGGTATTACTGCATTTGTTCTAGGTCTATAATCTGCATATGAGGGAGAAGATGGGATTTTTGGCTTTCTGAGCCTAGCTAACTTTGCTTAAGATGATGTTCTCCAGTTCCATCCATTTACTTGTGAATGACAAAATTTCATTCTTTTTTGTGGCTGAGTAAAATTCCATTGTGCGTAAATACCACATTTTCTTAATCCACTCATCAGTAGTGGGCCATCTTGGCTGTTTCCACAGATTGGCTATTGTAAGTAGTACTGCGGTAAACATGGATGTGCAGGTGCCTTTATAATAACCTGAGTCACATTCCTTTGGGTATATCCCTAGGAGTGGGATTGCTGGATCATATGGCAGATCTATGTTTAATTTTTTAAGAAGCTTCCATATTGTTTTCCAGAGTGGTTGCACTAGCTTTCATTCCCACCAGCAGTGTATGAGGGTTCCTTTTCCCTCGCATCCTTGCCAACATTTGTTGTTGTTGGTGTTCTTGATGCTAGGTATTCTAACAGGAGTGAGGTTGAATCTTAGTGTGGATTTGATTTGAATTTCCTTTATGGCCAGGGATGGTGATCATTGTTTTATGTGGTTTTTGGCCATTTGGATTTCTTCCTTTCTGTTTAGCTTAGTTGCCCACTTCTCTGTTGGTTCATTAATTTTTGGGGAGTTTAGTTTTTTGAGGTCCCAGTATATTCAGGTTATCAGTTCTTTGTCTGATGTATAGCTAGCAAATATTTTCTCCCACTCTGTGGGTGGTCTCTTCAATTTAGAGACCATTTCTTTTCTCATGCAGAAGCTTTTCAATTTCATGTAGTCCTATTTGTTTTTCCTTTCTCTTAGTTGCTGGGCTGCTGGAGTCCTACTTAGGGCGTCCTTGCTTATATCTAATGCTTCCAAGGTATCCCCTGCTCTTTCATGTACAAACTGCAAGGTTTTGGGTCTGATATGAAGGCTCTTAATCCACTTTTCATTGATACTATTACAGGTGACAGGCATGGATCTAGTTTCAGTTTTCTCCAGGCAGATAGCCACTTTTCCCAGCAACATTTTTTGGAGAAACTGTCTTTTCTCCATAGTATATTTTTGGTACCTTTGTTAAAAATAAGGTGGGTGTAGTTATGAGGATTCATACACAGGTCCTCTTTTCTGTCCCAGTGGTCTTCATATCTGTTTTTGTGGCAGTACCATGCTGTTTTTATTGCTATGGCTCTGTAGTACAGTTTAAAGTTGAGTATTGTGATACCTCTAGCATTGCTCTTTGTGCTCAGGATTTCCTTGGCTATTCGCAGTCCCTTGTGTTTCCAAATGAACTTTAAGGTGTATGTTTTCATCTCTGTGATGAATGTCATTGGGATTTTGATGGGAATTGCCTTGAACATGTAGATTGCTTTTGGTAGTATAGCCATTTTTATTATGTTGATTCTGCCAATCCATGAGTATGGGAGATCTTTCCATCTTCTGTAGTCTTCCTCAATCTCTTTCTTCAGTGCTTTATAGTTTTCCTTGTAGAGGTCATTTGTATCCTTTGTTGAGTTTATTCTTAGGTATTTGATTTGGGAGGGCTACTATAAATAGAATTGTTTCTCTATATTCTTTCTTTGTTGGTATATGGAAAGACTACTGATTTTTGTAAGTTGATTTTGTATCCTGCTACATTGCTGCTACATTGCTGAGCCTGTTTATGTGTCTAGGAGTTTTGGGGAGGAATTTTTTGGGTCTTTGAGGTCATCTGCAAAT
This sequence comes from Castor canadensis, assembly GCF_047511655.1. Lineage (NCBI taxonomy): Eukaryota > Metazoa > Chordata > Mammalia > Rodentia > Castoridae > Castor > Castor canadensis. The sequence continues at coordinate 60,375,597 of NC_133399.1, read as the reverse complement.
AGGAATACTTGAGTATTTCTTTACCTATTTGAATTTGTTTTATTTCTTCTTCTTGCCTTACTGCTCTGGCTAGAAATTCCAGGACTATGTTCAATAGGAGTGGGGAGAGTGGGCATCCTTGACTTGTTCCTGAGTTTAGGGGAAATGGTTTCAGTTTTTCCCCATTAAGTATGATGTTGGCTATAGGTTTGTCATATATAGCCTTTATAATGTTGAGGTACACTCTTTTCTAGTCCTAGTTTTCTTAGAGCTTTTGTCATGAAGTGGTGTTGAATCATATCAAAGGCTTTTTCTGCATCTATTGAGATGATCAAGTGGTTTTTGTCTTTGCTTCTATTGATATGCTATATTACACTTATTGAAAAAATCAGTTTATTTTCTAGAAATAAAAAACATTTTATAAATCCACCCCAGGACCAAAAATGATCCCATTTATCATTCTGTAAGGTCACTGAATAAGGCAGTTGACGGTTAAATGAAACAAATCAAATCCATTTCTATGAACAAGTAATGTATTTGTCAAAAACTTGCTAATTGACAAAATCTATACTCCTCTAAGGTAACTAAGAATGATATGATGAATAGTATTTGTTTCTCATTAAACTATAATGTTAGTTTTCTGATACGATCTTGGTAGTTTTCAGTACTGAGATCTGCAGTTCTGGAGGTTTCTTCCATCATTGCCAAAGTTACAAAAAACAGAGGACTTGCTCTTGCATTTTTCCCTGTTTTTAAAATTCACCTTTTGTTTAAAATAGAACAACCTGAAAGAGAGGGGGGACAGAGAGGGCACTGGGGGGCAGGGGGCAGAGATGGCCCAAACAATGTGTGCACATATGAATAAATGAATAATAAAAAAATAGAACATATTTATCCAGGCATGCGTGTGTGTGTGTAAAGACAGAGAAATGAAGGAGGGTGAGTATACTGGGTCAGTTTTGATTTGAGAGTTTTCTCACATAGGCCTTAGACTGCAGCTGACTAGGGAAAGACTGATAAATATTCACAGAAAGCAAGAAAAATAAGGAAATAGATTGTTTATCCTTCAGTTAAAAAGGAATATATTTTCTTAGTTTAAATATAAATTTATGTGCTGTTAATCAGTATTTCAGATATAACTTGTTGGCTGGATTATTGGATAAATTCCTGCCATTCAAATACCTCTGTAAAAAACCTCAAGGTTTTCCTTGACAAAGGGCGTGGCACAACCCAAGGCAAAACATTCTCTTATTGAACAAAGAGTTATCCTTGTTAGGGATCAAGTTTATATATCTATTGTCAAAATTAATAGTTTTTCCTATGCAGATATTAACTTGAGAATGAAATGTTAACAACTAATCAGGCAAAATAGTTACACAATAAGGAAATCAATTCAAGTCAAATCAGCTTGCAATATGGATACCACTGGGAGAGCCTGTCAATTAATCCTATAGGCTTCAATTTTAAGTAATGTATTTAGCAGCCATTTATAAGCTCAGCCTTAGTTCCTTAGGCTTGTTAGACATAACACAGAACCCAGAGATCAAACAAATGAAAGAGTGAGACAGGAATGAATCCTGATTTTATTCAAATGTTGATTTCTACAGTTACTCTTAAGGTTAGGGATTTTATTGCTTTTTCTCTCCATGCCCAGTTCCAAATAGACACTCAGTAAACATTTGGAAGGGATGAATAAGAATTTAAGTTGAGAAATTGGCTCATGTGAGACAGGAAAGTAGGTTATGTCATGCAGAGCAATAAGATAAAAACAAACAGGGTGCTGGCATATTTGGAGACTTACGACAAGTATTGGGAAAATTAAAATACAAAGCCACTGGCATACAGGAGATCAAGGTAAAAACTTAATTATTATAAATTTGGAGTGCAGCCACTGAGAACCTTATTACTAAGGTCAAAAAGATTCAGTTGTAAGGCTGGCCTTGAAGTTGAACTAGTGAAGTATCGACACACTTAAGTATTTATATATGTCCCTTGTATGGGGTGAAGATTCCCAGAGTCTGGCTAACAGCTGGCTCTCTTGGCAACTTTTAAGTAATCATATTGAGGTTATAATTGCAGAAAAGGAAAGCTGGATGGAAGTTATAAATGCTGGAAAAAGAAAACGAGCTCATTTTCAGGTAATCTCATTTGGTTGCAGTTCGGTTTGTTATTTTTGAAATTCCAGATTTTCAAACGTGATTCCCTGCCTTTCTGGGTTGCTGTTTCAGATTTTAGCTGAGATGGGGGAGTGAGTTTGTAGCTTTCTGGAGCTTTCTGTAGATACTCAGGGAGCACACTTGTCCAGGAAAAAAATAGAGATCTTCCAATGTTAATTTGTAAGATTGAAAATGTCTGGATGTCTATTTCCTTGCTTGACTATTAATTTTCTGTGGCTTCTCTGGAGTGTTTATTTAGGTCTCCTCCTCACGCCTATTTCTCACATATTCTAGCTTGCTTTTGCCCGTTTCAAGTCAGTGTTAGCCCCTGAACTTGTGGGTATTTATTCAAATCTGATATGTGAACATTTGGAGGTCTACTCATGAGTCCCTTCACTGAAACCTTCTTTTCTGGGCACTGATTTGGGCTGAATACACAAAGTACCAGTTAGCTTTTGAGACAAAGATGCCAAGCTGAGGCTGATAAAAGATTTACTGTAGAGTGGTTTTAGAATCACTGAGCTTTGTTATGGAATTATTATAGCCTTTCCCAGTGGGATGCAATGATTTATATTCTAGTGATAGACAGAGTGTTTAACTTTGTTCCATTAATTGAACAATTTAGTTTCTGCTTTGTGTTCACACCTGCTCTTGATCAAAGCTGCTTCCTATTCTGCTCTTGGCTATTGCATGAAACCATATTAATGGTTTATTGGTTCCACTGTGCCTATAACACAGTAGAATTTAAAATGTTTAATAAAATGACATGTCTAAATACTCTCTTGGTTTTAAATTGTCTTTTTATCAAATTAATATCATGATGTGGGTTTTCCTTGTACTTTGGGGTTGCAAATTTTCACAATACATCACACAACACTTTAAATATTCTAACAGTTTTCTTGCAATATGTGCAAGGGGAAAATGTGCTTTGTTTCCTTTGATACTTATGGCCCCTATGCTTCAGGCAGCTTGGGAACTCCACTAGGGTTCTCTTGGACCTAGGTGCATGAAGAAAATTTTAGGCACATTCTATTCCTCTTTCTCCATGAAATAAGGAACTTGTAGGCGATAGTGAAGGGTGTTGCATTTTAAGAAGTACTCTAGGGAAGTCAGCGATGTTTAAGAGTATTTTTTTAATACTATATATATTATTATATATAAATACAAATTTATATATATTTGTATATATATTACATATATATATACAAATATATATATAAATACAAATAGTATTGCATCCTATGCAAACACAAAGCGAAAAGAAATCCCATGGTATCTGAATTAGGTTGGAATGTCTTTTATTAGTATTGGTATTCGAAGCCACCCAAGAGGTGGCTTACTACACTCTGTATCACTACACCATTGTAACTTTAGTGATAGCAAACACTGATTGAAGACTTTCTACAGACAGCGTATCATGTTGGATATGAGCATGTGTTCTGGAGGAGGCGGGATATTTGAGTTAAAATTCAAACAAATGTTTGGCATGTTAAGCCTTAGATTCTTCTGTAAATTGGGTAAAAAAATCTAGTCCAGGTTGTTGTAAGGCTTAAGTAAGCTAAAGTTAGCAAAGCTCTTCACATAGTGCTTGACATTTACTAAGCATTCTGCAAATGTTAGTAGTTATTATTATCGTAATAACATTAAGACAGAGGAATAGTTTAACTCTGTTTCAGAGATGAAGGGCATAGTACCTGGTACATAGAAGCAGGGAAGTGGGAACGGTCACTACACAGTACTGGTAGTTTCTTTAGTGACCGATTAGGTCAGGTTACTTTTTTGGTATATCTTATCAAGGAGGTCAGTCAATTAGATTATGCAGACAAAGATTACAGTTCTACCCTTGGCAAAAAGCTCTGTAAATGTGTGCTTGAAGGAGAAAAGAGATTAGGTCATTGTCAGTGGAAAAACAAACTTTGCAAAACATAGACTCTGCTGATGAAAATCATATTCAAGTACAAAGAACTTCACGATTTCTAATCATAGGAATATAATGTCAAACAAACAAACCAATAGAAGAGTGGATAATGTCAAGTACATGTTTTTCTCCCTTCCTGGAGTGTTCTTACTCTTCCTTCGAAATGGCTGAGTCTTATTTGTCCTTAGCTTAAATGTCACTTCATCCAAGTGGCCTCATCTGACTTTCTTTGAAAAGTTTACCTTCCTTTCTCACAGTCTTCATTAGTCCACATGGTGCCTTTGGGCAAGTTGGGGGTGGGGGAAGACGGTCCTTCACCAACACCCTTCACTTAACATCTCTCAGAAGATAATCTTAACCTACAAGTTTGTTTGAACAAGACACTTTACTGCCATCTGTTGGAAAACTTTTGCAATAAACATGCAATGTCCATACATGAATGAGCCTCCTATGGTTGCCTTGGACAAAGATGTGTGAGTATACACAGCACTCCCATGATCCTTTACTCTTCATGACAGCATCTGGTTTGTTTCATTCATAGTACTTGCTGTTATTTTGAAATTATTTGTTGTTTGTTTACATCTTATTCTGTGCTACTTTAGAAATTCTGAGAGGGCCAGGACCCTTAGTCACTGCTGTAGTCTCAAAACCCAAACTGTGATATTTCATTGAGAATGCCTGAAATATATTTAAGTAACTGAATAAATGGTAAAATAAATGCTTATACCTGCTTAATATTTTGGTTTAGTTTATTTGTTCATATAGCTGAATACAGTGTACAGTAGGAAATCTGATTTAAAGTCTGGTTGACAATAGCAGTATAAAGCATAGTGTGTCATGTAAAGTAGAAAATTAATAGCATAAGTATGTGTTGACTGAAATTGAAAACATTTTTCCAGTATCTATGAGGATTATGAATCGCATAAAACATGGGTCTTGATGGGTGTTTGTGGCTCACTATTATAATCCAAGCTATTTGTGAAGTTGAGATCTGGAGGATCATGGTTTTAGGACAGCCCTGGCAAACAGTTCATGTGCACCTGTCATCCCAATGTCAACAGGAAGTGTAAAATAGGGGATCACAGTTTAGGCCATCCTGGACAAAAATCAAGACCCTATCTCCAAAATAACCAGACCCAAAAGGGATGGAAATATGTTTCAAGTGGTAAAGCACCTGTGTAGCAAGCACAAAGCCCCAAGTTCAAACCCCAGTACTGCTGAGAACAAAACAAAACAACAAAAAATGGGTTTTGCCATTATGAATTAAATTCTATTAATTTAATTCTATTAATTATGAATTAAAATCTATTGTGAATGATTACATCTCTCTTTGGTTATCAGGATTAGAATGGGGGATATTAGAGAACTAATTATAAGAAGATATTTGAATTCTTAATTTGATGGGAGTGTGGTTTTAGAAGTCAAGAGTTGCAAGTCTTTTAAGCCTATCCTTTGACCATTGGCAAGCTATTTAATGTTTTTAGGTCTCAGTTTATCCATTTATAAAATAAGATATTTGGCTGATAATTTTTAACGTATTTTGGCCAGTGACCTTCGAGAATATATATTTTTTGATTGTGTTATTTCTTGGTGGTGCTGGAGATCAAATGCAGGGCAAGCACACTACCTCTAAGCCACACCCTAAATCCTTCAGTACTTTTTGGATCAAATACTAAGGCAGGTTCCACACACTTCCTTGAATCAAGAACCCTGCTCAAGAGTACAGTATCTGTCCAGATCCATTCAACCATAACAGTCTATGAATACGACTTTGCTGTGACTCAGTTTTTGCATCTATTAAAAGGGAAGTGATGCTTGCTGCATGATTTTCTTTACCTTGTTATGAATTCAGAAGATATATGTGATGACATGCTATGCAATCTTGAGCGTCTATGGCTAATTTAAATGACAGTAATTACCAGATCTAAGATCTGTTGATTGTGTCAAATAAGAGAATTGGCCTCTTATTCCTGTGACATTAATGAAATAATCAACTTATGCTTGTATGAGTAATCTTAAATACAGAGAGTTACATTAATCAGGATCTATTCAGCAAACAGTATTTAGAGAGAGTAAAATGCAGGCAAGTGGTTATATGGATGATAGGAACTGAGAGATCAAAAATTGGAAGTAAGGCCATTCAAAAAGCAGTCAAGAATAGAGGAAGGAAGTGGCATTACTGGAGGCAAGAATGTAGTGGTCCCATTAGGATTTTCAAACCCTGATGGATATGTTATGGAAAAGTTGGAATGATGAAGGAGATGAAATTGTTTTTAAACAAGCTGCTTGAAGAAGAAAGGGAAAAAAAGGAATAACATGCATATTCTGTTTTGTGCACTCCTCGGTCTTCTGCCAGGTCCTCCCACTGTTAAAATAGCTGGCAGCAGGGCTTCATTATTTGCAATAGAAGCAGAGCACAAATAATGGATCTGAGGTCAAATGGGATTGGCACTGGCTCAAATATCTCTAGTCCATTATCTAATATAAATAAAGAGTTATCTAAGCCTAAGAAATTCAATGAGAATGGACTTTGTCTCAAATGGAACAAGGTATGCTTCTCTCAAGTATCATTTTCTTGTGATTAAATTTGACATTAGAGCTAGACAGCTAAATATATAAACCTTGATGTATGATCCATTCTGCAATGATCAAAACTGCAGAATATTTGCAGTTTTCGACTCAATCAACTCAATCAATTACTGTGGCCAGCCACTAAGAAGGATGCAGCATGAAATTGGTCATGCCATGATGAGTAGGAAAGCACCATGTTGACCTGGTGTAAATCTGGATGAGTGCTAACAGTCTGAACGATAAGGGAAAACCTCAACTTGATCTGAAATGTACTATGAAGGAGCGCTCCTTTATGACAAGTTCTGAACTGTTGAACAAAAACTAAAGCCAGAATAAGAAGCATTATAAATAAAAAAAAGCTACTGGGATGGGGAGATGGGAGTGGCACTTGCCTAACCTAGCAAACAAACTAAAGTGCCATGCAGTATTTCATTTTATGAACTATCATCTCTGAAAATAAAGTGAAAATGAGAGTTAAAGGCAATGAGCTTGAAATATTATGTTGCTTTGACCTGACCTTCAGCTGATGAAATTTTCTGTACATTTTTGGGTATATTTCAATACTTTGCTCCTTTCTTTCCTTCCTCAACTGAAAGTTATCCTACAGCAATTCATTTTAGTTATGTGATGACATTTATTATGTCAGACTTTTTAATAATGTTGTTATGTGTTTATAATCTCTTCTATATTGTAAATTCCTTGAATAAAGACATTGTGGTAATTCATTTGGGCATCCATCATGATGGATGTTCAATTGCCTACAGGAATGTATATTCATCTTTCATTCACTCCATAGACATCTAAACATTTGCTGCTGCTCCCCACACTGGAAGCTCATATGTGGATCTTTGGAGTGATTGCTAGCTTGGAATTCCTTAATGATTTAGGCTGCTTTAAATTTATTTAACAAGTTATCAGTTTATTTAACATTTTATTGGAATATGCATGCAGAGAAGATCCCCTGTTATAAGCATTCAGCTTTCATCTTGATGACAAACTGAACACAACTACAGGACCAGGCTCAGGTATAAAAACAATGTTACAATACCACAGAGGCCGTTTTCTTTCTCTTCCATTCACTATCTTCCTCTGCCCACCACCATCCTGACTTAAATAAAATAGACTGATTTATATTGGCTTGTTTTACTCAACATTAAGTTTTGTTTCTTTTTAGACTTTTCAGTATAGGTACTATTGCCTAAATTATTCATTCACAATACCATATAGTTTTAAATCATGATACTATTAAAATACATTCCATCTCTATCAAAAACTTTGATAATTTGGGACTATTACTAATATTTTTAAGTATTCTATGTACCTGTATTTTTGTGGTTTTCTAACTAAAAGTAGAATCTTTGTGTCCACAGGTATGCATATTATATTTCTGGATTTTGTTCTTTTTTCATTGGTCACTTCTGTTCTTCCTTCTCCAAATTTTATTTTGGATCTTGTTGTTTGGTAGATATATGCCGTTCAGCTTTACCTGGCATTCTTAGGCCTTTGCATCTCTATCTGAATTTTAAAAATCAGCTTTGTAAGTTTCACAAAAAACTGCTTTTTTTTTTTTTTTAAAAAAAGATGAATTACGTGGAGGTTAATTTTGGGGAAAACTAATATCTTTATGACACAAGGCTTCTTTTTCATTAATGTTATGTATTCTCCTAATTATGTAGAACTTTTAAGTTTTCCCCAAAAAATATTTTACATTTTTCAGTTTACAAGTTCTGCATAACTTTTAGAAGATATTCTTCTAGGCATTTATGGTATTTTGATATTTTTAATAAATATTATACTAAAATTATTTTAAATTATTGGCTTAAAATATTGACCTAGATCTTGATCTTGCTTAATTCACCAATTAAATGTAGTAGCTTTTGAAAACCTTTTGTGTTGGGCAAGTTTATATACATGATCATATAATCTGCCAGTACTGACAGATTTATTGCTCCCTTTATAATCATTTTGCCTTTTTTCCTTTTCCTAACATATCACACTGTCTAGGACCTCAAGTACAATGGTGAATGGTACGGTGTGCTGTAGAGTGATTTGCAGATAGCATCCTTGTCTTGTACCTAATCCAATATGTAAAGTTTCCTGTATTTCATTGTTGAGCATATTTCCTAGGTACTTTATAAAAAGATATTCTTTAATACTGGTTTATTAAAAGTGTTTTTGCTTTATATAATGATAAGGAGTTTTGATTACATCTATTCCTTACATCGGCTTCTGTCTCCCAGGTACTTCTTAGAACAGTGGGCAGTGTGAACCTTAGATTCTGGTAATAGTTCTACCATGGAATATTATTCTCAATTGAAAAATTATTTGCTTACCTTCAAAAGAAAGATTTTTTTCAAAATCTCACTTTCCTTCTTTTGAAAAATATTTTGTTGATATTTTCCCTCTTTTGGATAACTCTCCCTTTTGAAAATATTTTAAACATTTTAACTGTTCTGTCACATTCAAAATATGGTACAGATATTTTCTGTGGAGAATTGTGTTACAAAATTTTCCACTTTAAGAAATAAGAAGCCCAGTACAAGTGACTCACTTCTGTCATCCTAGCTACTTGGGAGACTGAGATCAGGAAGATGGGAAGATCATGGTTCAAGGCCAGCCCCAGCAAAAAGATCACAAGACCCCCATCTCCAAAATAACCAGAGCAAAATGGACTGGAGGTATGGCTCAAGTGGTAGAGTGCTTGCTTTGCAAGTGCAAAGTCCTGAGTTCAAACCCCAGTGATTAAAAAGAAAGCCCCATAAAACCAAATTATGTAGCCTAAAAATAAAGTGAAATAGAAAAATATACAATCATGATAGGTGTTGAAGTTTGTTAGTTTTCCTCTGTGTTTATCTGGATAATCCTGATTATCTCGTTTGTCCTGTTAATAAGTCAAATGGTTTAATTTTTAAATTTTATAACACCTTGCAGTCCTGGCATACCCCGGTTGGTTCTGATATATTATCTTTTTAAAAACATGTGCATATATACTGACACATGTGTGCATGTGCATATGTACTGTTAGATTTGATTTGCCAATGAGTTTTGCAAGATTTATGAAAGTTCAGGAGAGTGGGTTATGTGTGAGGACAAAAGAATGAAAAGACTTTAAATCTGTTAGAAAATTCTTTTACTCAAGTGACCTAGAGGATAAATATGTATTTATTATTCTTTAACTCATGTATATATAAAAATTTTACATATATTATAGATTATCACAATAAATATAAAATTAATAAGTTCATCCATTCTTCTTGTATTACTTATAACTCTACTAACATCCTTTTTCTATTAGGCTGTGACCTCTACAAGGGGAGGGGCCTGTTTTGGCTTTTGTTGCTCACTCTTGTTCCATGTCCCCATGTCCATCCCTTGGCAAGTGATGCATCAACAACCAGACTTCTCATCTTGCACCCCAGCACCAAGCAATCTGGCCTGCTGACCCTATCTGCAGAGTTGTGTTTGAACCATGTGGGGCACAAAATGGAGACCAGCCCTGGCCTGCTGCATAGAAGGAGCACCATGCTCCTCACTGTGGGTCTGCACAGCCTAAGCTCTTTAGGGCCTCCTCTTCTCCATACCCCTAGATCATGATGGTCCCTTGAGCATAGGAATCATACCTGAGTCATCTCTCTGTGGCCATCACTTGTCAGTGCTTGACACTGGACCGGGCTCTGCCCAACACCTACACAAGGGACCATATCTTTGGGACAGATCCTGGTTGGGATCCTGGCTCTGCCAATTCATAGCTTGGCCAAGTTCCTTTCTCACTCTTAGCTTGCTGCTAAAATGGTCTATTGAGTCCACAAATGAATTTATTATCTACCTGACTTTGTTGCCAGGAACAGTCATTATTCTTTAGCCCCAGAGAGAATGGGACAGGATAGACTTTTTAATATCTGGTACCAGGTCTAGGTATCTGGGCTAGGTAGGGAGGTGGAGAAGTTACAGTGGGGTTTTTCCTCCCCTGTCCTAGTCTAATCTCCTTTCATCCTCAAGCCACCAAGAAAACAGGAATAAAACAAGAACCAAACTTTGGTATTTTATTTGGGATGTCCAAACCCAAGGCACTAGGAGTGAGAAAATGGAAGTGAAGAAAGAGAGAATGGGAGGTAATATTTTTCAAGCTGGGCACTGCTTCATGCATGACCAGCCCTGAAGAGGCATAGCAGGTGTGTCCATTGGCTACTTGGGAGATTTCTCCATAAACTATATTGTTGGAGAGAAAAAACATGTCTTGCAATAATTCACAGAAGGAAGAAAAGAAGGCACAATTTTTGTGCCTGACTCTGTCCTATCTCCCATTTCCCATTAGTTAAATTTTACCCCTTGAGTATGAATTCCCCCCACCCACATTTCTAAGTTACTGTGGGTACATAGTATGCAGAACCTATGCACTCTGTTGAGGTGTTCCATTCAAGTTTTGTGGGAAGAGACAGAAACCCTTGTCATGCAGGTAGTCAGTGCCAAGGAGAATCTGATGTGGTACATATGACATGTCCAGTACAGCCCAAAACAGTATTTCTTATTTTCTAGATGATACAATAAGCCATAATGATCAAAGATCTTTCCAAAAGTCACATGGAGAGTGAATGGAAGTTAATATTTTTACATATCTGGCTCTGGGTACTGTGAAGGACCAGAATAAAGAATTTGGATTTTGGGGTGGGATGTAGTTCAGTGGTAGAGCACTTGCCTATTTTGTGCAAGGCTCTGGGTTTTTTTTTTTTTTTTTAATCCAAAGGAGAAAACTGGAGCTTCTTTTTTTTTTCTTTTATTCATATATGCATACAATGTTTGGGTTTGGGTCATTTCTCCCCCCTTCCTCCCCCCTTTACCCCTGACCCCTTTCCTCTCCCCCCCACCCCCTCGCTACCCGGCAGAAACTGTTTTGCCCTTATCTCTAATTTTGTTGTAGAGAGAGTACAAGCAATAATAGGAAGGACCAAGGGGTTTTGCTAGTTGAGATAAGGATAGCTATACAGGGAGTTGACTCACATTGCTTTCCTGTATATGTGTGTTACCTTTTAAATTAATTCTTCTCGAACTAACCTTTTCTCTAGTAAGGCCTGGGATTTGATCACTTCTACTGGGGGAAAAATAATTTGTAATTTATGTGGAAGGCAAAGGAGAGTCACTCAAGAGTCTCAGGTGGCGGTGATCCTGAGATGAGAGCTTTTAAGTAAAGTTCTCAATCCTTGTGCTCCATCTGGCTAAAGGCAGTTGGTGGCTCCAGGGAAGTTAGGGCATCTGAAACAGTTCTGGAGGGTTTTTAGGAGCACCTGACAGGGATTCATTTGGGATTCAACACTACTTTCTAATCTTCCTCCATCTCCATCTAAGCCAACACCTACCAAAGAGACAAACTGAAAGGCAGGATCTAGGTAGAGAAACCAAATTAAGAGGAAGAGGAGATGTACTTAAATGCCAGGGGCAAGAGGACTGTCCATGTGTTGCCTGGGGATCCTGGCATCTGCTGAAGAATCCTTTAGCATTACCTAAGATTGTCAAATCTCATCAATTGTTGACCTCACTGTTCAAATCTATGTGGTGTATCATCCAAGCTCATCAGAATAGAAGAAAGACTACATACAGCCATCCCAACTACATCTACAGGGCTTCTCACTTTGTGTTTGCCCAGTAACTCACTTGGTGTAGGCTTTTCCACAGTTGTCATACTTGAAGAAGTAAAACCTTGAAACTGAGGATTTCCTCCCAGGTGCACCTTCCTGGACCCTGGAGTTCTTTGGTCTCTATGGAGCCAGTGTAGGCTTCTCAGGTAGGAAGGGGCCTTGTTAGGAATATGACTGGCTCACAAGAGAGCCTTGGCTTTCTAAAGTCAGCAATACTTGGGGCCCACCTGGGGGCATCCCAAGGTCATAGGGATCTCTGAGGTCAACCTCTGAGCCACAGTGGGGAGCATAGCCTGGAAGGCATGGTTGGTACCAGTAACATTTTAAGTATCACAAAGGCTCTGGTGTACGAAGGTACTTGTGGGTTACCAGAATAAAAGCGTTGTGGGGGCTTTGGTGACACTGAGATTCCACTGGGAGCCAAGTCTGGCAGCACCCTGGTGGCATCCTTAGACTCTCACGGGAGGTCATGGGTACTGTTCAAGGCATCATCTGGGGCTCTTGCAAATCATCATCCCTGGTTGGAAGGCAGACCCTCCCTGACGGTGAGTCTGGGAAGGAGTGGCTATTGCTTAGGGGTAGAAGCTCACATGAATACATTCTGCTTGGTGCTCAACCTCTCTGTGTCCCCAGGAGGGAAGTGTTGAATATCTAGTGGGCCAGGGTTCTAAGAGGCAGCACTCCACAGCTTCCAGAAGATGAAGACATATCTAAAATGGACAATGGCATCTTGCCAGCAACCAGCTGTACATTGGGACTGCGGGGGTCTAGACCTACTTCAGATTAGAAGGGAGGCCATCTCTTTTCTTCTTTTTAAAGGCTAAATAATATTCCATTGCATATATACATTCCATTCCATTTTCCTTTTTTCTCATTTTTTATATAGCACATATATATGTTGATTGTACAAATGGGTTTCATTGTAACATTTTTACACATGCATTTAACATACTTGGGTCATATTCACCCCTTATGATCCTCTTTTCTCTTCCTTCCTCCTCCCTTTGATCGCTTCCTTTTCCCTAATAGTCATCTTACTTTGTCTTTTGTTTCTAGATTCTACATATGAGAGAAAATATGAGACACTTGTTTTCTGAGTCCAACTTATTTCGCTTAATATGATGATTTCCAAGTCTATCTATTATCCTGAAAATGATAGATTTTTGTTCTTACTTATGGCCAAAACAATACTCCATTGTGTATATAGATAACATTTTCTTTGGGCAATTAGGCTGATTCTATAACCCTGCTATTGTGAATAATGCTGCAATAAACATATATGGGTGGGAACTTCTGTGTCAGTTGACTTTGATTACTTCAGGTATATACCCAAGTGGTATATACCCAGCAGTGGTATTCTGGATCATATGGCAGACCAATTTTCAAATTTTTTGAGGAGTCTCCATATGGCTTTCCATAGTGGTTAATTTTCATTCCCACCAAAAGTATAAACATTCCTTTTCCCCTGTATCCTCCAGAATTTGTTATTTATTGATTTTTTTTTAATGACAGACATTCTGACTGGGTTCAGAGGGAATCTTAATGTAGTGTTTTGGGTTTGGGGGGTATTTTAGGCTATATTGGTATTGACCTCAGGGCTAGGCAAGCACTTTACCTCTTGAACCACGCCACCCAGCCCTTTTTGCTGTTTAGTTAGTTTACTTTTCACATAGGATCTCATGCTGTTGTCTAGGGCAAGCCTCAGACTGTGATCCTCCAAACTCTCTCCCATGTAGCTGGAATTAGAGACAGGAAACACCATGCTTAGTTTGTCTTTTGAGATAGGGCCTAACTTTTTTTGTCCAGGCTCACCTCAAACTGTAATTCTCCCATCCCTGACTCTTGGTTTCCCTCCATAGCTGAAATGATAGGTTAGTGCTAGTTCACCCAGCCATTGGTTGAGATGGAGCTCAACCAATCTGGGGCCAGGGTTGGCCTGAACTTGTGATCCTCCCAATCTCTGCCTTTTAAGTAGCTAGGATTACAGATGTGAGCCACCATGCCAGGCCTCAATGTAATTTTGATTTGCATTTCCCTAATGGCTAAAGGTGTTAAACAATTTTTCATGTATTTATTTGCCATTTACACTTCTGTTTTTGGAATGCATCTGTTCAGTTCATTTGCCTATTTGATTGATTACTTGTTTATTTGGTATTTAATTTATTTGAGTTCTTTGTGTATTCTGGATATCAATCTTTTTTTGGATGAATAGATGGCACATATTTTCTCCCATTCTCTTAGCTGTCTCTTCAGCTAAGAGACAGTTTCCTCTCCCTAACAGCTAAGACTATTTCCTCTCCCTGTGGAAGCTTTTTAGTTTAATGCAATCACACTTGTGAATTCTTGCCATTATTTCCTGAGGCACTGTACCTGTATTCAGAACGTCGTTACTTATGCACAGATCTTGAATTGTTCTCCCTATGCTTCCTCCAGTATCTTCAAAGTTTCAGGTCTTACAGTAAGGTCTTTAATCCATTTTGAGTTGATTTTTGCAAAAGATGAGAGAGAGGAATCTAGTTTCAGTCTTCCACATGTGGATATCCAGTTACATTTGCAATGTCTGTTTTTGGCACTTTTGTCAAGGGTCTGATGGCTGTGTACACTTGGGTTTATTTCTGGATGCTATATTCTGTTCCATTGGTCTTTGTGTCTGTTTTTATGCCAGTAACATGCTGTTTCTATTACACTGGCTCTATAGGATAATTTGAAATTGGGTATTGTGACATCTCCAGCATTGCTCTTTTTACTCAGGATTGTTTTTGCTAGTCAAGGTTGTTTGTGCTTCCATATGAAGAATTTTTTTCTAGTCTGTGAAAAATTCCATTTGAATTTTGATGCAGATTGCATTGAATTTGTAGATTGCTTTTGGTAATATGGCTACTTTCACAACATTCATTTTGCCAACCCATAAGCACAGTAGGTCCTTCCATCTTCTGGTGTCTTCTTCAGATTCTTTCTTTGGTGTTTTATAGCTTTCACTGTAGAAGCCTTTCATTTCCTTGGTTATGTTTATTTATAGATATTTTATTCCCTTGGAGGTTATTGTGAATGGGATTGTTTTTTCCTAAATTTTTTGCTGTGGGTTAGTTACTGGTGTATAGAAAAGATACTAAGCTCTATATGTTGATATTTTTATTCTGAAACTTTCCAAAAGTGTTTATCAGATCTAATTTTTTTTGGTAAAATCTTTAGTGTCTTCTAAGTATAGGATCACATCATCTGCAGGTAAGAATAATTTGACTTCTTTCTCTCCTTTTTTTTTCCTTTTTATTTCCTTTTAATTGCTTTATCACCCTGGCTAAAATTTCGAGAACTATATTGAATAAGGGTAGAAAGCATGGACATTCTTCCCATGTTCCAGATTTTACAGGAAAAGCTTTCTGTTTTCCCCATTCATATGACTATGGGTTGATCATTGGTTCTGGGTTTGTCAGTCATATAGAGCCATTGCTATGCTGAGGTTTGATACTTCAATTCTAGTTTTGTCAGGACTTTTATCATGAAGGGGTTTTAAATTTTTGCAAAGACTTTTTCTATGTCTATTGAGATGATTGTGTGACTTCTTTCCTTGATTCTAATTATGTGTTGTTATATTTATGGATTTGAATATATGTATAAAATGTATAGTATATAGTAATTATACAGGGGTATATAGTGTAGTGTTTACATATGTGCTTGCAACATATCATAGTTACATTTACCCCCTCCATAAGTCTCTCTTTCCTCTCTCCCCTTCTTAGAACAATTTCATCAAGTTTTATTTTTGTATTTTCATATATGAATACAAAATACATCCACCATATGTGTTCTCATTCTCCTTTCCTTTTGCCCCACCCCACACTGGTACCCATCCCTAGAAAATACCTATTTTATCCTTCTGCCCTTCTTTTTTTTATGCATATATCGATAGTCCAAGAAAGTTTCACCTTGGTGCTTCTGGCCTGTGTATATCATGCTTTAATCAAACTAACCCCCATCATGATGCTCCCCTAATACTAGACAGACAGCTTATAGTGTACAGTGGATTGTACTGATAAGTTGTTTCAATATTTTTCATTCTCTAACATTTTCTTTCCCTCTCCCACTTCTGGTATATCCCATAGACAGACTCACTAATACAATTTTGTTCTTTCTCACTGTGTATATATGTATATATGAGCATATATGTATCTATATATACATTTAACTTATAGGTCTAACTTCCACATATAAGGGAAAACATGCAACTTTTGACTTTTTGATCCCAGCTTACTTCACTTAACATGAAGTTTTCCAGTTCCATACATTTACCTGCAAATAACATATTTTCATTCTTTATAGCTGAACAAAACTCCATTCATACATATATATATATATATATATATATATGTATGTGTATATACATATACACATACACATTTTCTTAATCTGTTTATCAGTCCTGGGGCATTTGGGTTGCTTCCAAAGCTTAGGTATTATAAATAGTGCTGCAGTAAACATGGGTGTGCAAGTGGCTTCATCCTATCATGGAAAATATTCCTTCAGATACATGCCAAGGAGTGGTATTGCTAGATCATATGAAAATTCTATTTTTAATTTTTGCTTTTCATAGTGGCAGCAGCAATTTATACTCCCACCAACAGTGTGGAAGTGTTCCTTTTTCCCTACATGCTTGCCAGCAGTTTTTTGTTGTTTGTTTATTGATGATAGACAGTCTACAGAATGGGAAAATGTTTGACAGTTATATATCTGACAAGGGATTAATAATCAGAATATACAGGGAACTAAAAAAATTAACCTCATAAAGAATCAACAACCCACTGAATAAATGGCAAATGAACTGAACAGACAATTTTCAAAAGTAGCAGCACAAATGGCCAAACATATGAAGAAATGCTCAACATCCTAGGGCATAAAGGAAATGCAAATCAAAACTACATTGAGATTCTACCTCGCCCCAGTCAAAATGGCTACCATCAATAACACAAACAACAACAAATGATTTGGATATATTGAACCATACTTGCATTCCTGGAATGAAACCAATGAGATCATGGTGTATGATCTTTTAATGTGTTGTTAAATTTAGCTTACACATATTTTATTGAGGATTTTTGTGATTATGTTCATTAAGGTTATCGATCTATAATTTTCTATTTTGTTTGTGTCTTAGTTGGTTTGGGTATTAAGGGAAGAATAGCTTCATAGAAAGAGTGTGAAAGCATTCTTTCCCTTTCCATTTAATGGAATATTTTGGGGATCATTGCTGATAGTTCTTGAGAGGTCTGCTAAAATTCAGCAGTGAAACTGTCTTGACTTGGGATATTCTTGTTGGAAGACTTTTATTAGTGCATCAATCTCATTATTATTGATAAGTTTCTATGTCTTCTTGGTTCAATTTAGGTAGGTCATCTATATCTAGAAGTTTATCCATTTCTTCTAGATTCTCCAATTTATAGGACCATATGTTTTCAAGATAATCCTCAATGATTCTGTGAATTCCAGCAGTATCTGTTTTAATATCTTCCTTTTCATTCCTAGTCTATCAGTTTGGGTCTTATCTCTCTTTTGGTTGATTTGCCTAAGGGTTTGTCAATATTTTTTGTCTTTTCAATGAACCAGCTCTTTGTTTCATTGATCTTTTGTATTGTTCTTTTAGAATCTATTTCATTACTTTCGTCTCTGATCTTTATTATTTTTTCATTTTACTGTTTTGGGGTTGGGATTGTTCTGGTTTTTCTAAAATCTTGAGTTTTATCATTAGATTATGTGAGATAGTTCTGATTTTTTAATGTAAACACTCCACTCTTCCCCCTACAATTGCTTTTGGTGTATTCCACAGATTTTAATATTCTATGTCCATTTTCATTTTCTCCTAGGAATTTTCAATTTAACCTCTGATTTCTTAAAAAACACATTCAGTATATTGTTCAATCTCCAAGTGTTCATATAGTTTCTCTTGCTGTTGATTTGTAGTTTTATTCCATTATGATCTGATAAGATGCAGGAAATTATTTCACCTATTTTGGTATTTGTTTAGACTTTCTTTGTGATCTAAAATATGGAGAAAGTTCCATGAACTGATGAATAGAATGTGTATTAGACAGCTGTGGGCTAAATATTCTGTAGATATCTATTCGGTCCATTTAATCTATAGTGTAGTCTAATTATGAAGTTTCTTTTTAGATTTATTGTCTGGATGACATCTATTTGTGTCTGGAGTATTGAAGTCACTTATTAGTATTGTATTGGGTCTATCTATCCATTTGTGTCCAGTAATGTTTGTTTCATGAAATTGAGTGCACTGATATTTGGTAAATATATAATAGTTACATCTTCTTGATATGTTGTTCCCTTTTCCAATGTGAGGTGACCTTTATCTCCTCTAACTTATTGTTGGATATGAGTATCTTTACTCCTGTGTGCTTCTGGATTCCATTTATTTAAAATATAATTTTCCATTCCTTCACTTTCAGTCTGTGTATGTCTTGGTTTGTGAGGTGTTTTTCTTTTTGGTAGCAAAGAGTTGGATCTTGTTTTATGTATTTATTTATCTATTTGTTTCATAATCTAATCAACCAGTCTGTGTGTTTTAACTGGAAAATTAAGACCATTTATATTTAAAGATGTGAACTAATTCCTGTCATTTTATTGTTTTTCTAATGTTTGATCCTTTTCTCGTTCTTACTGCTTATCTACTGTGGGATTAAGTTAAGTGGGATTTATTCCCTCCTTTGCTCTGATGGCTATATTTATCTTTCTCTTGTGTGTGAGGGATTCCTTTCAATATGTATCCACAACTCTAGCAACAATACAAAATGGTACAATACAAAAATGGTGGGAACAAAAATAATATAAGCCAAAATAATTTAAAAGATTATAAGAAAAGGAAGAACACAAATTAAGAAAGAAGAACTGGGAGATAGAAAGCAAAAAAAAAAAAATTCAAAAGTGAAAAGGGAGAAAACAGGAGAAATGTGGAAAATGAAGGCCATAATTTTGAGAAAGAGAGATCATGTAAGCAAGAGGGCTATTCATCACCCATGCCAGTCTGCACATCTTGTCTTCTTGGGCTAGGCTTCCATGGGGAGAACAAAGGTGGAGGTAGGGAGGGGGACAGTTATCCTTTCCTTTTTTGTGTGTTGCTCCCCATTCAGTCAGTGGGAATGGTTTGGGACATAAGCTGGTTGCAATAGCTTAGTTTCCCTGCTCACAAGGACCCAAACTTCTTTTGGCTAGAGTTCACCTCTCTCTGTTTTCTGACTGTTTTGCTTCCAAGTGGTGGAGAAGCTGGAAAGTGCTGCTTGCTTCTAATATGCCATCTTGGCTCCTTCCACTTTTTTTTTTTTCCCATTTGTTATTATATGACACCTGGTTTCTGTATCTTGGCTCTTTGATATATTGATTTAATTTCTTTTTGATATATGGTTGAGTCATATGGTAGTTTTAATTTTATTTTTTGAGAAAATTCTGTAGTGTTTTCCATAATGGACAAATTTACATTCCACCCCTTCCAATAGTATATTAGGCTTCCCTTTTTTTCTACATCTCTGCCAGCACTTGTTCTTTACCTTTTTTAAAATTCAGTGCTGGGATCAAACCCATGCACTCACACATGCTAGGCAAGTGTTCTACCACTGAGCTTGTGCCCAGCCTTCTTTTTGCCTTTTTGGTAGTACCTAACTGAAATGTGGTTATATTTCATTATGCTTTTGATTTGCATTTCCTAATGACTAGGAATGCTGAGCATATTTACATAACCTGGTGCCTACTGGTGCATCTTCTTTGGACAAATGTATAGTCAGGTCCTTTGCCCATTTTTTATTTGGAGCTTTTGTTTTGTATATTAATCAATTTATCAGGTATATGGCGTTTAATTATTTTCTCTTATTCCACTGGTGGCCTTTTCATTCTACTGAGTGGTTCCCTAGTTGTGCAAAAATTTTTTTTTTTTTTTTCATTTTTCTTTTATTATTCATATGTGCATACAAGGCTTGGTTCATTTCTCCCCCCTGCCCCCACCCCCTCCCTTACCACCCACTCCACCCCCTCCCGCTCCCCCCCTCAATACCCAGCAGAAACTATTTTGCCCTTATCTCTAATTTTGTTGTAGAGAGAGTATAAGCAATAATAGGAAGGAACAAGGGGTTTTGCTGGTTGAGATAAGGATAGCTATACAGGGCATTGACTCACATTGATTTCCTGTGTGTGGGTGTTACCTTCTAGGTTAATTCTTTTTGATCTAACCTTTTCTCTAGTTCCTGGTCCCCTTTTCCTATTGGCCTCAGTTGCTTTAAGGTATCTGCTTTAGTTTCTCTGCGTTAAGGGCAACAAATGCTAGCTAGTTTTTTAGGTGTCTTACCTATCCTCACCCCTCCCTTGTGTGCTCTCGCTTTTATCATGTGCTCATAGTCCAATCCCCTTGTTGTGTTTGCCCTTGATCTAATGTCCACATATGAGGGAGAACATACGATTTTTGGTCTTTTGAGCCAGGCTAACCTCACTCAGAATGATGTTCTCCAATTCCATCCATTTACCAGCGAATGATAACATTTCGTTCTTCTTCATGGCTGCATAAAATTCCATTGTGTATAGATACCACATTTTCTTAATCCATTCGTCAGTGGTGGGGCATCTTGGCTGTTTCCATAACTTGGCTATTGTGAATAGTGCCGCAATAAACATGGATGTGCAGGTGCCTCTGGAGTAACAGTCTTTTGGGTATATCCCCAAGAGTGGTATTGCTGGATCAAATGGTAGATCGATGTCCAGCTTTTTAAGTAGCCTCCAAATTTTTTTCCAGAGTGGTTGTACTAGTCTACATTCCCACCAACAGTGTAAAAGGGTTCCTTTTTCCCCGCATCCTCGCCAACACCTGTTGGTGGTGGTGTTGCTGATGATGGCTATTCTAACAGGGGTGAGGTGGAATCTTAGTGTGGTTTTAATTTGCATTTCCTTTATTGCTAGAGATGGTGAGCATTTTTTCATGTGTTTTCTGGCCATTTGAATTTCTTCTTTTGAGAAAGTTCTGTTTAGTTCACATGCCCATTTCTTTATTGGTTCATTAGTTTTGAGAGAATTTAGTTTTTTAAGTTCCCTGTATATTCTGGTTATCAGTCCTTTGTCTGATGTATAATTGGCAAATATTTTCTCCCACTCTGTGGGTGTTCTCTTCAGTTTAGAGACCATTTCTTTTGATGAACAGAAGCTTTTTAGTTTTATGAGGTCCCATTTATCTATGCTATCTCTTAGTTGCTGTGCTGCTGGGGTTTCATTGAGAAAGTTTTTACCTATACCTACTAACTCCAGAGTATTTCCTACTCTTTCTTGTATCAACTTAAGAGTTTGGGGTCTGATATTAAGATCCTTGATCCATTTTGAGTTAATCTTGGTATAGGGTGATATACATGGATCTAGTTTCAGTTTTTTGCAGACTGCTAACCAGTTTTCCCAGCAGTTTTTGTTGAAGAGGCTGCTATTTCTCCATTGTATATTTTTAGCTCCTTTGTCAAAGATAAGTTGCTCATAGTTGTGTGGCTTCATATCTGGATCCTCTATTCTGTTCCACTGGTCTTCATGTCTGTTTTTGTGCCAGTACCATGCTGTTTTTATTGTTATTGCTTTGTAATATAGTTTGAAGTCAGGTATTGTGATACCTCCTGCATTGTTCTTTTGACTGAGTATTGCCTTGGCTATTCGTGGCCTCTTGTGTTTCCATATAAATTTCACAGTAGATTTTTCAATCTCTTTAATGAATGTCATTGGAATTTTGATGGGAATTGCATTAAACATGTAGATTACTTTGGGGAGTATCGACATTTTTACTATGTTGATTCTACCAATCCATGAGCATGGGAGATCTCTCCACTTTCTATAGTCTTCCTCAATCTCTTTCTTCAGAAGTGTATAGTTTTCCTTGTAGAGGTCTTTCACATCTTTTGTTAGGTTTACACCTAGGTATTTGATTTTTTTTGAGGCTATTGTAAATGGAATTGTTTTCATACATTCTTTTTCCGTTTGCTCATTGTTAGTGTATAGAAAGTGCAAAAACTTTTAGTTTGATACAATCCCATTTGTCTATTTTTGCTTTTGGTGTCATACCCAACACAGAGATTTTGGGTATTTTGTGGTCTGAAATCTTACTTTTACATCTTTATTTTGGGTTGATTTTTATATATAATGTTAGATAACAGTCTAAAAGAATGATAATTCTTTTTAAGTGGATATTCATTTTTCCCAACATCATTTATTAAAGAGATTATCCTTCCCCCATTGTGTGTTCTTGTTACCTTTGTTAAATATCAGTTTACCATAAATGTGTGGGTTTATTTCTGGGCTCCTTATTCTGTTCAGTTGACCTATATATCTACTTTTATACTGTTACCATACTATTCCTATTACTGTAGCTTTTTAACATATTTTGGCATCAGGAATTGTGACATTTTTACCTTTGCACTGAAATGCCTTCAGTACTTGAGGTCTTTTGTGGTTCTATATGAACCTTATGATTAGTTTTTCAGCTCCCGAAAAGAATGCCATTGGGATTTTGGTAGAGATTGCATTAAAATTGTAGGTCCCTTTGGCTGGCATGTACATTTTTATGGTATTAATTCTTCCATTACATGAACACGGCATATATTTCCATTTATCTGTGACTTTTTGATTTCCCTCTTTAACAATTTTCAGTGTATAAATCTTTCACTTCTTTAAGTTTATTTCTAAGTATTTTATTTTTTGTTTTTGCTATTATAAATGGGATTTCCCCCTTAATTTTCATTTTAGTATGTTGTTAGTGTATAGAAGCACAACTGATTTTTTTTTGAGGTGCTGGGGTTGAACTTAGGTCTTCCTGCATACTAGGCAAGTGTTCTACCACTAAACTATACTTCAGACCTCATAACTGATTTTTGTTTCCTAACATTGTATCCTGCAACCTTACTGAAGTTGTTGATCAGTCTGACAGTCATTTTTTTAATTGATTTTTTAGGGGTTTTCAGGTATATGATCATGTCATCTGCAAACAGAGATATTTTGCTTCTTCTTTTTCCATTTGAGTTATCCCCCCTCATACTCCATTTTGTTGTCTAATTGCTCTGGCTAGGACTTCCAGTGCCATGTTGAATAGAAGTGGTGTAACTGGGCATGTCTTGTACCATGTGCTAGAGGAAAAGTTTTCAGGTTCCCCTAGTGATCAAGATGTTAGCTGCTAACTTTTCAAATATGTCTTTCAATGTGTTCAGATAAGTTCCTTGTGTGCATGTGTGCCTATCTTGACAGTTATTTTTTTTTATGAATGGCTATTGAATTTTTTCCAATGCTTTTTATGCATCTATTGAAACGATCATGTCATGTTTGTCTTTCATCTTGTTAATATGATGTATCACATTGATTGATTTATATATGTTGAACCATCCATGTATCTTAGGGAAAATATCTATAATTTTTATGTAATATTGAATTCAATTCACTACCTTTTTTTTTTTTTTTTGAGGTACTGAGGGTTGAACTAAGGCTTCAAGCTTGCTAGACAGGCATGCTAAGACTTAAGCCACACCTTCTTTAAACCTTTCTGCATTGGTTATTTTTGAGATCGGGTCTCACTTTATGCCTAGGCCAGTCTGGACCGTGATCCTCCTATTTGTGCTTCCTGGTGAAGCTGGGATGACAGCTACACCCAGCCATTGCTTGAGATGAGGTCTCCTGAACTTTTGGCTGGGCTGGCAAGCTGCCATGTTCTTGATCTCTGTCTCTCAACTAGCTAGGATGAAAGATTTGATCTTCCGGCCCAGTCCAATTTGCTAGTATTTTATTGAAATTTTTTTTGGGAGGGCATACTGGACTTTGAACTTAGGGCTTCATGCTTACAAAGCAGGTGCTCTATTGTTTAAGCCAAACCTCAAGTCCTAAAGATTTTATTTTATTTCTTAATGTATACTCATCAGGGATACTTCTCTGGAGTTTTCTTTCCTTCTGGCCTCATAAAAATGAGGAGCTTGGTCTGGGTCCCCGTGGCTCACACTTGTAATCTTAGCTACTTGGGAGGCTGAGACAAGAAAGATTGCAGTTTGAAGGCCAGCTTGGACAAATCATTCATGAGACCTCATCTCTAAAATAATCAGGGCAAAATGGATTGGTGGAGTGGCTCAAGTGGTAGAAAAGTCTGCATTACAAGCATAAATCCCTGAGTTCAAATCTTATTCCCACCCCCACAAAAGTGAGTTTGGAAGTGGTCCTTTTTTGTGCAAAGTTTAATAAGATTAATATTATTTTTTTCTCTGAGTATTTGTACAATTCAACTGTGAAATTATCTGATCTTGGGTTTTTCTTTTGGGTAGGTGTTTGACAATGGATTCAGTCCCCTTACTGTTAGTATTTTAAGGCTTTCTATTTGTTCTGTATTAGCCTTAGTAGGTTGGCTGTTTGTAGGAAATTACCCATTTTTGCTTGGTTATTTAATTTGTTGGTGCATAATTATTCATAATAGTCTCTTAAAATCCATTTAATTTCTGAGGCACAAATTATAATATTTCTGTTTTCATTTCTTACTTATTTTTGTCTTCTCTCTTTTTCCTAAGTTTGCTAAAGGTTTGTCAATTTTGTCTATCTTTTCAAAAAACCAACTGTGCTTGCTTGTCCCACTTGGTCTATAGTCTTGTTCAAGTCAGCTATTTACCAATTTTCTGCCTGAATGTTCTATCCACATTAAAAGTGACTTACTGAAGTAACAATCACTTAATTCTGAAGGCTCATATTGGGTTTTCTTTCACTTTTGTTGATTAGCTATTCTTAGAAGTTTATCAATTTTAGGATTTATTTTAAAGAACTTAATTCTGTGTTTTGTGACTTCTGTTGTATAATGTCTGCTGCTTCATTGATTTCTCCTCTTATGTTTGTCTTTCTTTTTTTAGAGTATCACTAAGAATGTTTTGATTTATACTGCTTTGTCTAGATTCATGATCAAAACTTTATTCAATTTTCAACTCTTTAAAATTATATGACTTTGAAGGGTATAAATGTTTCTCTTATCACTTTAACTGCAACTCACAAGTTTGAATATTTTTTGTCTTTATTTCATGCATTTCAAAATACTTCCTATTTTTTATTTTTATTATGGATTTAAAACTAACAATGTGTTTTTAATTCTCAAAAATGTTTTACATTAATTTTTTATTAGAATGTGTTCATTGTACAGGGGGAATTCATTGGGACAATTCCATCTAAGCTTATATTGTACATTGGTTAGATCACCCCCACCATCTCTCCCCTCACCCCCCTCCTGGCCCCACTTAAAACTATTGAAAGAAGTTTCTTTCTTCTATTTCATAGAAGTGTTTGAAGTCCATCAAACATATTCCATCACCTTAATCTCCTTCATTCACCCTTCCCACATGAGTAATGCCCCCCACACTGCACCTATTTTACAGTCCTGTTCTTCATTATTAGTATCTGAGTCAATGTTCAAGGGGTTTTTCAATGTGTCCCTGCTGTGAGAATACTTTGCTTTGATCCATTCAACCCCTTCTAACCTTTTAGATGTTATATTTTTGTCTCCAGAGAATACATTGAGAATAATAATATTTTGAATTGTGTTGAGCCCCTTTTCATAAATCAGTCCCACAGTAAGGGTCTATGTGTACTTGAAGAGCATATCAGTATTGGGGGCAGAGCTCTATGTGACAATTCAGTTTGTTGATTTTATTATTCATATTTCTGTATTTACTTTGATTTTCTTTACATTGTATGCTTTTTATATCAGCTAGTTAGAAGGATATGCTAAAGTCTCCCATAGGTCATTTTTTTTTATGAATAATGGTGCTTCGAACATTTATCTACCAAATTTTAAGTGGACATATATTTTCATTTTCATGGACCCAGTCATATTTTAAATCTATGTTTAACCTGTAAGAACTTCCAGACTATTTTGTCATTCTTTATTTTTAATACAATTCCTCATAAAGGTCCTTTATCTGATACTAAATTTTTTCCTTGCTCATGTTTGCAATGGAATTTTGGTATATAGATTTTTCTAATTTTTCTTTCTTATATTTAAGTTATATTTTGTTTATTCTCTATTCTGATAATTTTATTTTGTATTTTAATTGAAGTAATATATTTAAAATATAATGTAATTACTGATATAATTACATTTATATTTATCTTCTTATAATTATTTTTCTATGTGGATCATTTTATTTTCTTTTTAAAATCCTTTCCCGCCTTCTTTGACTAATCAATATTTTTATGTTCTTGCTAGTTATACATTCTTTTATTAGTTTTTTGTAGATTTCAATGAGCATCTTTGACTATTACAGCATACTGAATGATTACTTTTTCCATATTGTGAACGCTATGAAGATATCAGAAAATTTATTTATTTATTTATTTATTTATTTATTGTTCATTTATTCACATGTGCATACATTGTTTGGGTCATTTCTCCCCTCTGCCCCTCTCCCCCACCCTCTCTCCTTTTCCCCCTCAGTTCTAGGCAGGCCGTGTTCTGCCTTTATCACTAGTTGAAGAAAAGAGACAAGCATAATAAGGAAGACAAAGAGTTTTTATCCAGAAATATTCCTAGCATTGCTTTCATGTACATGTGTTATGACCCATGTTGATTCATCTCTAACTGATCTTTACCCTGGTTACTGATCCCCTTCTCATGATAACCTCTGTTGCTTTAAGGTTTCTGTATTATCTCCTCCGGAGTGGGGACATAAATGCTTTCATGTTTTGGGTTTTCTACCTATTTCTATATCACCCATATGTGCTCTCCCCTTGTCATGTGATCCCAGTCTAACCACATTGCTTCATTTGCCCTAGATCTAAAGTTTGCATATGAGAGAGAACATATGATTTTTGGTCTTCTGAGCTTGGCTGACCTCACTCAGAATGATGTTCTCTAGTTCCATCCATTTACCTGCAAATGATAAGATTTCATTCTTCTTCATGGCTGAGCAAAATTCCATTATGTACTAGTACCACATTTTCTTGATCCATTTATAAATAGTGGGGCATCTTGGCTGCTTCCATAACTTGGCTATTGTGAATAGTGCTGCAATAAACATGGGTGTGCAGGTGCCTCTGGAGTAACCTGTGCTGCATTCCTTTGGGTATATCCCCAAGGATCTCAGAAAATTTAAATTCCATTTAACACTCCCACATATTGTCAATATATTTTAATTCTACATATAACTTAAATTCCATGAAATGTTAAGACTATTGTTCTTTGAAAACAATATTCTGGGGTGAAATGCCAGCCTGGCAAGCATGAAACTCCAAGTTTAAACCCTAGTGCTGCAAAAAAAAAAAGAGGGAATGAGAGAGAGAACAATATTCATTTGTATTTATAATGCCCAACATTCTTCATTTCCTCTTGCATGTTAACTTTTCTATCTGGGACCAGTTAATATACACCTGAAGAATTCCCTTAGTAAAGATTAGATGGCAAAAAAATATTTTTTGTCTTTGAAAACAGCTTTATTTTGCCCTAATTTTTGAAGACTATTTCTGCTAGGTGTAACATTCTATCTTAGTAGCAATTGTTTTTTAAAATGAAAAATTTAAAATATCTTGTTTATTTTTAATATTTCTTTCCGGAAATCACACATCACTCTTATTGCTATTCTTTCACATGTAATATATCTTTTTTTAAATCTCTCCTTTCACTGCTTTTCAGACTTTCTCTTTGCTTGTGATTTTCATTTGTTTCCAGAAAACTCTTAGCTGTGGTGATGTCTGAATATGGTTCTGTCCATACTCTTTCCTTCCTTTTTTGAGTCCTGGGCATACATATTTACTAGCTTTTTTGAGCCTATCACTTGAATCTCTTAGGCTGATTTATTCCTAGCCTTTGTTAGTTAACTTTGCTTCAATTTGTACATTGTATTTACTTGTTCACTAATTAACTGATTAGCACCCTAATCAGTTACCCATTCAGTCCCAGATATTGTATTTTCAGTTTTCTACTGCACATTTGACTCTGTTTTATAGATTCCCTTCTCAATTGAAATTCTCTAATCTTCACCCATTTAGCCAAATATTGCCTTCTAATGTTCAACATATTGCTATTTTACAGTCCCTGACTTCTAATTTCAATATCTAGATCATCGGTACAGGTCTCCACTTATCGTTGTTTTTTCATAGTTTCTTCCTTCTTTTGTTCCACACTAATTTTAAGTACATTCTAGTCATTGTGTTTAATGGGGTTGTAGATGCTTCAGACGGAACTGTATTGTATTCCTTCACAAAAAGTCAACCATTCTAATCTAGTCAAAAAAGAACTGAGTCAAGATTCGTTTTATGCTTTTAATCAGATCAGACTACTACTGACCATCCTAAGTGCCACATCTAAGTCTCTGGATATTCAGAGGTCAAGTTTTACCCTTCATGGTTCCCATTTCAGCTCCTCAATTTCTCATTCTAATTAGGTTTAAAATTTGAAAACTATTTGCAGTGTGTTTAGGGCAGGCCCTCTTCTTGGAAAGTCCTTCATGGTGCTTAGGAGCTATGCAGCACTGACAATTTTCCTCTGTGTTTCAGAAGCTTTCACCCCAGTTTCCTAACTACCTACTTGGCACCAAATTTTAGTGAGTTTCTCATAGGAAAAACTTGCCATGCATTCTTACTCCCTCAAACTTCCCAATTGTTAGTTTATCAGCATAAAACCTCTACAAAATTTTGTGTTTCTCGTTATTCTAAGAAGAGGTTCTCAGACAGTACTAACGCTAGGTCATGCCCAGGATTGGCAAGTGCTGCTAGATATGGACACCTAGTTGTGATCAGGTCGTCCTGCAAATGTTCTTCTCTTCTGGAGTTTTGTATCATCTAACCATCATTGCTGCTATAGCTCTCTGATGCCTTAAAATGTGCAATTTTTTGTAATGTAGCTGATTTTTCTGGTTGTTACTGTGGAAGTGCTGACTAGCCATAATATTTTTTTTTTGTCTTTCTCATGTTTATAAATGCCATTCACTGATTTTTTTAAAATTCAGAAATTAGTTATTATTAACATTACATATAAGTTAGTCATTGTGCTTTTGTAAATTTCCATACTGGGTTGGAGTAAGAGTTGCCTTTGCTCTTCTTTAAAACTCTGAATGATTAGAGGCCTGGGAATCTTAATTTTCATATACTTCCCTGGCAATTCTGATGCGCCCCATCAACATGAAGATATTTTGAAACCACTGAACTAAGCATGACGTGATTAAAAAGTAATTTTCTGAGTCACTATTTTTAAGATGGAATGCAGGAAATTTCATGGACTATAAATAGGAGCGAAGATCAATTTTTAGTTTCTACTCCTAGTAGGTGTGGAAATAAAGATCTAAAGAAAGTTTAAAACCATGTCCCAACACGACAGCATATAAAAATCAAAGTAGAGGCAAGAGAAAGAAAGTAAAAGCTAGAACTAAAGAATTTTGTTCCTGGAAAAAGAGTGCTATCTCCACCTCAGGCTGTGGTAAGTTCTCAGAGACTGAAATGCAATTTCAAGGATTATTTAGAAAAGACCAAGAATTTGTGTGATTAGTTAATAAAGGCCCTGAAATAAAAGCAAATATTTCTGAGCAGCCCAGATTTTATGGCATAAGAGCAATGTGTATCACACAGAAGTGGGCCCACACTGGACCAAAACTGCTCTTATAGCCCCAAGATGTGATTATAACCAATATTTTAATGAAAACAAAATAGAAGCTGATGTTAAAACATAGCCATTTTAAGTAATTATTTATACACAATTTATTTCTATGTGACCTCAGTTCAGAATATAGGTTTGGTTATTTCAATAAATCCTTTTAATGTGTCATAGTTTCAAGTTTCAGAACTGCAACTATGGTTTTTTTTAAATACACTTGGTGATGTTCCCTATTTACTGAAATCAAGACTGGTCCCCAGAAATGGAAAAAGAAGAAGGTTAAACTAATCTTTACCAGTTTCTCTCTAAATGAAACTTGCTCATACTAGGTGACATCCTGGAGAGGCAGTCATTGATTCAAAGAGTTACAGGACCAACAAGTGTACTTGATACAGTGTAACAAGTGTGATTGGTTGTGAATATATATAGGTTGGACACTGAGTGAAGTGAGGAAAGAGAATGCCTAATTCTGATTTTTGAAGGAAGTAGGGCCAAGGAAGCTCCACTGAGATACGACCTTTAACATATTATAAGTGTGTGGTACACAGAGACTCAGGTTCAGGAGACAACATGTAGCAGGAAATGCCATAGCATGGTATGGGCTCAGAAGTTTCATAGTCACTTAACTACGATTGGATATTAGTTAAGGTAATGATCAGAAATGAGTTTGGTAGTTAAAAGTTAAAAGCTATTTGACTTCAAATGACATTTTAAATAATGCGAATAAATTTGGGCTTTATTTGAAGTTGAATTAGAGTCATTGGATGATTTTACATAAAAGAATGGTAAGAATGGAGTTTAAAAGTAGATAATTTGGGCAGTGTGCAAAATGGTTAGGGAGGGGATCCTTAAGTGGAATGAGATTAGACTTACTTGCTAAGACTGCAGTTCTGCATGTGCAGAGAAATGGTTTTTAAAGACATTAAAGATAGACTCTACAAAACTTGATCACTGATTACCTAGGGCGAGGTACCAAAGAAAGAAGAGTTGTGAGTGGCCTTATTTTTCTGGCTTCATTATGATAGAAACAACCTTCATTAGTATTATGATAGAAATAACCAAGACAGAAACTACTTGAGAAGAAACAGATTTGTAGGAGAAAATAAGCTTAGATATGAGCTTGAGAAGTCTGAAATTTCTACTGCATATACACGTAGATGGAAATAGCCTGACAAATGCATTACATTAAGTTTCTAATAGAAGACTCATTTGCCAATAAAGGCAAATAAAGTCATTAGCATACATGTAGTAATTACAAACATGAATGGAACATCTACAACTCGTAAGCAATATGAAAAGGGACAGGAGGTCCAAAGACAGACCTCTGGAGAAGATCAACTTTGGCCATGAAAAGAAGGAAGGAAGCTACTACATTAGAAGTAGCAGAACTAAACAAAGTGGCCACTAAGTAAGGAGATCAATGAGACAAATAATATTGATGGGTTGAGTAAGTTGCTTGGCAGTCGAGAAGTATGTCACATATTGATAATTATCAGCCATTTTGGATTGCTTTGTAGTCTTGTGAATGGTAAGTGTGGTAGCAGAGCCTTTGATCTTCCGAAACTGTGTCCCCAAACGTGCCATGGAGCAACCCTGTTATACTGGCCTTGTATTTCTCATGTGAAGACTTTATCTTTAATAATCAATATATTTCTATGTCATTTATGCCTTTTTGTTTTGGGATTTTAATGCAGGCTGCTGTTGAGCCTAATCTTTACTGATATGAACTCATTAATGAATTTTGTTGGAGTACTTTTCATAAAAATACAGTAGATGGCATATTAGTAAGTAAATGTAGAAAGTGTTAAACACCTTTCCAAGAAGTGTGATGGCAAAACCATGGAATAGCTTCTCTCCATTGTGCAATCATTTAAAATAATGCTTAATAATGGAAAATTACTTATGATGCAGTGTTATTTGAATTGGCAAGGTATAAAATTGGACATACCACTGGAATACAATAACATGAAATTACCCTATTCACTGAGGGAAATGTGCCTAGAAGAATACATCTTGTAAGATAGTGGTTCTTGAAAAAGCGACTATAGATAATTTTTGTTTATTTTGTTCATAATATTGTTTCTGAAATTTTATTTAATCACACTATTTTAAAATTTGAAGTGGAGTAGCTATTGAAGATATTGGGAGAGAAAGTATTTTTATTTTTTTTTAAAAATCTTTTCTAGTGATGCTGAGGCTGACAGCTGAGGCATGAATGTTTAGGGCTGCCATCTGACATCATTCTGCTACCCTAGGGTAGGAACAGAGAAGTCGGGGTGAGGATGACCAGGTCTGTGGGTTTGGAGGAGGTTATGGTGGAAAGGGCAAGGGAAGAGGAAGTTATGACTGAAATAATGGAAATTTAGGATTTGATTGGGCCAGGAAGGAAGGAAATCAGAGAACTGATGGACCTCTATGTGACTCTAACTCCTCTGAGTCTAAGATTAGATATGATATAGGCAAAGAGGCAAGATATTGGAAGAGTTGTAATGATAAAAAATTAAGTATTCAACTTTAAGATTTCAAAGGTGTAAGAGTTCAGATGATTGAATTTGATGGATATGACTATGGGCTGGAATGCTGAAGTGGAGTTCTGTGTTAGACTAGAAATCCGTTAAGTCTGTTAACTTAATGGTTAGTGATAAAGTTGCAAAGAGGTTTGCAATTTCTTTAACTTAATAGGAATCTAAATGGAATATAGCATCACAAAAAATGAAGGGATACTTAAGAATAGGTATAATATTCAATAACATTCAGAATGTTATGTTCATTGCAATCCCCGTTGAGAGTGCACCACCAATTACCTAAAGACCTCCTGCCAGGCCCCACCTCTGAAAGTTTCTACCTCTTCCCAATAGTGCCAAGCTGAGGGCCAAGCCTTTAACACACAGGCCTTTGGAGGATATTCCATATCCAAACTATAATACTTAATAAGTTGTTATTATGTCATTGATTGGAAATGGAAACAGATTCTTTAATTATGAAATTTTTAAAAAAAAAGTTGGAAAATGGTCATAAAAGAAAACTGCAAGTACATAACGAAAAGGATGTGAAAATTCCAACTTTCAAATTGCATTCGTACCTTTAGGCAATCTTACTCTCTTCTGTGTTCTAAAAGTATCTGTACTTTTCTGCTTAGCATAAATGAAATATAAGTGAATACATATTTTCTCTTAAGCAGATTGTGAAATCCTTGACTGTAGAGTTTTCCTTTATACTGATGAAATATTACAGTGTTTGGCACAATACATGTGCTCAATACATTGCTGTTATGGGCATATTTTTCCTGACATTATGCTGAAATATATATATTCTTGCAGCCTGTGATCTGAGAATCAGTCAAATAGACTGATGGATTTATATTTTCAATCAAAAAACAAAAGAGCTTATAGTTTCAATCAATAAGATGTTCAAGTATAAGTGCTGGTATCACTATTTGGAAATGGAAAAGGCACAATGACGACAGGTTGGGAACATAAAGTTTTTTTCTGTTTCTTTTAAGCCTGTGGATTCTATGAGTAACTCATCATTTGCTTATCTTTCTGTGTTAATAATATATCATGGCTTGAACTCCTCTCCTGGACATGGGAGAGATAGAAAGCATATCAATTACCAACAGTATATCTTAGTATAAAATTATAGATCCCTGGGGTTTAAAGGAACATTAAGTATTCCTTCATCCACAGCCTGTTTGAAAATACCAAGTTATATAAGAAAAACTCCAGGTAAGCCATACTTCTCAATTTCTTCACTTTCCTTTCAGCATTGTTAGGGTCCTCTGGTCCTTACCAATAGCTCTTTTTAAAATCCCTTCCTACATTCATAAGATCTTGAGGTGAAAACAGC
Source organism: Castor canadensis (assembly GCF_047511655.1). Classification (NCBI taxonomy): domain Eukaryota; kingdom Metazoa; phylum Chordata; class Mammalia; order Rodentia; family Castoridae; genus Castor; species Castor canadensis. Next base: position 60,341,883 of record NC_133399.1, on the reverse strand, counting down.
AAACAAATGGGGATAAGAATGATAACATTGCACATTGGAAGCAATAGCTTTCCATGTGCATTCATAATGAATATCATATTACTCACCTTTTAACTTTGTCCTCAAGACTGAAGGACTTTGAAAAGACTAAAGCCTGGCTTGTAAATGTTTCTGATGGCAGGGAGCATTACCAAATGCATTCTCACTGCAGTTAAGGCAGATGTGAAGAGGCTGAGTTGAGCATGTTCGGGGTCTTCTTCCAATACACCCATGACATGAGTATTGTCTGCTCTTTGGGGAAAAAGGGGTGAGAGAATTCTTCCCATACTTCTCTACTGTGAGAAGTAGGAATCCCCTCCCATTATAAACATTACTCTTCTCCCTAGTGATCAGGTGTTGTCCTAAGTGAAAAAGACTCTCAGGGGATCACTCCGTCTTTGCTAAACATGTCCCATGGTCTCCCCCTTTCTCTCTTATTCCTCTTTTTCTTACAGTTCAGCTCCATGTGATACCAATGCAAATAGTTTATCTGTATTTTGGGTAGTGTGTTCCACTCTTCACAAATAACATGGTATAGTTTATGTCTGAAGATCTTCCTACAAGACTTTATGAGAGATTGTTAGGGAAGAATGCAAGTGTCATGATAAATTCCCTCTGCTCATTCTTTGAGGAAGTAGATGTCATAGGAATCAGCCCAACAAACAAGATGCTCTTTGATTACTTGTCCAGCCTTGCTGCAACATGTTTATTAAGAAGACTCTACCCAAGGAATTTTTTTTCTGTCCCAAATAATAGATAACTCTGTGTGACTGTAAGTTCCTACATTTTTCCATATCACCTCATGTTTCTATTGACTTCCTGGTCTCTCACACTTGTTTGAGATCACTATGCATCCCTCAGATATCACAAACTCAAATACCTCTAGAATTCAAGAAAATAATGTAAATTAGCAAGTGGAAAGGGTGAAATTTATGAGCAAATGATAGGGAATGTGGAAAACAATACTTGCAGAGGCATTTGTTACACCGTTTTATGGTTTGCTGTGATTTTACACGTAAACTATCAAGCAATTTTTAAAGAGAAGCCAAAAAGCTCAGGCTTTTATGATAAATATGTAGAATATAAACTATTTAAAACTAATTCAAAATTAAAAACAAATGACTTCTACAAAAGTAATATAAGACAAAAAACAAAATAAAATAAAATTCTAAACTAAAATACCCAGATTGCATCTGGCTCATAAACTATACAATGGTAGCTGTGGTGTTTTAATTCATTTGACTCTTGACCCACCTGCTTTCTTTCCACCTGATCAAGTCCACAAAGGCCTCCCCCATGCCCCTAGCACCCATGTTATTACAACCCCAGCCCATAAATGAGAATTGTACTTCAGATTCAATCTGCCCTTCTTGCTCATTCTCAGAGTTCCAGAGTCAGAAATGTCTTTTTTCAAATTAGAGATTGACTTTTAAGGAGAACATATATTTTCATTATATTAGCCATGGAATACCAACTTCAAATTTATTTTTTTTATGTTGGACCTGACACAGTCAAGGAAGGAAGACTTCAGGTGAGCTTTGAGAGTGTGAAATAGTGAGCAAATCCTTGATGAAAAGTCTCATAAACAAAGCTTCTAATCTCATCTCTGACATTTCTTTATGGCTTGATCTTGTTCAAGTCCCTTAGATCCATTTGGTTTTCATTTTCTCATATGCAAAATGCAGATGCTGGTAAAGGGGTATTATGAAGATTAAATGGGACAGCATATAAGAAAGGACCAAGGAAACCAGCGATATTAACACTTAGGACATTATTATGATTGGTGCTTTTAATATTTAAATTCAAACTTGAATTTGAATGTTTTGTTTCATTGACATTTCTTATTTTTCTTTTTTTAAACACATAGACTGGAATTAACAAAAGGCCCTGTATAAAAGAATAACTAAATCTCAAAATGGAGTCAGATTTTAATTGGATATATCGATCTGATCTAATATTTTGTTCAATATTTCACACTTAGAATATATGTTTATTGAGCATATTCTGGGAACTGAGACTATAGAGATGAATAGGATCAGCAAAGAATCTGGAACTTATGGAACCTCATGGAACTTATATTTCTAATTATGGATACAGATCATAAACACATAAGCAAATTGACACACAGTTGAATGGGACTTAAATGTTTCATAATAAAACTTGGAACTAGTGAATGACAGTAGGAGAGAGAGGAGCTCATTTGAAGAGCTGAGTCAAGGAAACTCAGAGAAAAGGCATTTGGGCAAACAGGACTGAGCCGCAAGAATAAGATCCACAGGGGCATGGAGTTAAGTGTTTAACACAGAAGAAATAAGAAGTGCAAATTACCAAAATCAGGAATAAGTTGCTATAGTTAATGAAAAAAAAAAACAACAACCCACTGTTACAAAGTGAGGGAGTAAAAAGAGGTAGGGAATAAGGTCTGAGTTGGGAAGGGTGGAATCATATGGAGTTCCATGGATTATAGAAATGGAACAAATCTATGTGTGGATTTGGTTCTGAACATCTTTAGGTTTTAGCTGCAGTAAGATCACTTCTGCTACTAAGTAAGAGGGAACTGATTTTATGTGGATAAGAGAGACAGAAGGGAGAGAGCTGTAAGAGAGCTGTACCAATGGCTGTAACTAGAGCTGTGATAGTGGAGGCCATTTTATGTGTGGGTGGGAAGCATCAGGGGTGATTTCTAGGTTTAGAGTCCCAGTTACTGGGTCAAGGCTATTGTCATTTAAGGGCATGGGAAAAACCATGAAAAGAACTGATGGAATAGGGACAGGGAATGAAACAAAAAGATCTGTTTTATACATGTACCAGGTTAAATTTGAGATTGAGCACATGATAAAAGCGAGAGCACACAAGGGAGGTTATGAGAATAGGTAAGACACCTAAAAAACTAGCTAGCATTTGTTGCCCTCAACTCAAAGAAACTAAAGCAGATGCTTTAAAGCAACTGAGGCCAATAGGAGAAGGGGACCAGGAACTAGAGAAAAGGTTAGATCAAGAAGAATTAACCTAGAAGGTAACACACATGCACAGGAAATCAGTGTGAGTCAATGCCCTGTATAGCTATCCTTATCTCAACCAGCAAAAACCCTTGTTCCTTCCTATTATTCCTTATACTCTCTCTTCAATAAAATTAGAGATAAGGGCAAAATAGTTTCTGCTGGGTATTGAGGGGGTGGGGGGGAAAGGGAGGGGGCGGGGGGTAAGGAAGGAGGTGGGAAAAGGGGGGAGAAATGACCCAAACATTGAATTATATATGAATACTAAAAAAAAAAAAGAAACTAAAAAAAAATTTGAGATTGCTATTACACATCCAAGAAGAGTTATCAGTGAAAGCTGGATGCTTACATCTAGATGTGAGAAGCAAAGATAGAGGTGGTAATGCAGATGGTGTTTAAAACTACAGGACTGGGTGAAATTATGTAGGGAGCAAATGAAAAGAAAAGAGCTAAAGATACTTGGGGACTGCAGTGCTGGGTGGTTAAGAAGAGGAGGAGCCGGCAAAGGAAATAGAGAATGAGTAGTCAGGGTGAGAAGAAAAAGCAGAAAAGTAGGCTGTCTAAAAAGCAAAAACTAAGGAATATTTAGATGTGCCAATTACTTCTCATAGTTGAAGTAAGATTTGTGCCTGAAACTTAATCATTGCCTAAACAAAACAGAGTTGAAGAGACCTTTGAAGAGGAGTTTTGATTAAGTGCTGGTGCAACATTCTGGTTGAAGTACGACAAAAAGAATACATGTGAGAAAGAAATGGTCACAGTGACTACAGAAAACTCATTGGGAGGGTTTTTTTCCCTTTCCTCTAAAGATGAGCAGAGAAATAGGCAAGAAGGTAAGTTGTGCTTATGATAGTTCTATTTATGTGACTACCAAGGATTAGTAAGGGAGGAAGGGGACTACCTTAAAGATGTGATGACATGACGAGCAAGAGTTATGACCAATATTTTAGCACACGTGGGTATTTTCATGAGACTATGTTTATAAGCAAAAGGCACTTAATTTATTTCAAACTGAAATGGAACATTTGAGTGCTTCCTCCATGATCATGTAGTCTGAATGATAATTACACTTGCTTGAAGTTTTATCCAAGTCCTTGCTTATTCCTGAATTTAGGGGAAAGCAGTCACATCTTTCACCATTAAGTGTGTTGTTACTTGCAAGTTTTTGTAGATGGCTTTTTTTTTTCTGGTTGAAAATTTTCCTTTCTATCACTAGTTTGCCAAGAAATTGTTTTTTCTTAAAATGCGTTGAATTCTGCCAAGTACTTTTCAATCATCTATTGAGATAATTGTAAGAGTCTACTCTTTGAGATTTAATACTGTGAATACTTAATATAGTGATTTTAGTTTTAATATCATGAATATTTAATACAGTGACTTTTTCAATTGATTTTTTTAAGTTGCAAATAGAAAGTTTAATTTTAGAAACCAAGTCCAGTATATACTAAAGTATAGTCCACACAAATTTAGATTGAGCATAGGTACTGTATTTCAACAAAACAACTTTTCTTTAAAAGGTCATAAGCAAGTGAGTGACTTGTCTCACTCAGAATATTTGATTTATTTGAAATGAGAAAACTAACCTTTTTTAGATGTTAAAGCAAAAACTCTGAAGACACTGCTAAAAGAACCTAACAACTGCTATTTCATTCTGATGCCCTTGGGACTCTGCAATACCCCAGTGATGGCTGAGTCTTCCCTGTCATAGAAAAAAATCTAAATGGCCGTCCTCAGAGCAGTGATGCTATGAAGCCATCTCCTGAAAAAAGAATTTTCTCTGTAATTTGATCAAACTGGGGGGCAGCACACACATTTAACGGAGTAGCTTTATAGCGTAGGTGCTAAGTCAGAGGCATGGAAATTTCTGAACTGATTTTAAAGCAACCTTACATTGCTGTCATAAATCCTTTTTGGATATAACCCATTATTATTTTTATGAATTATTGTCATTGATTTGGTAAAATTTATTAAGTATTTTCCAACTTATGTTTGTGAGGGATTTGGATGGAAAGTTTTCTTCCTTGTAGTATCTTGTCTGGATTTGGTATCAGAGAAGGATGACATAGAATGAATTTACAAATTATTTTTTCCTTTTAAATATTTTTTCTGGAAAAATGTTATGTAGAGTTACATTACTTGTTTCTTAAATTTTTGGTAGAACCCTCCAGTGGAGCCATGTAGGTCTTCAGCTTTCTTTAAAAGAAGATTTTTAGTATAAATTGAATTTTTAGACTAGATACAGAACTATTCAAATTACTTGTGTCTTCTGGAAGTAAACTGTTAGGGTACAAACGTTAGGGTACCTTTGAGGCTTGCAGCCCACTCAGCCTGAAACCCGCCATGGCTAACATGACCCAAGCCACCACTTACTGGAACAAAGGGAGGTGGGACGGTTTCTGGGAACAGGGACTGTTTCTGGTTAATCTTGCTAAAACAGTATGTGAGTCAATGAGTTGAGACACCTGGTGTTTACCAAATTCCTGATAAATAATCTTCAAGTAATCTGGCCCCACCACCAGGATGTGGGAGATATCAGAAATATGTGACCCCAGGGACCATAAAAATTGCTGTGTAACCATGACTAATGTCTAAAAAAATATAAAAGCAGCCTGAATTTTGTATTCGGGGTCCGTGTTGAAACCCACTGCGATGGGCGGATACCCGGACCCCAGCTGGCTGGAAATAAACCTCGCTTTGTGGCTTACATTATTGTGAGTGTCTTTTTGTTCCTCTGAGGGGTGGTCAACTCTGGACCCCAACAAAACTTTGCTAGCACAGGTTTTTCTGACATTTGGCTTTTCATTTAAGCTGCTAATTTATTGTATGTATTTTTCACAATATTCCCTTTGTATCCTTTGAATATATGAAGAATCTGTAGTAATGCCATCTTTCTCATTGATGGTAATAACTTTGATTTCTCTTTTTATCATTTTTCTTGATCATTTATATTGATTGCCAATAATCAAGTTTTAGTTTCATTGGTTTTCTGATGTGTGTTTTTCTATTTTATGTTGGTTTTTGCACATATATTTATTATTTCCTTTTCCTGCTAACTTACTTTGAATTTGGTGTTTTTCAAGGCATTTTTTTACTGTGAAAGCTAAAAGTGTTTATTCCTCTTTTCTCATATAGTTGAGAAGCTATAAATTTCCCTCTATATGCTGTTTTATATGCATCCCACATATTTTGATATGCTGTGTTTTCATTTTCTCTTTGAGGAAATGTTTTTTAATTTCCTTATTGATACTTGTCTGACAGATTATCAATTTTCCAAATATCTCTTAGGATGTTTTTGAATCACTTCTATTTTGGTTAGCTTCATCTTGTAAATAGGTAACACGAGGCTCAGAGAATGTGCTACTACTGCTGGGTCTGGAGACCTAGTGCAGATGAGTGAGCATCCCAAACCCCTGAGAGCGCTATCATTCCTGCATCCTGACACCTGCATTCCTGCATCCTGGAAAGAGTTGTAAATCTTCATTCCTGCATTCTGAGAGGGAGTTGTAAATCTGCATTGCTGCATCCTGAAGAGGACATACATGGTCTGATAAGTCTGCCACAGGGCCGATGAGCAAAATGCTTATCAAGATTGTTTCCTCTTCCCCAATAAGGGGCAAACAGACCCGTTCATTTAGGAAAGCCCACGAATCCACGGCCAATGAAAAGAGCCCACCTAACCCTTACCCAAACCCAGAGTTTAAGCATCTATAAAAGCCCAGCCTTCACCTGAGCAGCAAGCTACCGGTTTCCGGGCTCTAGCTGTATGTAGCCTTTCCTTTCTCTCTAAAATCCCACTTCCTATACTGGCTTTGGCTCATCCATAAACTGCCTTATAAGCCAATTCTCTGGCCTGTAAAGGCAAGGACCCTTGACACTGGCCAGCAACACTTCAACCCAGCATGTCTTTCTTTCATTCCGCATGTCTAATCCCTGGTCTCCACTTTAATTTGTGCCTTGGAAGACTACCTACAGATTGCATCAGTGGGCTCTCTTTTGCCTTTGCATTTGCCTTTGCTTTGCTTTCAGTTCTTCAGTGGAGAGCCCTGCCAGGAAATGGGAGGGGAGGAGGCATTTGTGGTCAGTTAGGCATGCTACTTTTAGATGTCCCTTTGTTAACTTGTACTACTGGCATGCATTTGCTGCTTCTGACAATATGACTGCCCTCTCTTCTTGCCTTTTAGGACTAGCCAGGTAATCAACCCTATAATTGTTAACCTCTGCACACTTTTACAAGTTGCAAATAATTCCTTTATTATTAATCCATCTTCTTCCCCCTTAAACCCTGACTGATACAGAAAAGTCAGGGTGGTAGAGCTACTCTCAAAGAGCTTCTAATCTAATCATCTATATCCTAACGTTAATTAGCCTTAATATGGTTGTAAATGTCGAATATATAAAACAAACATTAATCACTACAGGGGCTTCAGCATGGGGAAAAGGATTCCAAATCACAAATCCAGTTTAAGTCCCTGCCAGATTTTAGAATACCTTCCCATAATTCATCAACAGATTATGAAATCTTAAACAAAATGTGGATTGAGTTGTTCACATTTCCCATAAGAGGTGGCATTCAATCGAGTAGTTAAAGCTTAGCATATCTGAATATGCAGAAATGTGGCATGAAGTCACGTGCAAACTTGAATTGTTTTCTAAATACTTAATGTGTATGCTTTGTTTCCTCCAACCTGTGTATTTTTCAAAGGCCTATACCAATGATATTTGGTATATTCTTTCCATTAGTCTGTTGGGAAAGTCAGCCATGTGAACGATGCTGGGGTAGGATGCTTTGGCTCCACCAAAGAGTAATTATAACTTCAGGTGATGCAAAGAGTCATGCTGAAGAAAAGGATTTAAATCAACAGACAAGAGATAAAACTTCAAGGAAGAGCCCAGAAGAGCTGTAATAGATTAGGAAATAGAGTACCTGGTACAGTGAATCAAAAGAATTTATGACATGGGTCTAAGAAAATAAAAACTTTTGAGTCCTTGTTCTATCTAGGAAGCCTTGAAGGCTACATCAATCAGTGGAGTAGTCGAGGAATGGAGCCATGAATGTTTCCATGGGCAATGTGAAAAATTCTACCTAGAAAACACTAGGGCTGCTGTGAATTAATGTACTCAGGCTCTCAGGTAATGAGACTACAAAGACTTAAATTTCGTAAGTGAAGAGAGAAATACGTATGTCAGGGATGGACAGATTTCTTAGAAATGCACTTAAGTGGGGGCTCAAGAAAATGATTCAGGTCTTTATCAGCCACTGTGAGGCAAAAGCAAACCAGGATATATGAGTGCTTCGGATAAGTGAATCACGTTGAATTCTTTGAAACTTAGTTGACATTTCTTGGAAAAAGAGGACCTGACTGCTGGAAACAGCTCTCACTTTTGCCTCATGGAGTTCCACTTTGCTCTTAAATTGCATATCACACTCATCAATCCAAAAGCTTCCAGTTAACTAGAGTTATCCTTCTTGAAAAGGAACTAGGCATGGCTCTGCCTGTTGTCACTGAAGCACGTCCCTTAGAGACCTTGACCAAGCTTCCTTACGGCATTCACTTCTCCCCAAAATAAAGATGTCTGAGAGCATGTTCTTAATGAAGACAAATCTGGAAGCTTTGAAATAACACTTCAATCAACAGCAATTGATTACATCAATGAATTAAACTAATTTCCACCTCCATTATAAGCAACTGCTTTTTCTGCTTCTGTTATAACAATTCCTTCTTTCACATTGATCAACTATGCCATTTTTGTCATCTTTCAATGTTTCATTTTTGTGTTGCCATTCCTATGAGCTACATCCTGTACCATTTGTCAATTTGTCTCTTCTTGCCTTAATACACTGTATTATGTGCATTATGTGTTTGATAATACTTGAATATATTGATACAAGTTAATTTAATTTTTAGTGCAAATCCTGATTTAAGACAAGACATGTCTCCTCCACTAACTGCATTTAAAAATGTCCTGGGTATTGCTGATCCTTTATATTTCCATAATAACCATCCTCATATAAAGCCCAATTCGGACTTGATTGGAGTTGCATTGTGTCTGTAGATCAATGTGGAGTGAACTGACATTTTCATCATCAGGTTTTACCACAAACACAATCTTCCCTCCAATTACATAGGCTCCTTTCTGTGTAGTTCAGTGAAATTTTATAACTTTTTTGCTCTCAGGACTGTACATGTTTCATTAGATTTGTTCCTAAATACTTTGTAGTTTTGCTTGCTGTGTGACTATTCAAATATTTATAATTTTTTATTATTTATTACTTATACATGGGAATACAAATAGACTTTTATATATTCATTTAAAATGCATCAACTCTATTATTTATAATTATAATATATATAATATATTCTGTAATATATTTTTTATAATCATTCTCTGTTGATTCCTTAGGGCTCTCTATGTGAGCAATCATATCATCTGCAAATAATGACAGTTTTATTTCTTTCTTTCATAGTATTATACCTTACCTACTTATCTTATTCTGCTGCTTAGGAAATTGGATATCTATTTCACATCATGTAAAACAACTTCTGATGCACTGAGGACTCAATATCAAAAGTAAAATATTAAAATTTTGGTAGATAGTACAGATAATATAGGGGTAGGAAACTTTTTCTTAAACAAGATATCAGAAGTAATAACCGTAAAGAGAAAGACAGATAAATTTGTTTATATTAAAATGGAAAGTCTTGCTAATCAAAATACAGCTTGAGGAAAATGGGAAAATGAAAATATAAGCTATAAGTAGGAAAGAGTGTATTTGTAACACATACAATTGGCAAATTATAGGTCTTTAGGGAATAAAGACCTTTGAAAGATAATATTAAAATGAAAACGTTATTTCACAAAGAAAATATTTGTGGTTGATTACCATATTTAACTACAGAGTAGAGCGTAAGGATGAAGAGGAAAGATAAGTGCTTTAGTGAGAAGTCTCACGGAACTGCACTGATACCTGGATAAATACACTTCTCACGCTTACTGGAGGACATGCTTTTCTTGTCACTGTTGGGGTAAGATTAAGTCAAAATGATCTATTTTCTATTCAGAGATACACAGATTTGACTGTTAATGTGAACCTTAGATTTCATCAATTCCATGATTCAAAAGAGTCCTATTTTTTTAATGGCTGCTTGAATTATAGGATTATTTCCTTTCACCTAGCTATTACAGTAGTCAGCTTTCCCTGCTTCCCACCCCTGGCCCAGGTATTGGTCTTAAGGAGACGTTTTAAGTTAGGGATGTGATAGTACTGCTTTATGGATTACCTTGTGAATTTTATCAGCAAATTTCATCACCTGGCATACTTTCTTTGAAAATGTATAATACCACTTTCTCTACCCCCTTGCAAAGTACTTGCCAAGCTATCTCAGCAGGAGCAGGGAAGAGGGCAGGGCACAGGGCAGAAGGTCAAGGGGGATTTGGGGAAGACAGTGTTTGAGAGATTTTGCAAATGAGAAAATCAAACAGTGAGATGAAAATGATTGCTTATTATCACTCAGTTAATGAATGAATGAATTAAAGGGATATTTATTGTGGCCAGTGGCAGAGCTAAAACCAGAACTCATTTCTCCTTGCTCTGGACTGTGGCACTTCCTGTTTCACCATGCTGGTCTTCACCTACCCCATGGGCCCAGATAAGAAGTCATTTTTCCCGTCCCATGTAATACCTACAAGTTTCTAATTATACCCTGTTAATACCTGAGATTACATTCCACATGAGGCATCAGATTACTTCCAAATCTCTTTTTAAAAGAAATAGGTATCAATCCTTGATGTAAAGAGACACAAGAATGGTTGTCACCAGGTGTCATACACAGGGTTCCAAAGGAGCTCTCTGAGGCCCTGCTGAGGGCTAGGACAGAGGTGTGAGTGGTAGACAAAATACATCTGTAGAATTGTGTAGAACGTGGGAGTCCTGTGGTGCCCTTAGTGAGCCTTCTTGTCTTCCTTTAAGAGGCAGAGAAAATGGATGACCTAGTATATTTAATTTTATCACATAGTCACTTGAACTTGTTTCTTTGAACTGCGCCTTCCTTCTAGTTGGTTTCTTTGCAGCCTGCCTTTTAATTAAACTCCTAATATATCTATTTAAGACCTCCCCAGACTAATTAATCAAGTGCCACCAGGAAACTGAAATTCCATCATAAAACAGTTACTAATGTGTGAGGGGGGATTATTAAATTGCTGTTTTATTGCCCAAATTGACAAAGATCAGTGATGAAGAGTGAGCATGCTGGAGTCGCGTGGCAACGAGCTCATCTAATTAATGAAATGACAGTTTTATGCTGTGAAGTGGCAAAAGGACTTGACAAGACTCATGGCTTTTCTCATTGACTCTAACAGCTGGAATGATGTTTCTTAACGTTCTCACAAGGTTTGGCAGTAATATATTACCCTTGTCACACTTAAAGAAAGAGGGAGGGACAATTAAATTTTTTTCCCACTGTCAGTGAAACCCAATAGAAAGACATTGCTGAGAGCTGAATATTCCCCTACTCCTTACCTAGTTGAGCTATCCACACCCACCCCCATCCCACCACATACCACAATCATATATCGCTAGTGTGAGTCTTCCTGCTCTTTTGGTATCTTTGCTGGGTGAAGACTGAGAAAGCAGCAGGTACTAACATTAATTTTCCAGGGGAGAAAAGGAAGTAAAAGCTTAAGGCATTGACACGCAGTTCATTAATGATTCTGAAATCAAGCCAGTGGCTTCTAAAACAGAAAGCTGGGACTTATTCTGAATTAATAGACATGAATAATATCGATGAGTGTTTTCAGTGACAATGGTGAGACTGTCTTTATCAGAAGGAAAGGCAGGTGACTTACTCTGTATTTTTAGTGTTTTTCTTTTTTAAGTATCTGTTCCCTGGCTACTTCTGTTGATTGGCCAAATATTTGGGCCTTTGTGTGTTTTGATTCTGCTCAGATAGACAATAAGGATCAGAATTATGTCTCTCTTGAGTCTCCGTGAGTCCTCTGGAGATCAGATGAATCTGATCGGCTCATTTCTGGGCTTATAAAGTTCCAGAAAGCAGTTACATGGGACTGCGAAGCAGTTTTGCTTCTGATATTTTAGCTGTTCTGTTCTTTCATTATATCCCTTCCAAATGTCCTTTGTTAAATTAAAAAGGAGGAAGAATCTTACATGGGCTTCCTTAGTTGATGCTAGCAGGTCTAGCCACAGGTCTAACCCAAAGGTTCTGTGTGGGAACATGGTTCTGAAAAATTAACGTTTTTTGAGGGTAGATGATTATAAATGTAAATTTCAACTCCCTGTGGGGCTGCTTGGCTGAGGATTTCTGGGCTTGGCACAGCTCTGTGGTAATTATCTAGACTTGAACACAGTTTTTGTTTCAAGGGGAAAGACACTTGGCAACAGTTCTTGCAGGCTCTAAAAGGCCACATCATTTTGTTCCCAGGGATGCCAGAACCTCTAATTTCCAGATATAAAATGTTAATGCCTTTCTCTCAACCATATCCTGGTTCTCACCAGCTTTGAGGGACAGGTAAAGCTTTTCCTGGAAGACTGTCATCACAGGAAGTTATAGAGCTTATATCCTGGAAGAATTTCTTTCAGCACCAGTGAATCATTTGGGCCAGACCATGTGGGATGGCTTTCAAATTTCCACAGCCAAGCATGTGTTTCACTCGAAAGGATAGACCAGAGTCACTCAAGCAAATGACACCTAAGCTTTTTGTACAATCCACTTACAAGATCCATCTCTTTTTCATTTTGAGTAGCAAGAGGGGCAACAAAAATACTACGTGCCAAGTGCGGTGCTGACCAATAAAGTCAGCCCCCATGCCAGAAGATACAGCTCTTTATTTTCAAAGGTCTGAGATCTGTTTGGGTAAGAACACATGCCCAAAACCAGAAGCGTATGATTTCAAGGTCCTACAAAAGGAATAAAAAACTAGCGTGTGTGTGCGCACTAGAGAGAGAGAGAGAGAATGGAATGGCATAATGTTAATTTATATCATTCAACACACACTGGACTTGTCTCTCAGCATGCAGAGATGGTTGATTACTATCCTCACCCTTCAGGAGCACGCAGATGATGGAGAACACATTGGACAAATACATCATTCACTATTCATTGCATAAATATTTATTACTCCTATATGTCTGGCCCTATGTCTATGTCATAATGCTAACAGACTAGCTAGCTATGGTCCCTTCTCTTATGGGGTTTATGATCATGGACTTATTCAGGTTAACAGTTCACGGTGCAAAGTAGAAAACTGTGCAGGGGCTTTGGAGAAAAACCATCCTCCTTTCAAATTTTAGCTATTCACTGTACTATCTATGGCTGAACACATTACTAAACCTCTATAGGCCTTGTTTTCCTGTTCTGGAAAATGGACATAAGAGTACATGCTACACAGGAGATACAGTGGTTAAAAGAAGTAACAAAAGCACAGCACCTACTATAGTATCTGGTAATAGAAAGTCCTCAATGAGTAGTAGTTATTTGTAGATATAAGTGGCCAAGCAATGGTAGTATGTTGATGGGAAATTCAAGTTAGACTAGGATTTGGGTGATGTGAAATGAGTTTGAAGATGTGTGCAAAGGTTCAGAGGTATGAGGAAGCTGGATATTACACTACAGCTAGAATCCAGTACTAGGGATAGAGGAATGTAATGGAGAAGGAATAAGGTAGACAGGAAAACCTGGCCATGAATGGCCTGGTATGTCAAATGGTGAAGTCTGGATTTTTATTGGAAGGTAAATGCAAACCACTGGGCAGTAATTATAGGAACGTTTCTTGAAGATTCAGACAGTGGAGACAGAGGCTCAGGGAGAAGCAGAGGGACACTGTCATAGGTAGAAGGGAGCTCAACTCATATAAGACCTGATTGGCTAAAAGGAGGAGTTGTAGCATAGTCTTTCTTGGAACAATCCTAGGAGGCCACTGTTTGAACTGATAATTCCAGAAGGTTCTGGGGTTTGAGTTGCTAAAGCATGACTCGGATAAGTCCTAGAACATTTCCTTCCTTCGATTGTTTATAATCATGTGGGCATCTGTCCTTGAACACCTATTAAATAGTTTTGAAATAAGGATGACTCATTTGCTGATTATTATTTTAGTTGCAATGGATCATATTTGCCTGTAGAATCTTCAGCGCTTCTATCTATTACAGTGAGCATGTCGTTTTGATAACTCTCCCCACACTGAATATAGATGTATATTGATGCTTCCTAAACTCAAAACCAATCACAGTTTAATATGTCCAGTAGTCTCATGGAAGCAACCACAGGGTTGCCTGCTTAAGGCCAGGCTGGGTGGGGGTGCAGGGGCAGATGCTCCTTCTTGTGGATGTTTCACCAGGTCACCACCATGTGGGGGAAGCCAGCCATGTACCAAGGCCTCAGCTAGAAAAGCTGCAACTTGACTCAGCTTCAAACCCCTTGTCTCTTGCAGCAGAAAGAGTTTGCCTTAAAACTCAATTCAAATATAGGTCAGTTTAGGCAGAACTTTTAAAAACTGTTATCTTTTGATTTGTTTCAGTGTTGTAAATTTCCTGTCATCTTTCTAGTAAGCATATACCCTCAACAACTTATTCTGCTCTCTACATTGCCCTGAGCACCTCTGAACACCCTTTACCATTGGCATGGTATGTCTTTCTTAATAAGGGTGCTTGTCAAACGTGAGAGTAGGAAGTCTCAGCTACTCAAAAGGCTGAGGCAGGAGGATGGCTCGAGGCCAGGAATTCATGACCAGCCTGGGAAACAGTGAGGTTTTGTCTCGCTAAATAAATACATACATACATGTTGCAAGATTGTAAATATGAATTTACAGCAGGGGGCTGGACAGGGTGACTGAAAGTCCACTTCGTAAGACACAGATTTCTGTTAATCTTGTTTCATTTCACTTCCCACCACAGCCATTGGAGCATCTGGGAGTCCAGTCCCCTGAGTTTTCCTATTGTTCTTTGCTCCATCTATTTGGGGCTTGGGATCTTCCTCCTCAGCCACTTAGGATCCGGATCTCTCTGCTGTGGCAAGGCTGCCACCACTCAGCCACTGTTTTCCATTTTTCAGAATCGTGTTTTCTTCTCCCACTGTCTTTGTCTTTGTGGGTGTGACAATGGACACAAAGAAGGAAGAGAGATAAATGCATTTCTGTGATTTACCTTGTACAAGTAAAAGAGCATTATTTTAAAAGGATTTAGAAATATTTTGGTTTAAAATTATTGATTGCTTGTACAGAAAGATACTCAGCATCTCAAAATAGAGAAAATATGATTACGTGAAAAGTACCAGAAATTTTCTCTTTGTGGTTCAAAAGTTGCGTTGGGGAATTTTATTTCGGATAGTTTTCTTTTTTTTCAGGCAGGTTGGTTAAGGATTAAACTCAGGGCCTGTGTGTGCAGTTTACCACTTCAGCCAAGTTCTCAGCCCTTTTTGCTTTATTTATTTTTCAGATAGGGTCTTGAACTTTTTGCCCAGGACTGGGCTTAGAACAGGATCCTCCTACCTTTGTCTCTGTTTAGCTGGGATTATAGGCACATGCCATCACACCCAGCTTGTTTGTTGAGATAGTCTCATTAACTTTTGATCAGGCTGGCCTCAAACCATGATCTTCCTATTTCTGCCTCCCAAGTAGGTGGGATGTTTTCTTTCTCTCTCCTTTATTCTGCTAATTTTGGTTGGGTTTCTCGATCACAAAGTGTTTCATGTTGTGTTTAGCATAGCTCTAAATATTTTGAAGTAACCCAGATGTAAAGGAATTTATTCATTCATTCACTCAGAGTTCAACCCTTCATTCATTGAGCTGTTCACTTGCTGATATATATTTAACAAATTTTTAGTGAATTCCACTCCATATCCTGCCCCATGACAGGCTCTACAAGCAACACAGGGAAGGAGGCAGATGAGATGGTTTCCTATCTCATATGTGTTAATAACAACGTAAAAGGCTGTGTGAAGAGGTTGGAGGATGCTATTGTATTAAAGCAGTGGTTCATCTCTGAGTGTGGGATTCTGACTATCAGCATCACCAACACCTGGCAATTTGTTGAAAATGCAAATTCTCAGGCCCTACTTCTATACTGAACCAGAAACTGTGCAGATGGGCTCAGCCATCTTTCTTTAAAAAGTCCTTCAGGCCTTTGGGGGTGGGGAGAGGATAAACAGAGAAGGTGAAGGAGGGGAATATGGTGGATGTACTTTGTATATATGTATAAAAATAGAACAATGAAACCTGATGAAACTGTTATAAATGGGGGAGAGGGGATAAAAGAGAATGAGGGAGGTATGAATCTAATTAAGATACACTATAAGCACATTATGTAAATGTCACAATGAACACCCTTCCCCATATAACTAATACGTGCAAATGAAAAGAAAACCCCTTCAGGTATCCAGATGCCAGTGGCTCACACCTGTGATTCTAGTTACTTGGGAAGCTGAAATCCAGAGGATCATGGTTTGAAGCCAGCCAAGGGAAAAAGGCAGTAAGACTCTATCTCAAACAATAGCTGGCACAGTGTGCATGCCTGTTATCACAAGCTATGTGGGAGGCTGAGATCAGGAGGATCACAGTTTCAAGCCAGCCTGGGCGAAAAATTTTGAGACCCTAGCTCAACGGAAAAAATGCTGGGTATGGTGGTGTGTGCCTGTCATCTCAGAGACAATAGGAAGTGTAAGAACTGCTGTCCAAGTCAGCCTGAGCGAAAAGAGAGACTCTATCTCCAAAATACGTAAAGCAGAAAAAGTTGGAGGCATGGCTTAAGTGGTAGAGTGCCTGTCTAGCAAGTGCAAAGCCCTGAATTCAAAGTTCAAACCATAGTAACCCACACACACACCAAACAAAGCCTAACCTTAGAAACCCTTCAGGTTATTCTGATGCACAATGAAGTTTAAGAACCACAGCTCCATATTATAAATAAGAAGCCAAAAGTTCCTGTATATGAATTGTGAAATAAGGTTGTAGAACATTCTGGGTCTGCAGAAAAGAGAAAAGGACGTGTGAAATTTTGGAATTTCCAAAGATAATTTTTTTAAAAAGCAGCTTCTAATATGTTTGGATTTTGTTTTCCAAAAACAAGGATGCATTTTCTATTACGTGTCTTATTGAAGATGAGGAGGTTTGCCTTATTTTATGTGCTTTTGAATGCGTTTTCTGGTTGGATAGGAGGGTAAGATATTAATGTTATGGTATTTAAGTTAAAACTATAGTTTGAGAGGTAGCAGCACCAGCAGACCAGTTGTGTCCATATCACCGTTAGGTATGTCAATGTCAGTATTCTTGTTACCTTTGCCAATGCCTTGGCCAGAGTCAATACTGCTGTCATTGTCATAGTGACAATTTTATTAGAAGTCATCACATAGCTTTTAATTTCCCTGAGATGTGGGTGTCATTAGTGAGAACTGGACTGGGTATAGCATTAGTGAGCACCTAATATTTTCAGTTTTACCCAATCCTTTCCATGAGGGTTTAGTGTGTATGAATTGATTTCTCTGTACCTCCATTTCCCTTCCTTTTTGTCATATTATTTCCTCTACACCTCTTTGAATGGATACCTGGGCAATGGCCAGAGATGACTTTGTGTTTGGATTAAGGCTGTCATTCTGTTACATCGATCACTCTTTGGGGTTTATTAATTCCACTCAGTGATAGCAGATGAAACAAATGCCTCTTCTACCTTTTTGCTTGGGGAGGCATTGTGGCACAATTGACAGACATTGGACTTAGTGCCAGAACTGGATTTAATGTCTCCATTTCCAGAAAACCTACTGAATGAGGAAAAAACTGTCATCTCTCATTGCCATTTTTGCAAACTTTTGGTATTATCTGATTTCTAAGGGCCTTCCTTTTCTAACACCCAATGGTTCTCTGATACAGAGATCACAATTTATACACGAACATTATTCTTGGGATTTCAACCACGACTATCATATTTATTAATAGGTGTGAGTGGGTTTAGAAGACTGGGAGGAAGTTGGAAAGGGGAGATTTAAGGTCAGTTATTCACCCCTTACATCCCAGTTTTCTAGCAATTCAGTTCCTGAAAAAAATATCCCTTATGGCATGCCTATCTCTCACAGTCAAGCTCAATGTTAATATAGAAGAGTTGGGGTTGCTGTGTTTCTGCTCTATGGTGAATTCAAATATATCTTCAGCCACTCAGATTTTCCTGGTCAGTACAATTCTTCCATTTGCATTCATCCATTCTTCAGATGCAATGTTTTTCCTCATGTATACCTGCAAACATATTCCTGAAAACATTTATTACATGTATGCTTGTCTTCTCTCACATATGGAGGTCCTGTCATAGACACTGAACCTTGCTCATTTTGGGAGAATCTGTCCCTGACATATGCCAAGTACTTTCTAAATTAAAGCAAAAATCCATTTATTAATAAAAGATTTGGATATTAGCCTGCAGGCTGGTGCCAGTTCATGAATTTCTTGTGATTAATCCATAAAAAGAGAAGTACAAAAATTGAAAACAAGCGTTAGAAACTGTTACAGCAATTTGATATTGTGGCAGCAGCACTAAAATCTGTGATTTATTCTGCTGAATAGTGTATATAATACCTTTTTGATATTGGCCTATGTCCCACTGTTCTTTTATCATTTCTACTTGTTTTTTTGGTACATTTATTGGGATTGTAAGTACTCAGTTGTGACATTGGCGAAGAAAAAGTTTTTCTTCCTTTCTTATCTGTGTAATTTTGCTTTTCTTTTTTCACAGTCTTAAGACCTCCAGGATAATTTTGAATAGAAGTGATAAGAAAGGTGTCCTTTCCTCATTCTCCATGTAAAGAGGAAACATTCAGTCTTTCACCACTGACCATGATGTTAGCTGTATGTTTTGCCATAGATACCCTATAGCGGATTGAGGATGTTCTCTTCCATTCCAAGTTTACTAAAACTTACTATTACAATGCTTGTTGAATTTTATCAAATGCTTTCTCTGGAAATCATCATACCATTGCTCTTTTTCTTTGGTTGTCAAAATAGTGAATCACATCAATTGATTTCTAAACATTAACATTAAGACAACTTTGTGCCACTTGGTTAAGCCCCCAAATGGTTATGTAGCATATATTGCTGGATTTGATTTGCTAAAAGTGAGCTAGGGACTTGTGTCTCTATATTCACAAAGGACATTGGTCTGTAATTTTCTTTGTGGAACTTTGTAAGCTGTGATTTTAATTTTTAAAGCTAAATACAGCTCTATTCATTTATTTCTTTTTTTAGTGAGTTTTCTACCAAAAACTTCTTGGTACCTTGTGTCTTGTACAGAATTTTTACTAATCATCAATGACATCTACATTTTCTTCATAAAGTGATTCATAAAAGCCCTTTATATTTTAAATATTTATAAAATCTGTAGTGGTGGCCTCTTTTACATTCTTGGCCATAATTATGTTTTCTCTATTTTCTTGCTCAATCTGGTTAGAGAGCTTTCATTTGTTAATTGTTTCAAAGAAGCAGCATACAGTTGGATTGATATTCTCTATTGATTTTGTTTTGTTATTTTATAAAAATCCTCCTATTTTCCTGTGGATTTCTGCTATTTCCTTATTAGTTTCTTTTCTACTATTGTCTCCTTTGCTCTGTTTTTTCTTTCTCAGTGGTTGCTGTATATATCTTTAACTTATCATAGTCTACTGGCAAATAAAATTACACCACTTCAAGTATAATCAAGAAATTTGGTCAAAGTCCAGTACCATTAAAAATAAAAAAAGAAAAGAAAATTGGGAGATAGAGGTATGGCTAATTTAAAATATGCCTAGACTATGTTTAAACAGACATACTTTCTATCCCGTGATGTATTATTACCTGATTTTGTTTAAGCTGTTAGTTACCTTTCAAAGAGATTAAAATTTTGAGAAACTTTTAAAGATACTTACATTTCTGATACTCTTTTCTTTTTAAGCAGATTCAGATTTATATCTGCCATTATTTTTTTGTGTATGTGTGCTTGAAAACAATTCTTTATCATTTCTTTATTTCCTAGAAACTTACAAGGAGTGTATAATTTAATTTCCACACATATTCATTATTTTACAGTTTTATTTTTCATTAGGAGAACTGACTCTCAGATGGGCTCAGTGAACTGCCTAAAGCCATGAACAGAAGAAAGATGAGCTTTGTTTGGGACTATGTCAGGATGCCCCATTTTCTTTTTTTTTAAATTTGTATTCATTTATTCACATGTGCATACATTGTTTGAGTCCCCTCACCTGCTCTCTCTCCCCCTCCACACCCCCTCGCTTCCAGGAAGAATCTGTTCTGTCCATACATCTAATTTTGTTGGAGAGAAAAAAAAAAGCAATAATAAGAGAGACAAAGCATTTTTGCTACTTGAGGTAAGGATAGCTATACAGAGAGATTCCTAGCATTGCAAGTGTATTACAACCCAAGTTGATTCATCTCTTACTGACCTTTTCACTAGTTCCTGATCTCCTTCTCATGTTGAGCTCTGTCACTTTAAGGTTTCTGTATTAGTTCCTCTGCAGTGGGGACATCAAATACTTCAATGTTTTGGGTTTCTTACCTATCCCCATACTTCCTGTGAGTGTTCACCCCTTATGTGACCCAAGTCCAACTACATTGCTGCACTTGCTCTAGATCTAAAGTCCACATATGAGGGAGAACATACGATTTTTGGTTTTCTGAGCCTGGCTAACTTCGCTCAAGGTGATGTTCTCTAGTTCCATCCATTTAATTGAGAATGACAAATTTCATTCTTCTTCATGGCTGAGTAATACTCCATTGTACATAAATACCACATTTTCTTAATCCATTCATCAGTAGTGGGGCATCTTGGCTGTTTCCATATCTTAGCTATTGTGAATAGTGCTGCAATAAACATGGATGTGTAGGTGCCCCTGGAGTAACCTGTGTCGCATTTCTTTGGGCATATCCCCAAATGTGGGGATTGCTGGATCATATGGCAGACCTATGTTTAGATTTTTAAGAAGTCTCCATATTCCAGAGGGATTGCACAAGCTTGCATTCCCACCAGAAGTGTACCAGGTTCCTTTTTCCCCACATCCTCGCCAATACCTGTTGTTGTTGGTGTTTTTGATGATGGCTATTCTAACGGGGGTGAGATGGAATCTTAGTGTGGTTTTGATTTGCATTTCCTTTATGGCCAGAGATGGTGAGAATTTTTTCATGTGTTTTTTGGACATTTGAATTTCTTCTTTTCAGAAAGTTTTGTTTAGTTCAGTTGCCCATTTCTTTATTGGTTCATTGATTTTGGGGAGTTCCATTTTTTGAGCTCCCTGTATATTCTGATTATTAGTCCTTTGTCTGATGTATATCTGGTAAATAAATACTTCCCCCACTCTGTGGGTGGTCTTTTCAGTTTAGAGACCATTTCTTTTGTTGCTCAGAAGCTTTTTCGTTTTATGAGGTCCCATTTGTCCATCCTTTCTCATAGTTGCTGAGCTGCTGGGTTTCTATTGAGGAAGTCCTTGCCCATACCTATTACTTCCAGGGTGTTTCTTACTCTTTCCTGAATCAACTTCAGAGTTTCTGGTCTGATATTTAGGTCCTTGATCCATTTTGAGTTGATACTAGTGCAGGGTGATAAACATGGATCTAGTTTTAGCTTTTTGCAGATGGATAACCACTTTTCCCAGCAACATTTGTTGCTGGGAAACAACAAATGTTGTTGTCTTTTCTCCATAGTATATTTTTAGAGCCTTTGACAAAGATAAGTTGGGTATAGCTGTGTGGATTCATATCTGGGTCCTCTATTCTGTTGCACTGGTCTTCATGTCTGTTTTTGTGCCAGTACCATGCTGTTTTTATTGCTATTGCTTTGTAATATAGTTTGAAGTCAGGTATCATGATACCTCCAGCATTGCTCTTTTTGCTGAGTATTGCCTTGGCTATCTGCATCTTTATCATTTCTGGAGATAAATTTTTTCAGCTTTTGTTTGTCCAAAAAACTTTATTTCACTTTCATTTTAAAGCTATTTTTGCATGGTGTAGAATTCTGTGCAGTCCACATTTTTCTTCCAGGATTTAAAAATGTTACAGCATTGTCTTCTACCTTGTGTGTTTTTTTTTTTTTTCATTAGATGTCTAGTTAAATTCTTCTGTTTGTACTTTTTTACTTAATGTTTCATTTCTTTTCTCTGAATGATTTTAAGATTTTTTTCTGTGTATCACAGATTTTCAGCAATGTGATTTTTTTTTCTTTACTCATATATTCATATGTGCATACATTGTTTGGGTCATTTCTTCTCCCCTATCCCCTGTCCCCTCCCTCTCCCCTCTACCCTCATCACTTCCAGGCGGAACCTATTTTGCCCTTTTCTCTAATTTTGTTGAAGAGAAGTCATAAGCAATAATAAGAAAGACAAAGCATTTTTGGTAGTTGAGATAAGGATAGCTATACAGAGAGATTCCTAGCATTGCTTCCATGTACAAGTGTACTACAACCCAAACTGATTCATCTCTACATGACCTCTTCACTACTTCCCAGTCACCTTCCCATATTGACCTCTGTCATTTTAAGGTTACTCTATTAGCTTCTCTGCAGTGGGGACATCAAACACTTTCAAGTTTTGGGTTTCCTACCTATCCCCATTCCTCTGGAATGTGCTCTCCCCTTAGCATGTGATCCAAGTCCAACAACATAACTGCCTTTTCCCTAGATCTAAAGTCTGTATATGAGGGAGAACATACGATTTTTGGTCTTCCGAGCCTGGCTAACCTCGCTCAGAATGATGTTCTCCACTTCCATCCATTTACTTGCAAATGATAAGATTTCATTCTTCTTCATGGCTGAGTAAAATTTCATTATGTATAAATACATTTTTTTAATCCATTCATTAGTAGTGGGGCATCTTGGCTGTTTCCATAACTTGGCTATTGTGAATAGTGCTGCAATAAACATGGGTATGCAGGTGCCTATGGAATAACCTGAGTCACATTCCTTTGGGTATATCCCTAGGAGTGAGATTGCTGGATCATATGGCAGCTCTATGTTTAGTTTTATAAGAACCCTCCATATTGTTTTCCAAGTGGTTCCACTAGCTTGCATTCCCACCAGCAATGTATGAAGGTTCCTTTTTCCCCACGTCCTAGCCAATACCTGTTGGTGGTGGTATTTTTGATGATAGCTATTTGAAAAGGGGTGAGGTGGAATCTCAGTGTGGTTTGGATTTGCATTTCCTTTATGGCTAGAGATGGTAAGCATTTTCTCATGTGATTTTTGGCCATTTGAATTTCTTCTTTTGAGAAGGTTCTGTTTACTTCAGTTGCCCACTTCTTTATTGGTTCATTGATTTTAGGAGAGTTTAGTTTTTAGAGCACCCTGTATATTCCAGTTATCAGTCCTTTGTCTGATGTATAGCTGGTAAGTATTTTCTCCCACTCTGTGGGTGGTCATCTCAATTTAGAGACTATTTCTTTTCTCATGCAGAAGCTTTTTAATTTTATGTAGTCCCATTTGTCCATTCTTTCTCTTAGCTGCTGGGCTGGGTGTGCAGGTGCCTCTGAAGTAACCTGAGTCACATTGCTTTGGGTATATCCCTAAGAATAGGATTGCTGGATCATATGGCAGATCTATGTTTAGTTTTTTAAGAAGCCTCCATATTGTTTTCCATAGTGGTTGCACAAGCTTGCATTCCCTCCAGCAGTGGGTTAGGATTTTTTCCCCACATCCTTGCCAACACCTATTGTTGTTGGTTGTTTTTTTTTTTTTTTCCATTTTTCTTTTGTTATTCATATGTGCATACAAGGCTTGGTTCATTTCTCCCCCCTGCCCCCACCTTCTCCCTTACCACCCACTCCGCCCCCTCCCTCTCCCCCCCTCTCAATACCCAGCAGAAACTATTTTGCCCTTATTTCTAATTTTGTTGTAGAGAGAGTATAAGCAATAATAGGAAGGAACAAGGGTTTTTGCTGGTTGAGATAAGGATAGCTATACAGGGCATTGACTCACATTGATTTCCTGTGCGTGGGTGTTACCTTCTAGGTTAATTCTTTTTGATCTAACCTTTTCTCTAGTACCTGTTCCCCTTCTCCTATTGGCCTCAGTTGCTTTAAGGTATCTGCTTTAGTTTCTCTGCGTTAAGGGCAACAAATGCTAGCTAGTTTTTTAGGTGTCTTACCTATCCTCACCCCTCCCTTGTGTGCTCTCGCTTTTATCATGTGCTCATAGTCCAATCCCCTTGTTGTGTTTGCCCTTGATCTAATGTCCACATATGAGGGAGAACATACGATTTTTGGTTTTTTGAGCCAGGCTAACCTCACTCAGAATGATGTTCTCCAATTCCATCCATTTACCAGCGAATGATAACATTTCGTTCTTCTTCATGGCTGCATAAAATTCCATTGTGTATAGATACCACATTTTCTTAATCCATTCGTCAGTGCTGGGGCATCTTGGCTGTTTCCATAACTTGGCTATTGTGAATAGTGCCGTAATAAACATGGATGTGCAGGTGCCTCTGGAGTAACAGTCTTTTGGGTATATCCCCAAGAGTGGTATTGCTGGATCAAATGGTAGATCGATGTCCAGCTTTTTAAGTAGCCTCCAAATTTTTTTCCAGAGTGGTTGTACTAGTCTACATTCCCACCAACAGTGTAAGAGGGTTCCTTTTCCCCCGCATCCTCGCCAACACCTGTTGTTGGTGGTGTTGCTGATGATGGTATTCAAACAGGGGTGAGGTGAAATCTTAGTGTGGTTTTAATTTGCATTTCCTTTATTGCTAGAGATGGTGAGCATTTTTTCATGTGTTTTTTGGCCATTTGAATTTCTTCTTTTGACAAAGTTCTGTTTAGTTCACTTGCCCATTTCTTTATTGGTTCATTAGTTTTGGGAGAATTTAGTTTTTTAAGTTCCCTATATATTCTGGTTATCAGTCCTTTGTCTGATGTATAGTTGGCAAATATTTTCTCCCACTCTGTGGGTGTTCTTTTCAGTTTAAAGACCATTTCTTTTGATGAACAGAAGCTTTTTAGCTTTATGAGGTCCCATTTATCTATGCTATCTCTTAGTTGCTGTGCTGCTGGGGTTTCATTGAGAAAATTTTTACCTATACCTACTAATTCCAGAGTATTTCCTACTCTTTCCTGTATCAACTTTAGAGTTTGTGGTCTGATATTAAGATCCTTGATCCATTTTGAGTTAATCTTGGTATAGGGTGATATACATGGATCTAGTTTCAGTTTTTTGCAGACTGCTATCCAGTTTTCCCAGCAGTTTTTGTTGAAGAGGCTGCTATTTCTCCATCGTATATTTTTAGCTCCTTTGTCAAAGACAAGTTGGTTATAGTTGTGTGGCTTCATATCTGGGTCCTCTATTCTGTTCCACTGGTCTTCATGTCTGTTTTTGTGCCAGTACCATGCTGTTTTTATTGTTATTGCTTTGTAATACAGTTTGAAGTCAGGTATTGTGATACCTCCTGCATTGTTCTTCTGACTGAGTATTGCCTTGGCTATTCGTGGCCTCTTGTGTTTCCATATAAATTTCACAGTAGATTTTTCAATCTCTTTAATGAATGTCATTGGAATTTTGATGGGAATTGCATTAAACATGTAGATTACTTTGGGGAGTATCGACATTTTTACTATGTTGATTCTACCAATCCATGAGCATGGGAGATCTCGCCACTTTCTATAGTCTTCCTCAATCTCTTTCTTCAGAAGTGTATAGTTTTCCTTGTAGAGGTCTTTTACATCTTTTGTTAGGTTTACACCTAGGTATTTAATTTTTTTTGAGGCTATTGTAAATGGAATTGTTTTCATACATTCTTTTTCAGTTTGCTCATTGTTAGTGTATAGAAATGCTAATGATTTTTCTATGTTGATTTTATATCCTGCTACCTTGCTATAGCTATTGATGATGTCTAGAAGCTTCTGAGTAGAGTTTTTTGGGTCTTTAAGGTATAGGATCATGTCGTCTGCAAGAGCTGCTGAGTTTCTATTGAGGAAGTCCTTCTCTATATCTATTGCTTCCGGAGTATTCCCTGCTCTTTCCTGTACTAACTTCAGAGTTTCTGGTCTGATATTAAGGTCATTGATCCATTTTGAGTTGATACTAGTACAGGAAGATAGGCATGGATCTAGTTTCAGTTTTTTGTAGGCAGAAAACCACTTTTCCCAGCAACCTTTGTTGAAGAGGCTGTCTTTTCTACATTGTATGTCTTTGGCGCCTTTGTCAAAAATAAGGTGGGCTTAGCTGTGTGGATTCATATCCAGGTCCTCTATTCTATTCCACTGGTCTTTATGTCTGTTTTTGTGCCAGTACCATGCTGTTTTTATCTGCAATGTGATTATGATGTGTGTTGATGTACTCTTATTGTGATTATCTTGTTTTGTATTTATTGATATTCTTAGTTTAGTGGACTCTAAGTATTCATCAAATTTGAAAAAAGAATGGCTGGTATTTTGTCCTTCACTTTTCCTACTTAGAGTCCAAATACATCAATCTTAAATCACTTGATATGGCCCCATGTCACTGATCTGTTCATTTTGTTCTTTCAGTCTTTCTATGTGTCTGTTTACTTAACTTTGGATAAATTCCATTGCTTTCTTCAAATTCACTAGTCTTGTCTTCTGCACTGTACAACGTGCTATTAATTCCATAATGAAATTTTTTTTTTGAAATTTAATTTGTCAGCTGTAGGTGTTTCACTTGTGTTATTTTTATATATTCCATTTACCTGAATATCACATTCCTGTCTTCAGGGAAATGTATAAAAAAACTTTCATAAATATATACCTTATGACACATATGTGTCCATTAATTCTATTACATATGCTATTTGGTACTCTGCTTTAATTGATTGATTTTGTACTGGATTTTAGATTATATTCTTTTGCTCCTTGACATACCTGATGATATTTTTAGTTGAAAAAATTGTTTATATTTATTGTGTACACTGTGTTCTAAAATATGCACTCATTATGTATGGAATGGCTAAGTTGAGCTAATTAACATGTATTCCCTCACATGCTTCTCATTTTGCTGATGAGAACACAAAATCTTGTTATCAACTAGAGTCACCATGTTGTATTCATGTCCTATAGCAGTGTTCTTGAACTCTTCCCGTCTAACTGAAATCTTATATTCTTTGAACAACATCTCTTTAGTCTCTGGTAATTCCCTTCTACTCGATACTGCTATGAGTTTATCTTTTTTGATTCCACATATAAGTGAGATCACTTAGCACTTGTCTTTCTATGTCTGGTTGTTTCATAACATCCTACAGGTTCATAGATGATTGTCACAAATGACAGTGTATTATTCTTTCAAAGTATCCAATAGTATTCTCTTATGTATATGTTATATGATTTCATAATCTATTCATCCATTGATGGACATTTAGGTTGATATTTTGTCTATTTTAATACCTGATGGTACTTAGCAAAATGTCAGATATTATAAAATTTTATGATTTGGAGAGTAAGATTTTCTTGAATTTCTTTAAATGTCATTGTATGTTGTTCTGGTACATCGTTAAATTACTTAGGAGGAGGCTAATCTTTTTCGTGATTGCTTTTCAGCTTTGTGATGGTGGGTCCAGAGCATTTTTTAGTCTTAGTCTAACTTATACCCACTACTAAGGTGACATCATTCTGAGGATTCTACCTAATGTGTATTATGGGGGCTTGTTTTTTCCCCACTCTGGGTCCTAATAAATATACTTAACCTACCAATGTCATAGTTTAGCAACACAGTACACTGTGGAGTGTCAGTCATTTACCTTCCAGATCCCATGACTGATTGGGAGCTGTGGCTCACTGCCATTGCCAGTATCACAAGAGAGAATTGTTCCACATATTGCTAGGCTGGGAAAAGATCAAAGTCTGGTTTCCTACTGAATGCACATGACTTTCAGACCATTTGAAAGTATATAAAAAAAATTAAGTGAAAGTAATGTAAGGAACTCTCTGTGCTGTGTCTCCTCTACAGAAGCCCATGGAGACTTCTAGGCTATTTGGGGGTTTTTCTTCCCTGAGGTCTAGAAACTGTCTCTAAACATAAGTTGAGTTAATTGTAGAATTTAGCTTTATTTGACGTTTTCAGAGGCCAAGTTCACTGTATTGCCTCATTTCAAATCTTGAAAACCTAAGACATTTCATATTATTCTTCAGTTTTGTAGTGGTTTATTATCACAGGATAAATATCCAAAAAAATTCATTTGGGATGATTGTAAAAATAAAATAATGAAAACATCAACAATAATTTCAATAATAATTGGATCTACACCATTGAGCAATCTGTTAGTAGAATTTTCTGAGATGGTATGTTCTATAGCTTCCCTGTTTTCCACAACAGCCATGAGTGGGCAAAGCAATTCCAAGGCATATCAAGCACTTGAGATATGGCTAGTCTGTCTGAGAAACTGCATATTTAATTATATTTAATTTTAACAAATTTAAATAATCACATGTGGCTAGTAGCTACTCAACTGGAAATTCAGATCTAAAGTTTATAGAAAAATGTTAGCATATCTGTACCAGAAGGAATGTCAATAGAGGAGAACAAAGACTGTGAACAAAGAACAAATGCTTTTCATTTTTGAAGAGTGAAGGTGTGCTGTTTAAGGTTTGTTTAAGAAGATAGGACAAGTAGAGAAGACATTAAGACGGTACGACGAGGGTTAAGTCAACTGTATACAAATGCGCTTTGAAAAAGACAATGAGGGATTCATTTGTCTGTCATTGCTGCTAGTATTTTTTTTCTAGTAATCAGATGTTAAGGGGAGCAACTGGAGAACAGATTCAACAAATGAGTAGGATATATAAGTCAATTCCAGCCTTCCGTGCCACTTAGCTCTCATAGAAATTTTCAACCCAAATGGAACAGGATGAATTATGGTGTTTCTGTTGTGCTCCCTAAGAAACTAATAGATAAATCGATCTAGGACAACTCCTCTTCCAGTATATTAAGAGACTTGGCACTTTTTGAAGGGAAGAGGTAGCTGCCTACTGAACTTACCTTTTTCAGTAACCATCTATAATAGAGAGCCTATTACTGAAGCTCGAATACTGAGATATCAGTATGTCAGGAACCCTCTTTGAGTGGAATCTTCATGTTAGTAAATAGCTTCTGGATTTGGGAAGTGTGAGGGGTTTCCCAGTAAGTTGTATATGCATGAAATGGCTTTAGGTTAAAGAAGAGATAAAAAGTTCATTCTTCTTTTTCAATGCTGAATTATATTTGAGTGTCTACATAGAGACTTTTTTTCCAGGTTATCATTCTACCTTTTATTAAAATGCTTCTTCATGATTTACCTCTTTTTATGGGCCAGATCCTTAAAGAAATAAGAGACAAATTGTATTTTTTGGTGATCTGTATATACAGTACAGCACATATAATTCACCAAAAGATATATTGGGAGTCAAACTTCTATTAATCACTGTAAGGATATGAGACAGCTTTTCTTGCTTCTTCCTGGTCCACCATAAGTTCTAATCTGAAACATGGTACAATTTGGAAAATGCTTGTCTTTAACACATAATAAGCTGGACAGCAGATGTTGGCTACTATGTTATGAGAGAACAGCAGACATTCCAGAGAATACAGTGGCTAGTAGAGGAAGGATAGAGCACTGCAGTATATGCATTCAAGACAGAACCCAAGTCATGTGGGAAGCATAGTGGTTACATGCTCAGAGCATGGGACTTGGACACAGGGTCAATTCCTGATGTTTGGTTACTGGTTCCATGATGCTGGGTTGCCACCCAAAAATGAAAACTGGAAGCAATAGTTTTATCCTCTTGTAGCTTGGTGAAATTCAAATAAATCAAATAAGAATCTGAGTATGGTGGCACATGCCTGTGATTCTACCACTCACAAGGTTAAAGCAGGAGGATCCTGAGTCTAAGACCACCCTGAGCTACATATCAGACTTTGTCTCAAAAAAAAATTGGGGCTAGGGGGCATGGCTCAAGTGGTAGAGCACTTGTCTAGGAAGTGCAAGGCTGTGAGTTCATACCCTGTTACCACCAAAAAATAATAAATAAAAATAAAATGAGGTAAAATTTGTGAAAAGAAGAAAAGAATGATAAGGAGTAAATAATGTTGAAATACATCACATCTATGTAGGAACAAGACACAATGAAATGCACTGACAACTGTTTGACAATACACAGTAGTGGGGAAAGGATAAGGAAGAGTGGACTGATTAAAGTACAATATATTTACAGGTAAAGTACCAAGGCAACCCCCCTTCCCCCACCAAACAATGACCAGACCTTAAAACAATGAAGGTCAGGAATGTAAGACAGGCCATGTTAAAGGAATGGTAACAGTGAGAGGGTGAGGGTAAATGCAGAGGGCAAAGGAGGTTGAGTATGGTTGAGGAACATTGAAACCTGTTGAAGTCATTTCAAGAAAAGAATGGGAGAAGAGGGAGAATAATAGAGGGATGAACCAAACTGGGGTGTATTATGGAACACACACATATATATGTATATATATGGAAATGTCACCATGGCGCCTCCTGTATAATTATCATTTACTAATAAAAACATTTAAAGAAAAAAGTTTGGGTAAACACTGGCCTATAAATTCAGATTTGTATTCAGATATAGCAGGTAGGCAAATGAAGATAGAGAAACTTCAGGAGGGGGAGGATGGTAGCTTGGTCTAAGGCAATGGAGAAGCCTGGTAGGCAAATTTTATATTTAAGGTCAAGATGGAAGTGTTGGAGTTGGGATGTAATTTCAGGACCATATATTACCTGTCCGTTATATGGATTTATTTAGTGTCTTAGGACATGGGCTATTTTGGCAAAGGAAAGTCTAAACAGTAGTTTTACTACATGAATACAGAGAATATAAGATCCGCTTTGTTTGCAGCTGTGTGTTGTGTTTCTGCCAAGGAACTGTGTAGATTCCTACTGGAACATAATATGATGCAGAAAAACATATAGCTTGATTAGGGAGGCAGAACAATAGTGTATGGAAACTCCAAAAGGATGTCATGCTGGGATGGTTTCACAGCTTGCATAACATCACTTAAATTAGTGGTGATAAAAGGTAATTTTCAGTAGCTGCAATAAAAGAGAAGGAAAATAGTGGACACCACTTGACAACTGTGAAGATGTTCATTAGCAGATGTGAAACATCCCTGTAGGATGTCCAGAATTAATTCTGGGGGAGGGATTTTGTTGATATCTAGGTTTCCCATCATAATGGGAGAGGGCACATGTTTGCTCCAGTTTTTAAATGCAGACTAATAAAGCCTGGAAAATATGAGACCATAAAAGGGTCTGGCAGCATGGTGCCAGCTATGGAGTGAAGATTCAGTAATTATCGCCTTTCTCCTTTCTCTTCTTCCTGGAGACACATAACATGGGCAGTAAAGACAGAGGCAGAGGCATTTTCTTTTCATTTCTGCACTGTTGCTTAAGCTCCCTACCCCCAAGATCTCTCTTCAAGGATTCGTAAGTATTTACTCTTGTCTGTCTAAGAAGTTGCCAAATTAAAGCAAACAAACAAGCCAAGGTAGCTGAGAAAGGGTGGTAAGAGTGAAGTGGCGCTGGGAGTCTTGGGCCTTTCTTTTACCATTATCTACTTGTATGACTTTGAATAAGTTATATACTCTTTCAGGACTCAGTTTTTTTTGCTTGTGAAAGAGGTTGAAGTGATCTCCAAGGTCTCCTTTCATCTTGTCATTCTGTAAGTTCTTCAAAGTTCTCAGTTCTTTGATTCTGTCCATGTTTCTCAGCACATGCCAGAGGGAATGAAGGTGTCAGTGACTGCTGCAGTGATCACCAAATATTCTTATACTACTTGGATAATGAGTTGGGGGCAGCAATCTTTAGCAGATACTAAGTAAACCAGTTTGACTAAAATTGAGTGTTCTTTGGAGTGTTAGTAAGATATAACTCCAAAAATGTAAGCCAGAGTTCAAAAGTGATTCAGGCCAGGTAAAGACTCTTCCCTTTTTTGATTTCTTTCAGGTTAATCTAACAGGCTGGGATTCAGGCTTTTGAGAAGCAGTCTGCTTCCAACTTTAAGACTAATTAAGCAGTGACTGCACATATTTTACTTTGGTATATAGAACATATTTAGCATTTCTATAGAAATATAATAATACTAATAATTATCATTTATTGAGTGCTTGCCCAAGCTAGTCACACTCCAAAATACTTCATATTCTTATTTAATTTTCCTAATACCTTACAAAGTAGGATTCATTACTTTATCCATTTTACACATGCTTAAATCACAGCTCAGGGATATTTAATATCGAAATTTACACAACTGGTAAGTAATGGAGCCAGGATTCTCATCTAAATTGGGTTTGACTCCCATTACTGGGCTTTTATGTTGACTCCTTCAAAGTGTCTGCATAGCAAATCCACTGGTGGGCCACACAGTACAGAACACATCAAAGTCTTTGGGTAGTTTAATGGTAAATGAATTAATCAAAAATAATTAAACATCTCAAGCACATTAAATACAAAATAACTAGGACATGGTTGGATCTCCACATGAATTCCTCCTGATGAAGCACTTTCTGCTATGACAGAAATAAAATAAAGCCTCTCTGTAATTCAAAGCATATACAGCAATTAATTCTACATTTATATGGTCTTTTTTTTGGAACTGTATTTTAATTTTTTAAAGAACCATTTTAATATCTGCGCTGTAACTGATAATTATTTTGGGAAGGGGAGAGGAGCAAGGGGATTTTAGTGACAGCACGAACAATTTTTAATACAACAGCTGCAAGGCTTAAATCAACCGTGTGTCAAGAGCCCTGTAGCCTGTCAGAGAGAAGATAGTCTGTAGCCGGTGCCTCCTACTTCAAGGTCGCTAGTGTGAATCTAGCCAAATCTGATTGTGGCTTAAGGTCACCTTCCCTTGATGGCTCCTTGGTGGCCTCAGTAAATGAGACAGTAGACCTATCCAATTTCTTCCTGGGCAACCACCCAGGACTAATTCCAGATTCTTTCACTGCTGTGGGAGAACCAATCCTAACTTAGACACTCATCATTGTGTCCCCTCAAGGTCTAAGCGATGTCTGATGATGATAACAACGATTATTATTGTTGTTGTTAGTATTAGACATTCTTTTAGAAGCATCTAGTAGAATACCAATTTGGAAAAAGCAAACATATTAGCTTCAGTTACTGTTGAATGGTAGGAGTCATGGGTGAAATTCATCCCCCTATTCTACCCTTCTTCTAATCATCTTAGGCCTCAGCCTACCACACAGCTGTTCAGGACTGGTAGGCCCATAATGTCTCACGAATTCTAATTGCCTCTGCTATTTATGCATCCTCTTTTGGCTCATTATCACTCATGACTTCGAATTGTGTTGTACATTCATTTAGGATGCTCAAGTGGGAAATAGCAAGCAGGACATTAAAATCTTCCATTGGTTTGTTGACTCATGAACCTTGGCTTAATAGGAACCCTCAGATGTCCTTGTTTGAACAACATGGTTTCCTCCAAGGAGCCCTCTTAAGTCCTCCTTAATATATAAAGTCTAAAAGTTACCTGGAGTAGCCACATACCTCCTGAATAAATAAAGCACTACATAAGAGGTGAATATGTACTCCTTTAGGCTACCTCTTGAACTTCCTTACCCTAGTAGTACCTTTGCATTTCTATGCTATTTGTAGAAAGAGGTAGAACATTAATTAATTAGCTAATTAACTTATTTAAATCTGTAATTCTCTTGGGCACATAAAGCTATTTATATCTTTTAATTCTAAATAGACATTTGCTTTTTTGTTATGGCTTTGGTCCTGATTTTCAGCTGCTCTTTCTCAAATATGAATGCCTGGACCCAAGTGGGTAGTGAAGTTCTGTGGTTTATTTGACCACAGACCTCTCCTGTTAAGGCATTTCTCCTACAAGTGACTCTTCAGTATGTGACAGTTGTTCTTATAAGAGGCACCTGCATAGCCTGTGAGTCCATGGGCAACAACACTCTGTCATCACCATAGAAGAGTTAATGGTGCTTAATGAATATTTGTGGGATCAATTGAATAAGTTAATTACCCTGCAGTGTTTCTGCCAGCCGTTCCCTCCATTCTTTCCCTTTTTGACTCACCAGGCCCATAAGGAATCCCAGGTTACTAAGAACTCTAACCTCACAAGCTTACTGAAGAAGATAAAGACTTGTGATTCAACCACCTGGTCCTGGGCTTAAAACCACCTGCCTACTAGTTACTTCAGTGATACAAACAGAAGCTCTTAGCTGCTTGTATAGTACATATAATTTTCTACCTCTGCATCTTGCTATAAGAAATGCCACATTGTTTAATTTTTGTAAATCAAATTAGTTCTGACTTTGCCCCTACAAGCGTCATAGTTAGAAGAAATTCAAACTCAGTTGTATTTTTAGAGACAGTTAGTTTACAGAAGTATCTAGAAACTGAGGAAATATTCTCTAATCTTCAGTCTACTATGATTGCATCGGACATATACATGTACATGATCTATGTAAAATATGCAAGCTTATTAGTGCTCAATCTGGGATGCAGAGGTCTTAATGTAATCTGGGTCCTTATTACCTAGCATTCAACCCCAGTAGAAAAGATTAGGCAGGTCCAGAGTGTTGTGAGGGAATTATTTCCTCCCTAAACCCTTCTTTCTTTCCAATCTTTATGATTCTTTTCCTTTAGGGCCAGTCATTTGTCTTTATAGGTACATTTCTCTATTCCTTCCCTTTAAGGAAGATCTTGTCAGGTAGGTGACTGCATGATGTTACATCCAAAAGAGGACACATATTAGGGTGAGTGAGACCATTATTATAGGAAAACAGGTATAAACCAGAATGTATGATTAGCTTATGAGTAGGTGTGATATTAAACTACAATAATATATATATTTGATATTTGCTCTTGGTTCCTGCATATAGCTGCTAAATCCCTTGGAATCTCCAGAGAAGTAATAAGTGTGTCCTTTGTATGCTTGTGGCTGATGGGCCCTGAATAGCTTAAGGATGGGGGCTGGTCATCCGAAAGACCAATGCATGGTAGAGAGTTAGGGCCATTTAACCTTACCTCCTGACATTCAGGGAAGAGAAGAGGGACTAAAGGTTGAGTTGATTACTCATGGCTAATGATTTAGTCAACAATGGCTAACTTCCACAAAATACCAAAGGGATCTGGTTCAGAGAGTTTCCAGACTGTTGAACACATGGAGCTTCCTAGAGAGTGGTGTGTCCATAGAGGGTATGACTGTTCCTGTCATACCTTGTCCTACGCATCAATTCATATAGCTGTGCACCTGTATCCTTGCAATAACCTTTAGAATAAATGAATGATCATAAGTAAAGCATTTCCCTGACATCTGTGCTTTCCTAGCTAATTAAGTGAACTTCGGGAAGGGTTGTAGGATTCCTGGTTTACAGCCAGTTGGTCAGAAGTATAAGTCTTGTGAATGGCATCTGAACTTGGAGACAGTCTTGTGACACTGAGTCCTGAACTTGTGGGATCTGATGCTAACTGTAGGTAGATGGTGTATGAATTAAATCGAATTATAGGACATCTAACGGATATCTGTGTTGCATTGAGTGATAGGATAGGAGAAACACTTTGGTGTTTCCTACTTCCTTCAGAGTATGTCTTGTAAATGGGT
Source organism: Castor canadensis (assembly GCF_047511655.1). Taxonomy (NCBI): domain Eukaryota; kingdom Metazoa; phylum Chordata; class Mammalia; order Rodentia; family Castoridae; genus Castor; species Castor canadensis. The sequence goes on along the minus strand of NC_133399.1, from coordinate 60,306,310 downwards.
CTTTAGAAACACAATGTTGACTCCTTTTCCTGGAGGTAAAAGCAAGGAAAGAAAGTACTGCCATTTTTTATTCTTGCTATCAAGTCATCCTATTACCTATGTAGACACAGATCAAGAGAGCAGATCTCCTGCTAGGAAACTTATTCTCTCTGGCAATGCAGGAGTAACAGGAAGAATGTCCACACCCTCTTGGCCTCCACAATCTACCAAACCTACCTTAGAGGACGTTGGAAAAAGTCTGTCAACCAGGAGCAATTTTGTATAATCTGAACATGTCAGTTTATCATGCCAAATGGCTACCATTTCCCTTTGCTTTATGCTACAAATATAGAATTCAAATTAGTGGTGGTGGCACTCCATAGTAAAGCTGTTGCTTAAGTGTGAGTCCAGATAAGAGCTCGGTCTGGATGCTTTCAGATCCCGAGCTTTCCCAGGCAGGGAATATGGAAGGCCTCCTCTTCCAAAAGCCACAGAGGGAGAACTGCCTGCTCTTGTATTTTCACTTTAATGCCAAAAAGCCTCCATCTGAGGAGCTTAAGGCATCTCCAAGGTGAACTGAGGAAGGTGGCAGAAGTGTAGCTATTATTACAGCAATTTGTTTCCTACAAACAGCAGCCCCCTGGTGGAGAATGTGAGTAGTTAATTTTCTTGTTTTTTCTCCTAGATTATTTTTTCTCTGAGTCCCCATGGCACCACCTCAGAGAGGACAGAATGGACTTTCCCTGTCCTCTTGTCATGCAGGATTCAGCCCAACATCTATTGGGCACTGCAAGGTCTGGCGTCTCCCCAATGGACAATTAGACATTTAGAGAGCAGAGGATGACAATCCTCCATCAAACGACACAGAAAAACCCAATTATCACTCAAAGGGAACAGAAGAAAAAGCTATCCTGTCCCAGCCTCCCATGTTTACAGAGGAACCATTTCTGATCCATTCAGGCAACACCTGTGCAGAGTTGATTCTGTGGCTTTTATGAGCTAGATTTTTTTTTTAAATCTTTTAGGGCTCTGAGAATATGGCTGCACTTACTTTGTTTGCAAACAGGAAAAAAATCCCAGGTATCTTCCTATCATGCCTAAGAGATGAAAAATACATTTTGTTTTTCCTTTTAATATCCAGGTGTCCAAAAAAATCATATTTTCACTGGTTTCATATTCAGCGGCTTCTTCCCCCTGCCCCATTTCTAACTGAGGAGAAAATGTAAAGTATGTTAAGAGGAAAATTTTCACTTCTTTTTAATTAAATATATTCCAGAAGAATTTTCCATATTTCAGGGAAAGAATGTTAAATCTGAGCTAGGAGGCTGGGCTTTATTTCCCCAGCTTGTAAAAAGGAGTATGAAAAATATCGATTTGCTCCTGAGAGATGCTAGAGCAACTTAATTAAAGTTGTTTAAGTACTTTGGAATCCTTTGATGGAAGGGAACATATAAACGTGTAATGTGCTTTCATTTGATGTGAAGTTTGCAGAAACCAGAAGGAAGACTTTCCAACCTCTACCTGGTTTAAAATACTATGCTTGCAAAGATCTCTTTTCCATACCATGTGTATTTGATTGTGATAAATATAGTCTCTGACCTTTAACAGATGTAAAAGTGAAAACACAAAGAAATTGGACATGCAGTGATGGCTATTGCCTGTTTCACAGCCTCTCAGCATATTGATTGGCTGGGAGACACTTCTGAGAGGTGGTATGTGACTCTTAATAAATCCTCTCCACTATGGGAGGGATGTATGGGCTTCTGAGACCCTGTACAAGCTAAGTCACATGAAAGAAAGACTGGATAGTCAATAAAGGTGACCTTGTGACAAGAGGCCAGAAGACACTCTTGAAGGGGGCATCCCTCCCCTCTCGGTTTCCTACATAGTAGAAAGCACCAGCATCCCCCTGATTAAAAGCTCTGAAGCAGGGATCTTTGCTGGTGCCTCCAGGAGCAAGCTGGTCTTCTGTCAACAAACTCAGTATGAAATTCACCTGGAAAGGCCTTGGTTGCTTTCCATCATCCTGTCATGGACTGACTGATTCACCTTTCCCTCTTGCATCCTCCCAGAGTTCTCTCTCTGGCATGCATCTGCTTAATAAAGTTGTTGAAGCTGTGTCTTTTAACCTTTTCTAGAAACTTGGCAGGGAGGATATTTTCCTGGGGTACCTCAAAATCATTCAATTGCCCTGTGAAGAGCTTTGTGAATGGAGTCATCTTCATGAACTTGGGGTCCATGTAAATTTAATCTACTGCCTTTATCAGTCTTTCCTCAACTGTAGCCCCTTCCCTCATTTTGGAATTTCAATCTTGGATTTCCCCCAATTAATGGGATTTGGTGGTCTTCTATTCGTGGTGCCTCTGGTTTTCTCATGAGTATCTTATCCCAGATTTTTCTCGTCAAAACCTGTACTAACCTCCCCAGTGGGCACTCCATGGCAATCCTCTATTGAAAAGAATTCATGTGAGCAGGTGAGAATTGGAATTAATGCCATTGTGATGGCTGTGGACACTTAAATGTGCAGCAGGCATGTCTTCTCTTGATTCTGCCATGCTAGTTCATGCAAGACAACTGCTAGCATTTTGGCTCTCCAAGTACTAGTGAAAACTTCCCTGAACACCAGGCAGCTGGAAACCAGCCTACTACTTCCTATGTGTTAGGGGTCTTCTAATTAATTTCTTGCAGAAGCTGGGTGGTTCTAGTTCAAATTGATGTTCTTATAATTTCTGATTATCAATTCACAATACAGACATATTATAACTTATTTCCTCTTCTACTGATATTAGGATACTTCTGACTTTTCCCATTATAGAATTATATTATGAATATTCTTTTTTTTTTTTTTGCTGGGACTGGGGTTTGAACTCAGTTCGCACTTGCAAAGCAGGTACTCATGCTTGAGCCACACTTCCAGTCCATTTTGCTTTGGTTATTTTGGAGATGGGGTCTTGAGAACTATTTGCCCCGACTGGCCTTAAACTGTGATCCTCCTGATCTCAGACTCCCAAGTACCTAGGATTACAGGTGTAAGTCACCAGCACTCAGCATGTGAGTGCTCAGAATATTCTCATATGTATCTTTTTGTGCACTATTTCAATTGGAGTTTAACCAACTGGGTTGTAAGGTATGAATATTCTGACAGATACCACCAGATGGCCTTTCTAAAAGGTCATATCAGTCCAGCTGCCAAAAAACCTATCAGGAGAATCCTGGAATTTGTACTTGCTGTTCTATCACTTGTAATCCCTTTACCCATCTGTTGTCAGGCTGCCTTCTTCTTCTCCTTCAGATCTCAGCTAAACTGTGACCCTTTCTAGGCCACCTCTTCTCATCCCTGTCTTTCTTTCTCTCAGTTTAACATGCCATGTCTTCTCCATAGCATTTATCAGTACCTAAAACTATCTAACTAAATTACATCACTTTATGTACAAGTTTCTCCCTGTCTTTCTCTCTCCCCATTAGAGCACATATTCCCAGAGGGAAGGGTTCAGCTTCATACCCTGAACACTTAGAAAAGGGGCTGGTACATGGAAAGTGATCAGAAAACAATGGACATAACCATTCTCTCCATGCCCTTGATAACACTAGTTTTATTTATTTTTTACTTATTTACCAAATAGATCAAGGCACCTACTATTGACTAGGTACTTTACCCATATTAACTAATTTTATAATCACATCAATCCTATAAGGCAAGTACCATTATTCTCCTCATTTATGGATTGGTAAACAGACCTAAAGAGGTTAAGTAACTTTTCCAGGATTTAATAGCTAGACATATTTGGAAATGGGATTCAAATTTAGGTAGAATCATTCCAGAGTCTGTGCACTTCACCATTACACTCTCCTCTTTCTCTAACTTAGTAGAAGAAAAATTATTAATGATATTGGGGCTCATTAATAGTTTATTGACCATTCTAAGTTCATTTTTTGTGAACTGGCTGTTTGAGGTTTGCCAGTGTGTATGTGTGTGTATGTGTGTTTGTATGTGAGTGTGCATGAATTTGTGTGTGAGTATGTGCGTGTGTTTATGTTTTGTTTTATTAACCTTTTCCTCCTTTCTTTTGTCCTTTGTCCCATTTGTTATTGTTGTATAGGAACAGAAACTTAAAGATTCTTTGTAGGCTGAATTTGTATCAACAAAGACTACAATAGTTGAAAGCAACTTGAGGCAGGTAGAGAAAGAATCAGCAAGGAATTCTTCAGGGTTATTCTAGTTCTAGTGAGGCCCGGATGTTAAGCTAAGAACCAAAAGGCTTTCCACTGGGCCCTTTGTGGTAGAGTGAGATGCTGAGGGATAGGTAGCCTCATGCAGGAACGAAACAAGGGTAGGACATAGGTTCAAGGAGAGCAGCAAGAACACTGAGCATGGTGATGTCACCAAGCCCTGCAGTGCCAAGAAGCATGAGGTTAAATGCAGACACTGGCAGAAGGTACATACTTCAGGTGACAGTGCACATCTGGAGGCTCTTTTGAAGCCAGAAAGAACCCTCCTCTCTAGTGTCACACAGTTGTTAAGATCCTTCTCACTTCTCAAATGCCATATGAGGAGCTAGGGAAGAGGAAAATCTGAAAGATTGAGCGAACCTCTTATAGAATAAATAATGAGTTGTTTCTAGTGAAACTATTTAAATTATTGGGTCATCTTGCATTTTGAATTAAATGTACTGACTTAAACACCTCACTTTCTGCTACTTATTAGTTTTAAGCTTAAAGAGAAGTCAAAGGAAAGTTTGGATAATGAAGAAAACATGAGACAATTTGCTAACCTCCTGTACTAGGAACCTTCTAAGCACTTTAAAGTGTGATGGTTTCTCAAAAATACTTCTAGACAAATTTGGGTTGATGTCTTCTATTCATATATTGTTATAAAATTTTACAGAGAATTGGAATTGAATATCTTTAAGAAATATCTTTTAGCTTCTATGATTTTTTTCTTCATAAGTTTCTGTAATGAGATTTATCAATGTATTATCTAATGACCAAGCAGCTTTACATTCTTGAAATACTTCTCCTAAAATACCAAATAACATTATTTTTAATGAGTTGACCTAAAATCACCTGCTTTTTTCTTCCTGGAATTACTTAAAATTGTCCCTAGCATGGTTTCTTGGTTACTAATGCTAGTTAAGTAGTTGAAATTTATTATTACTTTTTTTTTCCTAAAATTATTTTTATTAGTGTGTATTAATTATACAAAATGAGAGGTTTCAGTGTGATATTTCCAAATATGCAAACTATGAACTTGGACCACATTTTCCTCCTCTATTACTCTTTCTTAACTCCTCTCCTCAAGACCCCTCTTTTAATTTTCTTGCAAATATTTTTAAATAGGTTTCATTATGATCTTTTCATATTACCATGCAATGTATTTTGATTATATTCTTTCCAGTCACCCTGTTTTTTCCTACTCCCACTTCCCAGTGGTTCTCCCTCAAATTGTCTCCCTTTTATGTTCATATCTTTTTAAATCTAGATTCTGCACATAAGAGAAAGTGTGGTATTTGTCTTTCTGAGTCTGGCTCATTTTACTTATTATGACAATCACCAGTTGCATCCACTTTCCTGCAAATGACATAATTTTGTTTTTCTTTATGGCTGAGTTATACTCCATGGGGTATATATACCATGTTTTCTTTAACCACTCATCTGTTGATAGACATCTAAGCTGATTCCATGACCTGGTTATTGTGAACAGTGAAGAGTGCTGCTATAAACATGTACAGGTATCTCTATTGTATGGATATAGGCTCTGGAATGGCAAAGCACAATCATATGCTAGTTCTCTTTTTACTTTGCTGTAAAAATAATTTACATTGCCATCAACAGTATATGAAGTTTCCTATATCCCCACATTCTCACCATCATTTCTTTGTTTTCTTGATGATAGTCATTCTGCCTGGGGATGGAATAGAAATGATTATTCTTTGTGGCAGTATTGGGGTTTGAACTCGGGTCTTATACTTGCTAGGCAAGTGTTTTACTACTTGAGCCATGCCTGCGGCTATTTGCTTCAGTTTTGTTTCTTTTAGACAGGGTCCTGTGCTTTTGCCTGGGCTGGCCTTGAAATGAGATCCTCCTATCTCTGCCTCCTGAGTAGCTCAGATTATAGATATGGGCCACCATGCCCAGAAAAATGTTTTGATTTGCATTTCCTTATTGACTAAGGATGCGACATTTCTTCATGTGTTTACTACCTGTTTGTACTTCTTTTGCTTATTTATTAATTGGATTATTTGTTCTTTATTTTTTAATTTTTGGGCTCTCTCTTCTATACATACATACATACACACATATATATATTTACATATATACATATATATAATTGTGGTACTGGGATTTGTACTCTGGATCTTGCATTTGCTAGGTAGGCTCTCTATCACTGAGTCATGCACCCAGCCCTTTTTACTTTAGTTATTTTTTGAATAGGGTCTTGTGCTTGGTAGAGCCTTCTTTCTTTCTTTTTTTTTACGGAGTAGTTTGAGGAGCATTTGGTGTTAGCTCTTTAAAGGTCTGGTAGAATTCCTCAGTGAATCCATCTTGCCCTAGACTTTTTCTCTTTATAGGGATACTATTAATTACTACTTAAAATCTCATTGCTTGTTAAATATCAATTTAAGTTGTTTATATCCTCTTGGTTCTTTATTTCTCCACTGATTTTAAAGGATAACTTTGCTGAATATAGTAATCTTGGTTGACATTTACTTCCAGAGTTTGAAATATATCATTCCATGCTTTTCTCACTTTTAGGGTTTCTGCTGATTGCTTTGCCTTTGTAACTAAGTTGGAGTTTTTCTTTTGCAGCTTTCAATAGTCTTTCTTTGTCCTGTATTCTTAGCATCTCAACTCTACTATGACCTAAAGATGATTTATTCTCATTGTGTCCATTTGGGGTTCTTTATGCCTCCTGTACTTGGATATCCACATGGTTCCTTAGATTTGGGAAATTTTCTGCTGTAATTTCATTGAATATGTTTTTTGCACATTTTGTTTATATCTCAGTTCCTTCTTCTACCCCACTGAATTCCTAGATTTGGTCTCTTGTTATTTTTGTTTTCTTTAGATGTTTTTGGTGGCACTGGGGTTTGAACTTCTAACCTCACACTTGCTAGGCAGGCACTCTACCACTTGAGCCACTCTACCAACCCTAGTTTGGTCTCTTGATCATGTCCTAGAGTTCTTGAAAGTTGTGAACATGCTTCTTTATTTTTTTCTTAATTGCTTTCTGAATGTAATATTTCCTTAATTTTGTCTTCAATCCCTGATATTCTTTCTTCTGCTTGGTCTAGTTTATTGGTGATTCTTTCCCTGTGTTTCTCATTTTATTTACTGAGTTTTGCATTTCCAACATTTCTGTAAGTTTTTTCCCCCAGAATCTCAATATTCTTGCTGAATTTCTCATCCATGCTTACTCTCTTGTCCAGATCTCGAATTGACTTCCACATTTCATTCATCTGCTTATTTGAATCCTCTTTCATGTAACTGTTTATTTTTAAAAGTAGACTTTTAAATTTTTTGTCTGATATTTCAGTATGTTTAGATTCAGTTCCTTGGGAGTTATAAAATTTCTGCAGGAGTGAAGCGAGCTTTTTCACGCTCCTGTTACTACTGAACCTAACTGGACCTAACTGGGGATGATGGGAGATGCAGAAAGGACAAAGGATAGACAGACAGACATGGAGAAAGTTGGGGCCAGCTGTGTTGGGCACTAGGATGGAGATGAACAACAGTCTTGCTACTTTTTTACTTCTCTTTACTCTGCTTCTTTTCTTCTCCATTCTTTAAGGCCTTGTCTTTCTTTAAAACTGCTTCTAAAGTCTTCTTTTCTGTCTTTAAAGTCTCTTTCCTAAGACTCACTCTGTCTCATTTTTCTCTTAGCTTTTCTTTGGCATAATCTCTTTTAGTCTTTTCCCTCAGACTTTCAGACAAATAACAGCAGCAGTGTCAGAAAAATGCATTAGCATAACTCTTAAAGCCTTGACAGTCAGACTTGCACCGTCCCATGTTCTCTCTTTAGCTTTCTTAAGGTCTCAGTGCTCAGACTTGCAAACAACAGCAGCTGCATCTAAAAACTGCACGTAGATAGCTCTTAAAGTCTCAGTCCTTAGACTTGCACTGTCCCATGTTCTCTTTAGCTTAGCTCTTCTAAAGCCCATGTATAAAGTTCTCGGTGCAGAAAGCTGCTCTGGTGGAGACACACCAGCCAGCAACAGTGGCAGCCAATCAGAATCCCCCATCAAAAAGCCTCATCCTACTTCAGCAAGTCTTTTATATCCAGTGGCAAACAAGGAGGTGGAGCAACAGTTCTTGGGGAGTGGTGTGACATTGTAACAACAGAAACCCATGTTCCACTTCTCTGAATGTAAACAATTTAGGAAAAACAGCTGTGCTGCATCTTGACTCTTGCTCTCTTCAAGTTCTCATAGACTTCTCACAATCTGCTCCACAACAGGAGTAATATTGTTCTACTTTTCCATATATTTTGTGTCTCTAAGTTGTAGTTGTGTATATTTTGGGATGGATATCTCTTCCAACTTTATTCAGTCCATTTAGTGTTCACTAAATGAGCCTTTTCTTGAAGGCTCAATCTCCAGTACCACCCAAAGAGGAGCAAATAATCTGCCACAACAGCAACTACTGTGTCAGGTTGGTCCTGCATGTGGGCTGAAGACTGGGCTAGTGAAAGGTCAGTTGTCTGTTTCAAGGCTGCATTCACTTTAGAGGCTTCCCTTCTTTGCATACATGGAGTTGCTGCTGGTGCAATAAACTTTGCAGACTGGGCTAGGCAGCTTCCCTCTCACTACACTCTATAGTTTGTGCTCCTAGGGGTGTCAAATGTCCAAGCCTAGGAGTTTCTTCTGAGTGTGTAAGAGAGTTGGGGAAACAAGCAGAGACCTTGATGGGAATAACTAAGGAAACACAGTAATATGCCTGCCAATCTTAGAGCTTTCCTAACCCACCCAGTAGTAAATCACCTGTAGGAGAGAGAAAGATGGGTAAATAGTGAAATATACTGAACCTGGGTTCAGAGCTCTTGGTCCCACCTGACAGCAACACACCCAGCAGGAAGACAGCTCCAGAAGCTGAAGAGTCCTTTGGCTTTAGGCTCTGGCTTGGATCTATCAGTACCAGTGGCGATATGCATGTGATGGGGCTTGCTCCTGACCACAGAGGTGGAGATAACAACCACTTCACAACCTGAGCTCCCCACTGACCAGACTGCTCAGTGGTTCAGAGGTCTAATTCTCTATCTTCTCACAACCACCTCTCTTGGTTATGTTCCTCTCAAACACTGTAGGAAATGTCTGCAGGTTCCCTGACTTGTGATTGTTTCTGGTTTTCAATTCCCCAGAGTAGCTCAGTTTGAGATAGTAGGTCCTCTCTCAATATGGCACCGGGCTATAGCTCTCCAAGATACAGGAAGAAACACAATGCTGGCCTGTCATGCAGGAAGAGTCACTCTTGCTTCAAATTCCAGCATTGGATTTAAGATTTGCAAAAACTGTTGCCTTCTCCTGTGGCTATGACTATCAGTCTGTCCTCAGACTGTGGGCTGTTTCCCACTTCTCTCTGGGTGGCCATTATGTTTTTCAGCTGTCTTATTGCCTCTTTTGTGATTCTTAATGCTCTTCCTCTCTTTGAAATAAAGTTTGTTCTTTGTCACCCTGACTCTTCTCATTCATGGAATAACACAGAAGAAGCTTTCATTCTGCTATCTTACCCTGGACCCATTCTTATTTTTCATATTTTTTTGTTCATTTCCGGAGATTTTCTGTATTTACAGAAACTACCATCTTCATTAATATCCTATCTATTTTAACACATAAATAACATTTTCCCCTTAAGTTACTAACATTGACATTCTGAGAAGGTATTCCATGGTTATCTTCTAAGTAACAGACTTTTATTGGTGCATTTTCTTTTTCTTTTTTTGTGGTATCAGGGTTTGAGCTCAGGGCTTCTTGCTTGCTAAGAAGGTGCTCTACTGTCTGAGTTATGCCTTCAGCCCTTTTTGCTCTGGTTGTTTTTGAGATACAGTCTTGCTTTTTATACAAGTTGGCTTTGACTGTGATTTTCCTGTTTTATGTTTCCTAATATCATTGGGATGACAGGTGTGCACCATCACACCTAGTTTTATTCCATTGAGATGGGTTCTCACAAATGTTTTTGCCCAGGCTGGCCTTGAACTCTGATCCTTCGGATCTCAGCCTCCCACATAGCTTGTAATGACAGATGCAAATCACCATGCCGAGCTATTGGTTGAGATGGGTTCTTGCAAATTTTTATTGCCTAGGCTAGCCTTGAACTGTCATTCTCTTGATCTCAGCTTTCCAAGTAGTGGGGATTACAGGCATGAGCAACCAGTACGTGGCTGGTGCATTTTCTTTATTCATAATTGTTTCTCAGAGAACATCATTCTTTTCCATCCCCAATGACACATCAGAAACCATGGATTCATGACCCCATGTCTTGCTGACCCCAGCCAATACTAGATAATTGTGTGGGCATAAACATCTGACCCTTGAGTTCCTTTCCAATCTTCTCCACCTTGAGAACTTTAATCAGTGGTTGATTTCTGGCTATCTTTGGAGATGGAAGTTTGCTTAAACACTGATTTCAGAGTGGCCATTTTTGGATCATGTATGCTGGTGAGCAGGCAAGGTGATCTCTTGTTTTCCTGGGGAAAACAGCTAGCTGTAGAGGACCAACTTGACCTTGCATATTCTATGATAAGTCTCACCTACAGTTTTTCTCAATGACGTTCTTGTTTTATAAAATCCCAAGTTTCCTCCTTCTTTTTTGAGATATTCCTTATTAATAGATGTCTCCCTTTTGCAATATCCTAAATAAAATCATCTTAGTGGTCCCGTGCATTTTGTTTTGTACCCAGGAAAACAGAACAAATGAATAGAGAAACATGACGATATAAGCAGCCTGGTGAAGTAAGAGACCTAAAGTGACCTGGAGCAGAACTTTCTTGACAACTTTTAAGAGACTTGGCCTACCTCTTTGGGAGGCACTACTGTGCTTCCTGCTTTGGCATTCCGTGCCTTACTTCTGTATCCATACAATAAGCTCCCCCTATGTAAGCCAGATTAAGATGATTTTTGAGTCTTGTACCAAGTCACTACTTCCTAAGACTGTTGATTTGCATGTGACTGGTGCATTGAATCCAAAAAAGCATGAACATAACAGAAAAAATAATGAAGAAAGGTGGATTACCTGGGTTAAATTAAATCTGCTTCACTTCAGAAAGCAAAATTATTCTTGAAAGCTGTATTTATTAGCTTATTTTAGAATTGTCCTCTTTTCTAATTAATTTTTATAAAATACCTTAATATTAATAATAGACAATGATTGAGCTTTTCATATTTTAATTCACAGGGTCTAAAATGTGCGTAGCACATAGGAGGCTCTTAGAAGAATTGGTGGAATAATCAATGATTGAAGTGTAATAGAAAAAGACTATTGATCCTCTTAGTTGCCTTAATCTACCTATCTGCTCTTACCTAGGTCCCTTTGTGTCTCTCAGTTGCTTTTTACATGCTTAATTCCCTCATGAATTCTTGTAAGGATCAAGATAAATATGACATCAAGGAAATACTTTCAAAACGTAGTGCTACAGAAACTTGGGTAAAAGTTATTATATTAAAGCTTGTTAGATAATTTAATCTTTTTCTATTATAAGACAGGTACAACCATAATCCAGTACATAGCCACATTGGGATTTGAGTTTTTTAAAAAAAAGACTTTATATGGAGAATCTTAGTTTTCTCGGTCAGAAGTTAACATAATAAGGTTCCAATTCACAGTGGAAAAGGTGTTTTTTCATTGAGAAAGACCCAGCCCCTTTGGTACATAGCAGGCAATGCCAGAAAGGGTGTGTGCAGCTGAACCCCACTCTGAGGTTTCCCAGATGTTTCAGTGCACAGAATCAATCAGTAGGTTTGCTTTTGTGTGACCTTTCTGGGTCAATAAACAAACACAAATCTGGAAGCAGATCCTGTCAGTAAATCTACTCAATTTTGATGTAAATTGATGGAAACCATTAATAAAAAATATAAAATGTGGCAAGGAAAGCAAACATTATTTGATTTTAAAAATTAGTTATTTGTTGCTGCTCAAGCCATAATTTAATCTCTTTCTTGCAGAATTGTTGCATTTTCTTCTCAGTTAATATCATAAGTAAATGGAACAATTGTTATCTCTTGGGATTTGAAATCTGTGAACATATATTAGACTTACCATAAGCTGAGAAAAGAAAAGTAAAACAAAACAAAAAAGCAAGTAAACAAAACTCAGGAACTTTCGTATGAGCAAACAGGATATTATTTGTATGAGATGTAATAATTTAATGTTCAAAACAAAGAAATCAGATATTTGGGAAAAAAGTAATTATCAGAAAGCAAACAAATATTTCTATTATTATCTACTATAGAGAAAATGTTTTTTTATAAATTCCATTTATCTTGAATCTCATCCCTTTACATATGTACCCTCAATTATTGAGTATAGACTGCTTAACATGTGCTACGCTGTATGCCTAGGACACAAAAATGGGTCAGATGTTAAGCATATATAAATTTCAGTACACAAACTGGGAGGATAACAAGTAGAGCATTTAAAATTTTTCTCTAAATTAATTTAATTTCTCTTCTGAGTCATATTTTTGCTGAATTGGCAAGAAATTCAGGCTCAATATGTCTGGGGATTTCCCCTATCCTGTTCCCACAAATCTTTCCATAAACAATTCTAAGGCATCCATAATTAGGAGGGGCTGGAGGGAACCCCAATCTGTGAGATACCTGGGATAATGATATATCTCTTCCATGATTGCAGGATGCCTTGAAGTCTTTTTCAGCTATGAATAGAGGGAAGGAATCGCAGAGGCTGGGGACTCTGGGGCCTGTGTGCTTGTCTTGGACCATGCAGTCAGGCCTCTGTGAGGCCAAGGCTCCACAAATGCGACAGCCACCAACTTCTAGTTTCCAGAGGAATATCTTTTATAGTCTGGACAATTATATCTCTCCCTTTTTCTGTTTCTTGCACACTCTGCTTTCCCTTACCAGTTACTCCCTGCAAAGTTTATAAGGTATTCTATGGGGTTAAGCTGTTAGAAACAAAAACAGAAATTTCTAGTCTACTCTGCGTCTTGGCCCAACCATGCTTCCTTTTGAGGCCATGATAATGGGTCCCCTCTGCTCCATTCCCATGGTCCTAATTCAGACCAGCTTAGTGTTTCAGGAACAATTATAATTACTTTCTAATTTTACTTCTCTTTCTTTGTGCACTCTAAAGACTTCTATACACAGCAACCAAATTCCCCTTGTCTGGGGGTAGCTCTGACCTTGTGAACTCTGGCCCAAAAATCTTTGCTAGTTTTCCAGTGTCAATAAAACCAAGTTTCACATCTTAAATACTTTAAACCTTTCAAGTTGGCCCTAACATTCCTTAAAATTTCTCACCCACCTTTCTCCTTTATATTCCTGTTTGAACCAAAGTGCAAAACAGCATACCTTCTTTCTCCTTTTCTGTCTTGGTTCATGATGTTCCTTCTGCAAGAAATGCCCTGTCCTCCCTTCACACTAATTTCTACATTACTAAATTGCATTATCTTGAAGGACCAAATGTGATAAAACTTAATTCATGAAGTCTTCCTGGATTCTCAGTGAAAACTATCGTAGGAAAAGGAATATAAAACCTTATAAAAGAAACCAAAACTGAGATGAGTCTCTAAGGCTAGTACCAAAAGAGCAAAATGGAAAATTAGTCTGGAATAAAGATAAACAAGTAGCGCGAAGCCATAATCCTGTAACAGATATCAGGATGTGATAGGAAGTACATGCAGGGTCACCTGAGACTCAGTGGTAGACTGAGCCTGTTGGGCCCTGCAGTGGGAACAGTGAGCGTCGTCTGCTCCACAGTCAGGTGAGGCTCTAAGGAAGACATTATGACTCATCCGCTCTGTGGTGCTGACTGACACCAGAGATCTCTTCAAGTCCAAATTTAGGACACGTTTTTGCTCAGTTTAGAGGTATTCGTTTCCACATACGTCTTGGTGTGGAACTTACCTGAACTCTTGATTTACTTTCTTTATCTCTCTTATAATGCTGAAGTTAAAATAAAAGGTCATTATTTACCTTTCCTATCTTCAGTGCTGCATTATAGCTTCCTCAAAGGCAGGGCTCTAATCTCCTTTCTAGAACACCAGGCCATTACCAAATCTGAGACCATCCATTTTTTAAAATGAGAGAATCAAGGCATTGACACCAGAGTGGTGTTGGTTCCATTAAGCACGACCACATTAGTATATTCCTTTTACTTAGAAGTCTCCAGATGGAATGGCAGTGTTCTAAAGCTACCATATCTTACTTATTAATGCAGTGTATGTCAACTAGACAGTTAGTCCAATTTTTTTTCATTCTGAGTGCACCTTGACACTTACAGATAATTATGCCAATCTGAGAGGTACAACTCTTGGCATATCATACCAGCATCTGCAGATGTGATTAGCATGAGACCAGAAATCCCAGGAGACCCAAATCATCCCTACTAGGAATAAGTAGGGTCATTATGCTTAATAAAAGAAGAGCATGATGAAAAATAGTATTGCTGTTTTGTGTTCAGTAATGTAACAGACTAGAGTCTATTGCATTTATCTTTAATGAAGTAGAAGAAACTTCCTGATCAGCTAACCTGGGAATAATCATGATTTACTTTATAAAAAAGACATTGGGGTAGATCTGGACAGAAGAAGCACCATGAGGGAAGTAGCTCTGTTATTTTTCAGAAATTATTTAGCTATTTTTTAATTTGTTTTTTTTGTTGATACTTTCCCTGTCAGGGCTTCTATATGTATTCATAAAAGGATACATAGAGATCCTGAAGATCTTTCAGGTATGGACTACTTCTAAATATTGTTTCTGCTCAAGTATGCTTTTATGGAATGTCTAGAAAACCCACTTGTAGAATTTTTCCTTTTCTCTTATGGTGTTTTCATGTTTTGTTTTGCAGTCCTGGGAACTGAACCCAGTGTCTTGTTCATGCTAGCCAAGTGCTCTACAACTTGATCCACACCTCCAACTTCTTATGGTGTTCTAAGAGGCACTGGGATTTAAATTTGCTCTTATTCTGTCTTTTGTGCATGTGCCTATGTGTATTTGTGTGTGTGTGTGTGTGTGTGCTTATGTGTGTGGCACTGGGGATTGAACATAAGGCTTCACGCTTGGCTTGCTAGGAAGGAATTCTACCATTTGAGCCATGTCTCCAACCTGTCATTCTATCTTTTAATAAAATGTTTTTCCTTGGAAAAGTTGTTCCATTCTTTTTAGATATCAGGGATCCTAGCAGTCTTCATAAGTCATTTGTACATCTAACTGAATTAAAGAATAAATGTTTCAATCCTTTAATATGATCCCTTCCACTATCTAACCCTATCCTCCAGTCTGAAAAACCTGAAGGAAAAGAGAGACTTGAATGAGAGGACAGTTCAGTAATGCATTCTGTTTGCTTTCCTGACTTCTCTTGGGCTAAACGCTACATTGACTGTAGCACTTGAAGTGTTGCCATGTTCAGCAAAACAAGCTTCACATGATTTGATATTTAACTTGTGGGAAAGGAGCCCAGCTCTTTCTCTACCTCTTTTATCTTCCTGTGTGTTTACTGAAATAGGAAGTGTCATAACCAGTTTCTTTATTTACTTTCAGTCATTGTTTTAGGAAGAATAAGGACAAAACTGACTAGCATTCAAAAACAGCAGTCAAGAAAAGCGTACGTCTTCTTTCCTCTCATATATCAACTTGTTTAATCAGAGCATTTGTATTTTGTTGTATTATTTTTACTTCTCTCTATGGGAATTGATTTGTAATGTTACCTAATCAGTGTGGTTCCAATTTTAATCTGAGAGCTGAGTAACAAATATAAGACATTAATTTCTATAAGCCATATATATTTGAAAGTTTCATTTACATAGTCAACAATTTAGGCCTATAAATTCTAATGTGTTTCTATTTCTTTTGGGTTACTGTTTGCATAACCTTTTTATAGCTCTGGCAAACCATAGTGCTGCCCAATGCTGACAAATTTCTCACTGTTGTTCAGTGCATACAAATGTATTTTAAGTTACTCTCCTGCACTCCCTCAGTAATTTTTCTTCTTTCTTTTGCAGTCACTATTGAGGGTAATTCTCTTTTAGGAGCTGAAAAATTTCATTTCTTTCCCCTAGCACTTTTAGCATTTCATTTGCCACTTTTCTCTAGTCTCATATACTACCAATATAACCCTACTTATCCCAGACAGGACTCCTCAACTTTGGGAAAGTGCAGACTCAGCTATAATACCATCCTTGTCTCTAGGAGGTTGGGACCATGAGACTTGAGTATAACTGAGTACACTTAACCTGAACACTTTTCAAGGGATTGAACCGATTCAAGAGAACTGATTGCAGATGTTAAGTGGTTCATCCTACTGTAGAAAAATATCTATGTGTGTGTGCATATATACACATACATATATATCTGTGCATGTATGTGTGTATGTATATCTCTCCATATATTACATGTAGAGAGATGTTTAACACTGAAGAAATGCATTTAACTCCTGACCATTCATCTTTAGCAGTTCCTACAGCTTAAAGTTTCAAATATTTCAAATTTTTGCTTTCTATGGAAAACTAATTTGTGCCTAATATAATCCAGGTATAAATATGTACTTTCATACATATACTAGTATTGATCTTTACAATATTTGTATAAGGCATTACTGATTCATGTTAAATATAAGAAATTTAAGGGCCAGGGATTACTATATTATTGTTGACTAGAAGGGACTATTATAAGAACACAGTAGAGGTTCTGGGTTGGTCCAGCCTTTCGAACCTAAGGAATATGACTTACAGTCCAGGCAGAAGTGTACTGGCTGGCGCTCTAACTGCTCTCTCTTGTGATTCCATTCAAACAGTGTTCTCTGAATCTAGTCCAGGTGAGTAGCGAACCAAAATCATTAGCTGCTGATTCACAAACAAGGTAAAATAAATCAGGGTCTCAGCTCAGTTCCTAAAAACAAGACTCCATTCCACCCTCCCCACCTGTGCTCTGTTAGGAGTCTTAATGGTCAAAGATTAATTGGTACATGGAAAGCATGCTCACCGCTCTCCTGACAGTCAGATAAGTGGATACTGAAGAGGACAGTGGCTCCACGTTGTAGACATTAGCTGAGGTAGAGCAGCTCAGAGGGTGACAGCAAAAGGCTTCCAGAAGACTTCCAAGTTGCAGTCTGCTCAGGGCCCTGCCGCAGGCATTGCTGACTCAGTGTGCTTCTCTGTGTGAACTGCAGGGAGGATGTGGACCAGATGTATCTGGGTTGCAATCTTTCTGATGCTCCGTTTACCAGCATTGGGAGCTAGGGCATGCTACTTAACCTCTAATTCTCAGCATGGAAGGTTGTTGAGTATTAACTTTGTAATAATTTTCTTCTGCTATATAACAAATTACCACCAGCGTGGCAGCTTAAAGTCACATTTATTTATTGTCTTACAGTTTCCGTAGGCAAGAAGTCCAGGCACAACATGTTTGGTTTGTCCACCGGGGACTTCCCAGAACCTAACACAAGGTGTTGGCCTGGCTGTGGGTGTTATCTGGATCTTGAAATCATCTTCCATGGTCAGAGGCTAAGAGCAGAATTCAGCAGTGAGGTCCTCTATTTCCTGCTAACTTTTGGGCAAAAGCTGCTCTTGGTGCCCAGAGGGTGCTCTGTGGTCTTTTGCTCCATGGACGGTTCACAAGATGGATGATGCACTTTACCAGGAAAGCTCAGCATGTCTCCCCTCAAAGATTAAATCTAGGGCTTATTTAGATTTAAGATTTCTAAATTCTTGCTTCTTGGGGAGTGTGTGTTTATGTGTGTTTCTGAGAGGAAAGATTATGCAAAAGGAAGAAATATTTATAAGTAGTGTCTTGAGTGTAAACTCACAACAGATTTAATTACTAGCAAATGGTAACACACATGCATGCACATGTGTGTACATCTATGTGATTGGTGCACGTATCCATTTATTCACGTTTTATTTCAATGATATTCACATCATCAGATGTGAACTTAACTTTTTTTGTGGTCACATAACAAAACTCCACTGTCCTCTATTTCAGCTTTGTCCTTCCCTAAACCAATATTTCTTTTTGAATTGAGAAGAGCAGAGAGAAAGCTCAAGGAATGGCTGCATTAATCACACTTACCATTTTCTAGATGTTATGATTCTTCCACATCTCAGAGCCTTTGCTGGCCTAGGAGAGATGGTTCCTCTCAGGACCAGCTAATTCCTGGAGATAGCAGATGGCTTCCTCTTAGCATGCTTTCATATTAAAAGCAATTAAGCCAGAGTCCCTATTTCTAGCCAATTCCTTTACACAACTCTCACATAAGAAGCCATTATTTCCCCTGCCCTAAATCTCCCCAGGCTCAACTAGAGACTATCCCTGTAGCTGAGAGCTTTCTGAAATTGCTCCAACTATCTAGTACTTGACTTGCTGAAATTTCCCTACTATATTGTCTGTTGCTTCCCAAGGAAATCCCATGAAGGCTATGGGCCACGCTTTCTCCATCATTCCTTCTGCCTCCTGTTGAACTGGCCGTTTTCCTATGTGGAAAACTGGCTGTTTTCCTTCATGGTGTGTCTCTTCTGGGGATCCATGAGTAATAAATCTTAAAAAAAAAAAAGAAAGGACTTGACCTTGTGTCATCACTTAGTCACTTCATAAATTAAATCAAGATAATGACTCACTATAGGTAAAATAAGAGCTAGTAATGAGTCCTTGAATAATTTGACTAACTTTATCAGAATTCTGCATGCTGCTTTCCCTCAAGTATTACCTGTAATAGTAATCAAACCAGAAAAATCAAGAATTGCTTGTAAAATTAATCACACTAGAAGGCAGGGAGCTATGAGGAAAAGAAACAGAAGAATTCCCTAGGAAGCAGCAATATGTGTTCACATCATTCTCTGTAACAATACTTTGGACAAAAATCCATTTAACTTGCTTTCAGCCATCATAGTTATTTTCCTGAATCATAAAATTCCCATTATGAAAAAAATCCTGACATCAACTTAATTAGTATGAGCATAAATCTGAACAGCAGCATGCATGCTTGAAACCGAAGTCTTTCAGGCCACAATTATAAATTCTATTACTTCCACTACTACTGAAGTAATTAAATATTATTTCAATGCACTGCCAATTGGCAGTATTTTTTTTAAAAAACATGTAAAAGGATTATTGGTTTAAAACTATTAACAAAGTTTTTAGAGTTCAGTAGTAATACGTTAAGTACTAATTTTACTGACTAATTTTAAAACTTACTTCAAATAAATGAAAATTACCCATAGTCTTGACTGTATATACTATATATGTATACATATGTATATACACATGCATACATTCTATATTCTCATTAACAAATATTTTTTTTAACCTTTACAGTCATTGACATATCTATGTAGAGATATTTAGGTATATTATGTAGATATGTTTTTAAGGGTAGCTTTCTATTCTGAAATAAAAGCTTGGTAATGAAGACTTTTCTTTGAAGCACATTTTTGTAGATAGAATTTAGGTAAATATTCATCAATAGCCTGATGTTTAATGGACTGGTGCCAAAAGATGCTCTGTGGGCATTAGTTCAGAGCACAAGTTTAGAATTCAGTCCTTTGTAACTTGCTGAGTCTTATTGCTGAAAGTAAGGTAACTTCTTGCTGATAACCATGTACAGATGATAGCAGAACTCAGAATCTTTACTCACAGAGAACCCCCCCCCCGTGGTGGGCCAACATTGATCCTGAATTGGATTTATTATGAATTATGAATTATGAATTGGATTTATCATTATTGGATTTATTATTTATTATGAATTATGAATTGGATTTATTATGAATTTATTCATATGTGCATACATTGTTTGGGTCATTTCTCCACCCTGCTCCCCTCCCCCACCCTTCCCCCTTTCCCCCCTCAGTTCCAGGCAGGTCCTGTTCTGCTCTTATCACTAATTTTGTTGAAGAAAAGACACAAGCATAATAAGGAAGACAAAGTGTTTTTGCTGGTTGAGTTAAGGGTAGCTATACAGAGAGATTCCTAACATTGCTTTCGTGCACCCATGTGTTGCGACCCATGTTGATTTTGGGTGGGCTTATATCTGTTACTTGACCTCCATAATCCTTAGCTTTATCATCTATAATGTGAGAGTTTAAAATTAAAAATTTAAGGTGATTTCAACTGCTAACCTGACAAAAATATAGAATTAGGGAATTGCATAACATAAATATCGAGGTCATACACATAACTAACAGAGAAGTTAACTATTTGCTGTGTTGTTCAGACACATTCATTCACTAATTTATTCTTCCAGTCCCTCATTCAACAAATACTATACTGGTGCTAGAGCTAAAAGAAAAATGAGAAGGATGCCTTGCTTCTGGGATGACTGCTCTACCCCCATCAGAAGCTCATCAAAAAAATACCATTTTGATCTTTGCTCTGGCCAATTACTCACTCTGAATTCCAGCTCATTAGATAAACACATGCAGAGAAACTAAAGCAGATACCTTAAAAGCAACTGAGGCCAATAGGAAAAGGGGAACAGGTACTAGAGAAAAGGTTAGATCAAAAAGAATTAACCTAGAAGGTAACACCCACGCACAGGAAATCAATGTGAGTCAATGCCCTGTATAGCTATCCTTATCTCAACCAGCAAAACCCCTTGTTCCTTCCTATTATTGCTTATACTGTCTCTACAACAAAATTAGAGATAAGGGGAAAATAGTTTCTGCTGGGTATTGAGGGGGGGAGCGGGAGGGGGCGGAGTGGGTGGTAAGGGAGGGGGTGGGGGCAGGGGGGAGAAATGAACCAAGCCTTGTATGCACATATGAATAATAAAAGAAAAAAAAAAAAGATATTATTGACCATCTTGGTGGGATTAGAAAAGTTATTTTGTTTGTTACTTGATATTAAAAATCATCTTTTAGATATTATTATTCAACTTAATTGTCTTGAAAAGCACAACCATGTGAATTAAACAGTGAAGTGAATATGTTTTAAATATTATTTTTATGTAGAATTGTTTTTGAGGTTAAGATGGCTGAACAATTGAATGGGATTCCACATTAATGATCAAATCTTTTATTGATATTGCAAAAGCAGATTAGATTGTCCATGATGTGAAGTAATGTGAAAGAGGATCTGATCTCATAAAACATATCATAAGAATCAAGTGATCAGGCTTAAAATAATAATAATGATAAAAAGAGTAATATGCATCTTGGTCCTACCAAAACAGGTATACCATAATCCAAAATCAGTTCACAGGTATAGTTCTAACCAATGTAAAGAACTAGGAGGGGAAACTAATAAAATCTTATTTGTGAACCACAAACACAGATTTCTCAGAAACTCCATTGTTACTCTCCAAGAAGAGCTATCCTTTAGCAACTCCCTTTAAAGATTAAATATCAACATTGAAATGGCCTGAAAACAACTCTATTGCTATCCATTCTTCTGGAAGTTGTTCCTCTGTCACATTTCTTTGCTGTTCACACACACACACACACACACACGCACACGCACACGCACACACACACACACACACATACACACACAGGAGGCCAGGTATAAATTATGCAGAGTGTGGCTTGCTGTTGCCCATTAAGACATGTCAAAGGCCTGCAGCAGAACGTGCAAGAGAGAGAAGTCTAAACAAACAGACTAAATATTCAATGTAGTCCAAAATCCTGATCATCAGGACAAGAGCTAGAATAGCTAATGCACAAGCAGGCTCAATTAACCCTAATTAGTTCAGAGTCAGGCTACAAAAGACTTAATTAGCAGTTATTAGGTGCTGCTCAGAAAAGGAGCATAAATAATGGTTGGTAGCAAGCTGTGTTTAAGAGTCTCCTGGCTGAGTGACATCAAATTTTAAAAAAGGTAAAATCAATGTTTTTTTATTGGGGATTAAATATAAAATAATGATACAGGTCTTGACTTAAGTTTCATTTATTTGTAGTGGATTGTTAGTATAATTTTTTTTGTGTGTGTGGCAACTCAGATGCTTCAGGAAATGAATTTGAAAGTTTTGTTCAACAATGTGACGGTTGCAGTCTATCCAAGAGAAGAATTATCTGCTCTTGGGATGCTGAGTGACCATCACAGTTCAGAGGAATAAATGAAAAGTTTTCCTTGAGGGTTTCAAGCATCAATCTTTGGAGGTCTCACATTGAAGATTCCAGTACAAATCCTTCCTTCTTGATTGCCACATTTATTCTCCAACACTGTTTCTCACAGAAGCCAAAAGCTAAATATCTTCATCTGATTTCACAGTAAAATGATTCTTATTTAAAATACATAATTATCAGATTAGGATTGAAAACAAAGGAAAAATTGACATGATACACTTTTTGCTAAGTCTCTTTCTGTATCTCTGTGTGTTTGTCTCTGTCTCTCTGACATTTCCTTAGAGTAAATACAAGCTTCAGAGATATAGAATATTATATCTTTAGGGCTGGCGATAGCTCAGCGGTAGAATGCTTATGTAGCAGGTTTTGGTTCCCAGAATTGCAAAAACAAAACAAAAATTGGACTATTATAATATTTTTTAAAGTTTCTCTTAAGTTTTTTAATATCCTCATCAAACACGTCTTGATATGAGTGAGACTAGAATTTGTTTTTAGGATACTACAAGGTTAATGTAGTATTTAATCTGTCCTTTATTATCTTTATTTAACATAACTATGAATGTTATCACTCATAAAACTATTCAGCCTTGTCATCAATTATTTCATGGAGAAATACTGTTTGTAGGTTTATCTAAACATGGTTTAAGAGTTCACTTTAACCATTAACTGCCTTCCTCTTTAGAAAATAATAACAAGGTCAAAGGACAGCTTAGAAAAATGAAGATGTGTTAGTTTGTATTACTATATAACAAATAAACAAACTGAGTTGCTTAATACAGTGTTCATTTATTAGCTTACCAATTCTATCAGTCAGACTTGAGTGGGCTCAGAAGGTCACAATCAAGGTCAGACTGGGTTCTTACCTTCATGCTCTGGGGGAAAATTCTTTTCGAAGATTATTCAGATTGTTTTTAACATCCAATTCCTTGTGGTGATAGGCTGGGGTCCTTCTTCCTTTGCTACTTGTTAGATGGGGGCCACTCTCTGCTCTTGCAAGCTGCCTGAATTCCTTCTTGTGTGCCCCTGCCATTTTCAATGTACCAATGACACATCAAGTCCACATTCTTCAAATGTCTGTGACTTCTGTTCCCAGCCAGACAAGACTCACTGCTTTTTAAAAGTTCCATGCAATTGTGGATCCCACTTGAATAATCTCCTTTCGTAATTACTCAAAGTCTACTGATTAGTTGGCTTAATTACCTCTCAAAATCCCTTTTGCCATACAACATGACATAATCACAGGCAGTGTATTTCACAATATTCATCGTTTTAGAGATTAAGGCTCAATCTTCCCTATACCTAGCCTTATGCTAAGGGCAGAGGGTGGAGTGGTCACTGGGCAGGAGCACGAGAGGGAGGCCAGTTGAATACCAAAGCATCAGGAGGCTGGAGAACATGTGGCTGAATATCTGCTCTGGAGACAGAGAGAAACATCAGGAAAGGAGGACTACATATGAACTTGGACTCCAATCCTCTAGCACAGGCTCCATTGTCCCTTTGGATTTTATTTTAAATAAAATGAAGTTGCTAAGGATTTCAAGATGACAACTACAGAATATTAAGTCCTACCTGAGGGGTCCCTTCCCAATGTGGGGCCTCTCAAGACTTCCCTGATCAAATAGCCATGAAGCTGACCCTGGGAGTAAGAACCAAAAGTGTTTCTAATTATATTTTTAGTAGTAGCAGTACTAATAGTATTTGTAGCTGTCAGACACTTAGCAAAAATGCTTAGGTGCTTTAAAACACCTGTTCTATTTTCATTTCATACAGAGTGATCTAAAAATCAGGCTTCTTACACTCAATGAAACTCTTCCAAACAGCTATACATAAGAACTCCAGACCATCGATGTACAAGTATTTCTTTTTACAGTGGAGGTGATATTGATATTTTTCATAATATATGTAAACTCTATTTTTCTTTTAGTTTTTCTGTTTTTTGGGGTATTGTCTTAATTCCCAAGCTACAAATTTGGCTGACATTAATTAAAAAAAATCAAATTGAACTTACATTCACTTTAGTTTTTTAGTTTACCACACAATTCAAGTTCAATTTTATTACAGAATAAGTTATGAAAATTTCACATAGTTTTCCCAAGTTTTTCTTTCTTTGCTGTCAAAACTACTATAGATGGTACAGGCTTAATCCCAAGGAAACTAATAAAGTGAATTGTTCACGCAATTACGTATTATTTTCTTGTTATGAACAATTCTCTCTGGGCACCCACTGCTCAGTGATTGACTCATCTGTGAAGTCAGAGTCCTGTCAGATTTTGAGCTTTGAGTATTCAACCATCTCTAAATTTTTGACAAGGCCATTGAAAGAGTAGAGTGATTGAGTCTTAAAACCACTCAGGAAACTACAACATATGCTTCGTTCTGTGTGGAGAAAAAAATCTCATCATCCAGAAAAAGAAGAAGAAGAAAAAAAAACAAGAGACACAAAATTCTTTAAGAGTGGTGAGCTGAGGCAAAGATAATACATATTGGAAGAAAGAGAGATGGACCCGGGCTCTTGGCTAATATAAAATGATAAATCAAACTGCCGCAGTGACAGCAGTCAGTTGGTCTAATTATCTCCAGAGGGGGGCATTACGATGTTCGGACTCCAGCTGTCAAGCAGCTGTAAACTTCTCCAGGCTATAGTTTTCAGACTGCAATAGGAAACTGGAATTTCACCAGAAGACCATGGTGTCAATGCACAGCCAAGCCAAGAGTACTCCTTAGGTGCCAGGAGACTTGCTTAAACAAATATGCACCTTTTCAGATGCATGGCTCAATTCTAAAGCCATGCATCAAATTCTAAAGTATTTGCCCTGATACCTTTGATAATTCCAAAGAAAGTAAGCAGGTTCTGGTACCAATACTTGTGAAATGGTTGATCAACAACATTGCATTTAATTCACTCACATTTGCAGAGTACCTGATATGGGGCAAAACTTATGTGAAAGAGTATCATACGGTAATTAACATCTAGACTTTTCCAGCTATGTGACTGTGGGCAAGGAGCCAAATCGGTCTAAGCAAGGGGTTCTTTTATGCATCATGGAAAGAATAACCATCTAGATGTATTTGTCTTATTTTGTCTTTCTCTGGGGGCAGGCCCCAAAATAAGGAGTGAGTACAAATAGTTTGCTTGCAAGATGATTCCAGGAAATACTGGTAAAGAAGAAGAGGGAGGGAAAGAAAGGATACAGTGAGGGATAAGCTAAGCACATTAGCTTTGTGACACCAGGAACAGGGAGAATCATGAGTGTGGTTCATGGTTGACCAAAAGCAGCCTCATTCAAGCTATAGTTAGAAATGCAGGTTCTCAGACCAATTGAGTCTCAGTTGACCCAGTGTTCTGCTATAATCAACCCTCCATGTGCTTTTGATGCATACTCAAATTTAAGAACTGATGAGCTAGGGAATGCCAGGAAGCACTGCAGAACAGATGATTCAGAGTTATCCACTGGAGGAAAAAAAGTAGCTGGGATACACACCAACTCCCACCAGTCATTATGGAGGACTGTTGGGGGGAAGGTGTTCAAAGAAAACATTAGTTGTTCAGCAGTTTAGCCTTTGGTGCCCAAGGATGATCCCAGAGTAAGCCCTTGGCAAAGAAATGCTGGTAGGCAACTGAAAGTCCTAGGAGTTTTACAGTGGCCAGTATAGTCACAGAGTATATGCATAGCTCTCTGAACACGTTGTCATAGTGAGAACTAGGTGCTACTTCAGATGATACAAGTCGTCGCCATTTTATGTCAGCAGTATAAGTCAACATTTTGTCACTTTACTTGGAACTGAGCTACTTAATGTACAGTGTAATTCCAGTTATAAAATTTTAAACAGGATACAAATTTTATTCTTCTTTCTCTTATGGATCCTCATAAAAATATTCCCTGTGCTGTTAATGAAATTTCTAACTCAACCAAAGTATGCAATATGCAACACTGCCTGTCATGCAAATTTAGCTCTTGTAAGTACAATAAGAGACTCACCATCCACACGCAGACAACACTAATGTGTTGCTAAACCTAGAAAAAGAATACAAATTATACATAGTGCTCCCCCTTCTCTTTTATGTCCTGTCACTTATATTTGGTTATCGTGATGACGATGGCAAATGGAGCTAGTGTCATCTGAAAGCTCAACAGGGCTGGAAGTCCCTGTCACTCCCTAAGTCACAGGGGCCTGTCAGGGAAGCCTGGAACAGCTGCAGTTGGCTGGGAATTCTCTCTGTTTATGCAGTTTCTCTATGTGGCTACTTATTTGGGGCTTTCTTATAGCAGGGAGGTCTCAAGATAGACTTTTTAACAGGGTACCTGGTTTTCCCCTGGTCACGTAGTCCAAGATGACAATGTAGAAACTGTATAGCATTTTATGACCTAGTTTTGAAATTGTCATGGTGCTACTATACACAAGAACTGATTACTATGAAGCCTGCTTCATTAGCAGTCCATTTTTGGAGACTAATGACTGCATGTGTCATGTATACCTTATTGCAATATGATGATGTCTGGCTTTGGTAGACTCTTATCATACCCACATCAGTCAGCCAATAAGAATTCAGGATCCATGTTCAAAAGAGTATGTAGCATAATAATTTAAAATCTGCATCAGAGTTTGTCACTTTAACAAGTTTTTTTTATTATTATTGTTATGCTTGGTGGGGGTACATTTTGTACTTTTACAAAAGTTCTTACAATGTATCAAATATAGCAAATTATTTAATTAATGAATATAATTAATTTCCTGCTATGAGTCTGTGCTGGACACTAGCAAATTCTAACAGATAGCAGGATAGATACATGAGGACATGGAGCTCAAAAGGGGTGGACTGACTTCTCTTAGGCCAGCAGGCCAGTCAGGTGCCTACACAATGTGTGGCCCTGGGAATTCTTGCTGACATAAGAATCAAGACAAAAAGAAACACAATACCCTCCTTGCACTGCATTTTGATGAATAAGATGAAAAGCATGTGCCACACTATACACACTTTTACAATGAAAGTTTTAGCAATGGAGTTGTTATCAGTAGTGAAAAAAAAATCAACATTACCTGAGGGATGATTAAAACAGGTCGATCACACTAGATCTTTTTTTTTTCTTTTATTATTCATATGTGCATACAAGGCTTGGTTCATTTCTCCCCACTGCCCCCACCCCCTCCCTTACCACCCACTCCGCCCCCTCCCTCCCCCCCTCAATACCCAGCAGAAACTATTTTGCCCTTATCTCTAATTTTGTTGTAGAGAGAGTATAAGCAATAATAGAAAGGAACAAGGGTTTTTGCTGGTTGAGATAAGGATAGCTATACAAGGCATTGACTCACATTGATTTCCTGTGCATGGGTGTTACCTTCTAGGTTAATTCTTCTTGATCTAACCTTTTCTCTAGTTCCTGTTCCCCTTTTCCTATTGGCCTCAGTTGCTTTAAGGTATCTGCTTTAGTTTCTCTGCGTTGAGGGCAACAAATGCTAGCTAGTTTTTAGGTGTCTTACCTATCCTCACCCCTTCCTTCACACTAGATCTTGAGTGGGGTCCAAGATTAATGTTTCTATGAAATTCCCACCCTGTGCTGTTGCTGCTGGTAAGAAGACCCTACTTTGAGAACCACTGCTAAAGATAAATGATGTAAAAGAAAAACAGAGCCAGACAAGTTAAAGCAGTGTAGAACTGGGCTCAATTCCAAATACGATCGCAAGAAGTAAGGATTTATACCAAAGAAGCAAGTTGGTGGTGAGGGGGGTGAGGACACTGGTGGCTGGAAACTTATTAGGAGCAGATGTCAAATGCAAGGAGATTCTGACTGAACTGGCAGGATTCTTATTGAAACCAGGCCAGGGTGATCACAATCACCTGGGAGGAGGGGTGTATACTGGGGATGAGGAATTTGACCAGATATCAAATATCAAAAGAAGGGTTTTTTTTTTTTTTTTTTTTTTTTTTCTGAACAGACTTAGCAGGACTCTTGCCAAAACTGGGCTCTACAAGGAAACACTCATATGGGTCTTGCTGGGACAGGGTTCAGGGGAGCCTCTCTGAAGTTTGGCCAAGCAAAGAATATTTGTCAATGGTTAGCCCCAAAGTAGAACACAGAATAGTGGTTAAAAGCTTAGCTGCAAAGTCAGACAAGACTTGGAGTGAGTCTACAGCATGTTATTTAATCTTTCCAGCTTATTCTCCTGATCTTTATAAGGTAGGTAATTAATATTAACTACCTTATAGGATTATTATGTGAATGAAATGATATATATTAAGAGCTCAGTAAAGAATCACTACAAACCTGTAAGAGACATGGTTCAATTTTCATGTGCAGAGGGGTTTATTGCATGCATTATGTTAAGGACATCTGTTTGCTTGGATTCCTGCAAACGCTTTCTAGACTGCATACTTGCCCTATGAGTGCTTGTGCCTGTCCCTGCCCACTTTGTAATGGGAAGAAGCAGAAGAACTCTATGATTATCTTCCTCATCCCTTATATACACTGCAGAAAATCTAGCAACTGAGTATTTAAAATAATCTACAGACTCAAAAATAAATCTTGCTGTTTTCCAGTTAAACTCCTCCTGGAGTTGGTATTAAAGAAGAATTAGGTTTGCATTAGTTAAGCTTTGCAGGACGCCCTGATAATGCTTCAGCAATCAAATGCAATTATAAAATAGGGATGTTAAAACTGCAGAATATGTTTTTTCTTATGTGGTATGAACTGTAACAGTCAAACATGGGTGCATTAAGGTGAAGATAAAGTTCCAAATCACTGATCAAGCTGTGTGGTTAAAAGTAGGGCAGTAGTTAACAGTAACAACAAAATGCCCAATAATAAATAAATCACAGCATATTTCTTGGCTCTCCTGAAATGTCATAACCTCACTGAAAGACCAGACTTTCTTCTCCAATCTCATGATCCTTGCTGTGGGGCTGCTGGGTGTAAATGGGATGGAAATGTAATGTCCTCCCCTTCTTTTCACAGCACCACTGATTCACCCATTGGGCTACATCCCCTTCCTTTCTATGTTAATCCACAGTAGATTAACATTTAGGGAGGGACAATACTGGGGTTTGAACTCAAGGCCTCACATTTGCTAAACTGCTGTACCACGTGAGTCCGGTCGATAGCCCCTAGATTAACATTTTTGTACATGATTTTTTTTTTTTTTGTAGAACAACAGTAAAGTGAGATGTTTAATAGAAAAATTTCTCTATATTTAAAAAGAGTTCAGGAAACTGCAAGCTCTATGTTGTTCTGTGAGTCAAGACACACATTAGCATTTGACAGAATCCTTATGGTGAAGAAACCAGTATTTCTCAGTTATGCTAGACACTGGATATTTCTTAGCAACTGAATTTCCATGACTACACTTCTTTTGGGGCTGCTGTCTTTTGGGGTTTCTTTTCTGAGATCTGCTTGCTTTTCACTTAGTAGATTATAGAAGTTTACGAATTGTCAATCAATGATTCTTTTTCCTGCAAAACTATCATGCAAAAATAAGGCAAAATAAAGGTATTCCTGATAAACAAAAATGAAGCAATTTCTTATTAGCTCATCTGTCCTATAAGACATGCCTTTAGATTAAAAGAAAATAACACAATATGTGGACTCATATACACAAGAAGGAAGGGCAAAGAAATGACAAATATATAGGTAAGTGTAAAATTCTCTCTCTCTCTTTCTCCCACCTTCCCTCCTTCTGTCTTTCTTTATATATCTATTACTTTGTTTTCTCTTAATTTCTTAAAAATACCCATAAGGTTGTTTAACACAATACTTTTAACACCATATTGCTATGTTTACAGCACATATATGTATATGCATATATATATATATATATGTATATATATATGATAGTGATAGTACAAAGAGGGGAGTGGAGAAATGTTTTAACAGAATTATGTTAGTATTAGTCTGAAGTAGATTGTGATAAACTCAAGATGCATGATCAAAACCCTAGTGCACATCACTCTTACAGTTAAAGAATAGTGGCCAAAAATCTCAACAGAATAATTCAAATTAGTGACCATAACATATAGATTTAGCACCCAAAAAGCAGTGAAGGAAGATCAGTGGTAAAAAAACAAAACTTCGTGAAACATACTAGACAAAGTAGGAAAATGACAGACATAATCCACCCATATTAATAATTCTATTAAATATAAATGCACTAAAAATTCCAATCCAAATGCTCAGACCTTTAGACAAGGTGTTATTTATGTAGATTTCTATTCTATCATGTTTTATTTTTTTGAGACAGGGTCTCACTGTGTATCCCAGGCTGACCTTGAACTTACTATGTATGCCTAGTTGATCTTGAACTCACCATTTTTCTGTTTAAGCCTCATGAGTGCTGGGTTTGCAGGCAGGCACCACCATGCCCACCTTCTTATTTTATACTTTTTTGTAGTGCTGGAGATCAAACCCAGGGCCTTACACATGCTAGGAAAGCACTCTACCACTAAGCTACATGTACAGCACCAGACTGGATTTTAAAAAGCAGAATTTAATTATATGTTCTGTACAAAAGTCATGGTTTAGATTCAAAGACAGAGTGATAGTTAAAAAAATGAAAAAAAGTATATGGGACCCAAACAGTATCCAGAAGAGGGCTGAAGTACTTATATTAAAAGGCAATAGAATAGATCTTTAAGAAAAAAAATCTATGTGGCCCACACCTATAATCCCAACACTCAGGAGGTAGAGGCAGGAGGATCATGAATTTGAGGCCAGCATGGGTTGCATAATGAGACCTTTCCTCAAAAAATAAATCTATGTTTATAAAATAAAAAAGTACATATCTTCATAAATATTTAAAGCCAACATCTTGTCTTAATAAGTACAAGGGGATACAATATTTTTCAAAAATTGTTTTAGAGGCACTAGAAGTAAAAATGCTTGAAGTCTGCTTTTCTACACACATTCTCTCATTGTGTAAATAAACCAACTTTCGTGGGGATGTGAGTTACCCAAATTCACATTTTGTATCAAAGTCAATATTAGAAGTTCCCTAGTCTTTTTAGGTCCTTTATTTCTTGCCCGTTTTAAGGAAGTGCTATAAGATAATGATTAATTTCATGAATTTTGGAGAGCATTTTTATAATCCTGACTCCAACACTTGTTACTTGTGTGACTTTGCAGATTTTTTTTATCTCTCTGCCTCAATGACCTTATCAAGAAAATGGGAACAATAATGGCATACACCTTCTAAATTTTGTGAAGTAATGCATGCAGCATTCTTAAAAAATACTTGGTACATAAATACTCCATAAATGTGAGCTGTTTATCTTCAGGACTCTGGAATATTGAAATAACCATGCTCCACACAAATCATTACCACATCTGCCAACATGTTTTCACAGTGCAGGCACAGATTTCAGAGCTCCTGACTCAGACGTTGAGCATGCATCTGGACATCAAGTCATTTTAGCAGTCAGCATTACAGAGACTGAGTTGCAAAGAGGCGGTGCTGAAGGGAAAACCTTGCTAACAAGATAATATGTGCTGAACTCAGCAGCTTTGGTTGTTACTGCTAATGAAGGAGAGACAGTGTGAAATACGAGGTGTGGGACACACAAGGGAAAGTCACTTTGATGCACACGATCTATTGCTAGCAGGAAGACCACAAGTGGTCAACAAGCAGGCCAGGTGGGAGCTCACTGACCCTAGAAATTCTTAGTAAAGGATAGCCTTTGTTTCCAGCCTTCTGCCTCTCTCATCACTGAACCCCATGTACCTGGCCCAGCGTTCCCCAGAGAAGCAGTGGTCTCTTGCAACTGAGCCTTTGCTCATTTGTCCTGGAATACCTTCAGTCTCTCACTGTTCACAGTCTGGTACAGAGTCCAAGTCATTCTACAGAGGACTTAATATGCCTTGAAACCTGGGCTGTGCATTTTGGATGCAAACTCATACCACGTTAGAATCAAGAGTGATACCTTGCCACACTGTCTTGATTGCTCACATCTAGGTAGGCACAAGTGTTCTGTGGACCCACATCAGGTATTACTAGCCTAGG
Source organism: Castor canadensis (assembly GCF_047511655.1). Lineage (NCBI taxonomy): Eukaryota > Metazoa > Chordata > Mammalia > Rodentia > Castoridae > Castor > Castor canadensis. The sequence continues at coordinate 60,274,122 of NC_133399.1, read as the reverse complement.
GCTCACCAGCTGTCCTTCCTGAGTGGCTTAGCAGGTTTTAGTTAGTGCTATAAATAAAGAACCAAAGGTAACACCAGGTACAGGGGCAGAGGGGAAACACACATTTGGGCACTTGGTGGGAAAAAGAACCTAAATGAAGCTGAAAAAGTGAGGATGGGTCAGATAATGAAAGAGCATAAAATAACAAAAGTCTCGCTAAGGAATTTGATTTCATTGTGACTGTCATGGAAAGCTGTTAAAGAATTTTAAGTAGTACAATAATTTGATCGGATGTACATTTCAAAAAGATAGGTTTGGCAGAGTATGAGGAACAAATAGATTAAAAGAATGGGGAAAGAAGGGAGCAGTCGTTTATTTAGGGGGTTATTGCAAAACATCAACAGAGGGGAGAAAGAGAAAAAGGAATCAGTTTGAGATACTCTCAGAAATCGGTGTGTCCTGAGATCTACTTGGACATGTGAGATGGGGTAGAGAGTGAAATATAGGATCCCGCAAGTTGTTGGCTTCAGTATGGCATAGGTGGTGCTATCCCTCTTCTGAGGGTGTATGACAAGTGGAATAAGTCATAGGACTATACTTGGACATGTTAAATTCCAGATTTATTTATTTATTTGTTCAAAAACATTAGCAGAGAATCTACTGGATGCCAGAGACTAGCATACATACTGGGCACACAGCCAGTATAAAACAAACAAATTGCTGCCCTCCAGGAGCTTATTCTAGTCGGTATCAATGAATGCCCACTGTGTGCTTGAATTCCTTCTGAAGGCTAGAGGAAAGAATTACAGATCCAAGAAAGAAGAAATTATAGGTAATAGTAGAAACTAGGGTCAGAAGATGTTTCTGTACTTTAAAAATTTTAGTGTATAAATGAAATTTAGCAAAATCATTTAGTTTGGCAGAAGTATTTAGGCTAACGTGTATAAGAATAAAAATAATATCAAAAAGACAACATATGCTGGTGCAGTGGCTCAAGTGGTAGAGCGCTTGCCTAGCAAGCGTGAGACCCTGTGTTCAATCCCCAGTGCCTCCAAAAACAAAAAAAAGACAAAAATAGAGGACATCTAGTACTAGATTTTAGGAGATTGTCTACTGTGGGCCTAGGGAAGGCTGTACACTACACTTTATGTGAAATACAGACAACACTGTGAGGGTGGAAGAACTCAGAAATGTGCCTACTGACAAGGGCTTAGTGTGGTAGAGGTGCTTAGTCTGCAAAACTGAGCACAACAGTGGTCTTTATATGGCTCATCCTGGTGCAGCTAGGAGGGGATGTCTATAGCAAGATCACTGCTATGTCATGCATACCCTAAGATACCAGTCTCAGACTTGTGATATATTAGTTAGGGTTCTCTAGAGAAACAGAGTCAATAAGAGACATATCTACATAGAAAGAGATACCCCATAGGGAATTGGCTGTCATGATTATGGAGACTGGCAAGTCACCATAAACTGGTCACCTAAGAGACTCAGTGGTGTTCCATTTTAAAGATCAGAAGGCTGAGATCCTGGAGGGGCTCTAAGTCTCTGTTCAAATCCAAAGGCAAAAGAAAGTCAATATCCTAGTTTGGAGGCTTTCAGGCAGGATGAATTCTCTCTTAGGTAAGAGTCGTCCATTTTGTTCTATTCAGGCCTACAAATGCTTACATGAGGCATAGCTGTGTTAGGGAGAGCAATCTTCTTTACTCCATCTATGATTTAAATGATAATTTCATTAAAAAAACACTCCCTAAGAAATACCTAGAATAATGTTCCACCAACAATTTAGCTGTTTCATGGCCCAGTCAGATTGACACAAAAAAATTAACCATCACAACTGAGAATCATTTCTGCTCCAGGATTGATTGGTCTTAATCTAGGAATAAACAGCTTAGTCAGGATTTATAGTCAAACTTAAAAAAAAAATCACCAACCTGGGTGGTTATTCAGAGGCTTAGTTCAAACAATCTCCAGATTCTTGAAAATGAAGTCTCACTGTGCTCACAAATCTCTCTCTCCTCTTCAGAGCATGAAGCCCAGGCAACCATGCCATAATTGGCGGAGATTAGAAACAGTGCACTGCATTTCACAATAGGTTCTAAACCACTTCCCAAAACAAGAGTTATCAGCAAAGGCAAATTCCCATCAGCTCAAATTTGACTTGCCTTTTTTTTTTCTTTTAATCTTTCCTACTGTTTGTTCTTATGGATTAGTCTCAGCAAACAGAGAAGAAAATAAAATGTGACCATTGAAAATGTATTTTTAATTAGAGGACTTTTATGGGATCCAAGGCACTGTAAAACTCCAAGCTCTGACAGTGCCCTCACTCCCATATTTAATCTTCATTTCTCCATTTCTCATCAGCTGTGTGTGCAGATGCTAAAATCTTGTTTGCTTATCATGGGGCCAAGAAGATTTATGGTTGGGTGCATGTTCGGCTGCCTTCCCCACTCTCTTGGCACAGTTCCTGAACCACACAGCACGGGGGACACTTAAACATGTTTAATGGGGAAGTCAATCCCACATGTTCCCCGCAGTTCTCATCTGCTTAGTTTTCAGCTTCTGCTTTGGCTGAAGTTAAGGTAATTACAAAGTTATTATTTGTCATTTCCATTATCTTTGGGGTCAGAAAGACATCTGTTGAAAGTTAGCATCATCTATCATTTATGCCAGCTGGTGGTCAGAACCTGAGTGGACTTAAAAAAATGAGTGAAAGGGTTGGGGTCCATGCAAGCCATCGCTGTGTGTGTGTGCATTTGTGTGTATGTGTAAAAGAACCCAGTCCCGCAGTGAAGAAGTCTGTGCCTCCTTGCCACAGCAGTTATGATGAGCTGTAAAAAAATATGGAATGCTGCTGTCTGTGATAGCCCAGACTTTTCAAGTCAGTCATGTGGAGAAAAGTAATGGAGTCAGATGAACTATTCTGCATTTCCTTCCTGCTGGGCTATTTATTTTCTTCCCTAATATGTTGCACATAGTTTTCAGAGTGAAAATGAGAAAATGGTCTAGAGTTTGAAATGCTGTTTTATTCAATGAAGAAATATATATATGCCAAATATATATATTATATTTATATTTATATATTTATATATATATAGTTGGCATTGGCTTTTTGAGTCCACAAACACCTTGATGTTTGCAAATCCAAAGTTATCAGTTGATCCTTCAGTTCAGAGTTAAAATTTTTTTCCATATAATGTCAGACAGGAAATAATTTAGGTTTTGTGGGCCATGGGTGTCTGTTGTAACTACTCAAATCTGCTATTGCAGCCACAAAGCAGCCATCAGCAATGTGTAAATAAGTATATGTGGCTGTGTTCTAGTAAAACTTTACAAAAACAGGCAGTGGGCCAGATTTGACTTATGGGCCATAGTTTGCTGACCCTGGTTTTCACTGACATTAACTATAAGCTTGACCCTGAGCAAATAGGCCATAAAACAAAGGTTTAAAATGGGATTTTAGAGCCAGAAGTGAGAAAAGCAAATAGTATGTTAAACTGTATGGTTCCCTTAGCATTGGACTTGTTGCTGAGCCCCAAATTCTCTCTAAAACATATTTACCCAACATCCTTTCCTAAAGCTTCTATCTACTGATGCAGACCAGCCTCCCTTTAGGATTATGTTCCACAAATCCCATCTTGTTTTATATACTCTGAGTAACTAGAATTTTGGTACATGAATATATGGGTGATGTTCGAAATTCTCTAGTGCTGAGTGTTCAGATGCTTAGAAAATGACAAGTGTCTGAGCATTAACCATGGGTTGTTATTGTTTTCAGATCACATCATTTACCAAAAGGAAAGTGAGCAATTGCAGGAAAGCAAGCAACTGTTAATAGCCCGCTCCTTTGTTAAATGAGAAAAATTCCACCTAATCGTCAAAGAGGGAAATGAAATTTTTATAGATCAGTGAAGTTAGTCCAAATGTCCATTCAGAGAATGATAATACGCTAGGCTGAAGACCAGAGCTGAGCCTTTAGTGTGTTGAGCATTCACCAGGACTTAGAATGTGGGGGATTGCCTTTTAGTTCAGTTCCACAAATGCCTTTACCTTTTCTCATAGGTTCATTTAAAATCTGATAAGGTTGGAGGATCTTATTCTGTTCTTTTATCTGTTCTACCAAGGAGGTTCTTAAAATGAGTAAGAAATGAAGACCCATTTGAACTTCATAAAGAAATTAAACTACAACCAAAGAAGTTTACTTGGACTTTAAAAATTATAAGGCAAAACTCAAGACTGAAACTAAAGATGGTCCATTTTTAGTGTGCACATCTTTTTCCTTCACTAAGAAATCATTTGTGAAAATCTTCCTTTTGCTCTGAGGTCAGAAAGAGAAGAACTCAAAAGATCCACAGTAGGATCCTTTACATAAATACCACCAACTAATATGTTTGTATTAATGCCACTATTTTTTTTAGTGTTTGAAGGTTTATGTGAACGAGCCAGGAAAGTTTCTTCAATGTTCTGATGAACATCTGTTACCTTCCAAAAGTAGCCAGTCATCATGAAGGTTGTGGACAAGCTAAAAAAGATTATAATAGCAACAATGATCCTTGTCCACTGGAGACTGGAAATAAATTACTTTAGAAAGGACAAAATGTGTTCAGTTTATATGAATCAGGAAAAAAGAGAAATACATGTATTTGGGGGAACTAAAAATCCCTTAACAAGCTCCTTAAATGTATTACCTTTAACACCAATTAGTTTTATTTATTACAAGCCAATAAAAGTGATTCATTATTTTAAAAACTACACTATAACTCTGAACATATTCCCTCAGAAAGCATTTCAATAAGTTGCACATAGAGATGGATATTGATGAGGCATTGAAAATGTAAGTAGAAATGTAACTTCTACTTAGACATCTGGATCTAGGTGGTAGTTGATTGATTGATACAGACAAGTAATTGGTATAAACATTCTATATTGGCATCAATTTTGATCCTATATAAAACTGTTGATTTAAAATAAAAACTTGAAATAATGAAAAGGTGAAAAAGATCAGACATTTTGGAATTTGAACAATTTATCCAAATTATATTACATCAAATTGTCTCTTTGTTATACTAAAATTAAAATAATTGACAGAAACTACTTTTATGGATTTGCATTTTAAAAAATCACCATTTTAGGAAAAAAATAATAAAATGAATGATTTAGTGTGTCTTCACTACTGGGAATAATTATAGTTATCAACAGGCATAAATATTCTAAACAATGTCACCTCAGAGATATCTGTTTCTTCAATTGTAAGATAAATAGAAGCCATCCAGCCATTGGGTTCAATTTTTAGTTTTCAGGGTTTATTATCAAAAGCATAAAGACACTGACAGAAATGCAAAAATAATTATAAGATTTCTAACATAGAATTTTCATTGTGGAGTAATTATAATGTACATACTTAAATAATTACAGGTTGAAACAGCAGCAAAGACAAAATGCTGTATTGATAATTAATTTGTTAAACAGTGATTGCTTGCTTAATGTTTATTTATGCATGCTGCATTGTTCTGGGAGCTGTGAACGTCAACAGTAAAATATGTTAGGGCACTGCTTTATCAACAAGAACTGGGACTTACTCATCTTTATATCATCCATAATGACTGGAATATCTTAGGAATAACTAGTAGCACTAATAAAGTATTACTTAATAGCCATTTATCCAATGTATAGACTCTATTGGGAACATGCCAGGTATAGATAAAAAAGAAATGACCCTACAGCACTAACATTAGAATGAGCTACTGACTTGTGAAATGTGAAATTAGGCTACAGAATATGTATAATCAAGTGATATGCTTACTAGGCTTGACCTCTGAAACCAGAGATTTTTGTAATGTTTTACATACAAGTTTATCAATAAATCATTCACATCTTAAAGACAATAGGAAAATGTGCTACATGTCTCTCCCAAAAGAAACAATATACATTACTGTTTATTGTTTTGTAACAGTTCTCATATTCCTAACTACAAGAATAATTTTTTTACCTTTATTCATGTGCACTCAAGTACCCATATTCTGTATCTATGTGGTTTAAAGACATATCTAAAAGGAAGATGAAAAACTAAGAAACATCTTGGAAGTGATAAGCCATGTAAACAAATTACCCAGTAGATTTTCTAAGCATAAAAAAGGCACAACTAATATTTTTTGTATAACCTAAGCCCTACCTTGCTTGAGGAAATGGCTCTTCACTGTTTCCTTTGTCATTTTGAAGAAAACTGAATTTCTCTCACTTTCATCTTTTTCATGGCAAGGCTTCAAAGTCCTGCATAAATACAAATGCATATAACTGTGGGACACTCCACATATTCAGACTCTGGGAACAAAGGGCATATTTTCTCATTTCTATGCCCATGAAGGCTGCATGCCCTAGAATGTCAGAGAAAAGGCAGAGTGGTGTAATGGCTGGGTTAGAGACCCAGGCATCAACATTTGTATTCCAGTGTTAGCCTTTCTGCTAAATATCTTTGGACATTAAACAAATCCCTTAACATTTCTAAGCTTCAGTTATGTAGTCTATAAAATGATGTCATTGCCAGCACTTGGATCTAGGTTTCTAATACCATTCTCCAATAAAAAAAGGTAGGGTTAGTTAGAAAAATGGCTGATCCAAATTGAGAGAGAGAGAATATACCAGATGAGAATGGAATGTCTTGTAGCAACAGAAAGTAAGAAAGAGCCTAAAAAGCATTATTATAGAATGCAAGTAGTAACCAAAATAGCTACCAATGGCTAAAGCTAGAACTATGGTATAGATTGATAAGTGGCAGATAGATAAATAAGTAGACAGACAGATAGATAGATAGATATAGATATATAGATGTAGTGTCATATTGGATTATAATCCAAAGTGTCAGTTAAGTGAGGCAGGTGCTTTTAGGAGCAAATTCTTACACGTAGAAAGCAGAAAGCTGCTGCCCCTTTAAAAGACTGTTAACATACCTTCAAAGTTATTTATTTTCTTTTTGTTTTAGCTAAGAGTCTTTGCAGAAACTTACAAGAAACCAGCCAAGGTCACCAAGGCATTCTGACTCATTCTTTTAGGTGACCTAGAATAAACTTTGCTTACTATAGTGCTCAGTTCGCTGCCCGACAGGATTTGTGCCTGCCATCTTCCTTCTTGACCTTTTGATTTGTGATCTTGAACTGAGTATGCTCAGGAATGTGCCTAATCCTACATATGACTTCCTATATTAAAACAAGGACTGGTAGGGTGCTTTTCCTAAAAAAGCAAAACAAAAAATCCTAACTCTTGGGGCCTTTGAATGCCCAATGGATAACTAAAAGCAGGATAAATGCACAACATCTTTGATTTCTTGTTTTAACTCTACATATAAGCATGTTAATCATTTCTAAAGTGTACATCTACAGTGGTGATTCCTTCCCTTCAAGGCTGAAGATAAGAGTGACTAAGGTATGTTCAAGACTTGCTGGGACATCATAATCTACAGATTGCCATCCACCAGCTTCTACGACATCCTGTCCCATAACACCTGAGCCCCTGAACAGCACCTGGAAGTCCATGGGATCTGAGGCTGTCCCCATAACAAATGTAATGACCTCATGATGGAAACAAAATTGTTCCTTCAAGTGGTAAGACTTCCCTGGAATGTCATAGAACCAGACCTCAGATAATAATTAACCAGACCACAGTTTGGCCAAGACAGATTAATTATGCACATCTCTTGCCCATGCTCCCAATCATCTTTTGTTTAAACCTGAAGCTCATGTATGTACTTCCAAGACAGGGCCCAGAACACTGGTCTCCTTGTCTTCCCACTGTGGCCATACTGCATATTAAATTCTTTTTTTTTTTCTAATTTTCACCACTACTTTTTGTGTTTGATGTTGAAGTGAGTGGTCAGACATGGTTGGGGCACTCTAAATTCAGTCCTCCATCTGGTCTAGGACTCAATAACAGTATGAATATACATCAGTTCTGCAATAAAATTCTATTGCTTTGTTTCTTTACAAATAACTACAGTGCACTTAATTTCTCCCAGTTCTTTCTTCTTCTGGTTGGTTCACTGGCTTTGCACTCACCAAGAGGAGAATACATTGCATTAAGTGAATGAAGTATAAAATATTTTTCCATGATTTTATATTGATATAAATAATTGAGTAAATAAATAAATAACTAGGGAAGATGAGACAAATCTACTATATGAAAGGATTCCTAATAATTTATGTAGATCCCCCCTCTCAAGGAAGTGGGGCACAACTATTTCCCCCATAAATATGAGGTACATTTTGCAACTTGCTCCTAAGAAGTGCTGTATGGAATGTGGAACAAAGACATAACTGTACAGAAGAGAGATCTGCAAACACTACTAGGTGTAAGCAAGGGTAAGATCATTGTGACAAGTTATGATGGTGGCAGCTACCTTTGAGAGGACATAATGAGAAAAGCATTTAACCTTTGTAGTGATAGGGAAAAGAAAAATAATTTTCTCCTCTACTCTTCATTAGTTCTTAACTAATGCTTCCTATAACAAAAGGCAAACTAATAGGAGAAAAAGCAGGTTTAATAACATGTGTACCTCCTGTACACATGGGAGATGACCACAGAAATGAGTATATCTCTAGAGTAGATGTCAAAGACACCTTTTTCATGAAATTAAGTAGGGTGTGGGGACAAGTTTTATTAACCTTAAATCAAGTGTAAGGTTTGTTAGGCAGATTTAAGTCAATGCCTTTTCCATTGTGATTTAACCATCCTTCTCTTCTCAGTACACAGTGGTAGACATTCTCACAAAGAGATTTCTTTTATAAATGTAAATTTCTCTTACAAAAGTGTGACTCCTCAGGGTTTCTTCTGTGTCTGCAGTTTTTCAAAATGACAGATCAAAATAATTCTTAACTTAAAGAGGCATATTTTGTGGAAGCATGTTCTGAGCCCCATCAAAGCCTTTCTTCCACCAAACTCATGACCCCTGGTTAATCATGAGCAACCCTAGTTGAGAGATACATTCCTCACAACCATCAGGGCTGGCTGTGAAAAATGACCAAAGTATGAGCGATAGTTACAGCCAAGAGGAGCCAAAGAAGAACAAGAAATAAATTCAATATTCAGTGTGGTATATTGGGTGGGATCTTGGAACAAAAAAAGGAGATTAGGGAAGCAGTAATGAAATCCAAATCATAAATGAAGTTTAAGAGTTGGGCATACACTTAACGCAAAGAAACTAAAGCAGATACCTTAAAAGCAACTGAGGCCAATAGGAAAAGGGGACCAGGAACTAGAGAAAAGGTTAGATCAAAAAGAATTAATATAGAAGGTAACACACACGCACAGGAAATTAATGTGAATCAACTCCCTGTTTGGCTATCCTTATCTCAACCAGCAAAAACCCTTGTTCCTTCCTATTATTGCTTATATTCTCTCTACAACAAAATTAGAAATAAGGGCAAAATAGTTTCTGCTGGGTATTGAGGGGTTGGGGGGAGAGGGAGGGGGTGGAGTGGATGGTAAGGGAGGGGGTGGGGGCAGGGGGGAGAAATGACCCAAGCCTTGTATGCACATATGAATAATAAAACAATTAAAAAAAAGAAGAATTAACTTAGAAGGTAACACACATGCACAGGAAATTAATGTGAGTCAACTCCCTGTATAGCTATCCTTATCTCAACTAGCAAAACCCCTTGTTCCTTCCTATTATTGCTTATACTCTCTCTTCAATAAAATTAAAGATAAGGGCAAAATAGTTTCTGCCTGGTAGTGAGGGGTAAGGGGAGTAAGGGAGGGATGGGGGAGAGGGGTAAGGGAGGGGGTGGGGGGGAATGGGGGAGAAATGACCCAAACATTGTATGCACATATGAATAAAATAAAAATTTTTTAAAAAATAAAATAAAATAAAATATTTGGGCTGAAAAAAAAAGAGTTGGGCATACATAAAGGAAATGCAAATCAAAACCACACTAAGATTCCACCTCACCCCTATTAGAATAGCCATCATCAAAAACACCACCAACAACGGGTGTTGGTGAGGATGTGGGGAAAGGAACCCTCTTACACTGCTGGTGGGAATGCAAGCTGGTGCAACCACTCTGGAAAAAATTTTGGAGACTTCTTAAAAATCTAAACATAGACCTGCCATATGATCCAGCAATCCCACTCCTGGGGACATACCCAGAGAAATGCAACACAGGTTGCTCCAGAGGCACCTGCACACCCATTTATTGCAGCTGTATTCACAATAGCTAAGTTATGGAAACAACCAAGATGCGCCATTACTGATGACTGGATCAAGAAAATGTGGTATTTGTACACAATGGAAGTTTACTCAGCCATGAAGAAGAATGAAATCTTATCATTTGCAAGTGAATGGATGGAACTGGAGACCAAAAATCGTATGTTCTCCCTCATATGCAGACTTTAGATCTAGGGCAAATGCAGCAATGTGGTTGGTTGGACTTGGGTCACATGACAAGGGGAGAGCACATACGGGAGATATAGGAATAGGTAGAAAACCCAAAACATGAAAGCGTTTGATGTCCCCACTCCAGAGGAACTAATACAGAAACCTTAAAACAACAAAGGTTATTGTGAGCAGGGGAACAGGAACCAATGTAAAGATCAGTTAGAGTTGAATCAACATGGGTTGTAATGCATGGATACATGAAAGCAATGTTAGGAATCTCTCTGTATAGCTATCCTTTACTCACCTAGCAAGAACACTTTGTCTTTCTTATTATGCATATGTTTTTTCTTCAACAGAATTAGTGATAAGGGCAGAACAGGACCTGCCTGGAACTGAGCGTGGAGAAAGGGTGGGGGAGGGAGGCAGGGTAGAGAAATGACCCAAACAATGTATACACATGTGAATAAATGAACAACAACAAAAAAAAGAATTGGGCATAGGGTACATATCTGTAATCCCAGCTCCTGGGGTAGTGGAGGTAGAGAATCACAGTCCTAGGCCAGCCTGGGCAAAAGAGCAACATCCTATCTGAAAAAAACCAAACTAAAGCAAGAAGGACTGGATGCATGGCTCAAGTGGTAGAGCTCTGCCTAGCCAAAAAGAAAAGGAAAAAGAAAGAATGTTTAGTGACTAAAAGTGAATCAATATCAGTAGCAGTTTGTGGTAAGTGGACTATAGATCTTAACATATGCCATCCCAAAATATATTCTTTTGGCCTATTCCAAGATAGGAATAAGTTCTGAAAAAACATAGATATATTTATTAACTCTTAAGGAATGCCATTTTATGAAATAAATTTACATAAACAGTCTCCTTTTTATTTTTTACCTTATATCTTCCTTCCTGCTTTGGAAAGATACTTTCTCAGAAAGAAGAGAGTGGGGATTTGACACCTGGCTGTTATCTGAGAGGCTTTATCTAGATAACAAAACCTCCTTTATTCTGCTGTGCAATCCTTCTCTCAATTCTCCCATAGTCCTCACCTTCCCAGGTACCTCAAGCCCTTCCTTATCTAAGCCACCATCCTTTCTAGCAGAGGAAGTTAGTAAATGCCTCAGGGAAACTCACACTTTGTATATGACTCCATGCTGTACTGACAGCACTCAGTATGATCCCTTGTGCACATTAATAATTGTGTGTACCTTTGCTCCTACTGATCTGCCTGTGTGAGCCTATTGAGAGTGAAGGAAAGCCATTTCTTTGGCATCTACAGGATCACAGTTATATAAGATGTTAACAATAGAGAAAGTTAGGTATAAGGTATATAGAAAATCTTTGTACTATCATTTCATCTTTTCTGTAAACTTAAAATTATTCTAAAATTAAAAGGTTATATAAATATAAAAAGGGACACGGTTGAGCTACATTGTTCACACTGTGTTTTAATTGTTATATGACTTTAGTAATTGATGTTAAAAAAAGTATTATTCTTTTGTGAGTTTAGGTCAGAAGAAATCTGCTTGATCTAGCATAGTCCATTATAGAGGAAAAGGAGCAATCTGTATTCACTATTGCCTTCGTTAGTCTTCTTATCCCAAACACTAAATTCTCAATACATGGTGATTACATGAAAAAGTTGATCATGATTTTGTTTTCCTCAATAAATAAGCAACATGTTCTCATTCGGGAATGAAAAGTCATCATGTTTTTTGTAAGAATTAAGTATATTCTTTTAATTCTTAAGAACCTCCCCAAACAAGCTCAAAGTTTTTGATTGGTGTTAGCACCCACCTTATAAAGACTATCAAAATTTTTCTTTGTGATGATTTCTTATCTCTACTGTATACATTACATCCATAACTAATTTGCAGTGCCAAAATGTAAGCAAATTCATTCCTCCTTTTAGTTTGGTACCAAGAAGTTCAGCCTAGGAAGCAGTGGTTTGTAAAGTGTAAATTTTCTGCAAGTCCTGGCATCAGGGTTTCTTTAAGGGTTAATCTAGGTAGAGATCTGCCATAGCAGATGGAATGGCTCTGCTGCTTCAGAAATCCAGCAAGGGAAAGGACTGGAGATGGGCTTCTCACATACCTGGGGAAAACAATTCACCAACTTACAAGTGCTAAAATGTGGCTGTCCCTTTCAGTCCCTAAATAATTATGGATGGAGAGAGGATTTTAGAAATAACGTATTAAGAAGTCCCCTTGACAATATTCAGTATTTCTGATTTCTTATGGTAGCTTTCCTTTGTGACACTCCATTGTGCTGACATTTCTTATTTTAATATCCACATAGATCTCAAATTTCTCTACTCTAGGGCATGATTGGACAAACCCAGTCTTCTCTGTAGAAGTGATACAAGGATGAGTAAATGAGGATCAGTTAGGAGCCTTGTGAGATATTATCTATTTAAATGCGAGGATATTACTGAAATTGTCATCACATGGTTGGCAAAATCTCAGAGCAGCAGGCTGTGTTGCCAGTCATTTCAGAGAAATTGAAATATGCTTCCCAGTGAAGCAGGACACTTGATTTAACTAAGAGATGAGAGCAGAAAACAGAAGCTTGAGAAAGGATGGCACTTCCTTCACTGATTCTGGAAGAAATATTATGATGGAAAGATAAAAAGAATATTTAAGGCACATATTAATTTCTTTGCTTACACTTACCTTTGTGGGAGCCTTTGTAATCAAATTTTTGTTTCTTTTAGTTAATACTTTTCTTTAGTAAATTTGTTATATCATACTACATTGATTCAGAATTGGTGACAAATTGAATAAGACTAGTTGTAATTCCTGTATTCCCTGTATTTTTCACTTGCTTCCAAAAAAATCAATATATCTTCATTAAATGGTACCAAATGGCCCAAACTATTCGAGAGAATATTTTTGTAAGAAGTACAAAAAGATTTTGAAACGCCTATGACTAATCTTAATTTTAGATTGTTGTGTTGAATTTTTAAACTTTACCTTAAAGATTTTTACTGGCAACATTTCAACCTTATAACCCACATTGTTATAACTACTAGAGCATAATAAAATTATATCAATTTGACAATACTCCAAAGTCAGTCCTCTTAATACTTCAAATTCACCTTGTCCCAAAGTATTTCTTTCTCTTCTCTTCTCTCTCTCTTTCTTGCTCTCTCTCCCCCTTCTCCCGTGTGTATGTATGTTTTGAATGGTACAATGTGGTAGGTTATGTTTTGAACCTTTTGAATTCCTAGGGCCATGCTGTTAATGTTTGGAGTAGTAATAGGCAAAAAAATTTTGCTGCAATAAATATGGTTTTTATCAACCCTTTTCCTATACCTGAGTCTGCATATGTTATCACCTGACCCTTCCTGGAGTTATCTGTGTTGGTTAAAGAAAGTAAAGCAAAACTTTGAACTTCAAAGAGTCTGTATGTACTTGGAATAATAGAGGATGGGAGAAAGTGTCCTTACTGGTCACCTACATCTTTATTGATAAAATCTAGACTCAACAGGAGCAAATGTCTTGTCCATACCCACCAGAATTTTCGGGTGCACATGCCTCAGGTTTCCCCCAAACATGCGTTTGCATAGCGTAGTGCTTCTGATTAATTCTGCTGGGGACATCCCACAGGCTCTTCCTCGACATTAAGGCCTGTGACTTTGTGCCACTATTTAAAAGGCCCCTGTAAATGGTAAGTCACTATCAGAATACTATCTTCCTCTGGAGTCTTTTAATAGAATAAAAAGAACTATTTAATATTAGGAAACTCCAGTTCACTTTAATTTTATCCCCAGTCCAGACTGAGCATGTGCCAAAGCCATCCTATTATTTTTGTCTCTGGATGCACCTAAGGACTTCTCTCATGAGGTTGCCCTAACTTGTGGTACAGCCACTTCATCCCCACATGAGGAGCAAAGACTGGAGAAAAATTTTCCATGTAAGCAAATTCCACATCTTTGTTTTTAATAAAGTCCTACCCTCATTTTGCTTGTGTCCTTCTACATTTCTGCTATGGTCTGAAAGTCATCTCTTTATGTCACTTTAGAAAGATAACCTTTGAGGCTGAGGATGTAGTTCAGTGGTAAAACACTTGCATAGCATGCAGAAGGCCCTGAGTTCAATCCTTAGCACTGCAAAGAACAACAACAAAACTCCACCAAACCTTGCATCTATAAGGTTAGATTATGAGAAATATTGGTACTTAGAGAAACATCAAGGATATATTCAAGTTGTCCTAATTTAGACTAAACTAATATAAAAATTAAATGATTTTAAAAGCAAAGAATCAATGGGTCCAGAGTATTCTTTTATGGCTACATTCCCAAATGTATTGCTCAGTTCATTCCTAGAGCCACTGTTTTATTGATTCCTCATGTGGTTCCTTCCCAAAGCAGAAAGCTTGGTCAAAGATGATGACCTTTTCTTTATGGACGGGAACTATATGTAGTTAGAATATAAATGTAGTTTCAATTGCCCGCTAGAGCCTCCACACCAGTAGCTAAATGCCATGTATTGAAGTTCATAGGAAACACATCGAGCTGAGAAATTTTTAGATCTATATTAATACACTCAATTCTCATTTATATGCAGTAAATTTATAAACTTTGAGAAACAATGAAAAATAATTCTATTAGAAATATATACAGTCTGATTTTGCAATGCTATGCTTTAAATTGCCCCCAAACTTTTTTTTTTCTTTTCCCATAGGCAGCATGTTCTAAGGTTACAGAATTTGATCAAGTAAATTCTTCTCAAACATTTTGCAAGTTAATATCCAGGCTAGCAACTGCCCTCCTGATTGATTAGCAATATGGTGTTTTACAGTGGCTCTGAGAGTATACCCTGTGGTCCTATGCATGTATTGAGCTGGGCTTCTTTGTTATCTTTTAAGTGAAATAAAGATTAGGAAACATTGATTTATAGCAGGGTGGCTACTGGACAAAGAAGCAGCAATGTGCAATCATCATTGGTGTGAAAATTGAGCTGATTAGCCACCTTGGAAAAGACTTTATTAGCACAAACAGTGCTTTATTCACAACTCAGTGAAAGAAGTCATTGACACTGATGATCATAGCAAAGCATTAAAGACATAGCTAATTCAGGACCATCACTATGATGATAAGGGCATGGCCCAATATTATTACATGGAGATACTGTTTTTTGGAAATTTTTTATTGGTTAGCAATCCATATGTTACTTTCCTCTGTAGTATTTCCACTATTAAAGGAAGTTAAACCATAAGGATTATGGCCCCAGAGAAAGGAATAATAATATCAAAAAGTATTGAAGTTGAAAATTAGGACATACGGGACTGAAGGTCTGGCTGCACAGGGAGAGGAAAGAAAGAGCTTCCCATGGTGAAGGGGAAATAAGGAAAGATAGTTAATGCAAGGAACAAGAGGTTAGACTTGAGTTTTGCCTTGGGATCAAAGTTCTTTGATACAAAGGGAACAAAAACACCCAGATGGCCTTGAGACAGTCCCAGTAGATGATCTTACTTCTCAGTGTATGTAAATTTGAGAGCTGGATAAAGCCAATGATATAAAATAAAGGAAGGCTTAACATCACCATCAATTTCATTTGAGTTGAAATATAGTCATTTCAACCTTGCTGTGTTCTTCAGCGAATATCATAAGAGAAAAAACAAAGCTAACAGTATGCCAGCAACTCGTTTGGATGTTACTGATGATTCCTTTGGTCTATTTTATGGATAATTTAAAAAATATATATTTGCTCCTCCCCCCCCAAAAAATTATGTATTATATGATTTAAATGATACATGGCAAAAAATAACACAAATGAACATTTTCACTTGAGATGACCTTTGAATTTTTATGTTTTTAAGGATTTTTTAAGTCTCTGACATGAATTTAAAGCTAGGCACATCTATAAATACTTTTTTTTGGTTGTACTTAGGTTTCAACACATGACTACCCACTTGCTAGGCAGGTGCTCTATTCACATGAACCATATGTCCCGCCCCAGGTCTTTTTGCTTTAGTTATTTTTCAGGTGGTCTTGTGTTTTTGCCTGGGCTGACCTGGCCTGCACTATAATCTCTGCTTTTGCCTCTAGAGTAGAAGGGATTACAGGCTTGTAGTACTGTCAGGTCCTTTTTGCTTTTAGTTCATCTTTGAGACCTGATCTTGAGCTATTTCCTAGGGAAGGCTTCAGATTATGATCCTCTTACCTCCACCTCCCAAATAGTTGGGATTATAGGTGTGAGCTGCCAAGCTGGTCCCTATACTTTTAAATTAATATACTTATTATGGAGAGTCTACAAGAGAATCTCTTTCTAGCCTGAGGCTCTGCCAAAAGGGAGCTATGACATTTGTTTATGGTTTGACATCTGCTCATCTGTGAGCTAGCTTAGTCCCACCATGCACCGGGAATGGGGTAGCCAGCGTAGGCAGGGGCCCCAGAAGGAAAAGGAGCAAGAGCTTGGGAGGATGGGTGGGATGATGGTAAGCAGAAAAAATTGAGGCAGTAAACTTTCTGGGAACCATTGTAGCTCCCAGCAAGGAAGATAATTTGAGGAATAGTGTATGATATTATTACCGGGAGGTCAGATGGAGGATGTGGCTGAGAATCAGAGGAATCACAAGATCCAAGGGGACTTTCTGAACTAGAGTCTTTCCCCCGCAGGACCTATTGATGCCCCACTCATCCATGTATCAATACACTGGGATGGTTGCTATGAGCAACTGAATGTTTTATTTGCTCAAGAGAAACACACAGCAGTATTTTCTCTGTTTCTTATTCCTGTCTTCATGCTGGAAGTGTAGTTGCACAAAGGAAAGTGTATATGTGTGTGAGTGTGCATGACGAGTATGCATGTGCAAGACACATTAGAGAGTGAAGCATGTAGAGCTGCAGGAAAGCCCTGAATTGGCCAGTCGCCCTCATGCCCGGTGGTGGGGGAGGGGTTGGGGAGGAGCATGTTTGAATCAGTTATGGCAATAATGATTTTTTTAATGAGTAGAACTGTTTTAGAAGCCAAACATAATTGAAGATTATGAAATCAGACTTGATTTTCATTAAGAAAACTTACTCTTCAAGAAAGGAGAGGCTGGAGGTCAGCTGAGCAAAACAGGTAACATATGGGGGAAAACACTTTCATATCTTGACCTCAATGATTTGAACTCCTTCACTATTTGACATCCAGTTATTTTCATTTACAGGGTTAAAGCTCTACACAGGAGTCTTTGTTCACAGTGTTAATTTACTAAGGAAAACATTTCTTTCATAGCAGTATTAATTAATCTTCAATTCAATCCATGCTTACATTTTTAGATTCCTATTAGTAAGATCTGAAATTATGAAGATTTACTATGAAGCAATGTCAAACCCAAACTTAAACTGAATGAAAGTGGTTTGTTATTAAATTCTAGGCACTGGTTTTAACTGGATGTTTTGTCCATGTAAGTGTATTACAGAATAGAGCTGCATTAGTTCTCAAAGCAGTGAACATTTGAAAAAAACATAATTTAATTTTCTCCTGGATCTCACCCTTTTCTTCACTCAATGAATAGGTGAATTAAAATAAACTAAGTCCTCATCATGATTCTCTCCCCTTCCCATGAACACAGGTTTGCCTATACTCAGAAGTAATTGCTTTCCTTCTTTCTACGTGCATCAATAAACTGAGCGACTGTAAACTGACATTGGCTAGAGAGAGGTAAACTTCAGGTTCAGAGGTTTAACAAATAGCAACTAAATACTGCTCTTCTATAAGCTTTAAAGAGGCAACCTCAGGACTGCATGCTTCCCCAGATTGTTTTGGCAAGAATTTTTTCCCAACCAAATCTATCACAGTGCATCACAGCTTCCCAGACCAGGGCACATACTCCTTACTGTTAGTCCTTGATGTCTAAAGGGCTTTTCTATCATACTTTACAGTGAAGGAGCAACACTTCTGGGCAGAAAGGAGAGAATCATTAGCATACCAGGGTTGTTGATCATCAAGAGCTTTTTCTCTGTTTTGGGTTGGAATGCTTTGGACATAACCTATTGATTCTAGAGCAAATTCAATGGCTTTTTAGTCCAGATAAATTGGACCTAAATGTTTTCGCTCTGAAGACATAGAAGAAAGAGTGGCTTCTGTCCACTGTGTCCTTGGTAAAACCAAATGAAGGGCATTAAAAAATCCTTTATCAATTTACTCTCTTTTGGTTTAATCCAGAGCAGTGAATGTTAGATGGAGGTGTTTTATCTGTGGAGAGGAAGAAAACAAACAACCTGCAGCTGATCCAAGGCAGATCAAAGGAAGGATTAGACAAGACATTGATATCTGAAGATAAATTCTAGAAAGAATTTCACATTAGATATAAAGTAGACTGATTTAGAAAGCTGACAGAATTGCATGCTAGAGCAGGAGAGAAAATGACTTTAATGGAAAACTGAAAAATTCCAGCAACCTGGATTTAGTTAGAGTTATCACTGTTAGTTCCTAAAATTTAACAAATGTACCATAGTAATTTAAATTGGGAAAACTGAAACTGGGTGAATGTCTATGCTGTCTTTGCAACTTTTCTAAAAATTCAGAATGATTATAAATAAAATATTTCTCCCAAATTACTCCAAATGAAAATTCCATTAAAAAAATAAATGTTCCCAGAAGAGGCTATGCATTCTCTTACAGGGTTCTTGCTTCAGGATACACTGAAGAATTGTCTTGCAAAAACAGTGTTGAGAGTTCTGTTAGTTCCTTCGCCAGATGATCTCAGAAACAACCCACGCCCTTTCATTTCCTCTTATTCAAATGAGAGAGAGAGATAGTTGGTGATGGCCAGAACTTGGGCAGTTATAAATGGAGTATTGTGTTTTAGGAAGTGGATCCTGAGACCTTGTCTTCTAGACAGTGAAGATGATGGTACTATGGACAGTAACCTGCTTGAATTTCAGCAGTGAGGTCACCTTCATGATCTGACAGAGTTAAAATGAACTTGATAAAGCTGCTGAGATTCTAGAACTAGACACTGCCCTAGTGTCTAGTTTCCCCAACCGTGAAACAGAGCAGAGCACATTGTCCAAAGATGTTTTCAAAATGAGGTTAGTTAAGCAAGCTGTCAAGCATAGCTCTCCTTCTTTTTTATTTCCTTTATTCATATGTGCATATAATGATTGGGTCATTACTCCCTCCTTCCCCCCGCCCCCTCCCTTTCCGCTACCCCCTCCCTGCGTAGCTCTCCTTATGGTAGCAGAGCACCTCCTCGATGTCATCTACTTGTCCTATAGATGCGAATTTTGGCCTCCAAACAAACCCTGCCTCACATGGAATTGGAATGGATGATTACTCATACAAGGTGATCAGAGGGAAGGGAAAAAACCAGGTCGTTTGGAAATACTGTCCTGTGAAAGTTGAAAAGGGCTTGCAATTCTTACTAGTTACTCCTGTCACTTAGGGTAGATTCTAGAATGCATCTTTTAAAATGTACTTCAGTGTGGCAGTATGTCAGCAAACAAATCATCAGTGCCCCATTGATAGAGCAAGATTGGGAAGGATTAACTCTCAACCCATCTTTGCCACATAGAGTTAAGATGGGGAGAACCCAAGGCTAAAGGCATTTTTAAATTCATCTGCATCAGCCCTTCCAAGGTCATATTCTGTCTCTCAGAACTTAGGATGAGTCTAGTTCTCACTCAATGTGAGGTTGGGATTTAGGATAGAAATAGTTCCAGGTAAGAACTAGCAGCAGAGAAGTCCTGTAAAAAAGTTGGAGGATAAAAAAATTTGGAATGGGTAAGAGAAAATTGTGTTTGTCTTACTCCTTCTAAAACAAAATTTCATAATATCAGAAACTGGGTAGCTTATAAATAACAAAAATTTGTTTCTCACAGTTCCAGAGGCTAGAAAATATAAGCTCAAGGTACCATTTGATTTGATGTCTAGTGAGGGCTTGCTTTCTGGTTCATAGATGGCACTTTCCTGCTTTGTCCTCTCTCTTGATGAGAAAGACAAAAAAGCTCCCGAGTTTTTTTTTTCTTTTTGAAGGGCACTAATCCCATTCAAGGGGCTCGACATTCATGGTTTAATTAACTCTTAAGCTTGGGGATTAGTATTTCAACATATAAATTTGTGGTGGGAACAAACATCCAGACCAAGCACCCTCTTTTTAAGAAAGGACCCAATTTTTACTTGGTAGTTACTTTTCTCACCAATTAATTTGAAGACAGAGTTAAATGGTAGAGGATAATCAGATTTGCCGTCTAATTCAAGGTAAATGCATTTATTCTTTTCCTAAGCAGTCCTTATCCTCTGGTAAAAAATATCAGAACTTCAGTTTCAAGACAGGTCCCCAAACTGGTTAATTACAATACTTATATGTCTAATTAAAATTGAGAATGGCTCCTAATTAACAATTTCATTAGCATGAATTATAATTTCAACTGGATAACCATACATTATTGCCATAGGGAGAGGTGCTTTTTAAAGTCAAGTCACAAAAGTATTTTTTTTCTTATACAAATGTACAGAGGAGACTCACCATTACACAGCCATCCTGTCTAGGGGTCAACTCACTCCTGTTGAAAATTATAACTGTCCCCCCTGCAGCTGGATGATTTGAAAGTTCCAATAGCTTTCCCAAGGGCAGAATATTGATATTTATCCCTCAGAAAGACATGCTTCACCATGGGAGTGCTTCCAAATGTTACCTAAATTAGATATACTCCTAATGAAGCTGACAGAGACAAAAGTGATCATCCTGAACAGTTCCTATAAGTAGCAATTTCCATACAGTGACAGCATTGTCTTCTAGAAATTCCAAAACACCAATAAATAATCAGCTAGAAACCAAGGACCTTACAAAAAAGTCTAAGCATACTTGAAATCTTGATCTGGGTGTTGGTTATAAGGAAATGTCTCTCTCTCTCTCTTTCTCTCTCTCTCTCTATATATATGAAGAGATATGCATATATATATATAAAGAGATATGTATATGTATATATGTAGAGAGATATAGAGAGATATATCTCTAGATATATAGATATATAGAGAGAGACAGAGAGAGAGGAGGAAGAGATATATTCATACACACATATAAAAATACATTGTATTGTTTAAGATTTATATACATATATCATACTTCACTAAAATGAAGGTAAAAAATAAGAATCTAAGAAGAGACTCAGTTTCTTCTTCCAGTTCATGACCCTGACAATCACTAATCTGCTTTCTGTCACCGATTTTACCTTTTCTAGCATTTCATAAATGAAATTATAAAGCATGTATGTGAAAGTGTGTATGTGTGCATGTATATATATATGTATATCACAAATATTGTTCATATAATTATGTTTCTGTATGTTCCCTTTTTGTGTGTGGGATGCTGAAGATCAAGTCTAGGACCTTATACATGCTAGGCAAGCACTCTGTCCCTGCAGTATACACCCAGCCAAATATATTCCTTTAATTACAATAATGCCACTGAGATTCATTCATGCTGCTAAAAATATTAGTAGTTCATTATTCTCATTACTGATCAGTATTCCAACACATGGACATAACAGATAGGTTGTCCATTCAGTAGTTGATAGCAGTTTTTTTTTTAATTGTTTTATTATTCATATGTGCATTCAAGGCTTGGGTCATTTCTCCCCCCTGCCCCCACCCCCTCCCTTACCACCCACTCCGCCCCCTCCCCCCCCAATACCCAGCAGAAACTATTTTGCCCTTATCTCTAATTTTGTTGAAGAGAGAGTATAGGCAGTAATAGGAAGGAACAAGTGTTCCTGGTTGAGATAAGGATAGCTATACAGGGAGTTGACTCACATTAATTTCCTTTACGTGTGTGTTGCCTTCTAGGTTAATTCTTTTTTTTTTTTTTCATTTTTCTTTTATTATTCATATGTGCATACAAGGCTTGGTTCATTTCTCCCCCCTGCCCCCACCCCCTCCCTTACCACCCACTCCGCACCCTCCCTCTCCCCGCTCAATACCCAGCAGAAACTATTTTGCCCTTATTTCTAATTTTGTTGTAGAGAGAGTATAAACAATAATAGGAAGGAACAAGGGTTTTTGCTGGTTGAGATAAGGATAGCTATACAGGGCATTGACTCACATTGATTTCCTGTGCGTGGGTGTTACCTTCTAGGTTAATTCTTTTTGATCTAACCTTTTCTCTAGTACCTGTTCCCCTTTTCCTATTGGCCTCAGTTGCTTTAAGGTATCTGCTTTAGTTTCTCTGCCTTAAGGGCAACAAATGCTAGCTAGTTTTTTAGGTGTCTTACCTATCCTCACCCCTTCCTTGTGTGCTCTCATTTTTGATAGCAGTTTTTAATGGAAGTGAAATTTTAATCTTTGTACAGAACAATTTGAGCTCTCATATATATGTATCATACTTGAGACTTTAGAACAGTCGTTGTTTTCTACGATTTTTTTGCTACTTTTCCAGTAATTTACACAATAATTTTAGAGATGTTTAACCATTTTGATTGATTTTTCAATACAAGTAGTTTTTAGTTTTAAGCTGCTGCTGTGAATACATTCAAATTAACAGGAGGCTCCTTGGTTTTCTGTTTCAACAATGCCTGTATGGACTGGGACACCACCCTCACCCTGGCTTTTTTTTTTTTTTTAAACTACTGTGAACACAAAGTCTGTGTGGACATATGCTTTCATTTCTCTAGGGTAATTGCTTAGAAGTATGATTGGCATGTGGAATGGTATGGATGTGCTTAAATGTGTAAGAAACTTGCAGACCGGTTTCCAAATGGCTCTATTCTGGTGCATTGTCATCATGAATGTGTGAGAGTTCAAGTTGCTCCTTGAGCCTCACTGGTACTGAGTCATTCTAGACAGAGTGCTGTAGTACTTGATTTTGGTTTTACTTTCATCACTTTCCATTTTATGTTCACTTTCATTTCTCTAAGGAGTGATAATGAACATTTTTGTGCATTTGTCACTTGTTTATCTTTATTGTTGATGTGTCTGTTCAAGTGCTTGGTTCATTTTTAAAATTGAGTGGTTTGTTATCTTATTGAGTTGTAAAAATTCTTTATATATTCTGAATAAATTTCCTGTCATACATATATGCTTTAGAACATTTTCTTCTAGTTAGTGGTTTACATTTTGATTTTTTTGCTGAATCTTTTAAAATATATTCTTTACTTTGATGAAGTCTGATGAAGTCTAATTTATAAATTTTTGTGGTTCATACTTTTTTCATAGATGCCATACTGCTACTTGTTTTCTACTTTGCCACTTGTTCTCTGTTTCTTTTTTCTCTTGTCTTGACCTCTATTGGAACAATTGAGTATTGTGTATAATTTCATTTTGTTTCCACTGTTGGCTTTATTAGCTATACTACTTTGATTTATTTTTCCAATTTTTGCTTCATGTTTCACAATTTACATTTTTGACTTGTCACAGTTGAAGGGACTGTATTTGAGATCCAACAGATGCAAAAGAAGCTTTTCAGAGTTCCTTTATCTGACCAAAGGAAGAACCTTTCAAGAGTGAAATTGGCATGAACCTCCTGTCTAGGTTAGTCTCTTAGGCTGGAGGGAGACCAGCCATTGGTATGGAGGCTGTGTCTTCTGTGTCTCTGGAGATGTTTCTTGGTTTGAGTCATGTTTAGAATGAGCATACCCTCAGAGCTGGGTTACAACTGTAAACTTCTTCGCTTGAAAAGTATATCATTTGAATTTCTCACTGGGTGAGAAATTGCAAACACTACAAGCTGCCATTTCTTCCACTGTTGTCACTACAGTCCACCTCTCCCCTCCATTTTTTGTCTTCAAATGGTATATAAACCCAATCTCCAGCTCTCCAGTCAACTTCTCTGTCTGAATGCTCCTGCATGCATGTATACATGTACATGTAAGCCTCATCTTTTCTCTTGTTAATCTGTTTTTGTCACTAATGGTCAGGCCCCTGACCATTGGACCTAAGCTGGAAGTGAGAAGTTTTCCTCCCAACCATTTAGGTGATGAGGATGAGACAGGCAGCACACCCTACTTCTCCAAGAGACCAAACCTAAGATTCAGGATTTCAGATCCAGCTAGGAAAGGTCAACTTTCTGTCCTGTAGACTCCCAGGACTCTGCTTGGGTCCAATTAAGCAAGTGTAGTAAGAGCTTTTCCTTGTCTTTTCTGTAAGATTTTTCAAATTTAGATCTCCAGTTGAAAGCTTTCTGGTTAGAGCTAGTTGTTTGGGTATTGTAATAGTTCTAGATAGCCCTGTGCCCTGTCTGTCTGTCATTGTCTTTGGTATTATTGTTTTATGTTGTGCTATCAGAAAATCTTCTTTTCCATGAGAAGAAGACTCACACTGTAAAACACAGGTGTAGGCTCCAGAAGTCTGTTTAAACCAACCCTATGGAGCAGTGAGCTTATGGCTCTCACTGGACCCATATACCCTTGTAAAAACCATTCTGTGACTCACCAATAAAATTAGATGAGATTTTCCTTTCTTCTTGATTTTTTTTCTAAGAAGTTGGCTTGGATCTCATGAGTACATTCTCTCTCTGGTTTTCTGCCTGCTAGACAGCACAGATTGTTGGTTCTGACTCTAGAGGTGACCAGACACTAGGTTAGGGGCTCGATCCTTTCATGCACAAGCAACACTTTCCTATTGTACACTGCCTACTTGCAGGGACTTTGCCTAAGTCTAAACGAAGGGTCATAGCCAGTAATAACTCTTATCATTTCTTCCCTATGGTCTTTGTAATACTGACAGTTCTTATCTCAGTATTTCCCACCTGGTAACACAGATTAACGGATTCATGGTCAAAGCCATTTCAGATTTGTTTAGAGCAGGATACCTAAACTCCATTCTCATTATGTGTGACAATCAGGATCCTTGTGGGCTCTCTCCTCAGCTATCTTTGGGTATGGAGGCTGTGTCTTCTGTGTCTCTGGGGATGTTTCTTGGTTTGAGTCATGTTTAGAATGAGCATACCCTCAGAGCTGGGTTACAATTGTAAACTTCTTCACTTCAAAAGTATATCTTGGATTTGAATTTCTCTTCCTATCCCCCTGCCAGGGCTCTCTGCCCCTCTCCTAGGTACTTCTCAGTTGACTGAAACCTGCCTTCCACAAAACCTGTTGAGTATATGCTCTGCCATTATAGCATTAACTCTGAACACTTCCTTTCTTGTTGACATGACTTTACTGATACCAGGGTCTCCATTCCTCTGCCAGGAGTTCTCATAGGATTCAGGGAAACCTGGAAAACAACTTACTGAGGTTGAAAGGAGAAAAGGTTAGCTGGGAATAGCCTAGATATTAAATCCATAAATGTGGAGTTTGGGACACCCTTATGGAAACTAGCTGTATCCTCAGTCCCTTGTCTCAAATTTACTCCATGGCCTCCATAAGATTATATGTCAAGACAAACAAACAAACAAACAAAACCTCCGTAAAAGTCTCCCCATAACTAGTGAGGAAATCTTTTCCCTCATATTGAGCAAGTAACAACTTGTTCCATGTGCCAGAAACACAATCAAGATAAAAATATAATGTAGGGTGAAGATGAGAGTCAGTTCTTACATAAATAAACTAATGAGTTTTGTATTTCTGGATTTATGTCTGAATCATGGCAAAAATTTTAAATGAGGATTGTAAGGTCTCTATTTGCATCTGTCTGTATGCTATGTATATGCGGTATTTTCCTACCTCTGGATGGTATTGCAAATTAATTTGTGAACTCCCTTAAGAAGTTTTAACTCTAATTAGTATAGAGGAAAATAAACACTTATATAAACTAAATATCCCTAAAGCTCTCAGAAATATGGAAATTAATCTGTTATCTGTTTCATGTAATTTGGGTAAATCTTTGGTAAATTAAACCAGTTTAATATTGTTAGTAAAAACAGCTGTATCTCCTGTGTTGTCAACACTAAATATAATATGAAAATACATTTTATTCTGTCTGTGTTTATTAGTGAGATAAACTCATTTTATATCTAGTAGTTATTTAATATTATAAAATTATAAATTTAACTTCAATAACATTTAGTAATCTTGACAAATTTTATTTTAACAATAATTATGTTTTATAACATGTCGGTCTAAAAATAGTTTCCATAATCTTTTGAGTAACTTGCAACTTTAGAGTTGTTTTAAGTGAAGTAATAGATATTCATCAAGTATATGTAAATCATTTCTAAATAAGACACCACTGCAACATTCATAATGTTTGTAAGCATAACAATCTTACTTTTAGATTCTTATTTTTATATAGTATATAGAAGCTAAGAATATTTGGATCTGTTAATCAGTATGTTCTTTTTTACCTCATTGAAAACTTGAACTGTGAAGATTCATATATCTTTAAAACTGTGAATTAGTATAGTCATAAAATTTTCTACATTGTTGTAAGACGGTGCTGGTATATGAAGGGTAATTCTAATTTTCTACTACTAGTTTTTCTGTGAAAGAAAACTTACTAATGGCAAATACATATATTTATAGATACACATATATATATATGTATATGAAACTACTGGGAATGATAAGAGTAAAGGAAAATGACTTTGCATGAGAAATATGCAAGGAATATAGAATGTATTTTTGTAAGGGAAAAAGGAAAGTAATTTTGTCCTAAGGTAAAATGACTGGTTGTTATAGAAAAAAAAAAGAGGAAAAGTGTAAGACATAAACCTGAATGGATAAAAGAAGTTGTAGAAGAGTTATACAAAGGAAATTTTGTGCTGCTTCATTAAAGCTAGTTAAAATTGAATATACTTATTTCTAAGTTTTTTAATGACTTTCATATTAATAGTACCTGAATGCAAAGCTAGATTTAGAGTTTTCTTTCTATTAAAATGACGTTTATTACTTCACCTATTGGTCCACTTATGGTAAGAGATCATCACCCTTTGAGAAATCCACCTAGGAAACAAAGATTCTCCATTACTTCTTTAGACATTATTGTGTCTTTGATTATTTAAGAAAATGGAGTCTTCTCACTATTCAAAAACCCAAGGTGTTTTTGGTTTTGTTTTCTTCTATAACCATGTTACTTCCTATATTTACATTTAAGAACTTTTAGCTACCTGTGCTTCTAGTTAATCAAGTTTTTAAACCTTTTAAATTTTGAACATCTTGATATTTTGCCTCCCCCAAATCAAATCCTAAATAAATTCTTGAGCTCACACTGAATTTGGGATTCCACAGAAATCCCTCGTAACTCTAAATGGATTTGTTCATTCATCTTGGAAAAAGAGATATCAAAAAATAATTAAGTTCTGCTCAGTTTCTTGAAAAGCATTGCCAAATAATGACAGAAACTTAAACTTCTCTAGGTTATATTTGTATGCGTGAATATTAATATAAGTATTTGAGGACATATATAAGCTTCCTAGAAATTTGTCAACCCTCATTGTCCATTACATATCCTGGCATGTCAACAGCCATACTGTTCCAGTTGTTATTTAAAATACAAAATGTCACAGAAACAACAAATTTCCCTCATTAATCATATTGTTTCTATAGTGTACTTTCATCAGATCTTTAACCAAGCCATTTTAATTCATTGTCGTTCAGATGGTTTGGTTAGCTACAGGCAAGAGTGCTTGTCTTTAGCTAAAAGCAATCATAAGAAAGGATTCTCCCCATTACTCTGGGATCCTGGTTTCTGATGACATTGCTTAAATAATTTTAAGGTCATACCACTGAACTGAGTCACAGTTTCCAAAATTCTGGTTGAGAACCCAAGGGGTTCATTAATCTGCTAACCCAAGATCAGGTAGAAAAGAATTTCATTTGCATCAGTGTGTCTTAGGCTGCTATAACAGAATGCCACAGCCTAGGCAATTTAAGAAGAACAGTGTTTTTTTCTCACAATTCTGGAGGCTGGGAAGTCTAAGATTACAGCACTGGCATTTGGTCTGGCAAGGACTGTGTTAGACAGTTTCTCATCGAAGTGACAGAATACCTGAATAAAATGAGGAAAGATTTATTTTGGTGTCTGGTTTCCAAGGTTTCAGTCCATAGTCCTTGACTCTGTTTATTCTGGACCCGTGGTGAGGCAGAACATCATGGTAGTGGGAGTATATGGCAGAGATACTCACCTCTTGGCAGACAGGAAGCAGAGACATAGAGCGAAAGAGGCTAAACCAAGATACTTTACACCCTCCCTAAGGATATCCCCCAATGACTTACTTCCTCTAGTTAGGCCCCACCTCATAAAGTTTCCAAACCCTTCCAAATAGTGCCACCAACTGGGGACCAAACCTTCAATATATGAGCCTTTTGTGGGAAAATTGATACCCAAACTGTAACAAGGACCTTGCTACATCCCCATGGGGCAGAGGGTGATGTAGCCTTCTGGATACATCATGAAGCCTCCTTTATAGGCCTCAATCCTATTAGTGAGGGAGGAACGCTTATTGCCTAACCACCTCTTTAAAAAATCCCATCTCTGAACAATATCATGGCAAGACTTTAGATACTGCTTTTACAGATTGCACTGATTTGACTTGGGCCTGAAAATATCCAATGGGTAAACAAAAGCAGGATAATTATTGTGAACTCTGCTCTGTTTTTCATCTGTTTTCATTAATGATAGGCTTGCTGGATAAACATCTTATGACAAGTGTTTAATTTAGCCCCCACCCCAGGAAGCAATGACTTTCTTATCCCTCTAAGGCCCCACCTGATAAACCCCGAAATAATGATCCATTTGACCAGTTTGACCAAGACTGATTAACTATGTATGCCTTTTGCCCCTCTCCCTTCTGCCTGTTCCTTGTATAGCCTAGGAGCTCATATCCTCACACCCAAAGACAGGGATAAGACACTAGTCCATTATTCTTCCTGGTATAGCTATAGTGATTAAAGTTTATTTCTTATTTTTCATTGTTACTTTTTCTGTTTGCTTTTTGGGCAAATGGTCAGACCTGATTTGTTGGGATGCCCCAGAGTCAGGCCTCTGGACAAGGAATCCAGTGACACTCTCATATCAACAATACTAATTTTTGGAGGGGACCCATTCAAACTGTAGCAGTTACGTAAGACTGAATAAACTGATAAAGGATGATTGCTGGTTCTAGAATGCTACATTTTCTAGATATAAGTAGACCCTTTCTCGTAAGCTATCTGAAACTCATATTTTTTTAAAATTTTTATTTTATTCATACGTGCATACATTGTTTGGGTCATTTCTCCCCTCTTCCCCTCATCCTCTCCCTTCCCCTCTCCCTTCCTCCCATCCTGTTCCCTCCCTTCTCCCCCCTTACCCCTCACTACCAGGCAGAAACTATTCTGCCCTTACCTCTAATTTTGTTGAAGAGAGAGTATAAGCAATAATAGGAAGGGCCAAGGGTTTTTCTGCAATTCATATTTAATAAATTATACTTTTATAAAGACAAATGATTACCTTTTATCCCTGCTGGCTCTCTCCATAATTTGGAAACTCTTAGTCAACAATGTTATTTTCATGGTAATATATTTATTTATATGAGTTCAGTAAGAACAGGACATATTGGAAACATTGGTCCTGTAAGGAAGATTTTGATTGGAATACAATGTTTAAAATGCTTGAACGGAATTAGAGATGACCAGGCAGTTTTAAGGCATAGGAAAAAGCTATCATAACACCTGCATTGTAGCTTTCTCATCTTATAGCTAGGAAAGATCATTTCTTGACATGCCCAGAAATGTAAGGATATTTGGGGATCTGGAGAAGAAAGGAACACACTCAAATCTCAAGTTACTACAGGTGTCTTAATTCATTTGTGCAGTGTGGATAATTTATAAATAACAGAAATTTATTCTTTTAGAACCTGGAGGCTGGGAAATTCAAGGTCAAGGCATTAGCACCTAAGGTTGGCCCTCTTGCTGTGTCCTGACATAGCAGAAGGCAGAACAGCAGGCGAGAGTAATCCCACTCCTGTAAACCTTTTTAAAATAGCAGCATTAATACATTCTTAAAGGCAGAACCCTTATTACGAAGCACCACCTGAAAGTCCCCACCTCCATCCTTACCATGCTTTAGACAATAGCAGTAGGTAAAGCCTGGTGGTGAGTTCTCATCTTGGCTCTCTATCCTTGAGAGGCTTTTGAAAGTCCAATCTGAGATTCCTTTAAAGTTCCAACAAATTCAATTTAAGAAAGCCAGTGTGGTAATCTACCATTTCTACTGTACTTATCAAACTTAATGAGTCAAGACCTATTTTGTAAATAAGAATAGTCTTACTTTGATTATCCCTAATGGTTGTAGAGATAAATTATACATTTCAATGGAAAACTTGCATGCTTTTTTTTTTTGGGTGGTACTGGGGTTTGAACTCAGGGCTTTGCACTTGGTAGGCAAGTACTCTACCACTTGAGCCCCACCTCCAGTCATTTTTTGTTTTAGCTTAGATAAGGTCTTATTCTTTTGCCCTATGCTGGCCTCTGATTGTGAGCCTCCTACCTACCCTTCTCAGTTTGCTAGGATTATAAGTGTGAGCTACTATACTTGGCCTATTGCTGTATATGTTTGTGGGTTATCAGATTTTAGTCCTGTTGGTTGTTTTCAAGCTATTTTCTCTCCTTTATAAACTAGATCCTGCCTTTTTACACATTCTATCAGCAATTAATATTTCCAATGTTTCTCCTGTCTTCCAAACTTGGTGACACTGAGATCCTTACAAGTCATCTTGTGTTGTGTTGTTATTTCTCCCCTGATCGAAAGATGTTTAACAAGCTAAAGCTGGATGACTTGATGACTTGACACAAACCTCAGAGGACTCAAAGCACAATAGACCATGGACGGCCAACCTTTATACCTGGAGCTCTGCTGAGGTTGCCATTCAGCAAGTCCATCAGAGCTCCTGAATCTTCCATGTTCTGATCCAGAAAATGACAGTGGTTATGACACTGCTGTCTATACCATTGGCAAAAACATTCAAACTGCAAACTAAAGAATCTGTCATTGACTTTCCACTACCATCCTCGCTCTATCATTTAAAAACACTTTAAGCCCGACATCTAAAAATCTTCATAACTGGCTGACTTCTGGACTCAGAAATGGGGTTAGGGTCTACTACAACCATTAATCATTATTCTTCTTTTAGCTTCCAAAGAAATATCAAATGCCTGATTAAATGCTTGGGGCAGAGGGGATAGAGGTGAGAATGAGGCCCTACCTAACATGTGCCAGGTCTGGTTTCAATTTCCATCCCTGATCACTCTAATCATACAACAAATATTCTCTATGACTAACTTCTTGGTGTCCCATTTTTACAATAAAAGGGGGCTGAAAGAGAGTCCCCCCTGTGATCAAATTCCAGTCTAGCTCTTCTAAGCCCTCATTTCAGTTAAGCTTCAACTTTGATCCATAAAAACTGAAGACTATCAGCATGAGTGGACAAACAGCATATTTTCTTAGCTTGCTTCCTTGAGATGATCCCAACTTCTCTATAAAGTTTTAGTCGGAGAAAGATCCAGGCTGCCTAAAAAATTTAGTTTGTCCTGGCCAAAACTTGATAATAGGAACACGGGTCCTGACTCCCTCTTAGAGACCTCACTTTTAGAAGTCTTGCTATTATAAATCCTTTCTCTCCCCTCCCCTTTGAGATTAAAATCTTCAACCCCCCAGAATAATTTTCTTCTCAAGGACCTGAGAGTAGTCTCTTAAATACAAAAATTAAATGAAAAACCTCTCAGATTTCAAACCTGACTCCTGAGGGAAGATAAAGAACTTCTAATATGATTTGAATGTTTGTCCCCTACAATACTCATGATGACATTTAATGGACATTATAACTGAATTAAGAGGTAGGACCTGTAGAAGTGCTTAGGCCATGACAGACCTGCTCTCATGAATGGATTAATGCCATCATTATAAGAGATTGACTTGGCTCTTCTCTCTCTCCCCCTTCCCTTTCTCCACCCCTTCTCCCTCTCTCTCATCCACTCTTGCCATTCTTCTTTCTGCCATAGGATGACACAGCAACAAGACTTTCACTAAATTCTGTCCCTCAATCTTGGGTCTCTCAGTCTTTAGAACTGTGAGCCAATGCACTCTATTCAGTATAAATTACCAGCCCCAGTTTGTTATAGCAGCAAAAATAGACCAGTAGTTGCTCTTTTCTCACCTCCACCACTGACTCCTGAAATTAAGCACAATCATTTAAATGAACCAGCATACTGGTTCAATGGAGTATGGATCATTGTGTTTATACTTTTTTCTTTTTTTTATTTATCCTTCTAATCTACATTATTTTGCTGTGCAGAGCCCTTACCTTACAACTTACAATCCAAATCTTTTCTCCAGAGAACTCAACCCAGCTTTTTGTGAAACTTTTTAGGAAGTATCAAAGGGGGAAATAAAAGGCCTACATTTGAGATACAGAAGATGCAAAAAGAAGTCTTTGGTGAGCTTCCTTTATCTGGTTAAAGGCAAAGCCTTCTGAGAGTGATGTTGCTGTAAGACCTCTTTCCAAGGGAGCTTTGCAGACATGAAGGAGAACAACCACTGGTGTTAGCATGAGAAATTGCACAGATAAACATTATCACAAGATATCAAAGCTTCCATTTGTCTTTTCTGAAAATTTACTACTTTACCATGGAACCCCTTTTTTATCCCTTCCTGTCTTCTATGAGTTGGTATATAAACCCCAGGCTACAGGAGCTCAGTGGACCTCTTCATCCAAATGCTCCTGCATACATGTGTCTCTTCTCATGTTTATCTGTTGTCAGTTAATTTATAGGAACCTGATCACAAGACCTAAACCAGTAGAGGAAGAGTTATTTCCCTCCCAACACAGTGTACCTTCAAATAATATACTACTTCACAACCAGCGTAGGAACTTTTGAACCTCGTATTCTTTCTCTGTCCTATAGATTGTGATATTACACAATTTCTCCCACGTTATAAATCCACTATGCTGTTTATTATGTTTGCCTTAAGCAGTCAATTATTTTGAAAGATTAAAACATTAGAAAATATGTTCTGTATTTCTCAGCTAATTTCTGGTATCAGTATTTTCCATTGCTTTTGTATATTCTTCCCTAAAAATGTCATGTGGAGCAAATCTGCTGGCAATGATTATTTTCAGCTTATTTTCCCTAAGTGTTGGTTTCACTTTCATTTTTGAAGATCTTTTCACTGAGTATGGATTCTAAGTTCATATGTTTTTGTTTCTGACCTTTAAGCATTTTATACAGATTCCTCCATCATCTCTGGCTTTCATAGTTTATCGTGAGCAGTATGCCATCATTCTGACCTTTTCACCTACGCAAGCAATGCAAATGTTTCCTATGCACTATTTTTACTGCTGATCTCTTTATAACAAATTTTTGACCATTTGATTATAGTATGCTTTGACATTGTTTTCTTTATGTTTATTCCTCATGTATATAGAGCTTCTTGGATATATGAATTTATTTGTCTTTTCTTTTTATCAAATTTAAATTAAACAGTGCTTTGGTGTATTGAATTTTGATCAGAGGTCCTCATGCTTGCTAGTCAGACATTCTGTCACTTGAAACACACTTGAAACCCCCATCTTTTCCTTTCTCAAAGCTTTCTTATGGGCTGGGATGAAGCTCAGTGGTAGTGCACTTGCCTAGAATGCATGAGGCCCTGGGTTCCATCCTTTGCACCAGAGAAGACCAAAAAAGAAAGAAAAAAAAAGAAAGAAACAAACAAGTTTTGTTAAACATATCTAATGTGTGCTTAGCTACTAATTCACTCAGAGATTTTTTCATTTCAATGTTATATTTCTCACTTACAGGTTTAATTTGGATCTTTTTCATGTAATTTATTTCTATTTTAATTGCATTTATGTGTACCATTCTTCAACACATTGAGCACATTTATGATAGCTATTTTAACATCTGTATCTGATAAATTTATCATCTCTGCCATTTCTAAGTCATTTTATATTGATTTTTTTTCTGCTGTATAATATTTTTCTCCTTGATAGAACATCTGGGAATTTTCTACTGGAAGTCAGCCATT
The DNA here is from genome assembly GCF_047511655.1 of Castor canadensis. Classification (NCBI taxonomy): domain Eukaryota; kingdom Metazoa; phylum Chordata; class Mammalia; order Rodentia; family Castoridae; genus Castor; species Castor canadensis. Next base: position 60,239,910 of record NC_133399.1, on the reverse strand, counting down.
GTGAAATGCATATTTTTGGGTTCTGAGTTTTGTTTTGTTCCTTTAATTTTTCCTGACATGCTGTCAAAGTATTGATGTCGGTCTGATTATTTTAAGTCTTGCTTTTAAGGTTACATTAGCCCACTCCTAAGGTGACAGGACTGTCCTGGAAGCCTTGTGTAATAAGAAGTCATTCTGTTCTGTCTGTGGGATCATAAAGGATTCCCATTTCATGGGAGCTTAAGGCACGTCTTACTGCTTTCTGTGGTTATTTCCATTGCCTTGCACAGTTGTTTTACAAGTGAAAACTTGTCATCCCCTGAAGATCTGTGGTGCTTTTTCTGCACAGGTCCTCCTCTTTATAATCTGATTCACAAAGCCTAGGTGGTTTCAATCTTTTCAACTCCAATCTCAACCTCATTAGAGTCCTTTGGGCTACAATTAGGCCTCACCTTCCTTTTTTGCCTCCTAAAATTTTAGCTTGGACAATAAGTTGGGGTACTCTTTGAGTTTACAGCATATGTTTCCTTTCTTTCAGGAAATACAGTTCAGAACAGTTCAGAACTGCCTTCTGCCCAGTGCCTGACAACCTGTCTCATATTCTCCCCACCCAGTTTTCTAATTGTTTAAGGTGGAAGGTTGAAGGTGAAAGGGTAAATTTGGTCCCAGTTATTCTATCAAGTACCAAATTGTGATAACATTCTTTTTTTGGTGGTACTGGGGTTTAAACTCAGGCCTTATGCCTTCTAAGCAAGCACTCTACCACTTGAGCACTAGAGCCACATCTCCAGCCCTAGGGACAATATTTTAAATGAAATGAAGATATAAAAAAATCATAGTCATGAAGATTATGTAAATTTAAGATAAATGCTAAGAAGTTCAACAATAGAATCAGGATTCAAGAATATCCTATCACAAACAAGGAAATTATGCTGATTAATATGCAGTCTAATATTTTAGGCTCAAAACAAAAGGAAATGCAAGTGAATGGGAGCTCTAGTTCAATATCTGTTGATATAAAAATGCCTCAAGACTTTTGGTAATTTCACAAATGTTTTTACATGGCAGTGTTACAAAAGATTATTTTTTAAATGTATTCTTCTAAGAAAAAGGCATTCATAGAAATATATGTGTCCAGATGAAAGAAGTTGTCTTTATACTGTGCTGTTTAGAACACACTTCTATAAATATATTCCATCAATTTTATTTGGGGCATTATTATGTAACAGGGATAAAACAACCAAAGCTGCTGCCTATGCTTCAGCAGCAAAACTCCACATCCATATGGCACAAGCCAGTGACCAGAGATAAGAACTTAGCGGCATCTTTCCTACTTAGAACACTGGGCTCCCCATTTTCCCATCACCTTCTTAAATGGGTCATTCAGATATTTTCCCTTGAACTTAAAGGACCCTCACACTCTATTCCCTTATAGATCTCGCTAGTTGCCATTCTCTCTCTCTTTCTCAATCTCTCTCTCTCTCACCCCCCCTCCCTCACTCCCTCTGCTCTCTGCCTCACATGACCCAGGAGTGGAGAACTATGCTCCAGATTCATACCACCATCCCTTGTTAGGATCTGTAAATAATAAATCTTTGAACTTACCTCTTTTTTGGTGCTGTATTAAATTTGTGCTTCTGTCTGAAAAAACAGGGGCTAAACCAAGTCAGGTTTTCCAGGGATACCAGGGGGGAAACAGGAGAGGGATGCCAATGCCAAAGTGATGCTCAGGAAGGCACAAACTGGACACAGAGTTAGGAAAGAGCCCTATGGCATCTGTCAGTAGAAACAAGTTTCCTGTGTGAAGAACTCCTGGTCATAAGCTGGACAACTTGGCATTAAGCTGTCCGCCAGGTAAAAGTGCATTCTGTGAAGGGCATGCTGTACACACTCACACTTAGTTCCTTCATTTCTCGTTATGGCAGAATGATAGCTGTTCTGGTACTCAGATCCCAATTTAGCTGAAGGGCTCCAAAACAGACATTGATAAATTAGATGTTCCTGCAAGAAGAAAGTCATGACCAATAATCATTGACTAATATGGGATTTCCCCAAACATCAGATAGTGGTTCTGTGTCCCAAGTGGGCTGCATGCTAGCTCTTCCTCTGTAATGAAGGTCATGCTCCCTCCTCTCTCCATTCTGACTTTTCTTAATTTCTGGAGTTGTTGGAAAATCCTGATAATTTATTTGGTCATAAAATGATTTTGTCTGAAATCATTGATCATTGAGAAGAGAAAGTGAGAACATAGTGTATTTAAATAAAAAATGTTTTAGCTATAATTGGCAGAAATACAACTCAAAAGGATACAGACAAAACAGGTATGGGAATCATGTTTTGGTTGATGAAATAATCTTAACATGGCAATTCTCTCCAAATTGAGCTATAGATTCAGTGCAGTCTCTATCAAAATTCCAAACAACTTTATTCTTTTTAAATTGTGCCTATGTATACAAATATACATATGTAATATATATGTACATATGTGTAGATATACATATATATGGATATATACTTATGTGTATATATATACATATATATATATATATATATATGTATATATATACACATACACCAGAAATGAACTTAGGCCCTTAAAAATACCATAAACAAAAGTTAATTAAAATGAACCACAGACTTAAATGTAAAAACTAAGCTTTAAGATTTTTAGAAATGAAAGAGAAAAATTTTAGTTACTTTGAGTTAGGCAAAGATTTTTTGCATATGAAGGCCCAAGCATAAGAGAAAGCATCAATGAACTTGAATTCATCAAAATAATAATATAATGCTTTTCAAAAGATACCATCAAGATAATGGAAAAACAAACCATAGAACCTGAGAAAATATTTTGAATTATATACATTTTAAGAGAACTTGGGTCCAGAATATATAATAAACACTAAAATTCAGTAAAAAAGAAAACCAAATTAAAATATGGGCAAAATATTTGAATATACAGTTCACTACATAGAAATGTTCATGACAAATAAGCACAAGACTAGGAACTCAGCATCATTACTCACTAGGTGAATGCCAGTCAAAGGCACTATGAAGGCTGTGCATGGTGGTGCGGACCTGTAATCCCAGCTACATGGGAGATGGCAGTCAGAGGACATTAGTCTGAGGCTAAACAGGGCAAAAATGCAAGAGCCTATCTGAAAACAAACTGAAGCAAAAAGGAATGAGTTTGTGGCCCAAGTGGTAGAGGGCTTACCTACCTAGCATGAAGCTCTGAGTTCAATCCTCAATACCGAAAAAAAAAAAAGAAAGAATTCTAAACCCCTACACATACACACCTAGCAGAATGGCTATAATAAAAATGTTTGAAAATATTAAGTTTTGTCTAAGATGTGAGTAAAGAGTATTGGTGGAGATATAAAATGGATTTACCTTGAAACACAGTTTATTTCTTAAAAGTTTGAAAATAAGCTTATCATACAACCAAACAATTCTATTCCAAGGCTTACCCAAGAGAAATAAGATAATAAGATACAGAAAGATTTGTTTGTAAACTTTTATTACAGCATTATTCGTAATACTCCCAAATTGGAAATAATCAAATTATTTATTACTTGGTGAAAGGATAATGGAAATATGGTGTATTCATATAATAGAATATTATTCAGCAATTAGAAGGAACAAACTACTAAAATAATGCCTGAATATTAATGAACCTCTAACACATGCTAAGTGAAAGAAAGCAGACCCAAAGACCAATATTGTATGATTCTATTTATGTAAAACTTTCAGAAAAAAACAAATCTGTAGAGCTAGAAAGCAGATCAGTGGCTGCAGGAACTGGAGGTAGGAGCAGGATAGAAACAGTCTAAGCGTTATGTTGTGGTTGCATAACCCTTTACATTTACTAAAAATCCTTGAGCTAATTGAACACTCAGAGAAGGCATATTTTATGGTATGTAACATGCCTCAGAAAAATGAAAGGAAGTAGAATGAAAGGACAGAGTCATTTCTATCAAACACAAGGAGACATGGATCCACTGTAAACAAGACTACCAATCACAAACCAATTTCTACCTCTCAACTCTCTTTCTCTGTCTCTCTCTCTCTTTCTCTCTCTCAATAGTGATTAGAGGGTCAAGCTCTCTCTACTATAGTATGCAAAATTATATCACTATAGAGTGAATTTTTTTTCCATTTATTTCATATGTTTAGTCTCAGTTAAGCCTTAGTACACTGCTATGAGTTGGATCCTAATACTTCTGTCTCATAGGTAGGAAAAATGACTCTTAGAGATGTGAAAATACATCCAAGGGTCATATGGCTAAAGTGTTCTGCCACTAGGTGGATTAGCTATCTTGGGCCATAAAGCCTTTTTTGGTCTTTCCCCAACAACACCTCTTCTTTTACCATTTCCCTCTTCTAAGAATTTTGGTCCTTAACCACTCCTATTTCATGGTCAGACTGTTTCTAATGTTTTACATAAAACATTTTCTGAGCCCATTCTAAACACACAGCTGTCCCTAAATCTGAATAAACTGACTTTGGCTCTCAGACTCAAGCCTGCTGTTTTCATACCCTGTGCCTTTTTGCGTTACAACACTACCTCTCTGCTTTTCTTCAGGCATCCGGACTTCTAATTTCCAACAGTTTCCCTCCAAATGAAAATCACTATTGGTATGGTAAGCATTTGGAGTTTTATTATTGATTTATGCCTTGGGTGAAGAGGTTAATTAAATGTGAATTTTAAGCTGACAACATGATTGGGAGAGTGAGGCAACCAGAATTCATGAATACTTCCAAAGCCATTAAAACTATTTAAAATGAACAATGACTGAAGGTGGGGGAATGGAGGTGGGGTGGGCACATAGACCAGCTCTCTGTTATTTGTGATTGGATTAATGAAATTCTGAAGAATAACAGAATCTTTATAAAGCCTTCAAGTCCAGCTGGGTTTTTATTTTGCATTTATATTGACATTAGCATGGAATGTAATACGTTCTTAATAAACCACTCTTCCATATTCTCTTTGTTTTTTCTATTTCAAATTGCATCACAGAACCTGAACTTATCCACATCAACAGCCCAGACTAGAAGATGAGGGAATTCAGGAGTTCCCAGACCTTAAAGAGTCCATAGGATAACCTTCTAAAACCTTGAGAAGGTTATTTAGAATCTCTCGGTTCTCAGAAAACTCTTTTAAAGGTTATATTTGAAAATCTGAATGAAGGGTGGCCTTTTACCATAAAAAAGGTACTGAAAATTTACTACAAGAAAACAGTTTATCGTTGTTTGGTGCTATTGCAAAACTATATCCAAACTACTATGCTGACTAATATGTTTTATTGCTTTTTAATTTGTTACAGACATGGCTCTGTTCAATATGCAGTGAGATAAATGGATCAAAATGCAGAGTGTAGACAAGATAATATGCTAAGTGGGGCAGTAGCACTTGACAATCAGTCTTAGAACATTAAAGAATGCTTTTGCTCGCCTGTAATCCCAGCAACTCAGGAGGCAGAGACAGGAGGATCACAGTTTGAAGACAGCCTGGGAAAAATTAGCTTGAGAATCTCTCTGAAAAACAAACTGCAAGCAAAAGGACTGGGGACATGGCTCAAGTGGTAGAGTTCTTAGGCAAGCAGAGCTCTGAGTATAATACCTAACAATGAAAAAAAAATCTATTGCCATTGTGATTCCATCCACACAAATATCTATTGGACAGAGATAGCAGAAAATACACAGACATATATAGTACCAAAGGCTCAGCAAAATGGAAGTTAAAAATCAGTCTAGAATCAGATATTTTAGGTGAAAAGGATTAAAACACCTGATAAATGCTAAGCTGAGGTCTAGCTAAGGCTGAGGAAGGGAAAAATGAAAGATTTCTGTTAGAAACTATGAAACCATAGACTACTGAGTGGTGAAAATTCCCTTATTTCACATACACAGGACAGTGACAACAACTGGGTTCTGTTAATGCAGCTTCGGCAGATCTAGAACTATGGCAATGACAGCCAAGTCAAAACTGCCTACTTCAGAGTAGGATAGGATTAATGGAATTTGGGTATTGTTCTACTTTCTGGAGGGGCTAGCTTGGGAGCCTAGTGTTTTGGGGGGACCTCAGAATGACAGAACACTCTTAAGACCCCTGCCATGTTTTCCTCTCTGTCCCAGGGGACTGCACAGTGTCTGAAGAGAGTTGCATGTGTGCTTCCAATGAGACTGGTCACTGCCTCTGCCACTCACTTTCTTGGCTCCTGGTGACCAATTTGGCCTTCACACATGAAACTAAATCCATACCTCCTGCAAGTCTGCATAGCAGCTGTTAACCTTAGTGAAGGGTTTCTTAGCCAAGGGAGTATGACATTTAAGCCAGACAATTCTTTTGTTTTAGGGTGGTGGTTTTTGTTTTTTGCTGGAGGTTTACATCATCCCTGGCCTTCCTTGCTAGATCTCATAGTGTCCTCAGTCACATTAATGAAAAATGTCTTTATATACTGTTACAGGTCCTGTAGCAGTGTTAAATTTCTCTGTTTGGGAACCATTCTTTAATATACTGGCCTTGGGAACTAAACTCAGTGTAGCTAAACCCAGTTTGTATACTTACCAAGGCAGTAAGGAACACTCAAAGATTAAAGAAGACCCTAATGCAGAAAACTCAACTGGCCACTGGAAGAGACTCTTCTTGGTCCCCAGTACCTGTCTCCTACTGAATGTCTAGCAGGGACCTCCCTAGGTTGCCACAAAGCAACCTCCTAGCCTACCTATATGGACATTTTGCTGTAGAGCTTCTCATCATTCAGAAGCATGCTTAAACTTCTCTGTATTTCTAGTAGACTAGGCTCAAAGGCGCCAGGGTTAGGGAAAACTTTCCTTCAGCTCTGTTCCATGCATCTTTTTTCCAGACTCTGATTCATTTTAGGAAAGTTGGCAGATTAAATATCCAACACCTTCAGGCACATCCAACCCTCTACTCATGTGTGTGCCCTTGCTGAATGTCCTTCACAGAAAATTACTTCAGAACATAGTAGCATAAGAAATACACATAGTGCAGTAACTGGGTGGTTTTCTCATATCTCTTCCTTCTGAATTACATACATAAATGGCAAATTTTTCATTTGAAACAGTCATCAAACTTTTGGTTCTTCAATATTAAACATCAATATACAAAGATTTTCAGCAGTATATTTGGCGTGTTTTCCCAGTCCCTAGAATACTGTCTTGTAAAATAAATAATTAAATTTTTGAATAAATGAAAGCAAGTCCAATTTCCTATTATGCCTTCAAGGTCATAGCCTTTCTTTTCAAACTCAGCTTCAAATTTTCCACCCAAACTCCAAACAAGCAAAAAAGAAAAAAACAAAACAACAGCAATGAAAAGTATGCAGCCACAAGACTCAGGTTATTACTCCCACTTTACAGATGAGGCCTAAAAGTAGTACATAACTTACCAGTTAGGAAGACAGTGCTCAGAGCTTATTAGTGTCTCAGGTAGTTAGCATCTCAGTCCAGGACTACCTCTTCTCCAAGTTCACCCTCCAGTTACTGTAGTCAACACATACCTGTGTTTCTCTTCACTATCTTGAGCCTGGTGGTAGTGCCTCTTGAAGCAAGTTCACATCTCAGAACATTGTGCCTTTTGCAAATTAGCACAGAGATGAATTCTACTCTCCATCTCTTCATCAACTGCAGAATCTCTCTTGGGTGTCTTGCAGCAGTTGCTCCTACCTGACTTAAAAAGGGACTGTTACAGGGGAGTCTATTAAAAATTCTTGCTTTCTGGACCTTAAGTTAAAGGGACTACTTATAAATTTAATGAAGGCAAAGACTGATAAGAGGAGCTAAAATGGCAAAGGGCTGTGAATGATCAGGTTGTGTGAGGAAGAGACTTTTGGAGGGAATTGTGAGTTAGGGTGGGGTGGACAAAGAGTGTGGAGAAATTAAAGTAGGCAGCCACAATGAATAATGCAGAACCACAAAATGGACCTACAAGAGACAGATTTCATATCAGTGGAAGGAAGAAGATTCTGGCACTTGGATTCACTCAAGAGCAAGGGGAGGGAGTGAGTGTCAAATGCCTTTGGACACTTCAACCAGAAGCCAGACAATAAGGTAAAGGAAAATCCCTGTATTGGTTGGGTGCTTGGTCAAATGATCTTTTCATTACATGACTCTGTGAATGCTAGAAAGTAATGAGATTGTCATACAACACAAGCCAAAACTTCAAGGAGAAGACCTGACCCCAGGACTATGCTTTTTTGGCTCCATCTTGAATAGCAAATGATACTTAAGCCATATTCAAATTCATTAACAAGGGTCAGGGGAACAATCCTTTAGCCATATTCTGGTGCATGTGTATGTGTGTGGTGTATACTCACCTCTGCACATGTGAATTCAATTCATAAGTGGCAACTAAACACTTTGAAATCAAATTATTTTTAAATATTTTACTAAATTAGTATAGTGATATAGTAAAAGTAGTAAAATTGCTAAAAAGAAAATACCCATAGCTACATACAACTCAGGCTCTATCTTCATTTGGAGCACAGTAAAGTGCCTGTCTTTGTAGCCCAAGATGTCCCTCCACCTTCTCCCCAGTAAGGCTGATGACAGTAGCAGCTCCTCCCCCTGCCAACAGGAGATCTGCAGAGCAGAGATAAGAGCCCCAGTCACATGTAGGTGTCCTTCTGTGGTTTCCCAGCCATCAGAGGCTGGGAAGGTGAAGGATTTGGGAAGGTGAAGGGAGAGAGAGGGAGCATGCTGCTGGGAGCTTGATGATGAAGGAAGGACGATTATCAAGAAAGACACAGAGTAGGAATTTAGTTCATACTTATTTTAGCACCTAAGTTAATGTCTACAGAGGTAGAAACATTTACTACTTTCTTTTTCCAAGTATTCCTGTCACCTTACACTGATTACTTTTTCTTTGACTTTAGGCCCAACCATGTACATGGCTTTCTTGAGCTATATCTGCAAATCTTTACAACAATGAACCATGGAAATTGGCAATAAAATGTAACTATTTTTTCTTGCCCTGGGCATCCTGTGTGCGGGTGGCTCAACAGCGCAGAGTGCTGCTTGAACCATTCCTGTCCCTTGATATGCTATAGGAATTTGTTTTCTGGGGATGAGGGCAGAAAACAAGTTTTTGGTAGTGTTGATTTTCCAGCCTGTAGAATATTTATTTATCTGCTGAAAAGTTAGATTTAGAAAGAGCAAGTCTCCCAGAACACCTGCTCAGGAGATAACTGAAGGAAGTAAAGATAGAAACTTCCTAGGGCAGATTAATAATCAGAAATGTTAAATCTTTGAGAGGGAAATGCAGAAGCAAAATTGCTTTTTGTGTCTTTCTTTTTATCTACACTACACCTAGGAACTCTTTTCATTTTGCCGCTGATTTACAGCAGTAAACAAAGGGAAAATCTTGTGTGTATACATAACTTACAATAACTAGTCCAATCAAAAAGCTCAGGCCAAAACATCCACTCCAGTGCCTGAATTATTGAATTATTTGTAATGGGTTCTGCCTCCACCAGCAAACCAGATAATTACTAAATGTCGCTATTTTCTTTGTCCATAGGCATCGATGCATTTGTTGAATTGGATTAACAAAAGCAAGAGGAAATATTTAGCAAGCGATTGATTGAAAGGTACAGTGAGTAATATAAGGGCCAATTATGAAGAATCTCTGAACCAAAGAAAATTTTTCTGTCTGTTTTCATCAGGCACAGACAGAATAAAGTTTCACTTTTTTAGCCCCCAATGACTGCAAGATTTGGATGCGTTCTGGGATAAGAACCACATTACATGTGAGGTTATAACTGACAAAGGCAACTTGTCCTTACCCCAAGGGTTATCCAAGAAGTCTGGCCATTCATTCAAAACATATTCCTGTTGTTTAGGTCCAGCACAGTGGTAGAGCGCTGGCCTTGCATGGTTACGACCCTGGGTACAACACCCAGCACTGAAAGACAAGTGTTGTTGGACTCCCACACATTGAAACATTGGGATTCCTTTTTGTTCTTAAATTTTTTGTAAATTGTCTGTCATCAGTGCTTATGACTGAGTGAGTCTTTTGAGTATTCAATTATGATAGCTGTAGATAATTTTACTCATTTCTAGAAAAAGGGAGCCTGTCCTCAAAAGATGAAATCTAATGTAATAACTAAGGTGGGTTTCAGTCCATTTTTGACCAGGTTTGCCATGAGCTAATGGAGCTTGTTATTTTAGCTAAGATATAGTAGGTAAAATGTAGAATGACACTCTGTTCATAAAATGCTGATAAGTTAGTGCAGAATTTATTTATCTTTTCACTTTCTCATAACACAAAGAATGCCTACTCATTGTCAGATTGCAAGAAAAGACAAATTCTTTCTGGAACTCCTTTCATTTAAATGTTGGTGTCTATTTTCCTGATACTACTTAGTGGTTCATTGTATCCTTCATTGGAGTAAGTTTTTAAGGAACATATTCAAGATAAAAACAAAATTAGTCAGGAGGCCAAATTTAATTATATAGTATGTACCCATTCTCTCACACACAATATACAGGCAATCACTCTCCTCTGGCATGTGCACTGCAGTCCTCTTGCATTGAAGTAGCTGTGTAAATATCCCTTTCTTCCAACTAGATTACAAATTACCCAGGGCAGGAAGTGTATTATTACATTTATTCTTATATTTCATTGTCCCCATCTTAATAACTTTGACTTTGAATACTGTTTCAGGCAGCACATGTAATGGTTCCAAAAGTAATTCCAAAGAAAATTTTTAAGGATTACTGATATTATTGGAATAAATTTATGACTTTCCAATTTACTCCTGTAAAAAACATTTATTATTTACATTATTTGTATCCATAATGTGAACTATTTAATTGTTACTTAACTGCCAAGCCAGTCTTAATTTTCAGTTATATCACCTAGGATGTATTTTACTAACAGAAATAAATATATGTGTTCTGGGCACATTCAAGCAAAGCCAGGGGACTGAGCAGCTCAGAGGGCTCTAACTTTTCAGTGGTTCAGTAGAGCGCCTGACCAGCAAGAGCAAGGCCCAGAGTTCATACTCCAGTGCCACAAAGAAACAAAGGCTACTGAGTTTACATTTGCGCTGTATCACGTATTAGTTCTATCAACTTGGACATTTTACCTATACCAGCTAAGCCTCAGCTTTCTCATCTGTAAGGAGATAATAAACACCTTTTAGAATTTCAATTAAAGGAGATGAAATGCAAATTATCAAACACAGGTCTCAGCATTTCAATATTTAGTAATAACTTCGCGAATGCTAGTTCCTTACCTTTTACTTAAGATTTTTTTAAAAAAAGTATTTGTAAAAACATGTCATATTTCTATGAAAATTGAAGGATTTGAAGAAATTCATCTTATCTGTTCATTAAAGCAGAACCAGTTGTCTCTCTAATCAAAATCACTCTATCACTCTATCACAAAGTTACTCTATGTAGCTCAAAGTAATAAAACTCTACTTTCTAAACACACATAATTTGGGCTTGCATTTTGCATGCAGTTTTATTCTGACCTTTACATAATCCAGTATTTTCTATGTGATTTCAGGGCCCTTTTTTTGGTGCTATATTTTATTGTGTGCTTTCTCCACTGCCAATTATTAAGAATTGAGATTTTCTGAAATTAGAATGGACCCTCTCTAAGGTCTTCCACTTGCCTGGTTCAGTATCTTACTCATGAGTATTATGTGAATCAAGACAGAATAATCTGGCAGAGGCTATCAATGCAAGACCGGAATGCTGGGCTGAGGTCTATGGGTTAAAATGTGTATCATCAGTTGTCAGGGTTGTTAGATTTAAAGTGTTAGACTTTGAAAAGGAGTTGGATGGAATTTGACAGACAACTACTCACCTAGGCCTGGAACTCAATTCACCTCTGAAATGAGAAAGGTCCCATCTCCTTTCTTTTCCCACCCTCATCCCTGTTCCCCAACCTTATTTCTCCACATGGTGCAAGGACAGTCACCCAGTAGACAGATCATGCACTGAAAACGTGCATGGGGTGAGCTGACTTAGGAGGGATAACCCCCTCTCCACTGGAGGGGCAGCATCCATTCCATTTCAAGATAGACTTGCAGTCAATGTGTCATCATAAACACGTATGGTGCAGGCAAGGACAGGAAGTGGATACACACCCAGGGTAAAGAAATTTGCAAACATTAGCTTCTTTGAAATGTGCTGTACACCAAGGAGACATGAGTATTTCATAGTGGATTTCTGTGCCTCAAAGTCGTTTCTTTTGCTCGCTTGAAACAGTTTTATAGACGCATGGTCACATGAGGAAAATTTCAAATCCCAGTAACTTTTCTTACAGCTTGTCCAGCTTCTAACCTCTAATTGCCTACTTTTAACTGCAACTAGCTTCATTTGCCTGGGGAGAAAGATTCCTGGTAAATTAAAACAAAAATAAATAAATAAATAAAAATAAGACGTGAGCTTCAATGTATCCTATGGCTAATGGAGTTTTGTGCTCGATTGTTTCTCAGTAGCCTAACTACCATGAGAGTGAACTACTTCTTTGAAATTACTTACTCAAATAATGCAATGTACTGGGATGACAAGCAGGCAATGATACATAAACTTGAGAAAGAGACCAGAGCAGGATTTACAAAATTCTCTTCTAGCTTTTCATGACACTCAGCCTCCATAGATATCCCTTAAAAGGGTTTTTTTTTTTTCTTTGTATTTCTACTAAGCGTCTTTGAAGGACCCTACCCCCAATTCCTCAACTTTCAAACTTCCATTGGGGCTAATATGTATTTGCTCCTTGAATCTCTATAGAAAAGTCCTTTTTTCAGCTCTAGAGTTATTGGCTTCTCTATTTTCAAACCTCCTTCAAATTTAATGAGCTATATCTTTTACCAGCTGATGGGTACTGTGACCCTATTTACATAAGGGAAGTATTTATTTTCCAGTTGTACCAATCTAGGCAAGCACTCTACCACTTGAGCCATACTTCCAGCTCCTTTTTGTTTAAGTTATTTTTTGGATAACATCTCACATTTGTACCAGAGTCAGTCTCAGACTGCAGTCCTCCTACCTACACCTCCCTCATAGCTGGGATTACAGGCATGGACCTCCACACCAGGCATATAGAAGTATATTTTAAGGAAGAAATGCAGCTAATTATTGACACTGCTTTTAAAATAATTGCATTACAAATGCTGTTTTAACACTGTTAACCTAGAAATAAACACATAGAAATAAGAATGTAAAATACAAACCTGTGTAATAAAGATTAGCTTGACCACAAACAAATTTTCCAATCCTTTGTCCTTGATAGCTGGTATAGTTGCTTGCTATACTCGGTATAGATGAAGAGTAGACTATGGCCATCAACATGGATCTAAATGTAAAACTTAGACACACAATGTTCTTTTATCTGCCAAATTTAACCAATTTAAGAGTCCACAGGTTGGGAGTATAGGTTGGTGGTAAAACACATGCTTGAGGCCCTGGGTTCAACCTCAAACACTACTACCACCCAAAACAAAAAGTCCACATATTATAAACAAATTGACTGCTTAAGAAGTCTCCATGGATTGCTTTGAATCCTATTTTACTCCTGCATCTATCCTGTTACCTAGAAAATCATTCATGCATTCATTTGATATTTCTTGATTACTTGTTATGTGGATGGTACTAGACAAAAAATGCATGAATATCCAGCAAAGAAATGAGAATATTCAGAGTCATACCACAGGCAGAATATTATACACCAGTAAGATGTAGAGGACTGTGAATGTTCATATGTAAAGAAAATCAATTCTAGGTGGGGAAGACTCAAAATGACTCCATGGAGTAGATTCCCTTTCCCAGAATATGAAGAAAAAGAGAATTAGGATAAATCCAAAGAGAAGAAACAGAAGCAAGAACTGTGTAGATGAGTCAGAGCAAAAAGGCCCTGGTAGGAAAGGGACTGATTGTTTTGGCTGGGGATAGAGTATACAGAGAACTAGAGATAAAATATGAAATGAATACCAGATTAACAAGTGTTAAAATAACACTGAGATATTGTATGTTAGTAGAGAACCACTTAAAAGAACTTAAAAATTTTCCTTTGTTTAATTCTCAGCAAGAAAGTAACCTATATAGGGAACAAAAAGCAATTAAGGTTCTGTCAGTCTCAAAAAAAGATTTTTAAGGCCAGATATGGTGGCTCATGCATGTCATCTTAGTACACAGGAAGCAGGTATCAGAAGGATTACCTTTTCTTGGTTTGGTTTGGTTTGGTTTTGCAGTACTGGGGCTTGAACTCAGAGCCTACACCTTCAGCCACCCTACTATTTTGTTTTTTGTGAAGGGTTTTTTCAAGATAGGGTCGCTTGAACTATTTGCCCGGGCTGGCTTTGAACCATGGATCCTCCTGATCTCTGCCTCCAGAGTACCTAGGATTATAGGTGTGAGCCACAGGCACCCAGTGAGGATTGCCATTTGAGGTTAGCCTAGGCAAAAAGTTAGTGAGACTCCTATCTCAACAAAAAGCTGAATGTGATGGGACACACTCATAGCTATGGAGGAGGCATAGGTAGGAGGCTTGTAGTCTGAGCATAGTCCAGAGCAAAAGCCAAATATAGCTAGCAAAAAGGGTTTGGGGGGATGGCTCAAAAGGTAATGTGCTTGCCTATCAAGCATGATGAGACCCCGAGTTCAAACTCCAGTACCAAGATTGTTGAAAGAGTCCAGGTGAGAAGTAAAGAGGTTTTGAATAAGGTAGCATAGTAGAAACAAAAGAAAGGAAGAAAGTAAGTCATGGGATACTTGGAACTGAAGATGGCATAGACCAGCTTTTAAGAGGGATGAAGGTCAAAAATGAGACAATCTCTATACTATAGAGTAGCAAAAAGGAAAAAAAAAACAGAGAAAAATGGAGAGGAAACTAATTTAAATGCTCTTCACTTATATAATCTCCCAGTAGAGGTTATATTGTCTCTTTTTGGATCATTCAAATGTATTAAAGTGCTTTCAAGCAAAAGGGCATTGATTCTGGTGTATGATTGCATCAATTTGAAAACTGACCATCTGTTGGAGCAAAGGACATCCACCTGATTCCAATGGCAAGTGTTGATAAAGGTCAAAGGCACTCTTGTGTTTTCATCTTCATGACAAAGATCAGATCAGGATTTATAGAGCTCGATATTTTATGTCATATTCATTCAAGAAATCTGTGCACAATTCTGTATTAGATGCTAATCTCTGTGTCCAAGTAACTGCTGGACTCAGGGGACAGGAACCATTTTTCATGCATTCAGTCTCACTTGCTCACTCAGTCCCCATTCCTTTGCAATCTGATTTCTATCCCCCAATATTCACCTGAAATACCTATTTCGTGTCAAGTCAACATAGTTGCCATATTGAATCATTTCTACTTGGTTCTCATTTACGTTCCTTGATTTTCCCATTTTGAAATTACTGATCACCTTCCTGGTTTCACTACTTCCTCCTCCCCTCACCACTCACTTATTTTTCTTTCCTGTTAATTTCTGTAACATTTTCTGTACTAGATTTTCTGACAATTACTTTCTTACTTTTTTTCTATCATTCTTTCTTTAATTCTCTTAGGGTAATTGTTGGGTAAGGTTTTCCCCCCTGAGCCTTTTGTCTTCTACTTGAATGTTCATTTCTTCCTTGACCCCATCTACTCACAGATGCAATTCTTAAGCATCTCAAGGGAAACTCTGTAAGTAGTCTGTGAAAGCCAAGCTTACCTAGGAAGGACCACGGGTACTGAAGGAAAGACTGGTTACACAGGCATGACCAGGTCCTGGGGGACTTCTGAGTGAGAACAAAATCATCAAAATCATGGGCTGTATGCTACAGACAAAGGAGAACAATTAATATGTTTTCAACTGAATCCCATGTTTTATTTAAGAAGGAATAAATACACAATAGAAAATGGAGAACATTCAGAATAAGATGACAAATAGTTTCATCTAGTATTCAACTCCCATGAATTGAGAGGAGACTGAGCTATGTTCAAGCAAAGGTGGGAAATGACCACAATTATATATACAGGTGTGATTGTGTTTTCTAAAAAATGACCATTGTTTTGGAATAAGCTCCTGCATTAGGCTCTCAGAAACCAGGTAAAAGTGAAAATGGAATCATTCAAGCTAAAGTTCTTTGTCCCCTAAATGAAACTGAACTGCTACTGTGACCTGAAAAATCTGGATTAGAGAGCCAAACAGCCAAATTTCCCAAACTGGCCAGCTTCAATTGGCATGCTAAAAATGTCCTCTCAACTGTACTGCTCACAGGAAAGTAATCTGAAATAACTCAGTGTTAACAAGTCAGTTATTTTACTGTTGCTCTGTCTCCATCTCCCTGTCCTTGCATTATAAGGACGGTCACATTAGAATGATAAGTCCACATTTTATTTTTGGTTCTGCTTTCTTTAGCCTGTCTCTGGCTATAAAACCCAACCTCTTCTGCTCAGCCCATTGGAAAGCACACTTCTATTTCATGAAATGTAGTGGTGTTCAAGTCTAGAATCTAAAATAAAGCCAATTAAGGTTGTTAAACTCAACTATTGTAATTTTGTTTTTTGACAGATGTTATCTCAGGGATAAGTTCCAAAAGACCTGTGTGCCATCATTGCATAACTTCCAAAAAATACATTTGGTTTCACCCTGTAATATCTAGGAAATGTAAGCTGTACTGAAGACTTAATGGAAACAGGAGTCAGGGGAATATTCAACTTCAAAAGAAATAAGATTTTTCTCCATTGTCAAAGTAACTGTGGCTGTCAGGTGATGTGCCATGTATTTTTCACCAGAGACTGCAATTGGAGCAAGACCAGGAGAACAATGGAAGGAATATCAGGAGGCTGTTGCTGAAATGCAAAATAGAAATGATGTAATTCTAAATGAAGAGGATGTCAATGGTTTTGGGGGGAAGATGAGGGATTTGGGTAAGATTAAAATGGAGGTGAAATCATTGGCAGAACCCTCATGATAATTTAATTGGCAGGTTGAAGAAGAGCTCTTACAGCAAGCAAGAAAATTGAGTGTCATGTCACAACAAGCCAATTCTATACCAAGAAGTACAAAAAATGTGGAGTGGTTAAGTCTGAGGTGACTGAAAAATGAATCGACCCCGGTAAGAACAACTTCAGGATACTTGTGGGAGGGGAAGACGAACTAACCATCTTCATTTCTTCACCTTCCATTCACCCCTTTCAAGAAGCTAAGCTATAAAAGCAAGACAAGAGGAGCTTTGGCAAACTTAAGGTCATGGCTCCTTTTTGCTGTTGTTTTTGTGATGGGAAATATTTGAGCATGTTTATAGATAAAGGAGAGATCTCTTTTGGAGGGAAACATAGAAATTGCCAGTGAGAAGTCCCTCAGCTGCTGGGAGAAAAAGTAGAGAAATTAGATGACACGGAAGGAAACAGGAAAGTGGGTGTAGGTGCAGATCAACTTGTAGGCATGGGGGAGGAAGCTGAGGGAATTCAAATATTAAGAATAGAGGACTGACATTTATACTGAATGTTATGTAAACTCAAGGCAGGTAACTAGCAACAAATAAGAAATTATTTGAGCAGCTCTGAAGACTTACTTATGCTTTGTAGATGGAGTCAATAGCTCTCCATTGGTAGTTCTTGAAGTGATAAAACCTGTATTTGGCTGTTTGGAACAATGCTAAAAAAAAGAGGCTTTTTGACAGGAAGGTAAAACAAGTTCTGTCCAGGGTTGGAACTAGTGGAGTGGTGAGGCCATAAGGTAAAAGTGAAAGAGAGCAAATATGGTGGAAGTACTAAGTATTCAAATATGAAAATGGAAAAAAAAAGACTTATTGAAACTGTTCTAAAAAGGGGAGGATAGAAAAGGGTGGAGGGGGGTGAATCTAAGTTATACTGTAAGCACTTTTGTAATTGTCACAGTGTACCCCTAGTACAGCTATAATGTGCAAATAAATAAACAAAAGAAAAAAAAAGAGTCCTCTTCCTCATTTGGGGGCTTGGTGAGAAGACAGAGAAACATGCATGGTGAAACTGATTTTTTCTCAATGAATCCGCCAAAGGAAGTCTTGGGAAATTATTCTACCAATAATAATTCCTCTGCCTTTGTGTTCTTATTATGGAATTATCCTATCAGATCTTTGTACAGACTAGTTATGGGGTGCTACTCACTGGTAACATGGCACCAAAGCTGTATAAGCAGCTTGAATCTTGCACCACACCTTATGAAGCTATGTTTTTTTAGATGCCTCTAGACTAAAAGCTTTAATCTTTGAGTTGACCCTGTTCTCATTGACCATACACATCTTTCCCCAGTAAAAATCCATGGATCTCCTCCTCAACCGATTAATGCCAGTGAGCAACTCAACCTGAGGACAGAAAGCTAATAGTTTCCTTCCAATAACTGACTCAGCACACACTACTTTGGATGTGGTGTCCATGAGCGGCTGAACCACAATGTGGTTTACAAACACTGAACAACAGGGTAGCACCAATGACTGTGAATTTTGTGTTGACAGCCTTGGGAAGTACACACCACAGAGTCTATTATTATTGATTACTCTTATGGATTGTGGCCAGTTGATTACTTAAGGTATAGGTCCCAATGGTTTGGATTTGAATTATACAACACACACACACACACACACACACACACACACATCGAAACATTGTGTGTATATATGTATAAACATGCACAACAACAAACTCAGCTTTTAGAAAAATTGCTAGCTCATGCACAAGAAGTATTCCTAGGGGTAAGGGAAAAAGATTTCTGCTGCCATGACAGTGGGGCTCTAATTATGCTCTGTTAGCCTCACAGAGGCTTCTGCCATTGATTGCTATGAATGGAATCTGTTGTGTAAGATGCTGATTTGGTTTCCTGACACTTTGAATGTACTAAAGGAACACCTGCTCTGACCCACACGTGTGCACTCCCCAAAGCTCTGGTAAACACCAGGAGTTTTGTCGAAGTGTGGGAACATTCATTTGGTGGCAAAACCTGACCTCAGTTGATGTGAGATTATCTATACTTTCAATTTTCTCACTTTGTATGAATGATTTCCTATAGAAATACTAATGTTTTGTGGTTACGAAGACCTCTATTTCCAAACCATAATCAAGAAGTGACTACATGACATCTAAAATCTAAAAACTTTGGAACAGTGAAACACATCCATCTCTGAGAACTTCCTTCACATGAGGAGTTGGGAACCTGTCCTCATCCATCCTGTTAAAATGCAAATGCTGTCTGCTAGAACAAGTTGCATTGTGATGATCTTTTAACCTTTATTTTCTATGACCCAAATTCACTGCACATAAGAATCATCTGAGAATCTTTAACAAGCATTATGTTTGGCTGTCACCCCTAGACATTCTGATTTCATTAAGATGAGATGTGACAGGGAGTCTGGATTAAGCTCTCTTGAGGTCCTTCTGGTGGACAGCAAAGTTGGGAGAATACAGTTTTAACTGTAGAATTATTTCCAGGGATCTGAATCTCAACACAGTTCAATCTGGACATCCCAAGGAATGCTCAGTGACACTTGGATGAACTTAGAAACAGTTCCCTTGGTGAGAGCAGCATGGGATGCTTGTGTTATTTTTTTTTATGAGGCTTTGTTTATAACTAGAGTTACAACAGTACTATTTTATATCACTCCAGCACAACAAAGACCTTCAATTTTCCACCCTAATTATACACTTGATGCCTGTGTAATTTGGGAAAAGTAGTATAACAGATTTAGCTACTCATAGCTTCTGAAATAATCTTTCACTAACTAACCGATATTTAATTATATAACAACTGATTTTTTTTGTCCTCCAAATGAAATGTTGTGAAAGCAACCTGTTTTAAGAAAAATTGCCACATTAGCGTTCTATTTATTATCGAAGGACATTATTTGGAAATACATTCTCAGCCAACCTGTATCCAAGAATGGTTATGAGTTCTTTCCAAAAAGAAAAAAAAAAAAAAAAGAAAACCTAAATAAATAAAAGAAAGAGTTCTCAGAAAGCATGGAGATCAGTTGATTTCCAGTTGGCTTCTGATTCTACCTCTTATGTATTCACTTGGACAAACTTAATAATCCCCGATGCATATGTGCTTTATGCCAACTTTATAAAGATAGAGGGGAGAATCGAATAAATTCAATGTGTACAACAAGCTGGATTTCAAATGAGAGGAACTACTTTTTCAGGGTTAAAAGTCTGACTACAAAAGCACACAGACTTTTACAATGCAACAAAATTGAGAAAAATTTAAATGTTTTTCAACCGATGCAGAAGGAAAACTCTCCTCATTGATGATTGAGTTATAATGTAGCAAATTCACTTCTGTTTATGGGAAGTGTTTTTTATTGTTAAAGGAGGCAAATGAATTAGTGATAAGCTTTGTCAGCAGGGAGCCTGCGGCAGTCATTGTCCCAAGGGAAGAATGACTAAAAAGTATACATTTAGTATTTGTCACAGACTAAAGGAAAATAACTTGAATTCACCACTGACTACGTGGCCAGTTCTGTTACCCTGAGCTTCCAAACCAGAATTTGTTTTCATAAGCATATGCTGTTTTTCTCAGCATTTTGCATTGCTAGTCATCCAAACAGCAATTAAAGCACAACCAGCTTCAGAATTTGCGAGGGAATATAGCAAGAAGCACACCTGTATTAAGCCAGCATTCTCCAAGAGGCTTTCTTTTTCTTTTTCTTTTTTTCTTTTCTTTTTTCTTTGTTTTCTCTCCTCCCTCCCTCCCTCCTTCCCTCCCTCCCTCCCTCCCTTTCTTCTTTCATTTTTTTTTTTTTAAACCTGGCTTGCTCACCTAGAAACTAGAATCCTGGGTACAGTTGTTAATTAGAGGTCACAAAAAAAAGAAAAATTTATAATAATTAGGGAGACTCTTTCACATGAACTATCGTAATAAACACACAGGAATTACCTGTGAATGACCAGGCCTATAGGGTCAAATGAACTATTAAGCTTATTATAATGTAAACTAAAGAATAAACATACATTTGTAAAATAAGGAAATAAATATATGTATATATATATACAACTGCAAATAATAGGCTTGGGTTCCACTATTAATATTAACTCTTGGCTCACTAGGGAGTTGTCAAACTCCTAGGGGAGAGAGAGAGAGATATTGAGAGGGAATATTTATACTCTGGTCTGAGCCTATTTCTACTCTCTTTTGCTGTAATAGTCTTAGTCTTGGCCTCTCCCGGATCCTTCTCTGTGTCTTAGACTTGCCTCTTTTGGAATACCTATTCCTTGTATTGAGGCTTATAGACCACTTGCAGAGAATTCTGTCACTGAAATTGCTCATAACTCATGCTTCACTAACTTTTTCTGTATCTACAGTTGCTACTAGTTCTAATAGCCATTGCACAGATCCATGCCTTTTTCCCCTATGCCACCATCTGCTATCCTGGGAATGACTGATTTCTATCCATAGCATGCTGTGCGTTAGGGGCAGGGTGGAGAAACCACCCGTATAGCAGAGGTAGTAATATGCAAAACTGCCAGTCTCTGTGCATTCCATTTTAGACAGGCTCCCCTGTGTCTATCATGACACTAGTGCACTTCCAAATACAATACGATCACCCCCTGCACCTGCCTTCCCAACACAAGGCAAACGCATGGAATTGAGTGTTAAGCAAATCAGGATCTGCAGTTTGCGCATTTGATTATTTTACTCTGGCTTCTTATTTATTTTTTATAATCCATAGATTTTATTGGATGTCAAAATTTTATTGTCCACACTGTGAGGAAAGCAGTATTTTTTTTATCAAAGTGTGTCACCATCTTAGCTGCTTGCAATTCCAGGTTCATGTTGCCTAAGCTCCATTTTTGCACTGAAATTACTACCTACCCCACTACCTACAAACT
The DNA here is from genome assembly GCF_047511655.1 of Castor canadensis. Taxonomy (NCBI): domain Eukaryota; kingdom Metazoa; phylum Chordata; class Mammalia; order Rodentia; family Castoridae; genus Castor; species Castor canadensis. The sequence goes on along the minus strand of NC_133399.1, from coordinate 60,218,099 downwards.
CCAAGTGTAGCATTAGCCAAACACGAGCAGATTGAGCACCTGAACTTGACCAATCCGAGTAAAGGGGGCTGAGCCCTACTGCGTCAGGAATAAAAATGTTGACCTATGGTCTGCTCCCCATGCATGCTGTGTCTGTGAGCCTGTGCACCCTTCTGCAGAAGTAAATTTTGCCTTGCCAAGACAATTCTCTGTTTCTATGTCTTCAATTGTAAACCCAGTGGTCTTTGGGGGTCTTATTTCTAACAGTAAGTGCACACTCTTGGTCAGAACACTTTATTTCATTCACATACACATATTGTAGATACATATGGTACATATATATATATATATACTGTACATAGATATAACATTGTCTTAGCATTTTATGCTAATACAACTCAGATATACTTGGGAAGCATATACTTGGGAAGGAGTCTGTTGAGAAGTTGAAATGGTTAGATGATATATTTGCATTTAAAAGTGGAAGAACACAAGTGAACAAGATTAGGCTCTTATATTTTGGAAGGTGGGAAAGCCTGTATGCTTTATATTCACTTTGAATTCTGAGTGAGGAAAAGTAGTATAGAAGTACAAGACTCTCAGGAAACCAATAAATTCAGATGAGATCGGGCATGTTTAGGGTGGTATGGCCATAAACCAAGCCAGTCAATTCAAAGCATAAATAAGTTACCGAAAATTCTACTACAGTATAGAGGTTATCCCAGTTTTAGTGGAATCAGAATAATTAATTAATCCATATTATTAGGGCTCTCAACCTAGGTTGTCTTTTTTGTCTCATCTTCTTCTGCTCCTACTCAACCATATCACAAATTAAATAAATGCTCTTAGCAAAGTTGAAACTACTTCTGTCAATTAAGCCAGCAACAGTGACTGTCTGACCCCTCCTCATCTGTATTAGTTTTGCATGGTTGCTGTAACAAATTGCTGTTGCTGGATGGTGGTCTAAGGAGACCTTGGTTAGGAAAATCTTAGGCTTTTTTGTCTCCTGAACAGAGAACTGGACAGAGAGAGACACAGATTGCAAAGCAGCAGAAAAGCTTTATTAAATGAAAAAGGAAAGAATAGGCACCACAAAAGAAAGAGCAGTAGGCTGTGGCCAGATGACACAGAAACACAGATCTTTGTTCAAAGGGCAATTTATAGATTGTAAGGGAAAATGGCGGAGTGTATATGGGGATTTGGGATCTGGGTAGTCTTTACAGGAGGACCTAAGGTGATTGACAGATTTTATTGACAATGCCTTATTCTTCCACTCATGTACTTATACTGATTCCTATTGTCTTTGTCTGCTTGAGATTTGACCAATATTCATAAAGTCTTAATTATAGAGCTTTACCTGAGGTCAAATTGAAGACAGATGCCCCTTTACTGGGCATGTGCCATATTCCATTCTGAACTAGTCAAAAATATCCCCTTGTCTTTTGGGGAACTTACATCTGCAATAGGATTTAAATTGAAAAGGAATTTACAATTGAGATGATGAAGGGCAGTACTGGGTGGGGACAAAGAGGAATTTCAGCATGGAGTAACCTTTTGCTGAAGAAGATGGCGTCCCATGGCAGGTTCTTCCTTCCCTATTACTAGCCTGCCTCAGTACAACCTTGGGGACTTAAATGACAGAAATGTACTAACTCACCATAGGCAAGCCAGAAGTCTGAGATACAGGTGTGGCACTAACTGCATAGCTCTCAGGACCTCACCTGGGAGCTTCTTGGGAAGTCCTGCAGTTTGTTGGACTCACAAAGTACTCTTAGTTGCTATGACAGTCCTTGTTCAGGGTGACAGTTTCTGGCAAAGCTCTGAGTGCAGCAATAGAAACTGGAAAGAGCAGGAGGACAAGTGCTATGCAATTCTTACTGACTTTTTTTTTTTTTAAATTCAAGGGTTTCTATAAAGGATGCAGAAGAATACAGAATAAAGAATACAGAAACCTTCCCCCTTGTTGCAGACATGCTCTAAGACCCCCAGTGGATGTCAAAACCTCAGATAGTATTGAATTCTACTTTGTTGTTTTTGTTTTCTTTTACAGATATGGCTATGACAAGGTTTAATTTACAAATATGACAAGGTAAGAGGTTAGGGGTTAGGGATTTAGCTCAGTGGAAGAGTGTTTGCCTGGCAAGTGCAAGGCCCTGAGTTTAGTTACCAGCACCGAAAAAAAAATGTAAGAGGTTAACAATAATAACTTACTATAGCTCTTAGCAACTTTTCTCAATATCATTTAAAGGAAGCACTTTGGGCAGGAGCAGCGTCTCATACTTGTAATCCAGCTAATTGGGAGGTAGAGATAGGAAGATTCCAGCCAAGGCAAAGTTAGTGGGATCCTACCTGGAAAACAAAACTAAAAAAGCGGAAGAACTGAGGACAGTACTGAAGTGGTAGAGTGCTAGCCTAGCAAGCATGAGGCCTGAGTTCAGTCCCCAGGACTACAGAATAATAAATAAATAAATAGGAAGCACTTTGTGGTCTCTGTTTGGCATATCCAAATTGCCAGATCCCTACTCTTGAATGCTGGGGTCCTTATTAATAGAATAAGGGTTTCTTCAACAGAAGCTGTGAGGACTGCAGCAGTTTATCTGATAAGCAAGATGGATGCTAGGAGCCTATGCAGCAGGAGCTGACACTCATGGCTGGATGAAGGCATGATTCACATCCTGAGGGAGATTTTATCATGCTACTACAACAATGAACAATTTGAAATTTATGAATTGTTTATTTCTGGATTTTTCCATCTATTATTTTTGGACTGTAATTTGCCACAGGTACCCAAAACTGTAGATAGTAAAGCCACAGGTAAGAGAAAACAGCTTTACCAAAATTGTCTAATAACACACCTATTCAAAGAAAATGAATGTGGCAAACAAGGAAATAGTTTTTCCCTGAGGTGGAAATTAATTTTTAAAAAGCTGATAATTTCTGACAAGTAATGATCCATGAGCTATGTTTTTAAAAGGTGTATTCTGTAAGCCGTGTGCTCAAGTTCCATGCAGGGAAGGTCACTTTTGAAACAGTACTTTTGTCTGCTCTGCTGACAAAAGCCCAGTGTCCTTGCAGCCCATGGGCCTCCCTTGTGTTGTGCCAATTCTCTCCATTTCCTAATCTTTTGCAGAGGCTGGAAATGGCTGAACCTGAGGAGACACCTGGTGGAGAATAGAAGCATTCTTCTCTCTGGGCAGTGAATACTGCTTTCTTTTCCAGTATTTCAGATGAAAGAACATGGTAAGAAGCAGTAATAGAAGGGCTGAATATGGTCATGGTACATTATATGAATGTATGGAAATATCATAATGAAACTCCCTTGTACAATTAACATAAGCTAAAAAGTACTCCAGAAAAAAAGATATCACAGAATCTTTGTATTTGCTTTTGAGCAGTCTAAAGATGTGAAGCAATAGAAAAGTAAAAAAGATCCTGTGCTAATTTAGTCTTCATACTAGTGTAGCTCATTCTCTATGAGTTTAGTTCCTCCTACCTTTTCTTATCTATTCACTCATCTTTTAGTTATAAGTTTACCAGTGAAGAAGAGGTTCCTCTGTGCAGCTTTCACAATGAGCTATGGAGGCAAGGTATATAATCACTAAGAGCACTAATAAAGGGTGGGATTGGAGTTACATAGGAATGATAAGTGTCAGCTAAACAGAGAATTTGTGACTAGAGGGTCATAAATAGTGTCATAAATGGATGGATTATATGTGGAGTGTTGGTGAAGATTTAATTAAGTAGAGAGGGAGAAGTAGGCTGCTAGGGTGGAGTATGGAGAAAGAAAGATAGTACATGTGAATGGCTGGTGGAAAAGATGCTGGCCTGTCTGTAACAGGGGGGTATATTAGGGAATATTGAGAGATGAATTGTTCTAGGTTAGCTACAGTTTACTAGAGGAAAGTTTTATCCAGCTGAAGAAGCTGCCTAGCCTCACACATGTGCAGCCTGATGACTAAAAAGCTGCCTAACCTCAGCTATGCTCAACAGCCAACTTGGCATTATAGAATGATGGTTGTGGGGGAAAGGAATGATTGCATCTCTGCATCTGTCCTAAGTGCCTGCACAGTTCTGCACCATGCGTCAGTTAGTACTACAAAACTTATCATGGCTCAGTAGCTAATGCCAATCATTTCTTATTCCTCACAGGCCTGGTCAGCTGTGCTAGCCTGGGCTTTCCCAGGGTGGCTCCACTTCGTGTTACTCTTATTCTTCTCTGGGACACACAGGCTGGCCTAGACATATTCTTCACACAATGCTGGTAGAGGGTCAGTAGTGTAAATGTAAATACACAAGGCTCTTATGGCTGAAACTCAGAATTAGCATGCTGTTCCTCCCTTTGTTGAATTCATATGACAAGGCCAAAGTCAGAGTCAAGGGAGGAGCTAATATTCTCTAATACTTTTTTGAAAACTGAAAGTCACATGGCAAAGGGGACAGAGGAGGTGGGATCATAATATCTGTCCCTTCATCCCTTTACTTCAATAATTACGAAGGTAAATATATAATAATGACAATAATTTAGAAGGTAAGTACAATAATGCATATATAAGTTTGTACTCAGCAGTAAAACATAATGCAAAGTAAGGGATGGGCATTTTGCAACTGCTCTACTCTCTCCGCTCAGCAAAAATATAAAATCTCTTTAATGCCACCTTCCTCCAAGTTTCCAATCCAACTCTCACCTTCCAGCATAAGACCCTGTGTAGAATGTCTTCCTGAAGAAATGTAGGATGACAGTTTTTACTGTGACTTTGGATACACCCCAAAGAATAATTTGGAGAAGCAAATCTCTTACATGTTGCTAATATTTTCTTCATAAACGTGCAGTCAATGCAGGAGATACACAGCAATCAGAGATGTCCTTATGAGCCTTTCTTCCCCTAGAGTGATGTTTCTGCACTGCTCTTTTCACACATTCTTGTCATTTTTCCTTATCCCCAAAGCATTAATGGCTTGGACAGGTGGCTCAGGTTCCAGGAGTAGACAAATGGAAGGTTTAGCAGTATATGCTAGCTAGAAGTGTGTTAATGTGCCTTGTATGTTCAGCGTTACTCATGTATATGCCCAGAATTACCAATTCATTCAAAATCTACTTTCTCCCTAAGGTTAATATTGAATTCAGCATTGTTTAATAGATTTAGGATATAAGATCATAAGTTTCTTTCACCTTAAAACAGGTTGAACTCTAGGCCATGGAAGATATTTCACAGAAAGGAAATTCAGATGTTCAGTGGTTTAAACATTTGGATTAATTTAACGGAAGAGAGTGAGTTTTTCCATTTTCCTGCAGCAAGGCATAAGTTCTTAAGTGACTCTGTTTGATCACAGTTAGCTTCACAAAAAAGCCGGACTCTTCTAGATAACGATCAGTGATCCCATAGGGAGGAGATGGAACAGCATTTCTACATCTGGGCCATGAGTTCCTGGTCTGAACTTTGCAGTTGTTTCCTCAGATTGGTTTTTGGCAGACTTTTAAGCTGTGGCTATTAATATAATCTGAAAATTGAGAGATGAAAGAAGTGACCAAGCTGATTGAGAATTGAAGTCTGTTCAAAGCCCAAGCCACGTGGAGATCATGCACTGAGAGCAGAGGAAGAAGCACCAATCAGAAAGAAGCACACTTTGCTATTTTCCATGGAATTTTTGCATTCCTAGTGACTAACTCTAAAGACAGGTCCATGTTGAATGAACAGGTCCATGTTGTATGTTTCTGTTGTAAAATTGAGGCCAATTCCTTTAATAATAGAGACAGTATTCAGGTTGCTCAAATGTTTTGATTGAACTAAGATAACCTTTGGAACAAAATCTATTTATAAAATCCATAAAATATTTCAGATGTGTATGGTTTCTCTCTCTCTCTTTCTCCCCATTTCTTTTTCTTTTGTCCCTTGATAGGTAATGCCTTGCAGCTACCTTTCCTGAGATAGAAAAAAAAATCAATGATCAACAACAGTCCAACACTTAGGAAGAACCTAGAAATAACAAATCAGTCTATGAGTGTGACAGCAGAGGAGGGAGTATGTAGGAAGAAAAGCACTACCTCTATAGGGCAATTACAAGGAACAGCATAGAAAACATGATTGGACAAAGGTAACAAAAAATACAATTCCACATAGAGTTATGAAGGCGCTGAAATTAGTATTTAGCTGACTTGCTCCTCCTTCTCTTTGTGGCCAGCTTGCCACCTAGTTGATATGAGCTGATCTATCTGTCTGTTTACTAGCATAGGGCACAGGATGAGCCACTTAGGAATTGGGAGGTAGTGGCTATAAATATCCAGCTTGGGCTTCTTTGAGTAAGTGGCTGGAAGCTATGATTTTACTGCAAACAGCAAAACAAATCAAACTTACTATAAACAATGGAAGAAGCCCATTCTTGAGAGTCAAATAGCTATGTTTTATAATTCAAGTTGCTAGTACAGCCGTAGACATGCTCCTGAACTCTGTACCTATTTTCTCATCTGGCTGAAGTGAGGAAATTCACACCTTGCACAAACATATTCTTATGAGAATTACATCAATGGTTTACATAAATGATCTAGCAAAATGTCTTCACCATAATAAATACTTATGGTACTAGCTCCAGGTATGGTATTAGGAAAACAAGAGACAGTCTTTGCTCTATTAACTATTCATTACGGATTTAGAGCCTATTAATGACAAATGATACAAGGATTTGTGTGCCAACTCTGAATGATTGACAGCACCTGCCTGGAGAATTAGGATGAGGATTTTGAGAAAGAACTCGGTTAAGAAAAAATTGGGGTGATGAATTATTGCTGTTTGTTATGAGAAAAGAGAGAATGGGAACAAATGTGCTATGTATTTACTATTTCTGAGTGAGTACCAATAGGCAAATGAAAATAACACACATGTCTGATCTTCAAAGATTGTATGACTTAGTGGGTGACAAATACTAATAAACCAGGTATTACAAAAGCCACCCTACTCCTCAGTACTTGCACAATCTAGGCAGATGTCTCTTAGCATGCTTATCCCACAAAGGAAGTGTCCCTGGAAGCTTCCCAAAGGGCTGATTTTTAAGCTCTGACAAATAGCCAGTCGTGTGGAGGGTGGAGGGAAAGAAACATGTATTCCTAAAGGATGGAGCACATCAACAAAGGCAGAATCATGGAAAAGCCTAACATGAAGGTCAAAGGCATAGGCACTTGTAAATTTGAAAAGCAGTATTTGTGTGGTGAATTGGCTAAAGGTGAGATGAGATTGTTGAGGTAGGCAGGCTTTGTGTGCCACAGGAAGCTCCATTAAGGTACTTTATTGAGATGACTTGCAGGGATGGAGAGAGCAATCTAGTTTGTAACTCCAAAATTTCCTATTCACATGCATTAAAACCAATTTCCTTGACAAGTTGAAGTTTAAAACTGCTGAGATTTCATTAATTGTCACATACAGCTTTATTTTCCTGCCATAATCTGTGCTACCTCAACAATGGAGTAGAACTACCGATGGAATATAATTATGTGTATAAAATTTATTGTTTAGATTGATTATTATCATTGTGCCATCATTATTATAGGCAAAAACAATAATAGGGGCATGGATTTTTAGCAGACAGCGTTTATTCATTTGGTCTACTGGGACTTCTACATCCTTTTTTCTTACTGACTCTTTTCTAATGCCCCTGTGAAGTCTGCACCAATTTCACCTTGAAGAATGAACCACCCCTTCCTTATTGTACCTAGGCCACACTGCTTATATCTTTGTCCTGATCCTTATTCTATTCAGCCAAGAATCTTGTTAGATTTTTTTCATTGACAAACTGCTAGAAGATGTCAGTTCTATTCTGTAAACTTCTGAAAGACAAGGGCCAGGGCTTATTTAGCTCAGTGTCTCTCACACTACACTGTCTTATGCACTGTACACAGCAGGTACTCAGTAAATATGTGCCTGAGTGAATTAAAATATGATGATTATTTGATGTTTGAATTTTAATCATTGTTATAATGGAATTGGTCATCTATCAACTTTGCACTATAGTTCAAAAAGCTGTTTTTAAATACTTAATGATATTATTAAGTTGTTTGTATTCCAAAGATAGATTATAAGACAGAAGTCATGTGAACTTAAATCATATTAATCAGTTTTATAAAAGTATGATGTAATGCAACTATGATTATGAGTTTGGTTAACATGTAGTATACTAAACCAAACTAATCCCAGTAGACAGATTGAGATTTTCAGTTCTTAGTATAAAATTCTCCTAGTTTTAAAACAAATAAGTATCTTCTGAATAGAAATAAAAATTAAGTGTCTTCACAATCAAACCTTCAAACAACTAAGATAACTAAATGGCAGGAATCACCACATACTTATCAGTACTAACACTTAATGTTAATGGACTTAATTCACCCATCAAAAGACACCGTTTGACAAAATGGATTAAAAAAGAAGATACAACAATTTGTTGCTTACAGGAGACTCATCTCACTGACAGAAATAAGCATATGCTTAGGATGAAAGGCTGGAAGAAGATTTACCAAGCCAACGGCCCCCGAAAACAAGCAGGAGTAGCAATACTTATCTCTGACAAAGTAGACTTCAAACCTACACTGATCAAACGAGATAAAGAAGGACATTCCATACTAATAAAAGGGGAAATAGACCAAAAGGAAATAATAATCATCAATCTGTACGCACCCAATGTCAACGCACCCAATTTCATCAAACATACCCTGAAAGACCTAAAAGCATATATAAACGCCAACACAGTGGTTGTGGGAGACTTTAACACTCCATTATCATCAATAGATAGGTCATCCAAACAAAAACTCAATAAAGAAATCCAAGATCTAAAATATGCAATAGATCAAGTGGACCTAGTAGATGTCTACAGAACATTTCATCCAACCTCTACACAATATACATTCTTCTCAGCAGCCCATGGAACCTTCTCCAAAATAGATCATATCCTAGGGCACAAAGCAAGCCTCAGCAAATATAAGAAAATAGAAATAATACCATGCATACTATCTGACCACAATGCAGTAAAAGTAGAACTCAACAACAAAAGTAAAGACAAAAAACATGCAAACAGCTGGAAACTAAATAACTCATTACTTAATGAAGAATGGATCATCGATGCAATAAAAGAGGAAATTAAAAAGTTCCTAGAAGTCAATGAAAATGAAAACACAACCTACCGGAACCTATGGGACACAGCTAAGGCAGTCTTGAGAGGAAAGTGTATAGCCATGAGTGCATATATTAAAAAGATTGAAAGATCCCAAATCAATGACCTAATGATACATCTCAAACTCCTAGAAAAACAAGAACAAGCAAATCCCAAAACAAATAGAAGGAGAGAAATAATAAAAATAAGAGCTGAAATCAACGAAATAGAAACCAAAAAAACCATACAAAGAATTAATGAAACAAAAAGTTGGTTCTTTGAAAAAATAAACAAGATCGATAGACCCCTGGCAAACCTGACTAAAATGAGGAGAGAAAAAACCCAAATTAGTAGAATCAGGAATGCAAAAGGGGAGATAACAACAAACACCATGGAAGTCCAGGAAATCATCAGAGACTACTTTGAGAACCTATATTCAAATAAATTTGAAAATCTAAAAGAAATGGACAGATTTCTAGATACATATGATCATCCAAAACTGAACCAAGAGGAAATTAATCACCTGAATAGACCTATAACACAAAATGAAATTGAAGCAGCAATCAAGAGTCTCCCCAAAAAGAAAAGTCCAGGACCTGATGGATTCTCTGCTGAATTCTATCAGACCTTTAAAGAAGAACTGATACCAACCCTCCTTAAACTGTTCCATGAAATAGAAAGGGAAGGAAAACTGCCAAACACATTTTATGAAGCCAGTATTACACTTACCCCAAAACCAGGCAAAGACACCTCCAAAAAGGAGAACTATAGGCCAATCTCCTTAATGAACATTGATGCAAAAATCCTCAACAAAATAATGGCAAATCGAATTCAGCAACACATCAAAAAGATTATTCACCACGACCAGGTGGGCTTCATCCCAGGGATGCAGGGGTGGTTCAACATACAAAAATCAATAAACGTAATAAACCACATTAACAGAAGCAAAGACAAAAACCACTTGATCATCTCAATAGATGCAGAAAAAGCCTTTGATAAGATCCAACATCATTTCATGATAAAAGCTCTAAGAAAACTAGGAATAGAAGGAAAGTTCCTCAACATTATAAAAGCTATATATGACAAACCTACAGCCAGCATTATACTTAACGGAGAAAAATTAAAACCATTCCCTCTAAAATCAGGAACCAGACAAGGATGCCCACTATCTCCACTCCTATTCAACGTAATACTGGAATTCCTAGCCAGAGCAATTAGGCAAGAAGAAGAAATAAAAGGAATACAAATAGGTAAAGAAACTGTCAAAATATCCCTATTTGCAGACGACATGATCCTATACCTTAAAGACCCAAAAAACTCTACTCAGAAGCTTCTAGACATCATCAATAGCTATAGCAAGGTAGCAGGATATAAAATCAACATAGAAAAATCATTAGCATTTCTATACACTAACAATGAGCAAATGGAAAAAGAATGTATGAAAACAATTCCATTTACAATAGCCTCAAAAAAAATCAAATACCTAGGTGTAAACCTAACAAAAGATGTCAAAGACCTCTACAAGGAAAACTATACACTTCTGAAGAAAGAGATTGAGGAAGACTATAGAAAGTGGAGAGATCTCCCATGCTCATGGATTGGTAGAATCAACATAGTAAAAATGTCGATACTCCCCAAAGTAATCTACATGTTTAATGCAATTCCCATCAAAATTCCAATGACATTCATTAAAGAGATTGAAAAATCTACTGTGAAATTTATATGGAAACACAAGAGGCCACGAATAGCCAAGGCAATACTCAGTCAAAAGAACAATGCAGGAGGTATCACAATACCTGACTTCAAACTATATTACAAAGCAATAACAATAAAAACAGCATGGTACTGGCACAAAAACAGACATGAAGACCAGTGGAACAGAATAGAGGATCCAGATATGAAGCCACACAACTATGAGCAACTTATCTTTGACAAAGGAGCTAAAAATATACGATGGAGAAATAGCAGCCTCTTCAACAAAAACTGCTGGGAAAACTGGTTAGCAGTCTGCAAAAAACTGAAACTAGATCCATGTATATCACCCTATACCAAGATTAACTCAAAATGGATCAAGGATCTTAATATCAGACCCCAAACTCTTAAGTTGATACAAGAAAGAGTAGGAAATACTCTGGAGTTAGTAGGTATAGGTAAGAACTTTCTCAATGAAACCCCAGCAGCACAGCAACTAAGAGATAGCATAGATAAATGGGACCTCATAAAACTAAAAAGCTTCTGTTCATCAAAAGAAATGGTCTCTAAACTGAAGAGAACACCCACAGAGTGGGAGAAAATATTTGCCAACTATACATCAGACAAAGGACTGATAACCAGAATATACAGGGAACTTAAAAAACTAAATTCTCCCAAAACTAATGAACCAATAAAGAAATGGGCATGTGAACTAAACAGAACTTTCTCAAAAGAAGAAATTCAAATGGCCAGAAAACACATGAAAAAATGCTCACCATCTCTAGCAATAAAGGAAATGCAAATTAAAACCACACTAAGATTCCACCTCACCCCTGTTGGAATAGCCATCATCAGCAACACCACCAACAGGTGCTGGCGAGGATGTGGGGAAAAAGGAACCCTCTTACACTGTTGGTGGGAATGTAAACTAGTACAACCACTCTGGAAAAAAATTTGGAGGCTACTTAAAAAGCTAGACATTGATCTACCATTTGATCCAGCAATACCACTCTTGGGGATATACCCAAAAGACTGTTACTCCAGAGGCACCTGCACATCCATGTTTATTGCGGCACTATTCACAATAGCCAAGTTATGGAAACAGCCAAGATGCCCCAGCACTGACGAATGGATTAAGAAAATGTGGTATCTATACACAATGGAATTTTATGCAGCCATGAAGAAGAACGAAATGTTATCATTCACTGGTAAATGGATGGAATTGGAGAACATCATTCTGAGTGAGGTTAGCCTGGCTCAAAAGACCAAAAATCGTATGTTCTCCCTCATATGTGGACATTAGATCAAGGGCAAACACAACAAGGGGATTGGACTATGAGCACATGATAAAAGTGAGAGCACACAAGGGAGGGGTGAGGATAGGTAAGACACCTAAAAAACTAGCTAGCATTTGTTGCCCTTAATGCAGAGAAACTAAAGCAGATACCTTAAAGCAACTGAGGCCAATAGGAAAAGGTGACCAGGAACTAGAGAAAAGGTTAGATCAAAAAGAATTAACCTAGAAGGTAACACCCACGCACAGGAAATCAATGTGAGTCAATGCCCTGTATAGCTATCCTTATCTCAACCAGCAAAACCCCTTGTTCCTTCCTATTATTGCTTATACTCTCTCTACAACAAAATTAGAGATAAGGGCAAAATAGTTTCTGCTGGGTATTGAGGGGGGGAGCGGGAGGGGGTGGAGTGGGTGGTAAGGGAGGGGGTGGGGGCAGGGGGGAGAAATGAACCAAGCCTTGTATGCACATATGAATAATAAAAGAAAAATGAAAAAAAAAATTAAGTGTCTTATTTTACCACATAGTGGCATTAAATATAAGGTTATGTTCTAGGAATAATGGGGATTAGAAGACCAACTGAGGAAAAGGTGCTTAGGAAGCAGGAAGAGTAAACTATGATGACTATGGGCAGAAGAAAAGAGAGATGACATTGAAAATAAGAATTTAATATCATTTCCTTTGTGTCTTTAAAAGAGGACTATGAGGGAAGCCTGGAGGATAAAGATAACTCAGGGAACTAGGGAAAAGATGGTAGAGATGGAAACCACCTGCGGTTCTGGGAAGGACTGTGGTTACTGGCTGTCACTCATAGCATACAGGGATGATGATCCCAGTGCTAGAATGTGACCTTGATTCATGTGGATGAAGTATCCAAAATTTTGATTTCAAACACGAACACATTTTGGTGTACTACAAAATGCACCATGATTATCATTGCATGCTATTTCCATGTTACATATTTACATTGAGAGAGCAATACAACCAGATTGTCCATCCTGGAGCTCAGTTAGCTCCAGGAATGCTGCTAGATTAGGGTGGTTAAAGAAAGGAGATAAACAAGTACTTTCCATATATCTGCAGAAAATTCTTGTGGAATTGTATTAATATGGATTGACCAAAGGCTGTGCCAGCTCTCTAAGGGATCATGCATGGAAAAACAGAAGAAACCATGTCAGTTTTGAAGAGGACTGGTCTTATTTTGACACTCCATAATTTCAAAACATGTTGTAACTCTCCTATCAGAGTCTTCTCTCTGTTTTACATCTCAATCAGATTACCCCAATGATTATTGTGTTCGGTCCTTTAGGTCATCATAACCCATATCACTTTGGACATATTTTCCATTAGTTGTTGAAGTATTTCTCAAATTGAGTAGTAAGTGTCAGAACTGCTGAAACTCTAAAGCCAGTAAAGTTTATCCTAGATATTTTTTGTTCCAATTCCATTCTCCCTTGGCTTTTAGGTATTGACTTATTCTCCTATGAAATTTTAGTCTCTCATAGAATCTAGAATTTAGATTCTGGTAGAATTTAAATTTTGATATGAGTTTAACACCAAGTTTATTGGTAGCATTGACTTTTACATGTGGACATAATTGTAAGTGTGTTCCAGTTCAGCCTTCGTATTTTAGATGTAAGGAGATTGTGTCCCACAGGGAAGCCTAGGATTACGCAGTGAATTAATGGAAGATCAAGGAACCAGGATCTCAGGTTACAGAGAATAGTGGCCATCCCAGGAAATGATTTTCTTCCTTCCAGTTGTCAAGTTTTCCCCTCTGGAGTCAGCTCCATTTTTACACAGGGCCTCTTTTGCTCAAGGTTTGCCGATCCTGGTGTCCCACCTTTGAATTCCCTGCACTTGACACGGAGACAGGAGGAGTAGAAGGTCAAGATTAACCTGCACTACATAATGAACTCTGTCTCAAAAAACAAAACAAAACAAAAGGACTCAAGAACCCCAATGCCTGGCCATTTTAACCAGATGACAATTAAAAAACCCATATATATATATACATATACATTATATGTATATATATATATATACATATACGTTATATATATATATATATACACATATACGTTTTATATATATATATATATGTATATATATATATAGTCTATTCTGACCCAGAATTCAGTATTTGGAAATTCAAGTCCTCCTGTTTTTGATCAAGAAAGATAGTCTCATGTATACATGTAGAATGTCTTTTGGGAAAGGTCAGAAATTGATCACTTCAAACTAAATTAGTTTTATTCTAATTCAATACTGAAAAAAGATTTAGGTGAAGAAATGGCCTTGGTTCCTTATGACATTCCATTTTACTCTGATTCCATCAAATCTTCCAGATAGACTGAACTTTGGGAGCTTATCAGAGCTGCTTGAATTATTTTTCTCTTTTCATTTGGGTTTTAAATCTTTCTTACTGAATTGCACAATACTGTTGATAAGCTGATATTTAGTGATTCTTAAAGTTTTGACTTGAAGATGGCAATTGCCAGCGCAATACTGCCATAAGTTTAACAGAAGAAAAATAAAGTCAAAACACTTTACTTTGGCTTTTTCTAGAGTACTATTTTTTCTTCATAGGCAAAGCTTTTCAAATCCTCTGTTTCAAGCTGATTTCAGTAATTAAAAGAATGATTTTTAAAACTCTCCAAAAGGATTTTGCATATTAAAATTCATTAAAATGCAATGTTCAGAACACAGTATATTTTATCATAACTGTCTGTGAAAAGCAAAATGGGAAGGAAATTAGGTGCTTCCTTGATATCCATTGCCCGTGTGTGTTGACTACAATTTAGTTGTATAACAGAGTACTTGACATTAGCAAGTATTTATATGGCTATTAACTTAATTTCTCTTCAGAGATTTGAAAATAAAAAGGAGGGAAGAAAGAATTAGTAGAGAAGAAAAATCCTACATGTTTACAATATACCTTTTTGTTTGATTATTTTTGACGATGCTGGGGATGGAACCTAGGGCTAAGCATGCACTCTACCACTGAGCTACACACTCAGTACCAAATAAGTTCTAAGCTGTGCCTTAGAACTGTAGTCATTTCATTCTCAAAAAAAATGATATGCTTATAGCTAACACAGTTAGTTAACTGTGAGGAAATCTAGTCTGTTGTCATGACATAGTAAAAATCCATTTAACTCAGAAATAAATATATCTAAGTTTGAATTAAGGGCCCATTGTAACTCAACAGGTGGGAAAATTGTTCACATAAGTCACTGGACATTATGGAAATCCAGCAATTTGAAAACTGATGAAGTTTTCCCCAGGTTATGGTGTTGTCATGGAGACACAACCAAAGTGAGCTGTTCAGGAAGAATGTAGCAGGAAACATTCCTCAGTTTAGCTAGGCTGCCAAAGTGCCAGCACCATTTTCTGTAGCCAGCACTGAGGATAGGACAGAGAAGTAAGTTCTCACTGTGACCTGTTTCAGAAAAATTCTAGAATAAGTAATTGCAAGATAAAGAAGAGTTGAAAAGGGTTGTTACAGACATTCCAAGATATCTGACTTTTAAAATGCTACAGAATACATAGTGAATTACCTAGTAATATAAGTCAAAATTACTTTCATAATGAATTTATCATTTCTTCTTACTAATATTAGCAATAATTTTAATAAATTAATGAATCGCTTTGAAAATTCTATTTTGGTTCCAAACCAAATCTTTTAATCATGTCCTGGCTTGTGACATCTCTTAGCAGTTGGCTTAATAAATGAGACTTTTGTGGTGTTATTTAACATTCTCTGTTATTTATAGCTTGCCTTTTCATACTGACTAATATCACCAAATGGGTAAAGACTGTTTATGATTCTTCTTCTACCCCTCTCCTATTACTCTTTCTCTGAAGGCTCAATAGTATTTGTTGATTTATTTGTATAGGGTATTTTGGACCCATGTGTTCAGTAACTTTTCTTTTCCATGACTCACATTTCTGATTTTCCCAATGCCTCAGTTGCCAGTCTAAAGACTGGAGACCTACTTTATTCTTACTAGACACCCATTTTTATTTACAGCATGGTTAGACTTTAACTGAGTACTGAAGTTCCTGCTGCCTACTCACAAAATTTACTGACAATGACCTTCACTTTAGAATCATCTTCCCTATATAAATCATACACATATATAATATATATATAATATATATGTATCATCTATATCTATCTGTCTATCTATCTATCCCAATGTATGGGTTCATTATAAATTTAAAAGACATTCATTCCTTTGGACCAGCCATCTAGAACTGACTTCAGTGAATGCAATACAAATCACGGTCACCAACTAGAAGCATGTACTTGTTTCTGCCCCTTGTGTGGTGCTAGGGTCTAGCTCAGGGCAGGACCCTATCCATTTATGCCTCAAGCAGCTGAAAGTCATGAGACTTTGCCAAACCCAGCCCAGGAACAGAACATAAATGGAGCATCCATGGGCCCTTGAAAAATCTGGTGAAATTTTTCAAATGTTCTCAGTCTGCATGAAATGCTCTTCTTGGCAATAGAGTGATATTTAAGAGCCGATTTTAAAATGCTCCATTTCTTTTTAATTATTAACTACTTGCCTCAAGGCATATGACAAAAACTCATCCTGTAAAAATGTCACTCGTAAGAAATTTCCATATAAAATTTTCCCTCATTAGAATGTCTCTGTGTGTATGTGTGTGTGTATATATACACAAGTGTTTTGGAGCTTCTAAAAACATAACATACATTGTTGAGTTTGATCACAGTGTTATCAGGTGAAGGCATGAAATTAAACACAGTAAGAAGCATTCACTGATTTGCTTGTAGCTTTAATAAATGTTTATATGTGTCACTTGAAGTGTGCAAAGGAACTGAATCCTGGGATTTACACATGTTGGCAGAACTGAGGATGTAAGAAAAAGTCTAAGCCAAAACTAGCATTGTGGTACTTTCACCAGAAGCAGACCTACTCCACCTATGTCCAAGTCCAGAGTGTGGGGAGGGGCTGGCGCTACACTGGGAGAAGCTCACTGAAGTAGAAGGAAGGGGCTAGAAGGATAACCCTGGTAAAAGTCACAGTTTAGGTTGAAGTTTTTCATGAGTAGTGAGTAGAAGTTTATTGCTGCCTGTTCCACTAACCATATCTACTCAAATGACTCTCCTTCCTTTGAACCATGGTAGATCCTTTTAGAATGGTCACAGAAGTTGATTTCAGTTATAGATATCAATTTGCTGAGCTTGCAAGACCAGGAAGAAGTTTAGAAAACAAGGCAACTATTTCTCTTCAATTCTACATGAACCGAGCTACTATTATATTTACCAAATGATACCAAAGAAATTGTTTTGGAAAGACAGAAGTCACACCAGGTGTCTACTAATTTGAGAAAATTTAAATGAAAATATAAATACAGGAAAGATTTATAGGTAATTTAAATTTTTCCTCTTTGCAATTTTTAACACAATATTTGATGAACACCCTTAGTGCCATTTATAATTTCATATTTTTATGCTTATTTACTTGAAATAGGCTTTCCCTATCAGAATGAAAGTATCATTAACATATAGTTATGAGTACTGAATTTATTACAATATCCATAGTGCTGAAGGAAGTAACTAGCCTATACTTGGTAAATACATCTTATTCAATTAATTGATGAATAATGGATGAATAAAGAGTAGATAAATAAAAATAAACCATGGCATCAGGTCTCTAGCGTCACATGTAAGAAGCTTGGAAGCCATCACTCTGTCTTAACAAACAAAAAGCTATGCAAACTAAAAAAGTCAAAATTCTTTTTAGGTCTATAAGAAAAGTGAGGTTACAGGGCAAATCCATGTGCATTACCTCCAGGACCTTAGTCAGGTTCTCACAACAAATGTGGGAGAAAAATCCCTTCTAGTTCAGAGCAGGAGGAAAGGGAAAGTAAGTACTTTGAAGTATTCCTGAGTACTCTGTTCTTAAGGCTTATCCTTAAGAGAAACTAGTTAACTCAAAGCTAACCTGCTAAGGACTTAACAGATCTAAACTGATGGGAAGGGCAGGGAAACATCTAACTCCAGCTGACTCCAGTCTTCTACATGTGAGAAAAGAAATACCCAATTCTAGCCCACTCTGAACATCCTGGTCCACATAAGGTGAGGGGAGGAAAAACTATACAGAAACTCTTGTGAATGTCACAGTGTAGAAGCACAGGTTCAGTGAAAGACTGAAACTGTCTCACAGGACTATGCAATGTTTCCCCTTTCCCCACACCTTACCACTATATTACTAAAGGAATATTTATAGCAATACATTTTTCCCAGAATATTATTTCTAGATATCAAGACAAAATTATAACACATGCCAGAAAGTCAAAACACAATTTGAAGAGACAGAGCATGTATTAGAAACATTTACATTAGCAACGCCCCCCCCCAAAAAAATGCTCAGGCATAAATCCAGCAAAACATGCATAAGATATATGTGAGGAAAACTAAAAAACTCTCTGATGAAAAAAATTAAAGAAGAATGCATGTGGAGATAGTCTAAGTTTATGGATAAGAAGACCCAGCCTTATAAAGCTGTCAATTCTTCCCAACCTGATCTACAGATTCAATGCAATTCTAATCAAAATACCAGTGAGTTAATTTGTACTGATTCTATAGATAATAGGTAGAGGAAAAGACTCAGAACACCCTAAATGGCGTTTAAGGAGAAAACAAAATTAGATGGCTAACAACTAACTTCAAGAATTATTATTATAAAACTAAAGAAATCAAGACAATGTCTATTGGCAAAAGAACAGGCAATTGATTAATGGAACATAATAGAGGGTACAAAAAGACCCACAAAAATATAGTCAACTGATCTCTGACAAACAAGCAAAAGCAATACAATGGAGAAAAGATAGCCTTGTATGATACTGGAACAATTAGTTATCCACATTTCTTAGAAAAAGAATGCTTCACAAAAATTACCTCAAAATTGACCACAGATATGATGTAAAATAATCTTGACAAGACACTAAAAACATAACATGAGAAAATTAGATGACCATGGAATGGTAATGACTTGTTAGATATAATACTAAAGGCATGGTTCATGAAAGAACTGATAAACTGCATTTAATTAAGATAAAAGAAATTCTGTCTTGTAAAAGAAACTGTGAAGGGAATGAAAAGATAAACCACAGACTTGAAGAAAATATTTGCAAATGACATAACTGATAAAAAGACTTTTACCCAAGCTACATAAAAAAGGGTTAAAATTCAGCAATAAGAACATGAACAACCTGACTAAAAAAAAAACCAAAGACCTTAGCAGACATCCCATCAAAGTAGACATATACCATATGTATGAAAAGACATTCTACATAATATGACTTTAGAGAAATGCAAATTAAAATGTCAATGAGAACTAATGTACACCCATTGCAATGGCCAAAATCTAGAGCACCAACACCACCAAATGCTGATAGGAATGTAGAACAGCAGGAGCTTTCCTTCACTGCTAGTGAGAATGCAAAATGTTATAGCTACCTTAGGAGATAATTTGGTGGTTTATTACAGCACTAAACACACTCTTACCATACAATCTAGCATCCTGATTATTAACATACCTGCACGTCAAGGTTGATTGCATATTTATTTATAATTGTCAAAACTTGAAAGCAAACAAGATGTCCTTCACAAGGTGAGTAGATTATATGTGCTACATCTAGACAAGGGAATATTATTCCATACTATAAAGGAAAGAGCTATTAAGCCTTAGGATAGAAGAACCATAAATGCATATTAAAGAAGCTATTCTGTCAAGACTGTAAGTGTATGATTCCAACTATATGGTATTATGAAGAACAGAAGTTTTCAGGGACTGAGGAGAGAGAGAGAGACAGAGAGAGAAATAGCAGAGGGTTTTTTAAACAAGAAACATACTATGGTTGTTATGATAATGGTATTTGTTACTCTATTTTTGTCCAAACACATAAAATGTTCAATACCAAGAATGAACCCTAGTGTAAATATAAACTATGAGCATTGTGTGAAAATGTACCATTTTGGTAGAGAATGTTAATGGTGGAGAAGGCTATTGTGTGGAGACAAAGGTATTTGGATTATTTCTGTACTTTTCTCTCAATTTTGCTGTAAACCTAGACCTGCTCCAAAAACATAGTCTTTAAAAAACAAAAACACATAAAGGAAACAAATGCTAAATTTTAAAATTAAATTTACTATTATGAATGTGGCCATTGAAAATTAAAATAAGTAATTATCACTCATTTTTTACATAACCTATCCTTGCTTCATTGACCTACTTTTTACTTTATGCTTCTGACATCATTTCATTCCCTGTATATGACTTCCAAGTAACCCAGATCAGTTTTATTATCCACCATCTGGAATTTTTCACTGCCTTGGCATACCCTCCCTATTGCTATCACTGGGACCCACATTTGAATGAACCATATCCAAGTTTAGTATGATCTTTGACACTGCACAGTACTGTATTGTGTGGGCTGTTGAATCCACTGCCTTTGCCTACTGAGGCTCTTTGATGGATGAAATTTCCCAACTGCATACAAGGTTTCAGCAAATTTCTACAAGACTTATGTTGGCCAGCTTCCACATAGCTTAGTCCTGATTATCTCCCCTTTTAACACAGTGGTAGGTAGATTTTTCTAGTAAAGTTACTCTTTTAAGAAATGTGTCTCAGGACAGAAAGAAAGGATATCATCAGTAAAATGATGGAATAAGGAACTCAAAAAGTTCATTCCTCCACAAAAGTAACAAATAAAATTGGCAAAACTGTCATAATTAGCATTTTCAGGATTTTGAAAATGAACTGAACATAACCAAAATACTGCAACAACCAGAGAAATGTTTAATCAAGAAAAAATAGCTAAATCTCAGTAAGAAAAGTTTGTGGAATTTTAACATAACCCTGACCCCATCCTCTGGAATCTATATCTGATAAAACTATCCTTCAAAACTGAAAGAAACTTAAAATATTCCAAGATAAACAAAAACTTAGAGTTTGTTGCTAGTGGATGTAGATCACAGTAAATGCTAAAGAGATTTCTTCAGGCTGCCTAATAGAATAATTAAAAATCTATGCTGATGGCCGCACAAGGTATAAAGATAAGATTTGTGACAGTAACAGCATAAAGGAGAGACAATAATACATAGAAAAAGTCTTTGTGTACTAGTGAAATTAAACTGGCATTAAACTGAAGTATATTGTTGCAAATTATAATCATCCGGACAACTACTAAGAAAATGACAAAAAAAGAGAATTAATGTGATTCAGTAGGAAATATTTACTTAATGTAAAACAGGCTGTATCAGAGAAATTGAGTAACAAAAAATATGGCATATTTAAAATAACAATGGTAGAAGTACTTCCTTACATTAAGTGTAAATGGAACACACTTTCCAATCAAAATTCAGAGGTTGAAAGATTGGATGAAAAAATATTATCCAACTATCTGATGTCTTCATGAAAATTATTTCAGATGTGAAGATGCATGGATTGAAAGCAAAATGATGGAAAAAGATAATTCAGGCAAATAGTAACCAAAAGTAAGCAAGAATAACTATGTCAATATCAGAAAAAACAGACTCTTTTTATTGTTAAAAGAGACAAAGACGGACTCTATGATGATAAAAGGGTCAATCAATTAAGATGGTTTACATAGGAACATGGTACTGAAAAAATGCAAGATGTTATTCATAGTGTTCAAGAGGAGGTAGCTTCATTTTCACGAAGGCCAATGTTGGAACCACCTGAGGAGCTTCTAGATCCCTTAATCTTATAGAGGTTTCACTATAAACAACTCTTGACTAGCCAGCAAAAACCTTCTTGGTTTATAAATGCAGTTCTGAGGTGGATGGACAGCATCTTGCTTGGAAGGTCACCACACTACTCTTGACTGATAGAAAACTCTGATTGAAAAAAGCTAAGAATAAACCATCTTAGAGGCTAAACTACATGATTCTTATCCTTGCCATGATAGAAGCAATGAGCAGCAATTAAGCTCCCGATGTTTGGGTGTATACCAACCTATGGTTGGTGGTCAATGGTAAGGCCACACAGTGAAGCCCATTGGCATTGAAAAACTGGATTATTGAAGAGATGCTTGTGTGAGGCACAACTCTGATATAAGTCAATATGGGAATTTAAGGGATGCATTAAAGTAGGACATATTGATGCCCAGCAGATTTCCTTTCTAGGACAGGAAGAGTCTTGGAACCAGTTGGACTCAGATTATCTTGGTGCACTAAGATCCATAGGTAAGTGCACATAGGGTTCCTAATGCAATGTTGAGATGGCTTTATCATAGATATTTTCCTCTTATACTTTTTAAGACTGAAATGTGAGCAAGAAATTGTAGATCTATGGAAAGATTCTTCAGAGGGAAGGCATGCACATAGAAATCACTAAATGATTACCTGCAACCTTTGGAGGCTATAAATGGTTTCTGGCAGTAAATAGACATTTGATCTCAACTGGTCTTTACATATTCAGTAATAGATACAAGTTGTATTAGTCTGCTCAAGATGTCAAGTACTTTAGACAGAGTGGCTTAACTCAGATATTAGTTTCTTCACAGTTCTGCAGGCTGGAAATCTAAGATCAAGGTGTCAGCAGGGTTGGTTTCTATTAAGGTCTGTCTTCCTAGCTTGCAAACTACCACTTTCATGTTGGGTCATTGCACAGACTTTCTTTTATATAAGCATGCACACACAGACACACATTCATGCACACAGACACATGAGAATTAGATGGATAAAGAATGTTTCAACATATGAATTTTAAGGGAATAAAATTTAGCCTATCACACAAATGCTTAAAACACTATAAACAGAACTGCAACTAATGATATTGAAAAAATGTAGACAGCTAAGTTACATTTCTTTAGGCCTAGGAACACACTTGGCAGCCAATAGACAAAAAGGAATATTACATCAAATGGATATATCATATTGTTATTATCATTAGAGTAGTGGTTGGATAGAGAATTGGAATGGGCAATTGAAGCATTCATTGTCTAAAACAGAAACAAAACAGATATGAAGCGTTGGCTTATAGGCCTTCTTTATTGTGGACTCACACCAACATGTGGTATGTCAAGGAAAACTCCCCACTCAACAGATTCCTCCAGGGAAGAGGAATGGAGGAAGTCATGTAAATTTCCCACATTATCTCAAATCTTCTACATCATCTCAAATTTCTTTTTATGTACCTTATACAGTGGTCTTAGAATTGGGGTTGCAAGTGCCAGAAACAGGAGCCTCTTTTGAGGTAGCAATGTGGTATTGGATTTCTTTCATTGCATAACCCATTTATTTATCCTATTTTTTTAGCTAAGCCTGAGCTTAACTGTAATGTTTAACTTTTATGCCAGAATTCTCAAGGGTCGAATGGGGAGAATGTGCCTTCACTTCATTTGGCAAAGTTGGAGTTAACAGTGAACTTAACCCTTTGCATGTGGTTAAGGAGGCTCAGTGTTCTGTACTTATGTAACCCTACTTTACATGAATGGGAATAAACGTTGGGGAGGCACTTGCCAAACTTGTATTGCTATCAGCAATGTGACTAAATACAATGTCCCTCAAAAAGTTTGGGTTTAAATCAGTGACAAATGGAGAGAATAAAAAATAGTTGAACATAAAGGAATGAATAAATGGGTTATGTAATGCAGGAAATCCAATATTAGTGCTGTAAGAGAGGCTCAGAATAAGAGAATATTATGTGTTAGCACAATGATACAGGATGCTCAAAAGGTGAAACTCTGTGTTTTCTAAGACAGCCCTGCTTTGGGAAGTCGACAAGTTCAAACAGAAGTCTGCAACCCTTAGTGGCATTGCTTTGAGAAACACTTTGTTTGTATGATAGGATGATGAACTGGACCAATTGTTGATAACTGAATGGAACTCTGGTAATGAGCCAGTCTTTTGACTCTTATTTTTCAGATTACATCTCCTACAAAGGATATTATTGGGATAGAATAGTCACATGGCTAGTGTTCTCCACTCCCATGTGACTATGCAATATACAACTCCTGGCAGATTGATCTCTTTATAAGTACAAACTTTGATAAAAATGCTTAAAGTGGTCCCTAGTTATAATGGAAAAACTATAGCTGCTGAATTTCTGGCTGTAAATGAACAAATACACAATGCCCTTGCTTCTGTAGATGAAAAGCTATTAAAAGAGAAAGGAAGGATGGGCTCCTGATGAGAACAGTGCAGTAGGCCATACATGCTGGGTATGAATTCTTTGTGGGAGGACCTCCCCCCCAATAAGATAAGGAAGGTTATGGGAAGTTAATGGCACACTCAGACTAAATGACATCTAGGTGTGGAGGGGGGAAATGCTTTTGGGTACAGAAACATGTATCCTAATGGTATAAAGACCACTGGTTCACAATGGCAACAATATTCATAGTGGATTAAGCAACATTGCACTATAAGACAGGAAAGAGCTTAAGAGAGATATGTGTCTCTCTTGGCATCATAAGACAAGCTGAACTTGATTTTTAATGAGGACTGGCATTCTGAGGACAAGATGTATTAACTAGTATAAGCTGATTAGAAAGAATTCTCTTTTAGGAAGTGGCAAAGGATTGGAATAGCATGAAAAGATGATGATGCTTTAGTGAAGTGGGTCAGGCAAGACCAACAAATAGTGATTTACAATGTTAGGACCCATACTGGGAAGGGGATTATACCCTGACAAAGCAGGGGCCTCTTGGCTATGCTAATGAAGCTCAATGGCAAAGCAGTTATGGGGCAATGACTCCACTTCCCGGCCACTGAATGCTATGGGAATCTTATGGCTGTACTTACTTATGGAAATCTGAGGGTACTTGATGCACAATGACTGCACTCACTCTAGTAATATGTCAGAATAAGACATATTCTCTAGTATAGTAAGCAAGAATAAGAATTATTATGAGTATTGCTAATTTCTTCCCCATAGCAGGGAAGTGAGCCTAGTACATGATAACACACTGTTGATAGCAGTCTTAATTCAATCCTGAGGAATGATACAAGATGATTGCTTTTGTCTTGGAACCCAGAAATAACTGAATCATGGGATAATTTTAATATTGTAATAACATTTGTCCATAATAATATCATACTTACAAGCAAAGGGGTAATTCCTTTACTTCCTATTGGAAAGGATAATACCTTTGTAATTCTTACTGATTTGCTCTGTATTACAACTGAATTGTACCATGAACATATTTTGATATGGTGGACATTTTGGTTAAGATTCAACTATCTTGTGTATATGTCATATGATAATACTGATATTAGTGATCAAATATGTTGAGATGTTGAAATTCACCTTCCTCAGAATGTCACACCAATGGAGAGCAAATGACTTGAGGGATAACAGTTTTTAGTTTTCAGAATTTCTATTATAAACAGTCTTCTAAAATTTATCTCAAGGTACAATAGAAGTAGATCAAGGGAGCCATGACTGTAGATGTTCTTCACCTTATGATAGAGTCACATCCCCATACACTCATCTCAAGTTGAAAATATCCTAAGTCAAAATGCATTTAATACACATATAAAAAATCACATCTAGGCCTTGCCTACCTTAAGCATGCTCAAAATGCTTATATTAATTAACTTATATTTAAGTAAAATCATTTATTTAATATAAAGCCTACCTTATAATAAGGTGCTGAATATGTTGAGTACTAAAAGTAAAAAAACTCTAGACTGTATGGTATGCTTTTACATCATCATAAAGTCAAGAATCACAGGTTGAATCATAATAAGTCAGGGACTATCTCTAACTATATTAGTATAAAAATGCATGCAATAGCTTTTGAGTATGGATTATTTGTTTCCTTAAATCTGACTCCTCTGAATCTTGGGCATATTGATGTTAATGCTATTGTGTCATCTGATATATAAATCCTATATTAAATGCAGATGCCAGAAAATATGATCATTTTGTTGTGAAATAGCCCTTACCAAGAACCAGAGGTTAGTGTAGGAAAAGGTTAACTTAGCCAGACTGGGCTGCTCACATACTGCATGTTCCCAAGAAAGACCTGTCTCCAGGTCTGGCCCCTGGTTAGCAAATGTAGTTAATAATGAACACCTGTTTTAGTGTGCCTGCAGCCATGGGCCATGTGGTACCAGTTTGATGAGCTAGTTTATGCTAACAAATATGATTTATGGTGAATGCCTGTTTTTCTCTGGGGGGCTGGAGCTTGAATGGCTTAGGCTCTGTCATAGAGGTGTTACAGGACAATATAAGTGACACCCCATTAAAACCCTTAGACTCCGGGGCTTGGTTGAGCTTCCCTGGTTGGCAACACTTTGCATGTGTCGGCATACAAATTAAGCATGTCCACATGATACTTCTGGGAAAAGACAAGTGGAAACTTGCACCTGTTTCTTCTGGACATTGCCTGGTCATTTTTCACCTTGGCTGGTTTTAATCTGTATCCTTTTGCTTTAATAAACCATGTCTCTGAGTCTAAAAGCTTCAGAATCTTGTAAGTTGTTAGGGTGAATCACTGAGACTGATGGTGGTCTTGGCAACTCATGACACAGACAAGAATTTCTCGATTTGATAATAAATATCTGAAAGAAGTAGCATCATATTAAATGGTGAAAGACTGAAAACCTCTTCCCACCTATGATCAGGAATCAGACAAGGATGTACATTCTTGCCATTGGCTTAGATGCTATCTGTGTATACCCAAGTTTAGACCTGTACTCATCTAACCTCACTTCATCTACATTTTCTCCTCAGTAAGATAATTACTCAGATCATTCTGAGGACTGTCACAGAGGGTAGGCACTAGGATGAACCAAGAGTTCAGAAAGATCTCAGAGTCTATAATGTACTGACTATAATTTACCTAAGGTCCTTCATTTTTACATAGAACAACTGACTAGCCCATGCTTTGTATACTTCAAGATTCAATTCACTTCTTAAACCATGAGGACTTAGTCCATGGTATTCCCCTGCCTGGACAGTGACTATTCACAGGGCTAGAATGACCATGGACCCCAGAGACAGGAAAAGAGGCTTGTGTCTTATGTCCCTGCTCAGGGAGAACAGAAATTTGGCAAACACGGAATAGAAAGATGACAGATTTGGAAGCTGTGTGCAGGAGTGACAGTGCCTACGGGGAATACATAGGAGCATATTGCCTGTGTACTCTTTCTGGAGCAGTTGCTGCCAGCACAGACAGACAAAGCCTATTTATTGAAGAGCATTGTTTCAGCTTCCCTACAGCTGCATCAGACTGTGCAGCCAGGCTTCTGAGTCCACGTAAAACTGCGGCTCAGGGAGAATGGTCCACAGCCTTCACTATACACTATTTTCAGAATATGGAAAGACGAATCACAAAAGACTCTTTGCAAAATATCTCTTGGTAAAAATGTATGATTTCTGCTTTAAGTAATTCAATGCAGCCTTTCTTACTGCAAGTAGGATGGTTGCTGGCTACCTGGAAAAAAGGGTAGGAGAGAAGATGCAAGAGGTAAAATTTTGTGATTAGGTAAACCTCTATATTCAATTGGGCAGGGGGCAGTGTTAAAGTGGTTTGCGATTTTCACAAAGCACATTGTAATGTTTTTGATTAACATTCCTTTTAACAGTAATAGTGGGTAGGTAATAACCGCTGACAGATGACAGCAATTGCGGTGACTTGCAAGTCCCAGCTCTCTCAATGGAAAGCAGAGCGAGTGTGAGAATCCACTATACTTACAGTGGACACCCAGGGAGAATCGATTAGGAGGGCAAAGCATGAGCTGTGCAACAGGGGTTCTTCAGAGATCCCTTCCTTTCTTGTGAAAAAGAACCTGGGCTTTTAGTAAATAGAAGAAACCTGTTTTGGGGTTTGCAGTCCTGTCAGTAGTTTCAACATCCATCTGAACACAAGGGCAAAAATGAAGACAGAGGCTCTGGTGACTTGAAGCATCTGCCATAGCTTACTCACCTCATGCTGCATACTGGAATCTTGGGGGCATGTATACTGACTGCAAATCCAGTCCTAAGAAGAGATGCACAAAAGTTAATTATGCCACTTTCCACAGTAAAACATCCATCTTACGGACCTCTGGGTCACTGCCTTCCCTGCCATCACAATAGCCAGCAGCTGTGGGATGTCACAGCATTTTCTCTTTACCTAAGAGCTATCATAGTCTCTGGCATTCAGAACACCCATAATAAACATCATGGCACTCTATAAATGGGCATGCAAAAGCAAGTTTTCACAAAACAATTTGAAGGTATTTGTTTGACTGAATCATCACTTCCAGTGAAGAAGACTTTCTTGTCTGTCCCCTAGCCTGTCAACCTAAATAACAAGTAAGAGATTTGCCAAAGACAATTTATTCTGAAGTGAACATTGCAACAGGAGTGTATTTTTTTCAAAAAACTAAGTGTGTATTCAATCCAAGGGAGACAAGGTAAAATGAGGAGGGTTCAACAAGTTGTTTTGAAACAATTATCCTTGGTGACAAGCATTAACAATAAGGATGTCATCAGTCCAAGGTAGGACAAGCTGTGCTAGAGAGAGGTCCCCATAGAAATACGTTTTATATAAGGCCACAGTGGCCTTTATACAAGGTCATAGTTTGGCAGAATCTTCTGTAGTGGTTCTTGTTATCAGACATACATGCATGGAATCTCTACATTTCATGACTGGCCTTTCTCTTTCTCTCTCTCTTTCTTTCTTTCTCCCTTTCTCTTTTTTCCCCTCCCTTCTTTCTTCCCTCTTTTCCTCCCTTCCTCCCTCCCTTCCTTCCTTCCTTTATTTCCTTCATCAGTTAGGGCTCAACACAAGACTCAATTTTTATTCTGACAACTTTTACAGAAAAATGTATTATTGCTGGAGATAATCTTCAGAATTCTGTATGTCCTCCCCAAGCATCTAGTCTTAATATGTCAGATAAAATGAATACAAGCTTGATGATTTCCATGCTTGTTAACTAGATCTTATTTCCATTTGGGAAGGTTTTGAGATAGCTACTTAGGAAACATGTGCCCTTGATCCATTTTCCAGACACATAGCTCTCACATATCTCATTTGAGTACTATGCCTTTTAACTTTCTGAAATAAAACAAAGAACAATAACAAACATAAACCTTCTTAACTTAAAATAATGTGTACTAGACAAGAAAATGTTATTGGAATAATGAGATATCTGGGAAAAGATCCCCAAAGGCCAAGTACCAGATATTCTTGGTTTGCGTGAGAATATGTCAGTTATCAACCTTTAAAACCATGGCTGCACACTGAGCTTCAGTGATCAGATCAGGCATCTGACATGAATTAATTACAAACCCTTTGTAGTTAGAGCAAGAACTACTGACACATAATTCCTCATTATTATTTTTCTTTGGTTCCATAGATAAACCTGTCAATGCTCAGCAGGAACAGGTGGGCTGGGCAAGGTCTAGACAAGACAGAATTTAGCCTCCAGGTTCCTGGGCCAATGGAGGAACTCTATGTCTTTGTAAAAAGCTGGATTCATTACCATCTACTACCACTAGCTTGGAATGTTCAGTGACCATTCTTAAACCATGCTTCATTATTATTATTATTATTGTGAAAATTTCTCAACAGGAAATATATTTGAGCTCTGAGACAAATGAAGCCAAGACCTATCTGTCCACCTGGTGGATTCCATTAGTAACAAGAGCAAAATGACTGCATGTGCAGCTCTCCTTCACCTCCTCCAAATTTGGTCCTAATGGTGCATGCTTTTTGGAACAGCTCATCAAATCAGAAGGAATGGGAAATAATCCACTGCGCATGCATTCTTTTTCTGTCCTGCTCTCTGCCCTTTTGTAGCTGTGCTTGCTTTTGTTTTCCAGTAATAATAACATTGGAGAAGAGAGAATGATTTCTCAGACTCAGACAAGCCAAAGATAAAACTGAAGCCCCCCACTTAACCATTTCTCAGTCCCTGGCAGAGTTCTAGAAAATAATCCTACAGAGAGGCGTTGAGGAAGAAAGAGGCAGTCAGTGGTAAAATACAGAGCCTGGATCTACAACAGTGTTCTGCAGACTGTGCTGTGCAAAAGAAATCACCCAGGGTCCTTTTAAAATGCAGGTGCAGGTTCAGCAGCTCAGAGATGGGCCCCAGATCTCAACTCTAACCTGTGATGTTGCTAGTTCACACACAGCCTGAACTTAGCCAAGTGGAGTGACCCACTCCCATTAGGACTAACTTGTGACTGAAGTGAGTCATTTACACTCTTGGCACTAGTCTACTTTAGTTATAATATTTATTGCTTATTAATTGGAGTTAATATCAATAATATGCTAATGACAATATCTCACAAGGATGTTGTGAGCAACAAAGTGAGAACTGAGAACTACATGCTTATTTTATATACATATGCACAAAGATAGGACATATATTATAAGTCTTCATAAAAATATTGTTCATTAATCTCTAGTCTATATCTTTTTTTTCCTCTTTCCTTTTTTTTGGATAGACTCTCTCTATGTAGACCAGACTGGCCTCAAACTCAGATCCTCCCGCCTCAGCTTCCAGAGTGCTAGGATTACAGGTATTTACCACCATATCTGACTCCTGCATCTGTTTTTCACTATCATCATTTTGACAAAGGGCAAATGGCAATTCGTTAACAGGTGCTGTTAGATTTTTGTGATTTTCCTTCCCCTTTAAAACAGTGTTGGCCATTCACATGAACAGAATGCACTTAAGTAAAAGTTCAGGAGGAAGGCAAGCTGTGGCATGGGCTGGTGGACACACCAATTTTCGTTTCAGTACCATTAGATTACTATTTGATATTAGTACAAAAGAATGATGAGATTAGAAAGACAGAGATTTTAAAACCAGATAAGGAGCAATCTAAAATAAAACAAAGCAGTAATCCCTTTGGCAAACAATGTAATGAACTAAGCAAGCATTGCTGGTTTGATAACTGAGCTCTATATTTCCATTTAGGATCTCTCTCTCTCTCTCACACACACACACACATACACACACACACACAAACACACACACACACACATACACACACAATGGTTGGGAAAGAAAGAGAGAGAGAAATATAAAATTAAACTTTCTGGACTTTAAGCTTCAAACCAAAACTGATAATGAGGCATTGCTTTTGGAAATGGTCTCATTGTTGTCTTGCTTATCATGTGAGTAAAGGAATAATTGTTCATAGGCTCAGAAGTAAGTCAGACATAGCATCAAATTTAGGAGAAATGTTTTTTCCATAAGAGTGTCCATTGCTACAGAGCTTGTTTAGGGTTCTAACTGACTGACAGGATAGGAATGTTCTATTGCAGCTAACTAGGGCAAGGCCTGGGCTAGTCTCATTGCAATACATGTCAACTGAACCAAAACACAACTTTGTAATACAAAGCCTTACAAAGGCTGCAAAAGTTGGAAAGGTACTTTACTTGTGGACCAGAGAAAGAAGCTCAGGCTAACAAATAAAAAAGGGAATTTACAGGAAAGACATAAGAGAGGAGGCTCAAAGGAGCTGCCAGAATCACGGTTATGAGACAGAAACAAGGCAGCGTCTGATGGTGCAGGTAGTGACAATAGTCCACAGTTACCCCCATGAGCCTCACCAAACTCAGGGACTTGTATCTTTCTCTTGAGGAATTGGTCCCAAGTGAAAGCTTGATGAACCACATCTTAGGTGAAGGGGTATTGAGAGGAAGCATATGGTCAAGGAGTCTTTAAGAACCACTTTAGCTTCTCTACTGAGAGAGCAGACACTAAGACTTAGTGCCCCAGGAGCTGTTAAGAGATGCTAAGTGCTGAAAAAAAATTCTACTGAAGTGAGGAGCAGACCTGTTGTGAAATTGAAAGCTGATTGTAATCTCTTTCTTTAGATGTCCATGGTAACTGGGTAGATACAGAAGACATGGTGGTATCTGATTTCTCTCTATGAAGGTTTTAGGGAAGGGCTTGACACTTGGGTAGGGTATAGAGACAGGAGTTTTTTGTACATGGTTATGAGACAGAGGTCTTAGTGACAGTTGCTGGAAGTGATTTCTGTGTAAGTCATCAGAACCTGGGTAGACATTCCAAAATTTAAAAATACAAATAATAGAAAAAAACCTAAATGGACAAGGCAAAGGTGGGAGTCAAATTAAGAAACCTTGTGAGTTTGCAAATGAGACTAGGGAAATGGAGAGCAGAAAGATAGCTTTTCATCCATTTCAAAGGGAATTAAGGCAAGCTCAGTGCAAACACAGGTGGTACATGGCTGTTTTCCTCATAGTCTGAAAAAAGTTATTATGGATCAAGGCCCAAAGCTATGTTAGGACTTTACTGTAGGCTGCTGAAGTAAAGAAAACAATTCAGGAACCACAGCAACATGTAAAGAATAAATAAATCAATGTTTTCCAGGAGAATGTCTAAGGTATGAAAGAATACTATCTTTTCTAATCACCATATGGTTTTCTAACAGTTTAACAATGAAGGATAAAGAAAGAGTAGTTTTTTGGGCATGCGAGTGTCTTTCCTTTCTATTTGGAGGACCTTCAGTGAAATGTGGATCTAGACTGTCACCCAAAGTTTTGTCTCTTGGTTATTGCATCTGTCTTTAAGATTAATGACAAGGTAATCATGCCCAACTCAGATCTCATGCTGATTGTCATTGATATGAAAAACTCTAATCTTACAGTCAGAAGTCTCTAGGCAATGACAGCATGAACATTCTAGTCTGGTTAAAAGTTTTGTTTCTAGATGGATTTGATAATATTTAAAGGCTGATTTTTGCATTACAAGGAGAAGCCAGTTTTGAAGGGGTAAGATAAAACCCCTTTGACAAAGCATTTGACCTCCATGAACAGAATTGAGTTCCTAAAATATAATCATCTCTCCAAATTTCTGATTTGTTCTCCTAGTCCTCAAAATTGAGAACCTACTGTGGCAGCTGGTGAAGGGTACAGATTATTAGACATGTCTTTCTCAGCTTTTACTAGTCTTATTCCCTCCAATCCAATGTGTTTAGCATCCATCTAAAAATAGGATAAAGGATTGAAAGAAATCCCAAGTCCTTATCTCCAATTTAAGAATATTTTTCATGTAATTGTCAATTCTTTGAGAAAATAAGTCCTGTAAAGGTGAGGCAGGTTGTGAACTTGGGTCTAATCTTAAATGGGCAGACAAAAGCAGAGGCTGACAAAGTTCTGAGAATAATGGAAAGCCTTATTATAGTCAGGAGAATATATTGGAGATGGGAGAAATGTTTGAGAATGGAGGCCTCACATGAGCCCACATGACTACAAAACTAAGCTGAGGCCACCTGTGTTACCCTGGCTTTATACTTGCACATCCACAAAGGTTTCACGGATTGCTTCAAGGAATTTCTGTGAATTATTTTATGGGACAGAACGGTTTGCTCATCTTGGTAAATAGCTCTCCTATCAGGATAAATAAATTGCTCCCCTGAGCAAACATCTCACTTATTAAATAGAGAATTTCCCTATCTATATTGGGTTTAGGGCTATCACTTCCCTATATCCACCAATCTAAACGGAAATGAGAGATTATAAGAGGAATGAAGAGAATCAAAGTATGTTACATATGTATGGCAATCACATAGCCCAGAGTTGACTCTTCCCTGATCTTCCTTTCACTTCTATGTGCACCCTTTTGGAGATTCTTTTCTTCAGTTAAAGAAGACAGGAGAGTTGAAGAAGAGGAAAAAAAAAAAAAGAAAAGAAAGAGCTATCTCTCAACCTGTACAAAAATCAATTCAAAATGGATCAAAGACATTAATGTAAAATTTGAAACTAGTATAGGAAAACAATTGAAGACATAGACATAAGCAATAACTTTCTGACTAGGACTTCAAAAGCTCAAGAAATAATAGCAAGAATTGGCAAATAGGATTGCATCAAATTAAAAAGTCTCAGTCAGAATGACAATCATCAAAACAAACAACAATAAATTCTGGCAAAGATGCAGTTGGTGAGAATGTTAATTAGTACAGCCACTAGGGAAAACAGTATAGAGGTTCTTCAAAATCTAAAAGGAGCTAGTATTTGAGTATATAATCTTGTTATACCACTACAGAGCATATACCTGAAGGAGAGAGACACCGCACACCTGTGTTTATTGCAGCACTATTCACAACAGTCAAGTTATGGAATCTGTATAGATGCCCATCAGCAGATGAATGGGTAAAGAAAATATGTATATATTTCATGTATGTATGCACACACACACACACACATACACACACACACACACATGTTTTATTCAGCCATAAAGAAGAATGAAATTTTGTCATTTGCAGAAAATTGGGATCATCGTGTAAAGTGAAATAAGCCAGACTTAGAAAGATAAATATTGCATGTTTTCTCTCATATGCAGGATGTAGACCTTTAAGAAAAAGGGGGACTACTTGCGGGGAGGGAGGAAACAGCAGGAGGCAGGAGGAGGCCAAGAGAGGGTGACAGGGAGATGAATGTGATCAAAGTACATTGTGTACATGTATGAAAAGGTCATAATGAAATTATTATTTTGTACAATCAATAAAAAAAGGGAAAAATGAGAAGTGATGATGGAGTCTGTGTGTGTGGAGGGAGTGTAATATGATCTTACCATTCTTGTGGGCTCTGTGAAGTCGGTCTCATACCAGAGACTGACAATTCCTGGGCAGTTCAATCAAGTATCACTTTAAATAATGTGGAGATTTTAAAAATGGAAATTTCTCCCTTTTTCTATAATTGGTAGGGGAAAAGCCACATTCCTAAATGTTTATTGGGAATTCAGAGAGACCACACAGAGCCCTGCTATTGAGCCAGCATGCAAGCAAAAGCTGTTGTCACCCTGGGCCAAAGAGCATGGTGAGCTCTGAGCCTGACGTGGGGCTTTATGTGTGGCAAAGGAGTGGAAGCCAAAAGGGGCAAACAACCTAGCTCTTTCTCATGCTATGTTTTCAAGGGCTGTGACCATCTCTGACATGTCCACGACATCTCAAGGCATTCCTATGACTCTACCTAGAACAAGCCCAACCTTCTACTTAAAACACTGCGATGTATGAGATGTATTTCTCCTGCTCCACATTTCCTCTTTGATTTGTGCTGCCCATGTATGAGAATTTATTCATATCATATCTACCTCCACCAAAATGATTTGAGGCATCTTACGATAGAAGCAAAATAAAATGGAGTCAAAAAGTGCATCCCATTAAGAGTAAAACATGGGGTGTATACAATTTCCTTGCATTTTTTGGCAGTATTATTGACTCTGATCTCTCCAGTCCAGTATGTTTAGCATCTCATTGCAAATCTTTCCTGTAAGAGCATCCCGTAGAGTTGAAGGAAGTCTTGAATTTCTCTGAGGGAACTGTAGTTCCATTCATGGTATCAAACTAAGGATAATGATCTTTACTCAAAATATGCATCATATGCATTATAACCCATCCCCAGAAAGCTATAATCAATGAAGTAAATCAAATTCTCTTCCTTATATTTCCACATGGAGTGGGACAAAATTTTCTGGAAAGGACCAGGTAGTAAATATATTTGGCTTTGTAGGTCATATGGTGTCTATTGTAAGAACTCTGTTCTTGTAGTAGTTTTTGTATCCACATAAAATACATAAATACATAAAAATGGGTAAAAACTCATTATTTACAAAAGCAGGTGGGATGCTAGATTTGGGCCCCTTACTGTATTTTCCTAAGTCCTTATTTACTATTACCCTGATCAAGGGCCAGAGTTAAAATTTAATTTGAGGAACTTAAAGAAGTACTCAACAGTGAAGAGAAAATGATTCTTGGCCACATTGTTTTTATTATGCCTATTTTCCTTTTTGATTGTTTTTTGTTTTTGTTATTGCTTTATAGGCTGCATTTTTGTCATTCCTTTTATAATGGGCTCCAAAGACATATCCCCATACGAATGCCTGGTAGTTGTAAATACTGCCTCATTTACAAAAACACTCTTTGCAGATTTGATAAAGTATGATGTTACTGTTCTGATAGACTATATTTTGTTTACTCCTATTGCAGTGTGCTGAATGGTAGCCTCAAAAATGTATCCAGATACTAATGTCTAGAATTGTAACTATTTCCTCATTTAGAAAAAGAGTCCTCACAGCTGTGGTGAAGTAAAGATCTTGAGATAAACAACTCATACTGGATGATCCTTATAAGACAGCGGCAAAGGGAGATAAAAGAGGCACATGCAGAGGAGAAGATGATGTGAGGCAAGAGGCAAAAACTGGAGTGATGCCATGACAAGTCAAGAGATGGGGGTAGTCACAGGAAGCTGGAAGCTGCAGGGAGCAGAGTCTCCCCTGGAGCCTATTGAGGACATGTGGCCCAGTGAAATCCCTTCAGCCTGTAGTGTGGAACCATCTGATCTCCAAACTGTGAGAGAATACATCTCTGTTATGTTAAGCCATCCAATTTGTGGTAATTTGATTTGTTACAGCATCCACAGAAAATGAATACACCTGCATTTCCTTCCTCTGTATTGGAAATAATTCTCTTCTGTTCTTATAGTCCTTACCCTTAAAAATGCATATTTGATTTAGCAGTGTATAAACAAAACCAATGATTCTATCCTCTATCAGAATCATAATAGGATATCAGAACACTTCAATTCCAAAGCATGTCATTTCGAACTCCATGACATTATTATCCAGTGATTTCGTTTTCTCTATAGTTAACACCCAAAATTCATTGTAAAAATTATATATATATATATATATATATATCTTTTCTTAACAATTAATGATTATATAGCTACAGCCTCACATTTATAAATTTTACCAATTTATTTATTATTGCTTCTAGCTAGGCTTTACTTCTGGGTTTAACTTTTTGCTGAAGTTCACCCTATAGTGGATCATTCAGAATGAATGAATTCTTGTACTCTTTATGTTATTGGGAAATAAGAGTTTTAAATTTGTCTTGAAATGATAGTGGAGCTGGATAGAAAGTCTAGGTGGGCAGTTATTACATCCAGCATATCTAGAGTATCATTTCATTATCTTTTCACCTCTACTGTGATTTGAAGAGTTCAGTTTTATATATATAAAACAAATAAAACTCTATGTAGTTTTATATGTAATAGTATACTATATAATATTATTATAATATATAATTGATATTATATTAATATAATATAATATATATAACATATATTATAATATATAATTGATATATTATAGATAATATTATATATTATATATTAATAATATACTATATATTATATAATTGTATAATCTATATATTAAATTATATGTAATATTATGTTATATATTAATATAATATATAAAATGTTATATACATATATAGTTACTGTTATGACCTGTTGACCTTTTCTTTTCCTTTGTCTGTCTATATGATTTTTGTCTGGGAGCTCAGAACGTGATGGACTTCAGCCTGAGAATCCATGCATTTTCCATTCTAGAAAAATAAAATCAGTTTCCATGTCTTCAAATATTGAGCTTTCCCCATTTTCTCTCTATTCCTAAAATTTAATAATGTATCTGTTCTACCTTCTCATGCTATCTTTTAGGTCTCTTAATATCACTTTTACAGTTTTCATTAATTTTTTCCTCCAGGCTGAACTGTCGGTGATTTCAATTTTTTTTTTCAATTTTTTCCCTTCCAACTAATTCTCTGTCAAATCTTTTTATTCCATCCATGAAGTTATTACTATTAATGCATGTACTTTTTATCATTAGCTTCATTAATTTAACACTCTTCCTACTTATTTTTCATAGTATCTTTTCCTTCATTGTGATTTTTATTTATAGTTTTGGCTCCTAAATCAGCTTAAATGTAGTTGTGTTTTGGTTGTCCTATTATACTTCATGGGTTTGGTGTGTGAAGTCACACACAGGTGGAGCATTCTCTCAGGAATTTATCTGAGCTTTTTTCTAGTGGGAGTTTTCTTTCTTTCTTTTTTTGTGGGAGATCTGTGTTCTGTGGACTTTAGAAGTTTCCAGATGGCACGAGTGTTCACTTCAGAGTCTTGGAGAAATTGCTGCTCTGAGTTCAGTTTCTCAGTTCACCCTAAGTCCCGAGACTTGTGCTGATTTCTTATGGCCTCATCTTCAGCATAATCCTTCTTTGTGTGTTTCTCTGGTATGCATGTGCCCATGCCAAGACACTATGCACCATGCATTTTTTGGAGTTTCTGAATAGGTTTTCGTGGCATTAGCTTCTACGTAGGGTCCTGGGAAGATTACTACTCTGAATTCAGATACATTTTCATTTACCAACTAAGATATTTATAAGCATGCATGGTATGAATTCAAGGGTCACATCTCTCCATGATGAAATGAGATCTGCAAAGCGATAATATGGGCTTATCTTCAGTGTGAGTGAGAGTGTGAGTATGTATGTGTGTGAGTGTGTTTGTGTGTGTGCATGTTTTGGAAATGTACAAATAGATCAATATGGCATGTGCTTCTGCTGGGAGTGTCAGGTAGTTTGCCATTTGAAATATATTTACATACGAATTCAACAACTGGGATGGATAGCTGTAGTGTGTGTAGTATTAAATAAAGACTTACATCTGCCTGTCATGAAATTTGGAGGTTTTAATTTTCATAGATATTATTCCTCTGAGAGATCCTGGAAAGCCATGTTCTCTTGCCATCATCCATGGAGTTTTTCACCACTTTTTCTTGGAGGAAGTGACTCTTTCAAGACTTACAGTTCTTAGTTCTAGCAGTTACTGCTTCTGGATAGACATTAAACCATTACCCACCC
Source organism: Castor canadensis (assembly GCF_047511655.1). NCBI lineage: Eukaryota > Metazoa > Chordata > Mammalia > Rodentia > Castoridae > Castor > Castor canadensis. The sequence goes on along the minus strand of NC_133399.1, from coordinate 60,179,317 downwards.
CACCCCCAAAGTACTAGGCTTCTCTGGGGAATCTTTTCCCCTCTATCCTGTTACCAATTCAGCCTGTATAACACATGACTGCTTTGTTGATGAATTTTCTGTTTCTGCAAAAGAAAGCCATTCTACCATCTTTCAAAGTTGATCATGTACATTTTTATTTTTCCTTTCTTAAGTTCAGGATTCCTACATGCTTGAAGTTGGAAAAGGGGAGATCTTTGTTACCTTAAGTCTGCCATATTGCTAAAGATAATTTGTAGCAACTCAAAATTAAAAAAGCCAAACATTAAGGAAGGTTTATCAGCTAATGTTCAAAAGGGGGCTGTGATTCCCAGGCAAGGTAAACACTGAGTGTCAAAGCAGGATAATGACTGGCCAATGGGATCCAGTGAGGAAGCACACAAACAAGACCTACTACAGAAAGAGGATGATGGAGAGTGAGGTAGGATAGATCAGGGAAATTGAGGCACGGAAAACAGTAGCCAGAAATTTACAAATAAGCATTGACTAATGAGTAGCTCAATTAGAACAATAGATGCTATTTTTTTTCTTTTTGCTTTAAGCTTTGCACTCCCCCAACAAGCTGCAACATTTAGTAAAAAAGGAAAAAAGAGTATCTCTCTCCCCTCGACCTTGCCCACTTGCCCAAAAGTAATTAGTGTGCTCTAATAGCTCAGCAAGGATATCTTAAAGAAAGACACTTATCCTGGGAAAGAACCCTTGAGAAAATGACTCTCTGGACACAAAAATTGTCTACAAAGAAAAACATTTATCAAAAGAATGGATACCTGTCCTGAAGGAAGCATCTGGCAGTACCTATCCTTTGTTTAAAGGAATGTTCAAATACTGTATCATTGTGACCCAAATTTAATGACCAGGCCAACCTTCAAATCTTTCGTCCCAATGGGTAAGACAGTGTAACAGCAAAAGCAACTAATTCTGCCAGGTGGCAGAACAAAGGGGAGCACTTTCCTAAGGTAAATCCAAGAAAGCCTCAAACCCTCTTTTTCACCATAAATGCCCCTAATGTTAGTGCTCATTGCACCTGTTATCAAATGTGTCCCTGCCCGTGTCTGGGTTGCGAACTGTATTTCTACCTCTCCTTTATCTTCTTTACTAATAAACTTCTTAGTCTCTATCTCAATGTGTCCTAAAATTCTTTTTTTGCAACATCAAAAACTCGGTACCTTAGCTATCCTTATCTCAACCAGCAAAAACCCTTGTTCCTTTCTATTATTGCTTATACTCTCTCTTCAACAAAATTAGAGATAAGGGCAAAATAGTTTCTGCTGGGTATTGAGGGGGTGGGGGGGAGAGGAAGGGGGTGGAGTGGGTGGTAAGGGAGGGAGTGGGGGCAGGGGGGAGAAATGACCCAAGCTTTGTATGCACATATGAATAATAAAAGGAAAAAAAATAAAAAAGAAAAAAACTCGGTACCCAAACGTCAGGTGGAGGCCTCCTCCCATTTCGAGACCTCCTCCCTGGAGTATCTATGGTTCTGATTACAGACAGAGTGAGATGGGAAGCAGGCCTGCAGGAAGTGACTCAGAGTCTGCCACTTACACAGCTGCTGTTGAGAGAAGGGACTCTTGCATACCTCCCGATGAGCTGGAAGCCAATCTGAACACCTAGTAAGGAGGATGTGTAGCTTACAGCATCCAAGACACACCCGTAACCTGACAAGCAACACTTTGTTAATCAATATTTGGTCCATGTGCGGCATCTGTACTGCCTGGGAAATTATTAGAAATTTTACAATCTCAGACCTATGAATCAGAATCAGTTTAGCTCACCTGTTACAAAAACCATACTCATTTCAAATACAGATTTGGGATCAGATAGAGCTGATTTTGAATACTCAATCCACCATTTATTATCCATGTAAACTTAGGGAAGTTACTGAAATTCTTTAAAGCATTAGTTTCCTCATTTGTAGATGAGGTCTAACAATATCTACTTCATAGGAGTTTGTGAAGGCTAAGTGAAATTTTATATGTAAAACACTTAGAGTCTGGTACATAGTAAGTAATAGAAGGTATTTGTTACTTTGTGAAGAATTAACTTATTGAAAGTTAAATGTGTAGGTCCAAACTAATAAAGTCCTATCCTTAAAAAGGCAAAGGATAGATAAGATAAAATAAATTTTATTAACAACCATTATGTCCACGGTGCAATAATCCATTATAATTTCAATAAACATGTAATGATGACCTACAGAATATTAGAGGTCATGCTAGACACTAGAGTGATGAAGGATACACAGAGTATGGTCTTTGCCCTTGGAGAACTTGCTGTTTCAGTGAAGACAGTCAACAGAAGTGTGCCAGGCTTCAGTTGAGTAATGAGGCATTAGTAGGACTTTACTGAGACGGAAAGGAAAAATATCCCAGGAAGAAGAAAACCTATTTTTTTATTCTTAAATTAGGAAGTGTATCTGAGAGTCTATCAAGATTCTCTGAACAGCCTGGACTAAGGATGTAGCCTATGAATGCATCAATTCCACTAGTGAGAAAGACAGAAATAGCAGCTGCTGATGGAGTAGCAAGTACTCTGTTGTAAGATGTCCAGACTTTCCCTCTGAAGGTTGACATTTTAGTCTGCTGAAATAAACTAGCAATAGATTAGCATGGGAAAAGTCACAACAAATTTATTTGATCACAGTTTTATGAGAAATCAGAGCCTTCAGATTGGAGACTCAAAGGTTCAGGGAAGCCTAGAGTGGTGGCTCATGCCTGTAATCCCGGTACTTGGAGGCTCCCAAACTGGAGTAATTTCCTCAGGAAAAACTCCTGCTAACATCTTTAGGGGTGGGGGGTGAAAATGACAATTAACAG